>NC_058105.1:70675000-71300000 GCF_020171115.1 Neogale vison
ATGGCTTTAACCCCAGGTCGATTTTACCTCTGCAACTGGTTGGTTAAAAAGTCTGTCCTGTCCTGGGGCCCTGAATATAGTGTTTACTGACCCCGCAAAATAACCAGGAAATTAAGACAAGAGGAATGTACTTGTCCACACAGACCAGTTAAGAGTATACACAATTAGCTAAAGAGTGGTCAATTCTCTAATCAAGATTCAATCTCGAAGGCTATTTGACCAAATCTTTACTTTCTGAAATTCTTAGACATCCACTCATTTTTCACTCCATCCTCAAAACACCACAATGAGCTTCTTCACTCACTCTGTCTGACCTCATTTACAATCACTCACTGATTTAATAGATATTTATTTAACACCTACTACATGCCAGGCACTACTTTCTCATGGATCTCACATTAGTGAGAAAGAGACAAATAACCAACCAAATACAATACTGCATAATCAGTGCATTGACAGGAAATTAAAAAGTGTTACATGTACATAAAGAAGGGAAGAATAATGAGCCAATATGATGGGAGTGAGGGCAGAAATCAGGGTAAGCTTCCACAAAGTATAAATCATAGATGAAGGTAAGATGGTAGAAGAGTGGCAAGAAAATATCGTAGGCAGAGGGAAAAGCAGTTGCAAAATCCTGGAAGGCAACAGAAAGAAACTGAGGGGACTGAATGAACGTCAGTATGTTTGCAGCTTGAGTACAAGATGGACAGTGACAGGAGATGAGAGCAGGTTAGACAGAGTTATATACAAGACCCAAATCACATAGCACCTTGTAAAGCATGTGCAGAACTTCTTTCTAAAAGAAGTAAGGACCCAAAGGAAGTCTTTGGGCTAGAAAATCATATGATCAGATTTTTGTTCCAAATTTTTATTTTAAAAGGTCATTCAACTTTTTAAACAATGGTGCTGGAATAACTGGACATTCACATGCAAAAAAGAACCTTAATCTATACCTTGCACCCTACATAAAAATTAACTCAAAATGGATCTAAACTTAAGATCTAGAACAAAAAATCTTTTAGAAGAAAACATAAAAGGAAATCTTTGCATCCCTGAGTTAGATAAAAATTTCTTAGCTACAACACCAAAACCACAAGCAACAGAGAAAACTGACAATCTGGATTTCTGCTCTTCATAAAACACTGTTAAAACAATTAAAAGACAAGCCACAGACTGGGAGAAAATTTTCGGCAATCACATACCTGATAAAGGAATCGGACCTAAAATACATAGAGCTCTCTCAAGACTCAATGAGAAGAAAACAAGCAACCAATTAAAAGTGGATTAAAAAGATGAACAGAGGGCGCCTGGGTGGCTCAGTGGTTTAAGCCTCTGCCTTCAGCTCAGGTCATGATCTCAGGGTCCTGGGATCAAGCCCCACATCTGGCTCTCTGCTCAGCAGGGAGCCTGCTTCCCCCTCCCTCTGTCTGCTTCCTCCTCTCTCTGCCTGCTTCTCTGCCTACTTGTGATCTCTCTCTCTGTGAAATAAAGAAATAAAATCTTTAAAAAAAAAAAAAGATGAACAGACACTTGACGAAAAGAAGTCTGGATGATAAATTAAGCACATGAAAAGATACTCAACACCCTTAGCCAATAAGGAAATGCAAATCAAAACAGCAGCAAGAAACCATTTCACATCTAACAGGAGGGCCATAAAAGTAGTAATAATAATAAAAAAGAATAATAACAAGTGTTGACAAGGATGTGGAAAAACTAGAACCCTCATACATTGCTAGTAAGAATGTAAAAATAACACAGTCACTGTGGAAGGTAGTTCCTTCAAAGTTGAAAGTGGGGCGCCTAGGTAGCTCAACTGGTTAAGTGGTTAAGTGTGTAAGCCTTCAGTTCATGATCCTGGGGTTCTGGTATTGAGCCCCAGGTCAGGCTTGCTGCTCAGTGGAGAGTCTGCTTCTCCCTCTCCCCGCTCCACCCCATTCATGCTCTCTCTCCCCAATAAATAAAATCTTGAAAAAAATGTGAAAGAGAATTACCATATGACCCAATAATTCTACTTTTAGGTATTTACCCAAGAAAAAAGGAAATGTGTCCAGAGATTTATACATGAATATTGACAGCAGCTTTATTCATAATAGCCAAAAACTGGGAACAACCAAAATGTCTTTTGATAGGCCATTACCTAAACTGTGGTAATAACCACATTATGGAGTGCTATGTGGCAATACAAAAGAACAAACGATCAATAACCTGGATGAATCTCAACATAATTACAGGGTTAAAGACAGACAAGAAAAAATACATACTTTCAACAAAATGGTGCTGAAAATAGAATAGCCACATGCAAAATAATGAAGCTTGACCTTTACCTTATATCATATATAAAAATTAACTCACAATGGAGCAAAGACCATCTTAGGTCTCATACCTAAGTATAAGAATTAAAAATAGGGGCACCTGGGTGACTCAGTGGGTTAAAGCCTCTTCCTTTGGCTCAGGTCATGATCCCAGGGTCTTGGGATCAAGCCCCGCATTGGGCTCTCTGCTCAGTGGGGAGCCTGCTTCCTCCTCTCCTCTGCCTGCCTCTCTACTTGTGATCTCTGTCTGTCAAATAAATAAATAAAATGTTTTTAAAAAAAGAATTAAAAATATAAAACCCTTAGAAGAAAACAGAGGAAAAACGAGGACACTGGATTTGGCAATGACATCTTGGATATGGTATCAAAAAAGCACAAACAACAAAAGTAAAATAAGATACACTGGAATGTATCTCAATTAAAAACTTCTCTGCATCAAAGGACACAACAGAATAAAAAGGCAACCTATGGCAGAAAAGTACTTGAAGAGCATGTATCTGATGAGAGATTAAGATCAAGTATTTATAAAGAACTACAACTCAATAACAAAAACCAAACAACCTGATTCAAAAATGGGCAAAGAACTTGAATAGACCTTTCTCAGAAGAAGATACACAAATGTCCAATAAGTACACGGAAAGATGGCTCAACATCACTAACCATTAGGGAAATGCAAATCAAAATCACAATGAGATACTGTCTCATATCCATTAGGATGGTTACTACCAAAAAAAAAAAATAACAAGTGTTGGCATGAGTGTGGAGAAATTGAAATTCTTATATGCCATTGACAGGAACATAAAATACTGCAGCTGCTTTGAAGAAAATATGTATGGAAGTTGCTCAAAAACCTAAAAAAACAGAACTATCATGTGATCCAGTAATCCACCTCTGGGTCTATATGCAGAAGAACAGAAAACAGAATCCTGAAGAGATATGTGCATACCCATGTTCACAGCAGCACTGTTCCCAACAGCAAGAGGTGGAAGCACCCCAAACATCCACCCATGGATGGGTGGATAAACACGATATGGTACATACACACAGTGGATGTTATTCAGCCTTTAAAAAGGAAGGAAATTGTGATATATGCTACAACATGCATGAACTTTGAGGATATCATGCTGGATAAAATAAACCAGTCACATAAAAACAAAACCTCATGATTCCACTTAGGGGAAGTACCTACAGTAGTAAAATTCAGAGAGACAGAAAGTAGAATGGTGGCTGCAGAGGCTGGAGGAGGAAGATATGGGGACTTGTCATTTAGTGGGTAACAGAGTTTCAGTTTTGCAACATGAAAAGATTTCTGGAAATTGGTTATGCAACAGTGTGCACATACCTAACATTATCAAATTGTACATTTAAAGGTTAGATGGTAAATTTTGTTATGTATATTTTACCACGGTTAAAAAAAGAAAGTACATACTATATGAGCACACATATCTAAAAATGTAGAAAATGTGAACTAATCTATAGTGACAGAAAGCATCAGTGTGGTTTTCAGGGCACAAAGAGGCCAGAGTAAAGGAAAAAGAAAGAAGAAAAGAATTCCAAAGTGAGTGGGGCGCCTGGGTGGCTCAGTGGGTTAAGCCGCTGCCTTCGGCTCAGGTCATGATCTCGGGGTCCTGGGATCGAGTCCCGCATCGGGCTCTCTGCTCAGCAGGGAGCCTGCTTCCTCCTCCTTCTCTCTCTACCCGCCTCTCTGCCTACTTGTAATCTCTCTCTGTCAAATAAATAAATAAAATCTTTTAAAAAAAAAGAATTCCAAAGGGAGTACAAAAAAACTTTTGGGGGGTGACAGATACATTCACTACCTTGTTATGAGGATTCACAGATATAAACACATATCACAACATATCAAATAGTACACTTTAAATACATGCTACTTATATCAATCTTAACTCAATAAAGTTGGGTTTTTTTAAAGGATAAATAGAAAAAAAATTAAAATGGATAAATGGGATATACTAATAAAAATTAGCACAAAGCCAGGGCGCCTGGGTGGCTTGGTTAGTTGAGCATCTGACTCTTTTTTTTTTAAGATTTTATTTATTTATTTGACAGAGAGAGAGATCACAAGTAGGCAGAGAGGCAGGCAGAGAGAGAAGGGGAAGCAGGTTCCCTGCTGAGCAGAGAGCCCGATGTGGGGCTCGATCCCAGGACCCTGAGATCAGGACCTGAGCTGAAGGCAGAGGCTTAACCTACTGAGACACCCAGGCACCCCTGAGCATCTGACTCTTGATTCTGGCTCAGGTCATTATCTCAGGACTGTGAGATTGAGCCCCACACTGGGTTCCAGGCTAAGGGCAGAGTCTGCTTGAGATTCTCTCCCTCTACCTGTCCCCCCACCCCCACTCACATGCTCTCGCTCTCTCTCTAAAATAATTAATTAGCTTAAAAAAAAACTAGTGTAAAGCCTTACCTCATCATCAATCTTCATCTGGAAATCTTCCTCATTTTCTTCTTCTGGAGCAAAAAAGGACTTCTCACCATAGCCAGCATCCTGGAAGAGCACAAACGTAAGCATAAACCAGTCAACAAATTGGAAAACACAAAGTACAAGTTTCACTAAGTACCAAGTACAGAATATCAAAGTACATTTTCGCACAGAGAATGGATTCTGTAAAGTCTTCCTGTCTCTGTCACCATTCTACATCCTTAGGCTATCAGAAGATATATTACATTTCAAGGAACTTGCCAGCTGACGTGTAGGTTGTTAAGGCTCAAAAAGGAAGCTAAGCAGAGATGCTCACCTCTGCAGACTCACTAACTCAGTGGTGTAGCTGTGCTGTCTCACCCCGGCTAGATCTTCCCTGCTTGGGCCTAAGAAGGATATCCTACTTCTCAAAAAGCACATGTCCAGCACCACCATCTCAGCCCATAGGGAAGGCTATGGAAAACAACCAAGAAGTATTTGCTGTGTATGAACCTGCCTCGTAAGGAACAAAGATTAAAGTCACCACCCAAATGGATGGAACAATACGCCCTACATTCCCTCATGAAGCCTTCCCACTGCTATTTAACTAGACTGGAGTCGTCCTCAGAACCAACGGACAGAGTACCTCAGAGCTCGAATTTATCAGTAACTGGTTCATAATCCAGGAACCATCACTCCTTGGCCAGTGCCACCAGTCTGCATCCTCCTCTGTCTGCAACAAACCCACAGGCATAGGCACAAGGGAAAGGTGCTTACCTTCAGTCGCTGCTCTGCGGCTATCATGCTATAGTAGGCACAGCACTGCTCTGGGGACACCATAGCTCTGATCTCCTCTTCAGTCGGTAACCGAAAATCAGACTTCAACACCCACCAGTTTGAGTCCATCCCTAGAAAAAGTAGAGAGAATGAGACCATTCCAAATTCCAAAGGCCCTTCCACAGATAGCAACAAGGATAACGAATGGAGACCAGGCCATGCAACGTCCCAGAAGGTCTAGCCACAGTTAGCCTGCCCGCCGAAGAAAAGCCCCACTGCTAGGTTGCCTGCACCTCCTGACATCCACCATCCAATGACTTTCCTACCAGGCACAAATCAAAAAGCAATGATAGCCTCCATAATTAGATTTACTACTCCCCTCTTTTGATGACTATCATTCTCTCAATCTGGGAGCAGTATACTTATCCTTTCATTGAAAGCTGTAACTCCTCTCTTGGAAAGAGACAGGGGAAACATAGTCACAAATGATGACCTGTGCGTTTGAAGTCAGCGCAGAGCTTCAGCCTCTTCCGGATGCTACTTTCTGAGTGAGAAGGGAAGGCTTTCTTTATATCTTCCATTCGGATCCGCCGTGGCCGATCTTTACTCTTCCAGAATAGGCGGTAAATAAAGACCTGTCCAACAAACCAAGTGTCTTTCATTTGGCAAAACAGAAGACAAAAGTGCTCGCCAGGGCTCTTTCCCCTACTAAGCCCTGATGTATTCTGAGCTCTCCTGATGTGCCCCCAAATCAACAATACCCTGTGCAAACTGACCCACCTCCCTCATCTGTCATTCTTACCTGGAGAAAGTCTCGAATATGTGTATTAGCCCTTTTGGAGTTGGGCCCAGGAACTTCAAACAGGGGGCACTGCTGGCCGACCACAAAAATATCCACTAATTCCCGAATATAGTAACCTTGTCTTGTCCGAATGATAAGGAAGTCAGTTTCTGGCATCTTATGAAGGTAAATTGGGGCACGAAAAAGATTGTTCTCAAATGCCTAACAAAAGTAAAAACACAAAAATTATATACAGAGAAGCCCTAGGAAATTTCATCAACTAACAAGAAGGGAAATCAGGCCTGTTTGCTCTCCATCCCCAGACTGCCATCTAAAACCTATCCAATAATATAAATAAATCGGAATATGGAATGTCAAACTGGATTAGAAAATAATTTTTTACCCACTGGCAGTAGTAGGGAAACCATAGGATTTGGATTCAGATGACACGGACTCTGCTACTTACTATATGATGTCAGATTAGTCATTTAGTATCTCTAAGCTTAGCTGACCTCATCTACAAAACATTTAAACAAATGAAAACATACCAATTCTGCAGACACAAATTAAATACTCATTAATTAACTCACTAAATTACTAATCCCAGGCTGACTTCCATATGCCACCCAGATGTTGCTGGCCTTCTTACCAGTGTGTGTTTTCTAAAAACAATTTCCAATTTAGTTTACAAATAACATTACTAGAGCCAGTTTTAATAAAAAGATCAAAAGAAAGTCTGGGGATTATAATCATTTGGGGATTATACTGCTCCTTCCCCATACGTGCCATGTACATAGTACCTCAATCAACTAGAATTAGTTCTGTCTGGGCTCACTAGCTCCTCACCTGTCAAGTTCCTTAGGAAAGAGTTGTTAACAGGAAAGAATCCCTCACCTGCAGTAACTGGCCAGGATGGAGAGAGCCCAGGAAGGGAGATGTATGGCAGTAAACAGTTTCTCCATATTTACAATCTGGGGCTCCAGGATCTTTTCCAGGTTTCTAGAAGGAACAAAAAAGACCCAGTTACTATTACAGAACAGAATCAATAAATCTTCACAAAATATTCCTTGAGCATAGCATTTTACTAATATTACTAACTACAAAAAAGACACCATTTCAGCATGAAAAAGACAAAATATACAATCGCAGACTATTGCTGGATGTTCATTACAACTATATTATAAACAAGTTTTCTCAGAGACTCACCCGCTTATAGTAGTTTTTTATCTTGGTTGCCATGCCAACCTGCATCATTAATGGTCCATTTTCCTCACTGTATTCTGCAAGAATAAGATCTCCATCTTTGCCTGTGAGGTCCTGAGGTGTGCGCATAAAAAACATCTCTCCACCACCAGAGGCTTGTCTCTCTTGTTCTCTCATCTGCCCAGAACAAAGAAAACACAGTTCAGCTCCTGACAGGACAAGAACCACAAAATGATGCTGTTCATTCTGAGACAATGACACAAAAAGTGATTTGGCCTTGCCTTTTTTTAAACTTCATTGCAAAAATATTCAACCATGAAGTTGAAACTATGAACACTTACAATCCCACCGCTTAGCTATAACTTCATATTTTACCCTACCTAACTACAATTATCTCCACAGATTTTGCTGGAACCATTTTTTAAAAGATTTTATCTGACAGAGAGAGAGAGAATGTGCACGTGTACAAGTACGGGGAGTGGCAGGCAGAGGCAGAGGGAGAAGCAGGCTCCCCTGAGCAGGGAGCCGGATACCGGGCTCGATTCCACAAAGCCTGGGATCATGACCTGAGCCAAAAGCACATGCTTAACCAACTGAGCCACCCAGGTGCCCCCTGAATCCTTTCTGAAAGCTGCAGTCATCATGACACTTCACCTTGAGTATTTTCACATGCATCCCCTAAGAATAAGGACATTCTCCTAAAAAACTATAGTAACATTCTATCACATCTGAGAAAAAAGTAATTCCCTAGTATCATCTAATAGCATGTCCATTTCCCCAACGTGTACGCTAACATCTTTTATAGCTGCTTTTTTTTTTCCTACCCAGAGTTCAGTCATACCTTAGCCTTCTTTTTGATGTGTTTTAGCAAGGGCTGGACTGAGTGGGGACCTGGCTGAGAGAGTGCCCCAAAAGAGTATTTCTTGAGAGGTGGGCGATGGAACTGCCGAAGTTTGATGGGCCCCATGTGGGTAGGAAAGAAGGGCTGTCGTAATTCCACAGCAGGAATCGAGTGCTAAGACAGGAAATACGGGGTTCAAATTAAATAATTACTCCAGCCTACGCAAGATTTACCCATATCCTCCATCAAAACAAGGCAGTGGTTCCTATCCATCACAGAATAAATTGTTACTTTTACCTGAATAATATTTCCTCCAAAGGTGCCTCGAAGACCCTGCTGCTTGGGGTAGTAATATTCATCATTGGAAAGATTCCATGGATCTTTCACTTCTGGCTGAGACATGTTCTAATGATGGGGACATCAAACAGATATCAAATAAACCTTAGTCAGACTACCCTCCGCCATTACCTTTCTCTGCTCTTCTCAACACCCTAGGTTCCTTTTCCCTCCACAGACCTGCTGTGGTTCTTCCTTGATGACCCCTGTTTTCCCTAACAGAATTCGACTCTTCTTCAGAGACGATTCCTTCTTACTTTCCTTAGAGGGGGAGTTGGAGGTGGCCTCTTCCTTTTCATCAGGAATTTCTAAGGATGAAACAAAAGTCACTCTGGAGATACTATCCCTGAAGATTCACATTTCCCACAGGTATATTTGCGCTTCCTAATCAGATCTCTCATCCCACCCCAGACCACTTCTAGTAGGTGATTCCCTCTAACTAAACATACTATACTCCTGGAATCTCAAAGGTACTGCTTTTCAACATTCCTACATTGTGAGCTTTCCCTAAGCAAAACAGAAATACTAGAAACAGCCACAACTCTGCTTTCTCAACTGCTACCTGAAAGTTCTAGTCTTTTAAATTTCCTTCCTTATTTTTTTAAAGTAGGCTCCACACCCAGTATGAGGCTAGAACTTACGACCCTAGATCAAGAGTCACCTGCTCCACTGAATGAGCCAACCAGGCGCCCCCGAGAAGCTTATAGTCTTGACCTTCCCAACCTTTCTGATTTCCCCCGTCCCCTGACATTAGCAGCAAGCTGTCCATTGCAGAGAAGAAACACTGGTCCCTGCCAACACCATACCCAAAATGAGGTTCTCATCATTGGGATCAAGTGTCAAAACAGGAGGCTCCAACAGCCGGGGCATGGCCTGAGCATCCCAAATGATATTGTCCTCCCAGCGTCCATATACCAGCTCCTCATTGTCAATGGGAAAGATAGAGTACCAAGGCTTGTCATCATCCAGGGTGGCTGCAAAACCTACTCAGAAGAGGAGGAGACACTCAGTAACAGACAAAACACCTATGCCCCTTTCAATCATGATTCCAGCAAAGGGCAAAGGAGCACATGTTAGTAAAGTTATTCATGCGGCTACTGAAAAGGAACCTAGTGCACACAGTGTATTTCTCATTTTAAAATAAGTTACAGACAAAATGTTCACTGCAGTGTTTTTCATAAGACTCAAAATTTAAACAGCCAAGTGTGTTTAATAAGGGACTGGCTAAAGAAATCATGGTAATAAATGATATGGTAAAATATACTAACAATTAATGGTAATAAAATATATATTAAAAATACAGTAACTATTGGTCAATTATGAAAACATCCATATAAGAATACTATGCAATCAGCAAAGTGTTTAGATAGAACGAGAGAAGGAAAAAAAACCTCTTTCTTAGACTTAAAAATTAAAACATTTTTGTTTTCCTCTGGATTATAAAAGTAATCCAGGTTAACTGAAGGAAAATACAGAAAAATATAAAGGAAACTGAAGCTGTCTGTGATTCCACAAACCAGAAATAACCACTGTGAAATCCCACAGTGCATTTCCTTTCAGTCAGTTTCTGTAATTATATAGTGTGCTTTTTCTTTTCCCACTTACATGAACAGGGTATCATATATGCCACTTTGTTTTTCTCACTTGAGTATCCCATGTCATTAAACCTTTTTATGAAAAATTTGGAATGACACAGAATAATAATGATGTCAAATGAAAAGCACAATATGCAAAAAACTGCCTACAGAAATGAACTCAACTACATAAACACAGAGAAGACAGAAAACCAAAAACAAAGTACACAAAAAGTTAATAGTCGATCTTCTCTGAATAGCTGGATTATCAGTGATTTTTGTCACTGTATTCTATTTTCAAAGTTTTCTACATTAAGCATGACATACCCTTTTTTTTGCCTACTTAAGGAGAGAAAAAGCAAATTCTAGCATGATAAAGACAAAGGGGCTAGCTCTGAAAACGGAAGTAAATCATAGAGATAAAACCTTGGTCTAGTTTGGATAGATCATCAACTTCAAAGTGGTTTTCCCAGTTTTTTAATGAGAAATCAGAGTCCACCCTAGCTTGTTAATGGTGTACAACTTATTATGGACTAGAATAGGGGCTCAAGTCCAAAACATTTTGCTGCCCCTCAGCAGCAACAAAGAGCACAGCTAAACCCACTTAGGATGACTGAGCTGAAGGGAGTGTTGCTAGACATGGCTGGCACAAAAGCACACCTTGCTGAACGTTGTAGGCCATGGCATTCCTAGTCATGCTGGAAGGAAGCCAGCCTGCCAGGCTTGCACGCTGAGGTTTTGTTCCTTTGTGTTTGACATCCTCTCCGTCCCAGATGATATCATCCTCCCAATGCAGCTGTGTCACCATCAGGAAGTTTTCATCAGCCAGAAGGTCAGTGCTACTTTCCTCAAGTTTCCTGAAATCCTACAGAAACGAAGACGGAAGAACAAATCCCTGAATGGTCACTGGTCAAAGTTCTGACTCCAGATCCCTCATCAGACCCATCAAACATGGTCCCTGACTTGAAAGAAGTACCTGATAAGGGAGGTCTGCCTCTGCACACTCCTGGGCTAGCGCAGCACTCACTGCCCAGAGAGAATCCTTGTGACAGGGCCTAGCTGCCAGGGTGACACACCGTAACAAGCCCAAGGCTTAGAACCTCCATAACCTACCCGGTATCTCCCCACCCAGAAAAGCAAAGTTAAGTATATTGGAAAGGGCCCTGGGCGCAGATTCCTTTCTTATATACCAGTGTCACTTACCTCCAACATTCTACACTTCATCACGGGTTCGAGGTCCATTTTTCTCAGTTTGAAGCCATAATCAAACCCACTGCCATCTTCAGGGACACCCAGCATATCATACCACAGCCGAGCAGGCCCGTAACGCCACTCGGCTACTCTCGGTTTGGTATCGGCCACTTTATCCGTATCTCCAGTTGACTGGGAAAACTTGGACTCAACAGGAGCCATCATCGTAATCTGTAACAGAATAAAGCAGGAGGAGAGGAGGATTTCCTGATCCCAGATGCCATAGGGCTATAGGGAATCCACAGTCAGGAAGGGAAGTTAGAGAACTACAAGGATGATTCTTCAACAGAACTGGAGTTAGAATGGGAACAATGGGGCTAGATCACGGCACACTCTGCCTAAAGGATTCAAACTCCTATTCACCAGCATGTGTAGCACCCACTGCTGGCCCATAGTACTTCTCCACTACAATAGGGAAGGGACGGCCACTAAGACTGAACTCACGATTTCTCGTTCATAATCAGCACAGGGCTCTGCCTGCTAAAGTACATTTCCCATTTAGACATAAGCTAGGGAGAACTCATTTGTTCCTCCTGTAGGTCTCAAGCCCAGGTCTCTATTTTGCCTACTTCATCATCAGAGAGACATTGCTCTGGAGGTGGCGGTGGAGCGTAGTCATAGTTCCATAAAGACTTCTGGCTGACTTCTGACTCTACCGAGCACTCCACCTCCTGGATCTGCTCTTCCTGGATCAGCTCACGGTGCTTCTTTTTCCTCTTTCTCCGAGCACTCCGCCAAACAGATGGGACGTTTTTCCCTGGTCCAAAAAGCCGTAGGAAGCGTAATACCTACAACACAGAGGCTCAAAGACTCAGTATCAGACAGGAAAAGAGCAGCATCTGGGTCTACAAACTCCCCTGAGGGTCCACTCAGCTGTGGGGGGACCAAAGAGTGCTCAACTTAGAGTTATAACATCTACCAAGAAAGTAAAGAAGCATCCCTTAATAATTTGGACTAGTTCTTTTAAGACAACAAGGACAATTTCTGATGGGAACCATGTAAATCACATGTACTCTCATCAATGCATACAGCTTTTTCAAAAAGACCTAATGCAGTGTCACTGAATAAGAAAACTTTTACATCTTATCCTTTCTATATACAACATCTTAGCAACAGAACTCAGAATTTAGGAGAGGTCAGTGGTTTGCAATATGGGCATTCTCCGTGTAAAGTACCTTCCCAGGCCGAAATTCCGGGAACAATTCTGTGACACTCGGCAACAGCTTGGTGGCATCGTGCTGCATAATCCCAGCCAAAGGTAGGGTCAGCTTCCCATCTTCAGATTCTGCCTGTGTTGCTTCTTGAGGTCCCATCTCAGATTCTGAGTCAGAGGAACTACTGAAGTCCACTTTCTCTGAGGCCAAAGAGGAAGGGGCAATGATGGAGGGCAAGATGATGCCTTCTCCATCCTCAGACACTGCAACAAGGAAGAGAAACCCCTTTGGCATGTAACTGTGAGCATACTTCCTCCGATTCAGCCAGTACCCACTCTAGGCTATATGCATGGCTCAGTGGCAGGGGATATAGTTCCAAGCACCCAGATCACTAGTATGCAACCCAGAAAACTCATTCCAACTCATTATTCCCCACCGTCCCCAACTCACCTTTTACCCGGTACCCTAGGGTTGTGATGAGAGAAAACAAACACTATTACTACATTTACTACTTTCTATACATGTAATAAAGGAATGTGATCAACAGCAAAATTATATATTTTTTACCAAGCAGGCCTTATCATCTCTAGTTCAGGGACCCATAACTGAAGAATTTTTTTAAGCCCACAGGATGATAATGAAATTATCTAGGACATCAAGTTATCAGATGTTATTTAGCCTACAGACTAATGCAGAAATGGCTAAAACTGGTCAACATAATTCTCAAAATACAGGAGATCAAAAACACTACTATTCCGCAATCTCCTAGCCTAGGACAGAGTTTCTACTGTGGCCGACACAGGGAAGGTGGAGAGGATCACTAAAGCCCTCGCCTTGTAAATCTCTGAATGTGGTAGTTGGCTCTCTCTGATTTATGCACATTCTAGGATGCCTTCCCCATTTAATCATTTATTTTAAAGAGAGTCATCTAGACAGGGAGTTTCCAAATACCAGTATGCACATCAGTTGCATCAGCAATTACTTGGAGAACACTCTGAAATTCCTGGGCTCTGACCCAGCTCTTCAGAATCAGACTCTCTGGATGAGAGTCAGAAATCTGTATTTTTTAACAGGCTTGGGATGATTGTGATGGGCAGCCAGATCTAAGAACCACTAAGCTCAACTACTTTTCCTCGAGTACCTGTTAAAATACTGTTGCCAAATATTTTAAAAAGTAAAACTTCCCTCTGACATTAAAATTTGAAAACTGTATGAATCACTTCCAGAAGCTGTATCCTTTCCTAGCAGCTTAATTTTAATAGTGCCCTATGGGTATGCCCAAAGCCTAGATCTATGAATGGAACTTGTTCCTTGGACAAAAGAAGATAGTCTCTACTTACCACCGGTAAGAGCATCCTCGTCCTTATCCTTCTTCGTTGGTCCTGGAGGTGGAGGTGGAGGTGGCATCAACTTGCAGTCAATGTCCTCACAGTCAGCATCATAGTCATCTTCATCATAATCTAATGAAACCGGGAAGATGATTCTGAATATCCAGAATGTCATACAACAGCCCTGAGTTCCTTTGTTACACAAGAATTTAAAGCACCCCGTCAAAGTGTTGTTCTTAACATGCAGGAGGTGCAGGTTCTACCTTCAGAAAGAGATGATGACACAGCATCACCAAATACTAGAATACTATGTATATCTCATACAGAAATATAGGGAGCTCCCAAGAAATGTTTAAAACCTTTGCTCCTTCTCCTGATCAAATTCTATTTGATTTTTTATTTTTATCCTGCTCAATCTTATAACTGAATTTAACATTCTTCCTTCTCTGTCAGCTTCCTTTAAGACTGGACTTTCTCTCTTCCCACTTCCCAAATCTTTGACACCTTCTTTGATCTACCTTCTACAGTCTGTTATTCTTTCCACTGACCTTTTACCTCTGGCATCACTCCACACCTGATGGTGAACACTCTGCTTTTATTCCTCTACACAAGCTCCATTCCCTAACTCAAGAATCAACCTTATTCAGGATTAACCCCAACCTTATTCAGGATTAACCCCAAATCTGAAGGTCTGGCCCTGACTTACCCCTCTACAATCACACCACCATGTTCTCCTGCCTAAAGAACCTTTCCACTCAGGGGCACCTAGGTGGCCCAGTTGGTTAAGTGTCTGCCTTCAGCTCAGGTCATGATCTACGGGTCCTGGGATCGAGCCCCACATCAGGCTACCTGCTCAGTGGGAAGTCTGCTTCCCCCTTTCCTTTTCTTTTTTAAGATTTTTATTTATTTATTTATTTGACAGAGAGAGAGAGAGAGATCACAAGTAGGCAGAGGTAGGCAGAGGGAGAGGGGAAAGCAGGCTCCCCGCTAAGCCAAGAGCCCAATGCGGGGCTCGATCCCAGGACCCTGAGATCAGGACCTGAGTTAAAAGGCAGAGGCTTAACCTACTAAGCCACCCAGGCGCCCCTACTTCCCCCATTCCTTCTGCCTCCTTCCCCTGCTCATGCTCTGTCCCTGTCTCTCTAAAACAAATAAACTTAAAATATTTTTTTTCTTTTTAAGATTTTATTTCTTTATTTGACAGAGAGAGACACAGCAAGAGAGGGAATGCAAGCAAGGGAAGTGGGAGAGGTTTTATCTATAATCCTCCCAAGAATGTCAGCAAAGTAGGAATTATTCTGAGACAGTGAAATGACTTACTCAGGGTCACACAGTTTTAAATGACAAAGTCAGAATTCAAGGCTGGCTGAACAAAGTCTATACTCATTTCAATGCACTTCCTTACTTACCCAGTCCTACTGTTTTATCAGCAACTCTCAAGTTTAATTCTGCTTAGCATTTTCCTCAGCTGTCACCCTACCCGAGACCTTGATGACTTTTTATCTAGCCTGCAAGAACAGTTTCTAAGTTAGTCTGCCCCTTTACCCCTTTTCTAATCAAAACCCTAAAACAACAAGTGTCACTTCTCATTTTCATTTAGGAAGGAAAGGCAACTAACACTTACAGAGCATCTACCATGACCCTGTACTATGTAGGTGCCTTCACAACCTGTGATATTGAACTTAAATTCCCACATAAGACCCACTAATGAAGTATTATCACCTTTACTGCAGATAAGAAAACTGAGGCATTATTGTAAATCCAAGCTTCAAAAACTAAGCAACTTCCCCAGGATCAAACTCAATATGGAGCTGCAGCTTGAACCTATTATTCTGACTCCAAAGTTCATTATCTTTTCATTGTACCACCCTGCCCTTTACTCAACAATGTTTGGTTTACAATCCTTTATGACATCAAATCCCAAGTAAGGCATACATACACGTGTTATCAAATTGCTCTATCCCTAGTATGTTTTCCACTCCTTTCAAGAAAACCTGCTGGCCAATTCTTCCTGCACTATTCACTTATTTTTATCTCTAAACCTTTAGAGAAGCCATGTTTTCAAACCAAAATGCCCCGCTACTTCCTCCCCAAGAAACTCTTTCAAACTTTTGCTCAAAATTCACCTCCATGACATCTTCTCTAATGACCTCCATCCACTTCTAATTACTCCAAAGAAGAATCCTAGTAAATCAAGCCACCTGAAGGGGCCAATGCCAGAGGAGGAGGAAGTTAGGACACAGGTAAAGGCACCCTCACTGAATAAGAGAACTTGGAAATGAGCGTCCTAGAGTACTAAGACTACCAAATGCAGCATCCCCTTTTTCTAGGAGGTCAGCTCATAAAACCCTAATAGGACACCCCCACTCGTCATCTTCCTTAACATTCCTATCCAAGACAACAAACCAAAACCTGAAAATTCCAAAACTCCCTGGAAATCAGAGCTACCACTTCCCCCTTAGCCTAAGTCAGGGGGCTCAAAAATAATACAGTATTTGTCTCAGATATTCTGTCAACCTGCTGAAATGATATACAATACTCTATACAGAAATATGAGCTTATAGCTGCTTGTCTTTTTGTTGTAATTATGCTTCATGTTGTTTATCCCACTTTCTCAAATGATAATAATATCCTGGAGAGGGAGACCTGTATCTTCTATTTTTCCTGGGTTACCGCCTGTGTATGTGGCACAGTTAATTCTCTCTCTATGATAAGCACTCAAATCAATTAACTGGTGCTGAAATCTAATTCAAAGAGGTGGACAATGAACAAACAACGAGAAACCTCATACAAAAGTGTCAAGCGGTGAGAGATAGGGTAAGGCAGTAGAAACAATGAATTATACATATGTCAACTATACCTCAATTAAAAGTTGTAAAAAAATTACAAATCAGAAAAAAGGAACTGTGATCAGTTGCTCTAGGTTCAAGACCACAGAACTAAACTCCTCAAGATCAGAAAATGGATTACCTTTGAACCATACTATCACAGTTTATAGCTCAACAAATGTCTAATATCCTGAATTACTGAATTAGTCAAGGTCTGCCACTACCTAACTTATGTAACTTTTTTTTTAAAGATTTTTATTTATTTATTTGACAGACAGAGATCACAAGTAGGCAGAGAGGCAGGCAGAGAGAGAGAGAGAGAGGAGGAAGCAGGCTCCCTGCTGAGCAGAGAGCCCGATGTGGGACTCGATCCCAGGACCCTGAGATCATGACCTGAGCCGAAGGCAGCGGCTTAACCCACTGAGCCACCCAGGCGCCCTAACTTATGTAACTTTTTAAAAAGTCCCACATCTTATTAAAGTCCAAGTTTTCTTTTCCTATGATGAAGTTAATAATAGACAATCATTAAGACCCCTTCCAGCTCTGATTTTGATTCTATATGTAGCACCTTACACCAGGGAGAGACACCTATATATTGGGAGCAAGCACTAAGTTCATTCTGTCAGCATACAGGTGGTGAGTGATTAATAAACATTAAGCCAGTAAATACGTATGCTTGTTTATATAGGACATTGCAAATACTTAATCCTTCTTGAACTACCAAGTCCTTAAGAGCAAAGACTGAGTTCAAATAATTTCTTTTTTTAAAGGATTTTATTTATTTATTTGACGAACAGAGATCACAAGTAGGCAGAGAGGCAGGCAGAGAGAGAGAGAAGGGGAAGCAGGCTCCCCGCTAAGCAGAGAGCCTGATGCGGGGCTCGATCCCAGGACCCTGGGATCATGACCTGAGCTGAAGGCAGAGGCTTTAACCCACTGAGCCACCCAGGTGCCCCTGAGTTCAAATAATTTCTAAAACAGTGCCATGAACACTGTAGGTCCTCAAATACCAGATAAGGAAAACATTATCTTTACTTGGCATTCACCAAGAATTTGGGAATAACCAGTATGAGGAATAAACCCCCGAGTGTAACAATGGCCCAGAACACACACATAAAAGATAGAAGCTACATGGGACTGAGCTCACAAAAAGAGAGAGAAGGAAAGGATGGAGAGCAGGAACAATGGCAGAAAGCATACACAGAAACAAAATGGACTACACTGCAAGAAAATGACTGGAATGCTCTACTGATGACACTAAAGAATCACCTGAATGGCAAAGCGGCTGCAAGCTCCCCATTGTCTGCTGATATCTTCGGCTTTCATCTTCTGCTACCTCATTGATGTCTGAATAGTCGACAGCATCTTCTGTACTCCTGATCCATCCTATAGATAGAGGGGAGGGCAGGTATATCTCAACAAAGGCCAAGTAACTCTCACTCCCTTAGATAATTCCCATTGAAAAGTGCATACACAGTAGGTGGCTAGCCTCCTCCCTCCTTACTCCCCATGACCCACACTTCACCTTCATCATTTACCAGGGCACCATCAGTCCCAGTCAATTCTTCATTTGCGGTGAGTTCAGTGATCAGGCTGCCCAGACCCAAAGCCCCCAAGCCTGCCAAGTGCTTCTTACACTCCTGAAAAAGGGACAGCACCAGAGTCGAAGATAACAACTAAATCTAAGCTTTCCACGCCACAAGGCTTGTTTCCCTGGTCCAGCACAAAGCTATAAATCCATATTAAATATAACTCTGCAGTGTGCTAAAAGGAGCATCACATTCCAGAACTGTAAAGTAACTCTCCCACTAAACTCCACGTTGATCAGATCTTTATCAACATATTAAGTCCAATTTCATCACCACACTTTAATAAGAAAAGATCAAAGAACCATCATCAAGACTAAACAAATGGAACAGTAGTTCTCTGAATAAAGGCTAAGGCAACTGAAGCCTGGGATTCGAGAAGGGAGGGCAAGAAATTTTTTTTGCTGGCTTTTGTGTATTTGTGTGTGATGCAGAGGAGAAATATTGATCAATATTTTCTCTTTGTTACAATGAATTTAAATTAAAGTAGGTAAGGTTCATTTGGACACAGGAAACAATTTCATGAATGTCAGAGAAAACTACCCAAGAAGTGCACTGGACCAGAAGGGGTCTGCCCCAGATAGTCTGAACATTCGCTGTTGGAAGAACTGAGGCGGGAACCACACGATTTGTCACAGGTCCTCTTGCTCTAGAGCCACCTCAAGTCAACGATGTCAGACAGGCAGTTTCAAGAATCTCCCAAGTCCTCATAGCAATGGCTTAAATGTAATGTCACTATGTTACGCTATTTTCCGGCTGCCTTGTGAGAATGACCATTAACCCCAAAGCCACCCACATCAGCTCCCCTGACCTACGAGAGCTTGCGTACAGTTCTTTCTTCCCACCCTCAACCTGAACGGAGCCTCCAGTCTACGATCTGCACGCTCTACTAGGATAGCATCCGCTTCTCATTTCCTCTCCTCTTACGTTAACCGCGCCCTCTCACAGGGGCTCTACTCTCCTCATTCAGCCCGACAACCACCAACCCTATACCCACGCCCGCCCCCCTCACATCATCCAAGACGCTTTCCCCCTCCAGCTGTCCGGCTCCATTGATGTTGCCGAAAAGGAAACCGGTTAAAGAAAATGGGCCGCCTCCAGCAGAATCTTCATCGCTGTCCGTGTCTGACATGATGGCGGTTGTGGTGTCACCGGAGGCCGCGGGGAGCAGCAAATCCCAGCCTGGTCCCATGGACCGGAAATAAAAACATTAGTCGCCCAGAAGTGACTTACAGGGCTCCTTGACCCCACCAGGCCTTACCGGAAGCGGAATGAGGGGGTGGGGGGACGTAACCGGAAAGACCGGCCGTCCTACGAAAAAGGCGAACTACTTTACTAACATAACGGCATTTGATTCGACCGTAAGGGATCAGGAGGTTGGGTATGTGGAAAGCGGTTGGTCAAAGAAAATGTTTGGTCCCGCCCCCTTCTGCTAATCTGCGCATGAGCATTCCCAGTGCATTGGATAGGTGTCACGGCTGTTCCTCCAATCAGAAGGAGCTGCCTGGGTCACGTAGCCTACGTCCTGGTTACCACGGGTCACCACGCCGTGGTACGCGGAAGTAAAGATTAGAAGCCCCTTTGCTTCTGCTTCGGAAGGAGAGGCTGGCCGAAAATCGCACTGTGCCGGAAGTACCTCTCCAAGTTTTTTTTTTTTTTTTAAGATTTTATTTATTTATTTGACAGAGAGAGATCACAAGTAGGCAGAGAGGCAGACAGAGAGAGAGAGAGAGAGGAGGAAGCAGGCTTCCCGCTGAGCGGAGAGCCCGATGCGGGACTCGATCCCAGGACCCTGAGATCATGTCCTGAGCCGAAGGCAGCGGCTTAACCCACTGAGCCACCCAGGCGCCCCCCTCTCCAAGTTTTGAATTGACATTTCCCCAGGGAAATGGAGTCCCTTCTCCCTCGGTTTCTTTCGGGAAGTGTGACAAAGATGAGTAAAAGGAACAGCCGACCCTTCAGCTAGGTTCACAATTGTTGACATTTTTACAGGTTTTATTTTTGTTTTAATTTCTGAACCATTTGAAAGGTTCAGAACCAAATGGTTCAGAACCAAATGTGATTCTCCAGCCCTAAAAATGGACGTTTTCTACATAACAACAAAATCGTTACTGCATCTTCAAAAATTAACATTGAATCATCATTTAGCATACAGTTTGTATTTTCGTATTTAAATTTCCCCAGTTGTCCTAGTTGGAGCATTTTACACCAGTCCAGGATCCGCTGAAGGTTTTTGCACTGCATTTAGTAATCTCCCTTCAGTCTTAATCCAGAAACACCAGCCTTTTCTTTGTGTTGCATACTACATTTTTTTTCTTAAGAATCCTGGCAAGTTGTCTTGAAAATATTCCATATTCTGAATTCGTCTGATTGATTTATGTTAAATATTTTATCAGGCATCAGAAGGCACAAATGTCAGGTTGTCACTCTTGGTGATGCTGTATTGGAGCACCAGATCTCTCCATCCCAAAGGCACATTTTTCCTTTTGTAATTAGTAAATGGGGTTGAGATTGTGTGAATATTCGCCCAATGGTTTTAGCATCCTTTAATGATTCTTGCCTGAATCAGTTATATTGGGAGAGTGCAGAAGGGTGACTTATTCTTAAATGCCTTTTACACTTATTAAGTGCATTTATTCAGTAAAGAACTTGGTCTTACCTCCCCCTCCCGTTTTATTTTAATGTGTCATAATCTAGCACCATCATTATCCTTTTTGATGCTCAAACTGTTCCAAATTTGTCCAGAGGGACCCACTTCACTCTGGCTCCTGTGTTACTAGTCTTGAAGTACTTCCTTGCTTTTTGGCACAAGATGTTCTAGGCTTACTCTGTACATTCCCTGTCCCGAGACCTGATATAAGCCATTTCTCCAAGGAGCCCTGATATCTTTTAGTGGGGATTAGTATTTAGAAACTGGGGCATCATTGCTTATAGGCCCTTCCAGTGGAGAGAGCTAAAAAAAGAGAGAGAGAGAGAGAGTTTAAAGGGCACCTGGCTGGCTGAGTCGGTAGAGCATGCAACTCTTCGTCTTGGGGCTGTGAGTTCAAGCCCCACATTGGGTGTAGAGCTTACATTTAAAAAACAGAAATTTTTTAAAAATGAGTTTTATACTAATACTTCCAATTCAAGTCCAACACCACAGGGTTCTCCCTCACTTTTCCCCATTTCGTATTTCTATCTTGCTTCTCTTAAAATTCTGGTTCCCGACATCCATATGTTGACTCTTCTCAGAATTGCAAGGTGGATACCACTACCAACAATAAACCTAAGTAAAGTTCAGAAGTTCTTTGCAGTTTTTTGTCCTTAGACTATATCCTATTAAGGATATATAATGCACTGTGTGTAAAAATTACTTGAATCATTTTTTTCCTCTGTGGAGTTCTGTGTTTTTTTTAAGATTTTATTTATTTATTTGACAGAGATCACAGGTAGGCAGAGAGGCAGGCAGAGAGAGAAAGGAAAGCAGGCTCCCTGCTGAGAAGATTGCCCAATGTGGGGCTCAATCCCAAGACCCTGGGATCATGACCTGAGCCGAAGGCAGAGGCTTTAACCCACTGAGCCACCCAGGTGCCCTTGTGGAGTTCTGTTTCTAGTCAACTTTATGATTTGCTTTTATTATCCTTTTTAAATAAATTTTAATTTTTTAATATGTAAATTTTTACATGGTTAAAAGTAAAAAGTATGTAAAAAGCTATTTCCAGAGAAGTCTTACTCCTGTGCCTATGCTCTCTACCCCAATACCAAGCCACTCCCTATAAGTAACCATTCATTAATTTCTGGCTTATCCTTCCTGTGTTTATTTTTTTATTGAGTTGTAACTGACATGTAACATTCTATTAGTTTCAGGTATACAATATAATGACTTGATATTTGTATTTCCTATGTTTCTTTTTTGCAAAAATAAGCCAGTGAGTATACATATTACTTCTTTCTCATTATACAAAAAGTAGCATACTATATACTCTTTCACCTTGCTCTTTTTCACTTAATAATTTAGCCTGGAAATCACAGTGTACCACTTTGTAGAATGCTTCCTCATTCATTTTTTTTTAAAGATTTTATTTATTTATTTGACAGAGCAAGATCATAAGCAGGCAGAGAGGCAGGCAGAGAGAGAGAGGAGGAAGCAGGCTCCCCGCCAAGCAGAGAGCCCAATGTGGGACTCGATCCCAGGACCCTGAGATCATGACCTGAGCCGAAGGCAGAGGCTTAACCCACTGAGCCACCCAGGCGTCCCCTCGTTCATTTTTATGGCTCCTTGATACTTCATTGCATGGATATCCCTTTAAATGTTAACAGTAGTCATATTCCAGGCTAGGTGACAAACATCTGCCAGAACCTGCACAGCAGCTGAGATGCTGCACTTGGATAATGAAAAGTTAGGAGAATACTATTGCTATACTAGTATTTAAAACAAAAAAGCAAAATAGAATATGTTTTTAAATGCACTTTATTGGGGCGCCTGGGTGGCTCAGTGGGTTAAAGCCTCTGCCTTTGGCTCAGGTCATGGTCCCAGGGTTCTGGGATCGAGCCCCACATCGGGCTCTCTGTTCGGCGGGGAGCCTGCTTCCTCCCCTCTCTCTCTCTCTGCCTGCCTCTCTGCCTATTTGTGATCTCTGCCTGTCAAATAAATAAATAAAATATTTAAAAAAAATAAATGCACTTTATTTTTTTTTAAGATTTTATTTATTTATTTGACAGAGATCACAAGGAGGCAGAGAGGCAGGCAGAGAGAGAGGAGGAAGGAGGCTCCCTGCTGAGAAGAGAGCCCAATGTGGGGCTCGATCCCAAGGTCTTGGGATCATGACCTGAGCCGAAGGCAGAGGCTTTAACCCACTGAGCCACTCAGGCGCCCCTAAATGCACTTTATTTTTTTTTAAGATTTTATTTATTTATTTGACAGACAGAGCCAGAGAACACAAGCAGGGAAGCAGCAGAGGGAGAGGGAGAAGCAGGCTCCTGGGATCATGACCTGAGCCGAAGGTAGACACCTAACTAACTGGGCCACCCAAGCGCCCCAAATGTACTTTACACTGCTTCTTAGTTGCTTGTGCTTGAGGAAAAGCAGATCCAGCAAGAGGTAGATAGAGTCTTATAGAATGGGGAAGGGGCACGGTGCACCTGGGTAGCTTAGTCAGTTAAGCGTCTGACTTCAGCTCAGGTCATAATCCCAGGGTCCTGGGATCGAGCCTCATGTTGGGCTCCTGACTCAGCTGGGAGTCGGCTTCTCCCTCTCCCACTCCCCCTACTTGTGCTCGTTCTCTGTGTCAATAAATAAATAAAATATTTTTTAAAATAATTCTTAAAAAAATAAAGAATGGGGAAGGGGACTTCACATACTACAAACACTAAAGATGCTATTCTTGACTCAAAACGTGGTTTTGTATAAATTTACCGCATGACCCAGCAATTTCCAGCACTCCAGTATATACCCAAGAAAACTGAAAACATGTCCACACAAAACCTTGTACACAGGGGCACCTGGGTGGCTCAGTTGGTTAAGCGACTGCTTTTGGCTCAGGTCATGATCCCAGGGTCTTGGAATCAAGCCCCACGTCAGGCTCCCTGTGGGGTCTGCTCTTCCTTCTCCCTCTGCCTGCCTCTCCCCCTGCTTGTGTGTTCTCTCTCTCTGTCAGATAAATAAAACCTAAAAAAAAATACCTTGTACACAAAGGTATAACAGCACTATTCATAATAGCTAAAAGGTAGAAACAATCCATATTCCCCTCAATTATAAGTAGATAAAATAAGGTAAATCCATACAGTGGAATATTATTCAGCAATCAAAAGAAATGAAGTAGGGGGGCCTGCCTGGCTCAGTTGGTGGAGCACGTGACTCGATCTCGGTGTTGTGAGTTCAAGCCCCACATTGGGCATAGAGATTATAAGTAAATTTTAAATACCCCCCCAAATTATTAATAAAGAAAGCACTGTTTTAGGCAAAGTCACTCTCTAAAGGGGAACAGAGAGGTCTATGAGTAAATTTCCTAGTACTGACCAGGAAAATGTGTGTTGAATGGCTATTCCTGGTGGAACTGAAACACTTGTTAATTAGGTATTAAGTCTTGGTTTTACTGATCTCAGGCTCCTAACCTTAGTGAATCCATTTTGGGCCTGTGGTTTTTCTTTCTGATACTATGTGCTATAGAGGATAAAAGATACATACAACTTTTATACATATAACTTGGTTTCAACAGTATGTACTCTAGAAAATAAAAGATACATAGAACTATGGGAATTTGAAGAACACTTTAGATTGCTTTCAAATGACCAAGGTTCTTTGAGGAACAGAGCAATTCTCTTACTTAAAGATATAGTCAGGGATGCCTGGGTGGCTCAGTTCCTTAAGCGGCTACCTTTGGCTCAGGTCATGATCCCAGGGTCTTGGGATCAAGTCCCACATCCAGCTCCTGGCTCAGCAGAGAGCCTGCTTCTCCATCCCCCTCTGCCTGCTGCTCTCCCTGCTTGTACTCTCTCTCTGTGTCAAATGAATGAAAATCTTAAAAAAAAAAAAGATATAGGGCGCCTGGGTGGCTTAGTTGGTTGGGCAACTGCCTTCGGCTCAGGTCAGGGTCCTGGAGTCCCGCATCAGGCTCCCAGCTCCATGGGGAGTCTGCTTCTCCCTCTGACCTTCTCGCCTCTCATGCTCTCTCTCACTGTCTCTCTCTCAAATAAATAAATAAAATCTTTAAAAAAAAAGATATAGTTAAACTAGGATGCACTGAGGGGAAAAATGGGAGAGGCAATAAATATAATTAGGGAGGTAGGGTGGAGGAGAAAGCCTTTCTTGATCTTCTCTCAAGATAAAAGTAAGTTTGGTCAAAAAAAGATCCCCCACCAAAAGAAAGAAAGTACCAACATGTGCTGCGAAATAGATAAACCTTGAAGACATTATGCTAAACAGAGAAAGTGAGTTCCAAATGACCACATACTGGGGGATCCTGACTGGCTCAGTTGGTAGAACATGCAACTCTTGGTCTCAGGGTCACAAGTTCAAGTCCCACATTGGGTGCAGATCTTACTTGATTAAAAAAACAAAGACCACATATTATTTGATTCCATGTACATGAAATGTTCAGAAAAAAGAAAGTAGATAACTAGTTGCCTAGGGTTGGGGCCAGGAACAGGGATTCACTGCATGAGGGATCTCTTTGAGGTGACAGAAATGTTCTAAAACTGGATTGGCGCCTGGGTGGCTCAGTGGGTTAGGCCGCTGCCTTCGGCTCAGGTCATGATCTCAGGGTCCTGGGATCGAGGCCCGCATCGGGCTCTCTGCTCAGCAGGGAGCCTGCTTCCTCCTCTCTCTCTGCCTGCCTCTCTGCCTGCTTGTGATCTCTCTCTCTGTCAAATAAATAAATAAATAAAAACCTTTAACACTGGATTTTAGTTGATGTGCCTGGCTGGCTCAGTCAGTAGAACATTCAACTCTTGATCTCAGAGTTGTAAATTTTAGCCCCACCTTTGGTACAGAGATTACTTAAAAATAAAATCTTAAGGCACCTGGGTGGCTCAGTTGGTTAAGTGTCTGCCTTTAGCTCATGCAGTGATCCCACTGGGATCAAGTCCCACATCAGCTCCCTACTTGAAGGGGAACCTGCTTCTCCCTTTCCCCACCTTGTGCTCTCTCTCAAATAAATAAATAAAATCTATAAATAAAAAAATAAAATAAAATCTTAAAAAAATAAAACTGGATTTTGGTGACAGCTGTGTAAATAAATTTACCAAAAATCATTAGATTATACACCTGAAATGGATGAACTTTTTGGTATGTAAATTATATTTCAATAAAGCTGTTTGCAAAGCAACACAAAACAACATGGTTTTGCTCTTCCTTACTAGTCACTTAATAGTGCACCAGCGCTATATACATTTTTATAACAAACAGAAGATATTTTCCTGAAATAACTGGAAGAGGCAAAGGACATTAAATGTTATATCCTATATTTACAACCCTAGTCCCTACTACTATAATACCTATAACACAATAGGAGCGTGATAATTGTTTACCGAATGTAGTGTACTAAGTGAGAAAAATCGCCTACAGGGAACTAACTGGTCTGTCATTAGTGAAAACGAGCAGGAACAAGAGAATCGATGTTAGCAGGGAAGACAGTTCCCTGCCCTGATTGTCTGAGGTAGAAAAATAAGTACAGTTACACATAGGTGTGATGTGGAATACAATTATAGTTATTTCATCCTTTGCAAATTGAAAGGGATTTAGAAACCACTCAACAAAGGAGGAGGGTTGAGGAATTGCTTTGATTTTTAGAAAGCAACAGACCCAGTGAAATCAGAAAAGTTTATTGCCATTCATTATGAACAATTTAAAAGTGATATTAGCATGTTAGTCCTTATACAAATTCTTTTTAAGTATAAAAATCAAGATGTCAGTGTATGTAGGACCATCAAGTCAGTCCAATACAAAACCACACTCTCAGACTTATGGATCACACCTCCCTTCATTAAAGGATGTGAGTTTGACAAAACCAAGCCCAGGCTTACATTTGAGATCTTCCCAGACAAAGCGGGAGCAGGAGGCACTATTAAATTAAAAGTCAGTTAAAAAGATTTCAGTAGCTATGGAAAGTTCCCAGAGACATAGGTGACAGCCGTGTTTCTAGCCCCTTTCAACCATGAAGTCCGTAAGGACCTCAGGCAGCATCAGTCCAAACATCCTGAGACCAGACCACACTCAAGCAATAGGTGCTTCATCTGGCCGCCCATGAGAAAACTCAGGGACTACACACAGCAGTTGGTACACCTGCCAACAGGCCAGTTGACTCTTACAGTACCCACACTATGATAATAAACCCCCACTTTCCAAAGTGCTATTGGGCCTTAGTTAAGGAGGGCCACCCTCACCCTCTTCCAGTTAACACCCTGTTCATACAGAGCTCCTACAGCCCCCGCAACAGCAGGCCCTAGGTCACACACCAGAAACAGATACAGTACACTGAAAATGAGAAGACATCTACCAGACATGCTATCCACCCTGGATCCTCCACAGCCTTAAAGACGATGGTATAGAAATACACACCAATGAATTACTGTATGAAGAGGAGAGTGCAGTGATACAGGAAAAGCAAAACAGAACACTTTAGCCCATGGTGAGGGAAAGGAAAACCAGAAGAAAAGGAGGAGGAACAGTGAGCTTATGTAACCTTTTACTTTCTAACAATACTTGGTATTGCCTGACCTCCCGCTTTCCAATCCTCCAAGAATAGGGGTGCCAGATTTAGCAAATAGAAATAAAAGATGTCCCATTAAATTTGAATTTCAGATAAAGAGCGAATAATTTTTTAAATCTAGTCCCAAATACTGTATGGTACATACTTACACTAAAAAATTTTTGTTTAAAAAAAAAAAAACTACTCTCTTTTACCTGGCAACCCTGTCCAGGAGGTTCAGTTAACCTGAGCACTAATGTGATCATATATACTCAAAGAGCAACAGTGAGACCACCCCAGAGCAAAGCACAGACACTTCATTCGCCACAGAAGTAGCTAGGTGATTCTTTTAACTCCATTTCCCAAACTCTCAAAGATCCACTGCTTATTTTGACAGGGTAGGAGGATATGTGCCCAGTGGAGTTGTTAACCACTATCTGCCAGGTGGAGAAGGAAGTTTCCCTTCCATATCAAAGGAGGAAAATAAAAAATACAACTAGAAAGAATAAGGAGAAACAGGCTTAGTAGGGTAAAGAATGTGACTCCTACCATTGCAGGGCAGGCTGAGCAACTCCGGCAAAATCCCTACCAATGTTGACAGCCTCAGGGTCTGGAAATCCAATATACTCCAACTTTCTATGAGCAAGTAAAAGACCTCGAAAGCTGAAAACACACACAAACATACACACACACGTACAGAGGAGGGAGGAATAGGAAGAGAGCAAGGCAGGACACCGAGGAGAATCACACAACTCCCTGATAATGACTGGCAGAATATTTTGGTTGGTTGGTTGGTTTATGGGGTTAACCTTCAGTGGTCTTTCCCTAAAGCAGAAGCTGACAGAAAAAAAGGCACCTCACAGAGGCCTCAGGGACACAGCTTTATGGGGGATTAATTTCACATCACCAGGCCCATAGTGCTATCATAATCTAACAACAGATCTGACCATCAGACCCCACATCCAATGCGCTAGCATGATTAAGTTCCAACTCCAACACCTAAGGGCGGAAGAGGAGCCAGTAACAAGTCCATGGCTGATAAATATTCATCTCAAAGGCATAAAGAGGAGGGCGCCTGGGTGGCTCAGTGGGTTAAGCCTCTGCTTTCGGCTCAGGTCATGATCCCAGGGTTCTGGGATCGAGCCCCGCATCGGGCTCTCTGCTCAGCAGGGAGCCTGCTTTCCTTCCTCTCTCTCTGCCTGCCTCTCTGACTACTTGTGATCTCTGTCTGTCAAATAAATTAAAAACAAAAAAATTTTTAAAAAAAGGCATAAAGAGGGAAACAACTAAAAGAACAGGACCACATTATGCATTTTTTTCACAGCCTCTTTGGGAATTTCTAGCTCCTCTTAATCCAACATCTCTGAAACTGTGTTTCTAAAGAGGTTAACAGGTGTTGCGTGGAAGAAAAAAAAAATTCAGTGAAATAAATTTGAGAAATGTTGCCCACTTACTAAAAGTTATAAATCCCTCCAGTAGAGGAACTTGTTCAGCTTTACTTAAATCACTGGTTACCAAAAGGGGGGAGGCTGGAGTAAATAGGTGATGGGGATTAAAGGGCACTTGTGATGAGCACCACGTGTTGTATGGAAGTGCTGAATCACTAAATTGTACACCTGAAACTAATATCATAGTCTGTTAACTAACTGGAATTTAAATAAACACTTAAAAAAAATCCCACTGGTTCCTGACTTACTTGACCACAGAACCTTGTTAAGGAACATCAATTAGTATCTTCCAGAACTTCAAGAAATGCTGCTTAACCGTTTTTGCAAACATGTCCCATCTCCAGAATGGGAAGAACATGTCGACACTGGGAACACCCAGGAGTCACACATAAAATGATTTTTCAAAATTACTGTATCAGAAAGTTTAAGGCAATGCTTTCGAAACTGTAGAAACTTGTCCTTCTGTGAGGCACTTGCTCAATGGTAATACAGCTAGGAAAGCTAGTTCAGAGGTAAAAGTCAGTCTCTCTCTCTCTCTCCCCCTCTCCCCCCAAACTTCCTCCAAAAGGTTCAGACCAAACTTCACAGCAACCATGTACAAACGAGGCTGTCTTTGTTCCTCCAAAAGCCCGATAACCTGGAGTCTAGGGTTTCTAGGAAAAGAAACAAATGGCTCATGCTGCATTGTTCCATGCTATCAAAGGAATCCCTCTTATTCCCCCTTCGGTGCAGTCCCCAAATAGCACCCCAAAAGCTATAAAAGGACACACTTCTTGGTGTTCTTCTTTGTGGCAGGGTAGAGCACAGCCCGGACGGCTTCTGAAAATACCTCGTGCACCCCATACTGCATCAGGGCTGAACATTCTAGATACTTCACAGCCCCCACCTGCTTAGCCAGGGAAGTGCCTTGCTGAGGAGTTGTGGGCACTAGGCTCTGTTCCTTCAGCTTCTTCACTGTCTCAATGTCATCCCGCAGGTCTCTCTTGGTACCTACCAGCAGAACAGGCACATTGGGGCAATGATGGGAGACCTCAGGGTGCCACTTATGCCTCACATTGGCATACGAGGATGGGTTGCCAATGGAAAAACAAATGACAAAGATATTGGTCTGGGGGTAGGATAGCGTTCGCAGTCGGTCATACTCCTCTTGGCCAGCTGTGTCCCACAGGTTCAGGCTGACGATCTGGCCATCCACAGACGTCTGGGCACTATAGTTATCAAAGACAGTGGGGATATACTCCTCAGGAAAGGCATTTGTTGTGTAACTGATGAGGAGGCAGGTCTTACCTACAGCCCCATCTCCTACAACCACACATTTGATTGTCTGCATTCTTTCCTTGGAGTCCTAAGTGCAACAGAGAAAGAAAGAACATTCATAGATGCTTGGTTCATTTGGGGAGCCTAAGCTTTACCAACATTTCTCTCTGAGGAGAAAGAGAGGAGGTAAGACCCCCCACCCACCGACCATCCCCTTAATACCACAGAAGAGTCAGCTGAGAAAGAGTACATAGGACAAGAGATCTTACCATGGAGTCCATGGACTGCTGCTAGAGGATAAACTTCAGTAGGTCCTGGAAGTCGCCTCTGAAGTATGCGATATTATGTGTAGGTACATAAGTGAATTTTTCTGGAAAGAAGATCCAAAACTGTCATCAGATTGTTAAAAAGGCTGTGAGCCCAAAAAGATTAAAAACCATTCACATACATAGGTGTTTGTTTTATTTTTGTCAGGTCTGGCTATACTCTATCAAAGGTGCTAAAACATAGTGGGTGCTCAGTAAATGGAAACTAATTTTTAAAATAGCACTGATGTTGGTACACCCAGGTGGCACAATTGGTTAGGCATCTGACTCTTGGTTTCAGCTCAGGCGGTGATCTCAGGGTCATGGTATGGAGCCCTGCATTGGGCTGCATGCTCCGCACAGACTCTGCTTGAAATTCCCTCTCCCTCTGCCCCTCCCGCTCATGCATGCACATGTTCTCTCTCTCTCTCTCTTTCCCTCCCTCTCAAATAAATAAATATGTCTTTTAAAAAACACACTGATGTAGAAAGGAGGGTCTGAAGGTTGAAACAAAAGAAATATGGCTCTGACTTTGGGTCTGTGGCTATAGACCCAGCAAAGAAATCTCTGTTTCTGACAGTGACATCCTAAAACTGGAGAAAGGTAGGCCAGTCAGACTTAGCCTCCCAGAGTAAAGAGTCCAGGCTCTGATGTTAAGCCACCTGGAGTCCAAAACCAGTCCTTTCTTTTTCTAAGCTTTGTCGACTTCAGCAAGTGCTTCACCCATGGCTTAAGTGAAAGAATGTTTGTGTAGTCCTTACTAATGCCTGTCACACAGAAAGTACTCATTAAGCATTCGAAACTACTATGACTTCATAATAATTCTTGTACTGCTCTGGGGAAGGCAAAAGTTCTGTAATGTGATTACAGTGCTAGACAAACCACAGATCTCATCCCTTCCTACCTTATCTGAGCAAAACCATTAGTCATACCACCACCATACTTTCTCTTTTACTTCTTCAGGAATCAAGCATTTGAGAGTTAACGGTAAGGCACAGATGACCTCCAACAAGCGTGTTTACTATGAGCTCCCACATTTATACCCCATTTTAAAACCCTATCACTGCCCTACCCTGTCAGTGCCCCCAGAGCACTCCATTTCCTTTAGCTTAACTACTGCACTAATTTCAGACCGGATCCTGATAGCATTAACTTCATGTGTCTGAACATGGAGGAAAGGGGATAAACTGTTGTAAGTATTTAATTATAGAAAAAAAAAAAAACTGAGGGCGCCTGGATGGCTCAGTTAAGCGACTGCCTTTGGCTCAGGTCATGATCCTAGAGTCCCAGGATCCAGTCCCATATTGGGCTCCCAGCTCAGCAGGGAGTCTGCTTCTCCCTTTGACCCTCCCCACTCTTATGCTCTCGCTCTCTCTCTCTCCCCCCGACTCTCAAATAAATAAAATCTTTTTTAAATATTGAGAATCAATTAGTTTCTCACCTTAGGAATTTGGGGGAATAGATACATCACTCATCCTGTTGTCCTTTTCTTTCTTTCCTTTTTTCTTTATTTGAGAGAGAGGGAGAAAGAGAGAGAGCATGTGCGCGCACAAGAAAGAGCACTAGCAGTATGAAGGGCAGAGGGAAAAGCAGGCTACCTGCGGGAAGCCCGATGTGGAACTCCATCTTGAGATTCCAGGATCACAACCTGAGCCAAAAGCAGACGCTTAACTGACTGAGCCAGCCAGGCGCCCCTCTATTGTCATATTAGCTAAGGTCCATATCATAGACAAAACAAAACATCTTATTTTCAGTCAGAGTAAAGAGAAGTTGGCCTTTAGGGCTCCTGGGTGGCTCAGTGGGTCAAGAGTCTGCCTTTGGCTCAGGTCATGATCTTGGGGTCCTGGGATCAAGTCCTGCATCAGGCTCCCTGCTCAGCGGGGAGCCCGCTTCTCCCTCTCCCTCTGTCTCTCTCTTTCTCTCTCACTCTAATAAATAAATTAAATCTTAAAAAAATAAAAGAGAAAAGTTGGTCTTCTGAGTATGCTTCACACAGGCCCATTAGAGGTAGCTCTCTTCCCACACAGCCAATTCTGACTCACAAGGCATTACCTAAAGCCTTCATTAGCACAGGTCCCTCAGCTATAAGTCCAGAATGTAATTCATCTTTAGTATTCACTGACCATCAGCCCTATCTTTTTCCACCTAGGAACAGGCATAAGGATCAAACATACAAGGTCAATGGGAAAAGGGTAAAGTCACCACCACATTCTTTGAGAATAGCCTTCCTTGATTTTCCCAGTCTGGATTAACCTCTTTCTCCTCTGAATTCCTGTAGCAATTCCTATATGCACAACTCACCTTCCCAGCCTGCTATCCTTTATCATCCAGTAGCCAACATCTCTGTTCAAAGTGACTGCTTTCAGGACAACTGTGCATCTGAGGGGGTTCCCGAACCAAACCAAACTCATAGACCCAAAGACCACTTTGCACCCCAAATTCTCAGCTCCTCATCTCGATAACTAGGAAGAGGCATCTACACTCATTTATGCTTGTTTATATCTACTAACCCTTCTGGTATATATGGTCTGCAGATGGGCACTCAAGCCACACTGATTATGGATGAGGGACTAGATGATGAAGGGCAGCTAGAACTTCCCAGGTCTGAAACAAAACCCAGGACATCCTCACCCATAGCAAATTCTCTATCAAAGTTTGGGGGGCTACTTTGTACAAGCACCTGACTCATTTACTCAGCCCACATGTCCCACATGTTCATCATGTTATTTACTTATGTGTATGTTTGGAATTATCCACAGTTAAAAAGTTTAAATATACTAAAAATATACCTAAAAGAATTAAAAGCAGGATCTCAAAGCGCTATTCGTACACCAATGTTCATTGCAACATTATGCACAAGAGCCAGGAGATGGAAGCAACCTAAAGACCGTCAACAGATAAACACATAAAGAAAAAAAAAATATATATATAGTATATTATTCAACCTTAAAAAGAAGGAACTGTTGGAGCACCTGGCTGGCTCAATCGGTAGAGCATGGACTCTTGATCTCAGGGTCATGAGTTCAAGCCCCACACTGGGCATGGTGGCTACTTAAAAAAAAAAGAGAGAGAAGGAACTCTTCATACACTACAACATGGATGAAACTTGAGGACATATGCTAAGTGAAATCACGTAGACAGCCAGATACTGCATGATTCCACTTACATAAGGTATCTACAGTAGTCAAACACATAAAAACAGAAAGTAGAATGGTAGTTGCCAGGGCTGGGGGAGGCGAAATGGGGAGGGTTTTTTAAAAAAAATTATTTTAGAGAGAAAAGAAAGAAAGAATAGGAAGGGCAGAGGGAGAGAATCTTCAAGCAGAGTACCTGCTGAGCATGGAGCCTGACGCAGGGCTCTACCCCACGACCCATGAGATCATGACTTGAGCCAAAATCAAGAGTCAGACACTTAACCAACTGAGCCACTCAGGCACCCTAATGGAGAGTTGTTTACCGGTGACAAAGTTTCAGTTTTGCAGGGTGCCTGGTGACTCAGTAGGTTAAGTATCTGACTCTTTTTTTTTTTTAAAGATTTTATTTATTTATTTGACAGAGAGAAATCACAAGTAGGCAGAGAGGCAGGCAGAGAGAGAGAGAGGGAAGCAGGCTCCCTGCTGAGCAGAGAGCCCGATGTGGGACTCGATCCCAGGACTCTGAGATCATGACCTGAGCCGAAGGCAGCGGCTTAACCCACTGAGCCACCCAGGGGCCCCAAGTATCTGACTCTTGATTATTGCTCAGGTCATGATCTCAGGGTCCTGAGATCGAGGCTCATATTGAGGGGGGTGGGTCCATGGTCAACGGGGCATCTGCTTGTCCCTCTGCCCCTCCCCCACTCATGCTCACAGGCTTACGTACTCTCTCAAATAAATAAAATCTTTAAAATGAAAGTTTTAGTTTGCCAAGATGAAAAATTCTAGAGATCTACTGCACAGCAATACATATATAGTTAACACTACTGTAATGAATATTTTAAAGTGGTTTAAAATACTAAAAATAAAAGTATTTTTAAAGGGTTTGGAGCTCTGAGAGAAGGCTAGGGGTCATAAAAGAAAGGCAAATGAGAAAAGCTTGTTTACCTCAGCCTCGGGATCTAGCACAATGGGGTCCTGTCATGGATCACCTACAGCTTTGCCCTCCTCATCACCACCACTATCTACATTTTCCTGGGTACTCCTATGGTCAACGAACTGCTAGAAAGGACTCAAAAAAGAGTAAAGAGAAAGACTGCTAGAATCTTACAATCTTGTGGGAAAGGCAGGACTCATATGAAAAAGCAAACAGTAATACAAAATGATGTATGGCTCACAGGGGAAAAAAGTTGCTGTAGGGAAGCAAAGGGAAACTTAAAAATGAGAGGTTATAGGCATTGTGCCAAATACTTTTACATATCTTATTTAAGCTTCACAGTAGCTCTGGGAAGCAGACAGCAGAGCAAGTCAGAGATCTTTAGGTATGCCTTTAAGTTTGGAAACTGGGAGAGGGCTGGTGCTGCAGAAACCAGGACCCTCAGAAAGTTCCCTTCCCAACCATTCACAGTAAACTGGAATTAGTTTCTTCTAAGTCTTCCCATCTCTTCTGACAAAGTATCCTTCTTCACATGTACAGTCTGCGTAGGAGTCAAGTTTTTCCTAGGTTAGACAGTGTAAAAGACCCAGTAACAGTCAAGACAAGAATGCAGCTCAAAGGATTACTGTTTCTAGCACATTCTCCTCCAAGTCTCACCCTCTTGGTAAGTCTGAGTCTAATGCACTTGAAATCACGCTGTAACTCTCTGGAATCAAAACAATTCAGCAGAAGACACCCCCCCCCCAATCTGTATCTATTACTCTCACACAACTTAATTCCTCTACTAAACACCGGCAGCTTTCTCACACCGGAGACTGCCTTCTTTGGTTCAGGTCCAGCCAAAGGCTTTGGGACTCTTGAAGCCGAAGGAAGCCATGTGAACACTCCCCAAATCCGAGCCAGGGGAAGACTACCTCGCGACTGGAAACTTAACCAGAGACGCAGGAGTAGTGACCCAGCATAGCTCCACAAGCCCGCTCGGCACTTCCTTCGCATCCTTCACCACCAGGCCTACTTGGTTCCGGCACTTCCTAGGGACTCGTGAGCCTGGGACAGAGCGCTGCCCCACCTGGGATTCGCAAGTAGCAAGAGCCGGAGCGGGCTCAGTCTCCCCCATAGGCATACACCTCATCCCACCGTCCAATGCCTTCCATCTCGGGAATGGCTCACAGACTCACGCAAGCCTCCGGAGCTGGGGAGACTCACGAAAAGTGTGGGGGACAAAAGGGGGGTGGTGCGGGAGCGCTGGGGGCGGGGAGTCTCCATAAAGATTACCTGCCAAAGCAAAAGCGGTCGTCTCCCACCGCTGTTGAGTACAGCGGGCAGAGCCTCGCAGCGCGACTGTGGCGGGGGTGGGCAGGCCCGGCGAGCTCGGCGCCACATCCGGGCAGCTACCGAGTCCCACCCCCGTCGTCAGACGCAACCTCCGCTGGATGCCCCGACACCTCCTGGGAAGTGGAGTCTTAGCGCCGGCCTCACTGTCTGCGACTCACAGGCTTCTAGACTGACTACCCCTTGGAGTAACTAACGAGGATTACTTGGATCCGGCCCTCAGGTGCGGACCCCCAAGACGAGTTACCCGGTGCAGAGGTCCCCAAGGCTCCTCTTTCCCTTGCCAAAGTGAGGCCGCCCTTTCCTCCCCAGACCCCGGTTTCCTTCTCAAGACCAGCCCTGACGTAGGAGGCAGGCAGGAAACTGAAGTATTAGGAAAAAATGGAGGCGATAAAAGAAAATGAGGGAGTGAGCGAATTAGGGTTACTTTCAGTCACCATATTAATTTGCATTTTCTGGAGTTTTCTGTAAGTGGGATCATACAGTATGCACTCCTTTTTTAGCGGCTTTATGGAGATATAAATTCATATACCACACAATTCACTCATTGAAATTGTACTGTTCAGGGGTCCCTGTCTAGCTGTCAGTAGAGCATGTGACTCCTGATCTCGGGGTTGTAATTTCCAACCCTGCCTTGGGTGTCGAGATTGCTTAAAAATAAAAAATCTTTTTTAAATGTTTGTACGTTTTGGGCGCCTGGGTGGCTCAGTGGGTTAAGCCTCCGCCTTGGGCTCAGGTCATGATCTCAGGGGCTTGGGATGGAGTCCCGCATCAGGCTCTCTGCCCAGCAGGGAGCCTGCTTCCTCCACACTCTCTCTGCCTGCTTCTCTGCCTACTTGTGATCTCTCTCTGTCAAGTAAATAAATAGAATCTTTAAAAATAAATTGTACAGTTCAATGTGTTTTTTGTGTTACCTTATTAATTTTTTTAAATTGTGGTAAATGCATAACAAAATTTGCCCTTTTACCCATTTTCAAGTATAAAGTTCAGGGGCATTAAGTACATTCACAATGTTGTGCAAAGCATCACCATTGATATTTCCAAAACTTTTTTCATCATCCCTAACAGAAAACTCTGTACCCATTAAGCAAGAACTCCTCATTTCCCCCTGCCTCCAGTCCCTGGAAACCAACTTTCTCTCTCCATGAATTTGACTTTTCTAGCTACCATTCATTTTTTTGATGGACATTTTGGGGTTTTTTCCAACTTTTGACTATTGTGAATAATGGTGCTATGAATACTGGCTTACAAGAATCTGGTTTTCTTTATTATTTTCTAGTTCACTGATTTCCACTTTGATCTTCATTATTTTTGTTCCTTTGAATTTTATTTGCTCTTCTTTTTATTGAAGTGAAAGCTGAAGTCATTGTTTTGAGACATTTCTTGTGTTCTTTTTTTTTTTAAGATTTTATTTATTTATTTATTTCACAGACAGAGATTACAAGTAGGCAGAGAGGCAGTCAGAGAGAGGAGGAAGCAGGCTCCCCGCTGAGCAGACAGCCCGATGCGGGGCTCGATCCCATGACCCTGGGATCATGACCTTGGCAGAAGGCAGAGGCTTTAACCCGCTGAGCCACCCAGGTGCCCCCATTTATTCTTTTCTAATACAGGTTTTTAGTGTATAAAAACTGCTTGCTAAGGGGCACCTGGGTGGCTCAGTGGATTAAGCTCTCGATTTTGGCTTAGGTCATGATCTCGGGGTCACGAGTTCAAGCCCCTCATCAAGCTCTGCGCTGAGGGTGGAGGAGTCTGCTTAAGATTCTCTCACTCTCTGCCCCTCTCTCCAGCTTTCACCTGCTTGCTCTCTCTCTCTCAAAATAAATAAATAAAATATATTTTTAAAAATTACCACCTAAATACTTCTTTAGCATAATGCCATAAATTATTTTTCATTTTTTTCTTTATTTTCTTTTTTTTAATTAAACATTTTATTTATTTATTTATTTATTTTATTTATTTATTTGACAGACAAAGATCACAAGTAGGCAGAGAGGCAGGCAGAAAGAGAGGAAGGGAAGCAGGCTCCCTTCCGAGCAGAGAGCCCGATGCAGGGCTTGATCCTAGGACCCTGGGATCACGACCCAAGCCGAAGGCAGAGGCTTTAACCACTGAGCCACCCAGGCACGCCTGGTTCATAATATTTTCCAATTTCTCTTTTGATTTCTTCTTTGACCCGTGGGATATCTAGAAGTGGATTGTTTCATTTTCAAATATTTGAGGATTTCCAGAGATCTTTTGGTTGTTGGTGTGTAATTTGACTCCATTTTTTTAGAGAATATACTTGGTATGACTTGACCGTTTTGAATTCATTGAGACTTTTTTTGTGGCCTAGAATATGGTCTACCCTGGTAAATACTTCACGTGCACTTGAAAAGAATATGTATTTTGTTGTTATTGGGTGGAGTGTTCTAAAAATGTCAATGGGGTCAATTTGGTTGATAGTATTGTTCACTTCTAATGTATCCTCACTAATTTTATGGTTCCTCGGTCTATTGATTACTGAGAGAAGGGTATTAAAATTTGACTAGAACTGCAGGTTTGTCTAGTTTTTCTTGCAGTTTGTCAGTTTTTGATTCATGTATTCTGAAGCTCTTGTATTATTATTATATGCACACATATGTAGAATTGTTATGTTCTCATTTTCCATTTGTCCCATCTCTTCTTGGTTCTCTTTTTCCTCTTTTTCTACCTTCTTTTGGATTAATCAGTATTATTTTAATTTCACTTTTATCTCCTTATTGGCTTATTAGCTTCACATCTCTGTTTTGTTACATCTTATAGGTTTATTATGTACAACCATAACCTACCAGTCTACCTTCAAGTGTTATTATACCACTTCATGTAGAGTTATATGTTGTTATGTACTTACATTAGTGTACATCCATTTCTCTCTTCTTGGACTTTACACTATTGTTATGCATTTTACTTTTACCCCACAATGCACTGTTACTATTTTTTGTTTAAACAGTTAAATTTAGATATATATATATGTGTATATATATATATATATAGAGAGAGAGAGAGAGAGAGAGAGCGCACATGTATGCAGAGCAGTTGGCAGAGGGAGAATCAGGCTCCCCACTGAGCAGGGAGCCCAATGTGGAGCTCGATCCCATGACCCTGGGATCATGACCTGAGCCGAAGGCAGCTGCCTAACCATCTGAGCCACCCAGGTGCTCCTAAACTGTTAAATTTTTTAAAGATTTATTTATTTTAGAAAAAGAGAGAGCATGTGTGTGCATGAGTCAGGGGAGGAGCAGAGGGAGAAAATCTTTGATCAGACTCCCCTGAGCATGGAGCCTGGTGCAAGGCTCGATCCCATGACCCAGGAGATCATGACCTGAGCTGAAACCAAGAGTCAGATGCTCAACCAACTGAGCCACCCAAAGGCCCTATAAATAGTTAATTTTTAAAGGTTTTATGTATTTATTTGACAGAGAGAGCACAAGCAGGACATTGGCAGGCAGAGGGAGAAGCAAGCTCCCCATGGAGCAGGGAGCCCCAAGCAGGACTCAATTCCAAGGCCCGGGATCATGACCCAAGCCAAAGGCAGACACTTAACCAACTGAGCCATCCAGGTGCCCCAACGGTTCATTTTTAACAGACTTTTATTTAGAATTTTTTTACGTAAGCTCTGCCCCCAGCGTGGGACTTGAACTCATGACCCCAAGATCAAGAGTCACATGCTGTACCAACTGAGCCAGCCAGGCATCCCAATAGACTTTATTTTTTTAAAGCAGTTTTAGGTACAGCAAATTAAACAGGAATTACAGAGAATCTCCATTTATCTCCTGACCCCACACAGGCAGAGCCTAGGCTATCTCAAAATCCCGCACACCAGAGTAGCACATTTGTTGTAACTGATGAATCTATGTTGACACACTGTTACTATCCAAAGTCTATCTTAGAGTTCACTCTTGGTGTTGTATATCCAATGAGTTTTGAGAAATATACAATGGCATATATCCACTATTATAACAGCATACAGAATCGTTACACTGTCCTAGAAACCCTCTGTGGTCTGCCTATTCATTCCCCTCTCCCTACAATCGCTGGCAAGCACAGATCTTTTTATTGTCTCCATAGTTTTGCCTTTTCCAGAATGCCATATAGTTGGAATCATACAATATGTAGACTTCTCAGATTGGCTGTTTCCTTTTAGTAATGTGCATTTGAAGTTCTTCCATGTCTTTTTATGGTTTGATGGCTCATTTCTTTTTATTGAATTATATTGTATTGTCTGGATGTACCACGATTTATTTATATATTCACCTTCTGAAGGACGTCTTGGTTGCTTCCAAGATTCAGCAATTATGAATAAAGCACCATAAACATCTAAGTGCAGGTTTTTGTGTGGTCGTGAATTTTCAGTTCATTTAGGGAAATATGAATGTGATTGCTGGCCCAAATGGGTAATTATCTTTTTAAAACAGCTTTATTGGGGTAAAAATTTACACATCATAAATTCACCCATTTTAAATGTGCAACTAAATGATTTTTTAGTATATTGACAATGTTGGGGCACCTGAGTGGCTCAGTTGGTTAAGCATCTGCCTTTTGGCTCAGGTCATGATCCCAGAGTTCTGGGATCAAGTCCCACATAGGGAAATCCCTGCTCGGCAAGGAGTCTGCTTCTCCTTCCCTTCTACCCCTGCCCCTGCTCATGCTCGCTCTCTTTCTCTAAGATAAAAAAATAAATAAATCTTTTAAAAAATCTTTCGTCAGACATATGTCTTGTGATACTTTCTTCCATTCTGTGGCTTGTGTATCATTTTCTGAAATAGCAGAAGTTTTTAATTTTGATATATTCAAGTTTTTCTTTTATGCTTAGTGCTTTTTTGGTCCTCTCCTGTCTAAGAGATCATTACCTGTATTTTTATGTGTTACAGCTTTTGTTGCCAATATTTATACCTCTTATTTTGATTTCTCATTGCACTGCATTGGTTAGAATTTCTAGCATAATGCTGAATGGTAGCTAATTTACCTATGTGAACGTCTGTGATTAGGTTTTAGGGAATAACAGTGAGACAGACTGGAGAGAAGCTAGAGACACTACAAAGGAAGACTCAATAGTACTTGCTAACTAACTGAATAAGGGGGATGAAAGAGAATTACAGTTTAGAAATAACTTGGATGTTAAGATTAGGAACAGGGAGAATGAAGTTGCCATTATCAGAAATCAAACAATGAAGAAAGTTATTTGAAGAGAAAGATAAGTTCCATTTCAGATAGTTTCATTTTGAGTTTACAAAGGATTTTTTATTCAGAGATGTCCTGTAGACAGTTAGAGAACCTGCATTTGGATGAGAGGCTTGGCCTGGAGACAAAGACCTTAGAGTCATCAGCAAAGGTGATAACTGAAATAATAATGTGGCTTATTACTTAAAAGAAGAGAAGTTAGGGGGCGCCTGGGTGGCTCAGTGGGTTAAGCCACTGCCTTCGGCTCGGGTCATGATCTCAGGGTCCTGGGATTGAGTCCCGCATTGGGCTCTCTGCTCATCAGGGAGCCTGCTTCCCCCTCTCTCTCTCTCTGCCTCTCTCTCTGCCTGCTTGTGATCTCTCTGTCAAATGGATAAATAAAATCTTTTTTAAAAAAAAAGAAGAAGAAGAAGAGAAGTTAGGGGTGCCAGGGTGGCTCAGTTGATTAAGCATCTGACTTTGGCTCAGGTCATGATCTCAGAGTCCTGGGATCAAGCCCCGAAACAGGCTCAGTGTTGTTCAGTGGAGAGTCTGCTTGTCCCTCTCCCTCTCCCCTGCCTCTCCCCCTGCTCACGGTCTCTCTCTCTCTCTCTCTTTTAAAGAAAGGACGTTAGAGAAAAAGAGAAAAGAGTTTTAACACTGGGCCTCAAAGATGAAGGTAGGAGGAAATAGAGGAACCAAGAAAAAAATAGGTGGGGGATGGTGGGGGTAGGGAGAGGGTGGCTGGGTTATGGACATTGGGGAGGGTATGTGCTATGGTGAGTGCTGTGAATTGTGTAAGACTAATGATTCACAGACCTGTACACTTGAAGCAAATAAGACATTATATGTCAATAAATTTTTTTTAAAAAGAGAAAATAGAAGAAAAGGATTTCAATTTTTTAAATTTATTTGACAGACAGAGATCACATGTAGGCAGAGACAGGCAGAGAGAGAGGAGGAAGCAGGCTCCCCGCTGAGCAGACAGCCCGATGCAGGGCTCGATTCCAGGACCCTGGGATCATGACCTGAGCTGAAGGCAGAGGCTGTAACCCACTGAGCCACCCAGGCACCCCGAAAAAAAGATTTAGAACAGAAGGATATCTAGCTTTTAAAGTTGTAAGGAATAGTTAACAGTGTCAAATAGGAGAAAGAACTCAAGGGAAACAAGGAGTGGAAGTGGCAGATCTTCTGAAATTGTCAGTAAAAATGTCCTTAGACTGGCAACCATGAAACAAAACATTTTTTAGATACTAACAGAAAACTAAACACAGACTAAGTATTTGATGATGCTGAGAAATTATATATTGTACTGAGTATGATAGTGGTATTATGGTTGTATTTTTTTTAAAGCCTTCATCTTCTGAGCCCAAAATGAGCCCAAATTCTTAAAAATGATACCTAAAATGTGCTTTAAAATGCTCCAGCAAGGGGAGGGTATGGGCTATGATGAGTGCTGTGAAATGTGTAAGCCTGATGATTCACAGACCTGTGCCCTGGGGCAAATAATACGTTATATGTTAATAAAAATCATTTTTTAAAAAATAAAATGCTCCAGCAAAACAATAATAATAATTAATTAAAATAAAATAAAACATGCCAGTGAAATCTTAATAAGTGAAAGGGATATATAAAATAATAATAACAGGATGTTAATTATTATTGAACTGGATAATGGGTATATGGAGGTTCATTATATTATTCTTTTTCCTTTCTATATGTTTAAAAATTTCCACAAAAAAAGGCTTAAAAATGGATAGTTTGGAATGACATCAAAGATACGTTGTTAAAAGTAAGATTCAGAACATAAGGGTGGTATGCTATCATTTGAATAAGAAAAAAATAAAAGGAAAGGCTAGGAATACTTGTTTGTATATGCAAAGAATATCTTTGATAAGATATGTAAGAAACTGATAACTTTAGTTGTTTCCTAGAAAAAGAATCTGTATGGCTTGGTAGTAACAGTGAGAGGAAAAAATTTTTTTAAAGATTTTATTTGTTTATTTGACAGAGATCACAAGTAGTCAGAGAGGTAGGCAGAGAGAGAGGAAGGGAAGCAGGCTCTGTGCTGAGCAGAGAACCTGATGCGGGGCTCAATCCCAGGACCCTGGAATCATTTTTTTTTAAGATTTTATTTATTTATTTGACAGACAGAGATCACAAGTAGGCAGAGAGGCAGGCAGAGAGAGAGGAGGAAGCAGGCTCCCTGCTGAGCAGACCTGATGCAGGGCTTGATCCCAGGACCCTGGGATCATGACCTGAGCCGAAAGCAGAGGCTTTAACCCACTGAGCCACCCAGGCACCCCGAGAGGAAAATTTTTAACTTGTATATTCTCTTACACCTTTAGAAACTTCGCAACAGCTATAGAACAAATAATCCAATCAAGAAATAGGCAGAAGACATGAACAGACATTTCTCCAAAGAAGACATACAGTTGGCCAACAGATAGATGAAAAAGTGCTCAACATCACTCGGCATCAGGGAAATACAAATCAAAACCACAATGAGATACCACCTCACACCAGTCAGAATGGCTCAAATTAACAAGACAGGGAACAACAGATGTTGGGGAGGATGCAGGGAAAGGGAACCCTTCCACACTGTTGATGGGAATGCAAGCTGGTGCAGCCACTCTGATAAACAGTATGGAGGTTCCTCAAAAAGTTAAAAAAAAAAAAAAAGAGCTACCTTATGACCCAGCAATTGCACTACTAGGTATTTACCCCAAAGATACAAATGTAGTGATCTGAAGGGGCACGTGCACCCCAATGTTCATAGCAGCAGTGTCCACAATAGCCAAACTATGGAAAGAACCCAGATGTCCATCAACGGATGAATGGACAAAGATGATGTGATATATATATATACACAATGGAATACTACTCATTCAACAAAAGCAGATGAAATCATGCCATTTGCAATGATGTAGATGGAACTAGAGGGTATTCTGCCCAGCGAAATAAGTCAATCAGAGAAAGACAATTATCATATGATCTCACTCATATGTGGAATTTAAGAAACAAAACAAAGGATCATAGGGGAAGGGAGGGGAAAATAAAGCAAGATGAAATCAGAGAGGGAGAAAAACCATTAGAGACTCTTTTCTTTTTTAATATTTTATTTATTTATTTGACAGATAGCATAAGTAGGCAGAGTGGCAGGCAGAGGGAGAAGGAGAAGCAGGCTCTCCACTGAGCAGGGAGCCCGATGTGGGGCTGGATCCCAGGACCCTGGGATCATGACCTGAGCCAAAAGCAGAGGCTTAACCCACTGAGCCACCCAGATGCCCCAGGGACTCTTAACTATAGGAAACAAACTGAGGGTTGCTGGAGGGGAGGGAGTGTGGGAGGGGTAACTGGGTGATGGACATTAAGGATGGCAGGTGATGTAATGAGCGCTGTGTATTATATAAGACTGATGAATCACTGAACTCTAGCCCTGAAACCAGTAGTACACTATATGTTAATTACTTGAATTCAAATTTTAAAAAAAAAAGAGTCTGTGGCTTAACCAACTGAGCCCCCACCCCGGCACCCCTGAAAAATCAGTTTTAAAAAAATCCAATGCCTGGCTCAGTAGATAGAGCATGCAGCTCTTGATCTCAGGGTCATGAGTTCAACCCCACATTGGGCATTGAAGCCTACTTAAAAAAAATCCAGGGGTACCTGGGTGGCTTCAACACAAATCTCAATCCCAGAGTCCTGGGTTTGAACCCTGCGTCAGGCCTCTCCCTCTCCCTCTGCCCTTCTCCCCCTCCCCCTGGCTCATCCTCCTGCTCTCTCTCTCTCAAATAAATGAACAGAAACTTTAAAAAAAATAAAATTAAAAGAAATCCAATTATTTATTATTTACAGGAGGTAAACCTAAAACAAAATGACACAGAAGTGTTGAAAATAAAGGGATAAAAACTCATCAGGCAAATAGGATTTTTAAAAAGGCAGAAATGGAAGAGGTGCCTGGCTCAGTCAGAAGACTCTTGATCTCAAGGTCCTGAATTCAAACTCCATGTCGGGTGTAAAGATTAATAAACAAAATAAATAAACTTAAAAAAAGCAGAAATGGGAATATTAATATAGGATAAAGTAGAATTCAAGACAAAAGGTGTTAAGTGGTGTAAGAAAGGTACCATTTGTTTAAACTGGCCAAAGGGCACAATTGACCAACAAGGAAGTTATAGCTGTCATTGAACTTTTCATACAGAGCAAGATAGTAGTGAAACATAAGTAAAAACTATTTATAAATACAAGGCAGTACAGAGACAAAATCATGGCCGGAGACATACCATTCTCAGACTGACGGCCAAGAGCCAAACTAGGTAAGAATGTAGATTTGTCAGATTTAATAGATTTGTGTAGAAATTTGCACCCCAAAATAGACTACACATTCTTCTCAAAGGCTGTAGAACACTTACCAAATTGATCATGTACTAGGCTACAAGAAAATAGTAACAAATTCCAAGGAGTAGAATAATACCAGCCAGATGTCATGGAAGATGATAGAGCAGGAAGCTCTAGGAATCCAACCATCCTCCTAAACAATTACTGAGTTGGCAGAAACTGGCTGAAAGTAATAATTTTGGAACTATGGACTCTAGTTAAATTCCTGCAGAGTCCATGGGAGAGCTTGATAAAAAGGCTTATAAAGTTTTGGTAAATTTCTTGAAATGTTGGCCTTTTACCCAGCAGTTGCTATCCCCCAGCACTGAGGCAGGTACATAAGGGAACAGTTCCTGGCGCAGCTTCCTGAAGCTTGAGTGGGCAATAAAGGCACTGTCTTCCATATATCAGAATTATGTGGTTTGCCGTTTTTGAGGGCTGAGAGGCTGGCACAGAGGCTGACCATTGTTTCCGTCCACATGGGCTGAAGCAGCTTACAAGAGATTTAAAGAAACAGTACTTGGATCTTTGGAGGGGTTTTGCTTCTTTTCCCCCTTTAGGGACAGAGACATTTAAAGAAATCTTTGTCAGGTTACTGGCTGACCACAGAGATAACAGAACAGAAATGTCAGTGCCCATGTACAACAAATAATACACGTTTTCCAAAAAGAGTTCACAAAAGTCATAAATAGATGGCTCTAAACCTCAACAAGCAAGATTCATCAGTCCCAGGGGAGTGGAGAATTAAATGTCAAAGTTACCACAATAGTAATACTCAAAATGTCCAGTTTAAAATTTACAAAATATACAAATAAACATGGAAGTATGACCCAGTCACAGGGAAAAGAAGATTTGAAAGAGGAAGCCCAGACATTGGAATTACTAGCCAATGATATTAAATAAACAGTCTTATATATATCCAGTAAGCTCAAAGAAACCATGGATAAGAATTAAATGAAATCAAGTTAACAATGTATTTTTTAAAATGACAATATCAATAAAAGACAGAAATTACAAAAAGGGACCAAACTGAAATTCTGGAACTGAAAAATGCAATAACTGAAATGAAAAAACTCACCAGGGACCAATATAAAACATACAAGAGGCAAGACATGAAAAGGCAGAAGACCAACAAACTTTAAGATGAGACCACTGGGGTGCCTAGGTGGCTCAGTCAGTTAAGTGTCTGTCTTTGGCTCAGGTCGTGATTCCAGGGTCCTGGGATCAAATCCCATGTCGGGCTCCCTGCTCAGTTTGGAACCTGCTTCTCCCTCTCCCTCTGTCTGCCGCTCCCCCTGCTGGTGCTCTCTCGTGCTCTCTCTATCTCTCTGCCAAATAAATATATAAAAATTAAGAATAAGATGAGACCACTAGGGCACCTGGGTGGCTCAGTGGGTTGAGCCGCTGCCTTCGGCTCAGGTCATGATCTCAGGGTCCTGGGATCGAGTCCCACATCGGGCTCTCTGCTCAGCAGGGAGCCTGCTTCCTCCTCTCTCTCTGCCTGCCTCTCTGCCTACTTGTGACCTCTCTCTGTCAAATAAATAAAATCTTAAAAAAAAAAAGATGAGACCACTAAAATCATCTATTCTAAGGAAAAGGAAAAAAGAATGATGAAAAATGAACAGAGCCTGAGGGACCTGTGGGACATCATCAAATGTACCAGAGTACACACAGGAGTTCCAGAAGGAAAAAAGAGAGAGAAGGCAGAAGTAAATACATTAAAAAATAGCCAAATTTGTCCCAAATTTGAGTAAACACATGAATATATATGTCTACGAAGCTCAACAAATGCCACACAGGACAAATTCAAACTTCAATATCAAGACACATTATTGTCAAGTCCTTGAATCCCAAAGGCAAAAAAAGAATTAAAAAAAATTTTTTTTAAGATTTTATTTATTTATTTGACAGAGAGAGATCACAAGTAGGCAGAGAGGCAAGCAGAGAGAGAGAGAGAGAGAGGAGGAGGAAGCAGGCTCCCTGCTGAGCAGAGAGCCCGATGTGGGACTCGATCCCTGGACCCTGAGATCATGACCTCAGCTGAAGGCAGAGGCTTAACCCACTGAGCCACCCAGGCGCCCCAAAAAGAATATAAAGTAGCAAGAGAGAAGTGACTTATCATGAACAAGGGAACCTCAATAAGATTAATGGCTGATTTTGCCTCAGAAACTATGTAGGCCTTAAGGCAGTAGGATGATATGTTTAAAATTCTGAAGGAAAAAATGGAAACCAAGAATTCTATATCCAGCAAGACTATCCTTTATAAATGAAGGATAAATGAAGACATTTCCAGAAAAATAAAAGCTGAAGGAGTTTATTGCCAATAGACCTAACCTACAAGAAGCTACAGGGAGAATTTTAGGCTGGAATGAAGGGAAACTGGGCAATAACTTGAAGCTAAAAGAAATAATAAAGGACACTGGAAAATGCAATTATATAAGTAAATACAAAAGACAGTACTATTGTACTTTTGGTTTGGTTTATTACTTATTTTTCCCATATGATCTCATAGGCAAATGCATAAAACATAATTGGAAATCCATGTTAATGGGTCTACAGTGTATAAAGATGTAATTTGTGACAATAATAATGAAGGGGCAGAGATGGGGATAGGAACAGAGTATTTGTATACTATTGAAACTAAACTGGTTTTAGGGTGCCTGGTTGGCTCAGTCAGTGGATCGTGTGACTGTTGATCTTGGGGTTTTGAGTTCAAGTCCCACATTTGGGTGTAGAGATTACTTAAATAAATAAACTTTTAAAAAAGACACTAAGGTGCTATTGAATATTCAAACTAGACTGTTACAAATTTAAAATGTTAACTGTAATCCTCAAGGTAACTAGTAAGAAAATAACTTCAAAATACTCCAAAAAGGAAAGAAGGAAATCACAATGGCACTACCAACAAAGGCAGCATAGAGCAGATAAGGCATTAAAAAAATAAATAGACTCCAAAAAAACAGAAGAGGAAGGAAAACTTCAAAAATTCATTCTACAAGTCATACACAACCCAGATACCAAAACCAGATAAAAAACACTACAAAAAAAGAGAACTACAGGCCAATGTCTCCAATGAACATAGATGCAAAAATTCTCAAAAAATATTAGCCAACTGAATCCAACAATACATTAAAAGCTCATTCATGGGGCACCTGCTGTCTTTTTTTAAGAAGATTTTATTTATTTATTTGACAGAGAGAGATCACAAGTGGACAGTGAGGCAGGCAGAGGGAGAGGGGGAGGCAGGCTCCCTGCTGAGAAGAGAGCCCAATGTGGGGCTCAATCCCGGGACCCTGAGACCATGATCTGAGCCAAAGACAGAGGCTTAACCCACTGAGCCACCCAGGTGCCTCTAATCCTTTTAATATACTATTGGATCTTATTGGCTAATATCTTGGTAAGAATTTTTGCATCCATGTCTATCAGGGATATTGGTCTGTAATTTTCCTTTTTGGTAGGGTCTTTTTCTGGTTTTGTGATCAAGGTAATGCTGGCCTCATAGAACTAGTTTGGAGGTTTTCCTTTCCTCCTTTTCTTTCTTTCTTTCTTTGAAATAACTTCAGAAGAATAGGTATTAGTTCTTCCTTAACTGTTTGGTAGAATTCCCCTGGGAAGACATCTCGCCCTAGACTCCTGTTGGGAGATTTTTGATTATTGCTTCAATTTTATTGCTCTTTATGGGTCTGTTCAGGTTTTCTATTTCTTGTTTCAGTTTTGGTAGTTTATAAGTTTCTAGGAATGCATCCATTTCTTCCAGATTGCCTAATGTTGGCATATAGTTGCTCATAATATGTTCTTAAAATTGTTGGTATTTCTTGGTGTTATCATGATCTCTCCTCTTTTTCATTCATGATTTTCTTAATTTGGGTCCTTCAACTTTTCTTTTTGATAAGTGTAGCTAGGGTTTTTTTTAAGATTTTATTTATTTATTTGACAGAGAGAGATCACAAGCAGGCAGAGAGGCAGGCAGAGAGAGAAAGGGGGAAGCAGGCTCTCCGCGGAGCAGAGAGCCCAATGCGGGGCTCGATCCCAGGACCCTGGGATCATGACCCGAGCCGAAGGCAGAGGCTTTAACCCACTGAGCCACCCAGGCGCCCCTAGGGTTTTTTTTTTTAAGATTTTATTTATTTGTTTGACAGAGAGAGACACAGAGAAAGAGAAAACAAGCAGGGGGACTGGGAGAAGGAGAAGCAGGCTTCCCGCTGAGCAGGGAGCACAATGTGGGCCGGGGATCCTGGGATCCCAGGGCCCTGGGATCATGACCTGAGCCGAAGGCAGCCACTTAATGACTGAGCCACCAGGTGTCCAAGTCTAGTTAGAGTTTTATTGATCTTATTCTTTCAAAGAATCAGCTTCTAGTTTCATTGATCTGTTATACTATTCTCTTGGTTTCTATTTCATTGATTTCTGCTCTAATCTTTATTATTTCTCTTCTCCTGCTTGGTTTAGGCTTTATTTGCTCTATTTTCTCCAGGTCCTTTAGGTGTAAGGTTAGGTTGTGTGTTTAAGAGTTTTCTAACTTTTTGAGAAAGGCTTGTACTGTTATGTACTTCCCTCTTAGAACCATCTTTGCTGCATCGCAGAGGTTTTGAACTGTTGTGTTTTCATTTTCATTTGTTTCTATGATAATTTAAAGTTCTTTTATTTCCTGATTGACCCATTCATTCTTTAATAGGATACTCTTTGACCTCCAGCTATTTGATTTCCTTCTGAATTTCCTCTTGTGATTGAATTCAAGTTTCAAAGCATTGTGGTCTGAAAATATGCAGGGAATGATCCCAATCTTTTGGTAATAGTTGAGACCTGATTTGTGACCCAGTATGTGATCTATTCTGGAGAATATTCCATGTACACTAGAGAAGAATGTGTATTCTGTTGGTTTAGGATGGAATGCTCTGTATATATCAGTGAAGTCCATCTGCTCCAGTGTGTCTTTCTTTTTTTAATATTTATTTTTTTAAGATTTTATTTATTTATTTCGCAGACAGAGATTGCAATCAGGCAGAGAGGCAGGCAGAGAGAGAGGGGGAAGCAGGCTCCCTGCTGAGCAGAGAGTCCGATGTGGGGCTCCATCCCAGGACCCTGAGATCATGACCTGAGCCGAAGGCAGAGGCTCAACCCACTGAGTTACCCAGGCACCCCAACTTTCTTGTCAGTTATGCCTGACAAATGGTTCTCTACGCCCTCACTTTCAATCAGGAGGTGACTTTAGGTCTAAAATGAGTCTCAAGTAGACAGCATATGGATGGGTCTTGCTTTTTTATCCCATCTGATATCCTGTGTCTTTTAATTGGAGCTTGTAGCCCATTTACACTCAGAGTAACTATTGAAAGAGACAAATTTAGTGCCATTGTATTACCTGTAAAGTCCTTGTTTCTGTAGATTGTCTCTGCTTCTTTTGGGTATATATTACTTTTGTAGTCTCTCTTCATTTACAGGATCCCCTTTAATATTTCTTGTAGCAGGGTGCCTGGGTGGTTCAGTTGGTTAAGTAGCAGCCTTTGGCTTGCGTCATGATCCCGGGGTCCTGGGATCAAGCCCCACATTGGACTACTTGCTCAGTGGAGAGTCTGCTTCTCCATCTCCCTCTGCCTGCTGCTCTCCCTGCTCGTTCTCTCTCTCTCTCTCTCTCTGTGTCAAATAAATAAAAATAAAATCTTAAAAAAAATTTCTTGTGGGGCTGGTTTAGTAATCACAAATTCTTTCAATTTCTGTTTGTCCTGGAAGTTCTTTATCTCTCCTTCCATTCTGAATGACAGATTTGCTGGATGAAGTATCCTTGACTGCATGTTTTTCTCATTTAGTACCCTGAATATCATGCCAGCCATTTCTGGCCTGCCAGTTCTCTGTGGATAGGTCTGCTGCCAGTCTAAAGTTCCTCCCCTTATACGTTAAGAACCTCTTGTCTTGAGCTCCTTTGAAGATTTTCTCTTTATCTATGAAATTTGAAACCTTCACTATTATATGTTGGCATGCTGATCTACTTTTATTGATTTTGAGGGGGGTTCTCTGTACCTCCTGGACCTGAATGCCTGTTTCCTTTCCCAGCTTAGAGAAGGTCTCAGCTATGATTTGCTCAAATATATCTTCTATCCCTCTCTTTCTTCTTCCCCTGGGAGCCTGATAATTCTTTTTTTTTTAAGATTCTATTTATTTATTTGACAGAGAGAGATCACAAGTAGGCAGAGAAGCAGGCAGAGAGAGAGAGAGGAGGAGGAAGCAGGCTCCCCACTGAGCAGAGAGCCTGATGTGGGACTCCATCCCAGGACCCTAAGATCATGACCTGAGCCAAAGGCAGAGGCTCAACACACTGAGCCACACAGGTGCCCAGTTCTTTTTATTTTAATTTTTAATGGATTTTATTTATTTATTTGGGGTCCCTGGTGGCTCAGTCATTGGGCATCTGCCTTTGGCTCCAGTTATGATCCCTGGGCCTTGGGATCAAGCCCTGCAAAGGCTCCCTGCTGGGTGGGAAGCCTGCTTCTCCCTCTTCCACTCTCCCTCTTCCACTCTCCAATTGTGTTATCTCTCTCACTTTTTAAGAAAATTAATAAATAACATCTTTTTAAAAAGGATTTTATTTGAGAGAGAAAGTGAGAGAGAGTGAGAGCGAGCACAAGTGGGGAGAGGGAGAAGAATACTCCCCACTAAGCAGGGAGCTGGACACAGGGCCTGTTCCCAGGACCTCAGGACTACAACCTGAGCCAAACGAAAGATGTTCAACTGAGTCACCCACATGCACCTGAGACCCCAATAATTCTAATACTCTTTTGCTTTATGGTATCACCAATTTCTCAAAGCCTTCCCTCAGCTTCCCTCCTTTCCATCATTTTGTCTTCTATGTCAAATTCTATTCCAGAGAAGAATAGATGAACAAAGGAACAAAATAAAAAAATATCTACCATGATACCACTGAAATACACAGTAGACAAATCTGAAAAGTTCAGAAACCAAAACAGAAAAGAAAGAAAAAGGGAGAAAAAGAGATTATAATCTCACAGGTGGACAAAACAGGGGGATCCACTTGGTCCTGGGTGTATTTTGGTCTGTTTGTTAGAAGACACTAAATCCCAAAATTATAAAGAAAGAAAAACTATATATGTGTATAGTTAAAGGAAGACAAAATGAAGAATATACCTATTAAATGTACAAATGAAAATTTAAACAGACTGGGCGCCTGGGTGGCTCAGGGGGTTAAGCCGCTGCCTTTGGCTCAGGTCATGATCTCAGGGTCCTGGGATCGAGTCCCGCATTGGGCTCTCTGCTCCGCAGGGAGCCTGCTTCCTCCTCTCTCTCTCTGCCTGCCTCTCTGCCCACTTGTAATCTCTCTCTGTCAAATAAATAAATAAAATCTTTAAAAAAAATAAAAAAAAAGAAAATTTAAAAAGACTTAAAAACAAAAAGTTGACAAAATGAGAAACTAGTTCCCAAGGAAAAAAAACTGAAAAAGAAAAAGAAAATTTTAAACTCTTAAGTTTAAAAGTCAATAGACTTATGAGTCAATAGACTCATAAGAAAAACCCCCAAATTATATATACTATTTTCCCCTATCACAGGAGTTTTTCAGTTCTGAGTGAACCATAAACTTGTTATTTGACTGATGTTCATGCTGGACTTCTGGGGGAGGGGCCTGTTGCACTGATTCTCAGTTGTCTTTGCCTGGGTGGAGTTGCATCACCCCTTGCCAGGGGTGCAGGTTCAGTGTAAGCTGCTTCAGGTTTCTCTATGTGGCCTTTGCTTCCTGAAGGCTCCTTTCACCACTCCTGCAAAAACGGGTCACTTTTCTATCTGAAGAATTGCAGTAATTCTTTTTTTAGACTTCAGGTTGGATTCACAGGTCTTCAGAATGATTTGATACATAACTAACTGAATTCAAGGGACAGATGGAATGCAGGCCACCTATTCTTTCACCAGCTTCCCTCCTTTTATGTACAGTGGAATATTATTCAGCCATAAAAAAGAATGAAATCTTGCCATTTGCAACAACAAGGATGGAGCTAGAGAACATAATGCTAACCGAAATAAGTCACAGAAAGACAAATACCATACAATTTAACTCATATGTGGAATTTAAGAATCAAACCAAACTAGCAAAGGAAAAAAAAAAAGGAGAGAAACAAACCAAGATACAGACTCTGAGCTATAGAGAACAAATTTACAATTACAAAAGTGGTGGGGGTTAGGTGTGAAAAAAGAAAACAAATAGATAAATGACAGAAGTAAATTTCTCTTTATCAATACTCACATTAAATAGAGATGGTTTAAACTCTCCTGGTAAAAGGCAGAGGTTGCCAGATTTGATTTGATTTGATTTAAGATTATTTATTTATTTGACAGAGAGAGAGACAGAAAGAGAGAGAGAGAACAAGCAGGGGGAGCAGCAGAGGGAGAAGCAGTTTCCGCGCCAAGCAAGGGAGCCCAATGCAGGGCTCGATCACATGCTTAAAAATGAGTTTTTAAACATGACCCTGAGATCATGACCTGAGCTGAAGGCAGACACTTAACCAACTGAGCCACCCAGGAGCCCCTAAATTGGATTTTAAAAAGAGGATCAGAATCTATATGCTGTCTATAAGAAAGTCACTTTAAACATAAGAACATAAAGAGGTTAAAACTAAAAGGATTTAAAAATATGTTCCACAGAGTGCTGTGAAGTGTGTAAACCTGGCGATTCACAGACCTGTATCCCTGGGGATAAAAATATATGTATATAAAAAATTTTAAAATTATTTTAAAAAATATGTTCCATGAAAATAGTAACCAAAACAGCACAGGGGTAACTATATTACTGTGAGACAATAAGGCTTTAAATATAAAAAGATTACAAGACAAAAAATGACATTATATATTGATAAAATGTTTGATCCAGCAAGAATATATAACAATTTTAAACATAAGAACAGAACCCTAAAATATATAAAGCAGATATTAACAAAGCTGAAGGAGAAATAGATAGTTCCATAATAAGTTGGAGACTTCAATACTCCATTTTCAGTAATGGATAGTACAACCAGACTGGTCATTGCAGAAACAAAAAACCTGAACAAAACCAAAAACATAAGACTTGTAGCTGGGGGTTTCTGGATAGCCTCAGGATGAGTGATGGTAGCCAGGAGAACCAACAATGTGTACAGAGAATATGGAAAGGAGAGAGGCTGGAGACATACCAATGGCCAATTACGTAATCAATCATGTCTATGTAATGAAGTCTCCATAAAAAGCTGAAGAGGTTCAGAGAGCTCCCACGCTGGTGAACATGTTTAGGTGCTGAGAGGGAAACATACCCACAGAAAGCATGTAAGCTCCACACCCCTTCCCTTACACATTTCTGTATCTTTCCATCTGGCTCTTCCTGAGTTTCATCCTTTTATAATAAACTGGTAATCTAGTAAGTTAACTGTTTTCCCGGATTTTTTGAGCTGTTCCAGCAAATTATCAAATATAAGGAGGAGGGTTATGGGGACCCCCGATATGTAGCTAGTCAGTCAGGAGCACAAATGACAACCTGGACTTGCAATTGGCATCTGAAGTGGGGGGAGACTTGTGGAACTGAGCCCTTAACGTGTGGGATACAATGCTATCTCCAGGAGATAGTGTCAGAATCGAGTTAAATTACAGAACACTCAGAGTCTGCAGAGAGATGTGGATAATTGCTTGGTGTGGGAAAAACACCCACACAGTTGGAATACAGAAATATTCACTTGGTAGAGGAAACAAATATGTCCCTTTCACACACAATCTACCAAAACCAACCCAGGAAAAAGTAGAAAATCCATAAAGACCTGTGAGTAGTAAGGATTTGAAACAGTAAAGACTTCCTGACAAAGAAAAGCTCAGGACCAGATGGCTTCACTGGTGAATTCAACCAAATATTTAAAGAAAAATTAACGTCAGTCTTTCTCTGACTCTTCCAAAAAAAAAAAAAAAACTGAAGAGGAGGAAACTTCCTAATTCACTCTATGAGGCCAGCTTCACTCTGATACCAAATCCAGACAAAGACACCACAAGAAAAGACAACTACAGGCCAATATTCCTGATGGACATGGATGTAAAAATCCTCAACAAAATCCTAGGAAATTTATTTCAACAGCACATTAAACGGATCATATACCATGTCCGAGTGGGATTTATCCCTGGGATGCAAGGATGGTTCAACATATGAAAATCAATCAATGTGATACACCACATTAACAGAAAAAAGAATAAAAAATCACACAGTCATGGAGCACCTGGGTGGCTCAGTGAGTTAAGCGTCTGCCTTCTGCTCAGGTCATGATTCCAGAGTCCCGGGACTGAGCCCCGCATGGGGCTCCCCGTTCAGCAAGGAGTCTTTTCCTTTACCCTAAGCCTCTCCCCCAACCCCTGCTTGTGCTTTCTCTCTCTCTCAAATAAATAAATAAAATCTTTAAAAAATATGGTAAATTTTATGTTATACATATTTGGCCACTAAAAAATATAAAAATAGGGGTGCCTGGGTGGCTCAGTTGTTAAGCATCTGCCTTCGGCTCAGGTCATCATCTTAGGGTCCTGGGATCAAGCCCCACATCAGGCTCTCTGCTCAGTGGGAGGCCTGCTTCTCCCTCTCCCATTCCCCCTGCTTGTATTCCTTCACTTGCTATCTCTCTCTCTCTCTCTCTCTGTCAAATATATAAATAAATAAAATCTTTAAAAAATGAAAATAGGAGATCGAGTTCTCATGAATTCTCCCAGGAGCCACTGCTCTTCCTCTTCCCCTAAGCAGCCTGAGGTGACCTCTGAAAATGGTTTGCTATTTGCTTGACCCAGAAAATCCTATGAAATCATGCAAATCAAGAGGTTCAAATCTCTGTGTTCTCTTTAATAACACACATGGAACTGCACAGGCCGGCAAGTGTATACATATCCAAAAAGCCACCAAGTACCTGAAAGACGTCACTTTACAGAAGCAGTGTGTGCCATTCCCTCACTACAATGGTGGAGTTGGTAGGTGTGCCCAGGCCAAACAGTGGGCTGGGCACAGAGTCAGTGGCCCAAGAAGAGTGCTGAGTTTTTACTGCACATGCTTGAAAATGAGAGAGTAAAGCTGAACTTAAGGGTTTAGATGTAGATTCTCTGGTCATTGAGCACATCCAGGTGAACAAAACCCCCAAGATGCAGTGTAGAATTTATAGGGCTCATGGCCGATTAACCTGTACATGAGCTGTCATGGCCACATCAAGATGATCGTTACTGAAAAAGAGCAGATTGCTCCTAAACCAGAAGAGGAGGTTGCACAGAAGAAAGAGGTATCACAGAAGAAACTGAAGAAACAAAAACTTATGGCCCGGGAGTAAAATGCTGCATAGAAAAAATGCAAATTGAAAAAATAGAAAATAAAGGTAAAATCAAAAGCCGAAGGAGAAACTCTGAAAATATATTACAACCCATCTGACAAAGGCCTGATTTTCTATTTAGTATACAAAAAGCTTCTACAAAGCAATAAGAAAAAGAGAAATAGAAAACTAGGCAGAGGACATGAGCAATATACACCTATATTCACAGACACACAAAGGAAATACCTGCGACTTTGAAACATTAGAAAGATGCTTAACCTTACTCATGATAAAAAGACTGTGTTAAAAGCACAATAACACTCATTTCCAGTAAAAATGGAAATATCAGAAAATTTGACAATACATTGTTTTGGCAAGAGTGGGGCAAAACAGACACTCTTGTACTATGTTGCCGGCATTATAAAATTGGTATAACTTTTGGAAGGCAACTTATCAAAAACTTCTAAAGTACATATGCCTTTTTTTTAAAAAGATTTTATTTATCTGACAGAGAGAGAGAAATCACCAGTAGGCAGAGAGAGAGGAGGAAGCAGGCTCCCCGCGGAGCAGAGAGCCTGACGCGGGGCTCGATCCCAGAACCCTGGGATCATGACCTGAGCTGAAGGCAGAGGCTTTAACCCACTGAGCCACCCAGGTGCCCCAAGTACATATGCCTTTTTAGTGGAAACAGAAAACCTAACTCTAATAGGCTTAAACAATAAAAAGAATTTATTGGTTCATACAAATGCAAATTCCAGCAGATGAGAGAACTTTGCAGTTGATTTGATTCCATGGATCAAAAGTATCACCAAGGATCTAATGTCCTTCTGTCAGATCTGTCTTCCAAAGTGTGAGCTTCATCATAAATTTGACTTCCTTCTTGGTAGCAAAAGGGCTGTAGCATTAGAAGGCTCCACATCAGCCACACCACACTGTCCAAAAGAAAAGACAAAATTGGCTTGTTATCCGTCTCAGAAAAGCAAAGAACAAAACCAAAACCAAAACCTTCTCCCATATACTTCAACAAACATCCTCTACCATTTCATTTACTTGAACTGGGCCAATGGCCCATTCCTGAACAATCTCCTTGAAAGGAGAATGGTTTGCATTCATTGGCTATGACCTGGATAGTCAGAACCAATCACTAAGGCATGGGGGATGGGTTTACCCTGATTGGGTTAGGAGGGTGGTGCCCCCCAGCCAGAAGCTGGGGCTGAGATCAATTCCACCGCTTCAAACTTTATGAGCACTAAGCAATGGGGAAGATGTAGAATGGAAGTTGGGCAGGGAATCACATCCACCACTAACCACATTGATCCAGGAACCATACTTCTAGGAATTTATCCTATGAATATACTGGCAGATGTATACAAATGAAGTATGTATTACACACTTCAATTATTATTATATTGTATTACAAAGGAGGCCGCGTGTAATAACAAGATACTGAAAACGATGAAAATGCCTGGAACTGGTCAATAAATGATATAATCATAAAAAAGAAAAGGCAGCTGTAAATGTATTATTATGACACAATCTCAAAGATACGTTGTGAAAAAAGCAGAGTGAATAGCCTGCTGCCATTTGTGAACAAAAGGGAGAAGAAATGGATATAGGTATATAGATATAGATAGATTTTTAAGGGGAAGGGGGAAGGTAAATTTGTTTTCATCAAAATATCTGCCAGATAGAGATACTCAGACACATGTACACACACACATACACCAATTTATACTTGCATGTGCATGATTTGCACAGAATGTATCTGGAAGATTCACGAGAAACTGAGACTAGTGGTAGTCTCTGGAAAGAGAACCAAGGGAACGAGGGACTAGGAGTAGGGGTAATATATAACTTTCATTGTATATCCTTTTATATTGCTTGAATTTTCTTACCATGTGCATGTATTTTTAGTTAAAATATGTATTAACTACATGTTTCTATGTGTTACCTGTCAGACTGGCAAAGACAAAAATATATTTTTTTAAAGATTTCATTTATTTATTTGAGAGAGAGACAGTGAGAGAGAGTATGAGCGAGGAGAAGGTCAGAGAGAGAAGCAGACTCCCCATGGAGCTGGGAGCCTGATGCGGGACTTGATCCCGGGACTCCAGGATCATGACCTGAGCTGAAGGCAGCCGTCCAACCAACTGAGCCACCCAGGCGTCCCAAGACAAAAATATTTAATAGTTGGCAAAGATGGTGGGAAACAGGCCCTCATGTATATTGTTATTTAATATAATACATCCTCTTTGAAGGCAATTTGGCATTATTTATTAAAACTAATAACGCACGGGGCGCCTGGGTGGTTCAGTCAGTTAGTTAAAGGCCTGACTCTTGATTTTGGCTCAGGTCATGATCTCAGGGTTGTGGGATCAAGCCCCACGCCAGGCTCCACACTCAGTGCAGAGTCTGCTTGTCCCTCTCCCTCTGCTCCTTTCCCTCCTCGTGCATACACACACACACACTCTCTCTCTCTCTCAAATAAATAAATAAAATCTTAAAAGGAGCCAGCCTTCTGTGGTGCTAGAAATGTTCTGTATTTAGACCTTGGTGGGGGCTTTTACATAAATGTATACACATATAAAAATATATACTTGGGGTGCTTGGGTGGCTCAGTGGGTTAAGCCTCTGCCTTCAGCTCAGATCATGATGTAAGGGTCATGGGATTGAGCCCCACATCAGGCTTTCTGCTCAGCAGGGAGCATGCTTCTTTCTCTCTCTCTCTCTCTCTCTGCCTGCCTCTCTGCCTACTTGTGATCGCTGCCTGTCAAATAAATAAATAAAGTCTTTAAAAAATATATATATATATATTTAAGATATATGCATTTTACTAAAATATAAGTTCTATACCTCAATACATGAAAAAAAGGAATGAGGTAGATTATACAGTGATATGGAATAAATTTCAAGATATATTTATAAGTGTGTATAGTGATATATATATATATGTACACATATATATGGTACATTGAGAGTAGAGGAAACAATGAATAACCACAATTCTGCTGGGTAAGTGCTGGAACAGACTTTTGCTCTGAAGTCATCTGATTTCTGGTGGCCTACAGCTTAAGTCTATTTATTTATTTATAACGATTTATGTATTTATGTATTTATTTACTTATCTGAGAGAGATTGAGTGGGAGGGAGAAGGAGAGAGACTCTGAAGCAGAAACTCCCCCTCTCCCGTGCTGAGCACAGAGCCCAATGTGGGCTCGATCCCACCACCATGTGATCATGACCTTAGCCAAAACCAAGAGTCAGATGCTTAACCAACTGAGGTACCCAATTGCCCCCCTTCCCCACAGCCCAAGTTTGAAAGGCCCCATCCTTACAGGTGATATCCAACTGGAGTTCAGGTGAAGAAGAGAGAAAACAGCAGGATTTGAAGAAAAAATAGCTGAGAATTGATGAAAGATGCCAATCTTTATATAAGATAAGATATATAAGAAAGATGCTTCTCTCGCTCTCCCACTCCCCCTGCTTGTGTTCCCTCTCTTGCTCGCTCTGTCAAATAAATTTAAAAAATCTTTTTTAATAGATTATTTATTTATTTATTTGACAGGTAGAGATCACAAGTAGGCAGAGAGGCAGGCAGAGAGAGTTGGAAGCAGGCTCCCTGCTGAGCAGAAAGCCAGATGCGGGGCTCGATCCCAGGACCCTGGGACCATGACCGGAGCTGAAGGCAGAGGCTTCAACACACTGAGCCACCCAGGTGCCCCTAAATAAATAAAATTTTTAAAAACAAAAAAACACATAATAATAAAAAAGAAAATATAATGGGGAAAAAGATCCCATTCATAGTAGTGGGGAAAAAATGACAGAAGTAAATCCAACAAGGAACATACAAAAAGGGGTGCCTGTGGGGCTCAGCCAGTAGAGCATCTGATTCTTACCTTAGGGTTTCAAGTTCAAGCCCCACGTTGGATGTAGAGATTACTTAAAAATAAAATCACACAAAAAAGATATGTACAAAACATTTACATGAATAAAACTACAAAATATTGCTGAAGGCTATAAGTATGAAGATCTGAAAAATAGATAGATGCACAATATTCCTGAATGAGAGGTTTCATAATTGAAAAAAATTTCAAATAATTACAAATTTCCATAACAATCTCATTGGGATTTGGAGGGGGGCTAGGGTGGGAATACCAGACAAGCTGGTTCTGAAGTTTATCTGAAAGAATACACAGAAAAAGACAAGAAACTTTTAAAAGATAGAAAAAAGAAATAAGGGAAGACTTGCCTACCCAACATAAAATTGCTATATAAAAGTGTGATAAGCTTCAAGAATAGACAAATAGGGGCGCCTGGCTGGCTCACTCGGTAGAGCATGAAACTCTTGATCTCTGGGCTGTGAAATGGAGCCCCACATTGGGTGTACAGATTACTTAAAAAAAATAGACAAATAAACAAGTAGAACTGAATAGAGAGACAGTTACATGTGGGAATTTATCTATTTTTTAAAGTAATCTCTACACCCAAGGTAGGGCTCGAACTTACACCATAAGACCAGGTTGCACGCTGGTCTTGCAACTGAACCAGCCAGGCACCCCTTATGAGGGAATTTAGTATGAAAAACACAGCATTTCAGAATCCTTATGAGACACTACTAAAAGTATACTAATATATAAAGTATGTACAAACCCAAAGGACAAAAAGTTCTAGGTGTTCTCTAGAACCAGGAAAGCCATTTGAGAAATGGTACCTGAAATACTAACTAGGAAGAAATTCTGGTCTAGTGCAAAGGATACAGAGCCACCCAGGGGCATGAGTCAGTTAAGTGTCCATTTCTCGATCTCAGCTCATGTCTTGATCTTAGGGCTGTGAGTACAAGCCCCATGTTGGGCTCCACACTGGGCATGGAGCTTACATTAAAAAAAAAAAAAAAACTGGAAAAAAAAGGATACAGATGAGAAGGGGCAATTTCACCAGTAAAACTATGGAAAGGCTCCAGGATCTAAGACAAGAGGAGTATGAATGACACATGGGGCTGGAAAATAAGTTAGTTAATTTACTAATTATTATTATTATTGTTACTATTTTTTAGAGAAAAGCAGGCTCCCGATGAGCAGGGAACCCAATGCGGGGACTCAATCCCAAGACTCTGGAATCGTGACCTGAGCCAAAGGCAGACACTTAACCATCTAAGCCATCCAGGCGCCACTGAAAACTAAGTTTAACCAAAAGTCTATATATGGATATTCAGTTAAAAAAAAATGCTCACCCCCTAGGGGTGCCTGGGTGGCTCAGTGGGCTAAAGCCTCTGCCTTCAGCTCAGGTCATGATCCCAGGGTCCTAGGATCGAGCCCCGCATCGGGCTGTCTGCTCAGCAGGGAGCCTGCTTCCTCCTCTCTCTCTGCCTGCCTCTCTGCCTACTTGTGATCTCTCTCTCTGTCAAATAAATAAATAAAATCTTTAAAAAAAGAAAAGAAATACTAGCACAAATAATCAAAGATAACATGTCAAATGATTTTCCTTGCTGCATAATTTGTATAACAAAAACCTAGAAACAACCTAAGTGTCCATCTGTAGGAGAACACATAGATAAATTATGGCATATATGTACAATCAAGTACAATACAGTACAAAAAAGAATGTCTGAGATCTGACATGGAAATATCTTCACAGACCATAAAGTGACATATTTAATGATTAAGCAAGCAATGGAAAAATACTATAGAATGATTTCAAATTGGGGCACCTGGGTGGCTCAGTGGGTTAAGCCTCTGCCTTTGGCTCAGGTCATGATCCCAGGGTCCTGGGATTGAGCCCTGCATCGGGCTCCCTGTTGGCAGGGAGCCTGCTTCCCCCCACCTCTGTCTGCCTCTCTGCCTACTTGTGATCTCTGTCAAAAAATAAATAAATAAATAAAATCTTTTTTTAAAAAAAGAATGATTTCAAATTGTCCAAAAAGTAAAACAAATTTTTCCATATGTATATAGATAGCCACTTGGACTTTTACTATGTCCCTACATGTTATATGCCAGTATGTTCGCAAATGCATAGAAAAGGATATACACCAAACTAACAGTGAATTCCTCTGTAGGATAAATTTAAGGGTTCAAATATTTATTTTCCATTTATTCAACTTCTGGAGTTTTTGTTTTTTTAAGGATGAAAGTTGAATATTTAAGTGTCACATTGATGAAGATGATAATCAAATCTATTTTCAGTGCTGACTTTTCTCATGAATTCCAATTTTGCATTTATAATTAACTTCCTGCTAGCATTTCTACTTATGTTTTGCCATAATTTCAAGCTCATATCTAAAATAAAATTATCAGGGCGCCTGGGTGGCTCAGTGGGTTAAGCCATTGCCTTCGGCTCAGGTCATGATCCTGGGATCAGGTCCCGCATCGGGCTCTCTGCTCAGCAGGGAGCCTGCTTCCTCCTCTCTCTCTGCCTGCCTCTCTGCCTACTTGTGATCTCTCTCTGTCAAATAAATAAATGGAATCTTTAAAAAAATAATAATAATAAAATAAAATAAAATTATCAGAATTTTCAAATATTACTTCTAGTTCCCACTTCTCCTATTTTTGTTAAAAGCACTCACCTTCTACCTATTACTTGAATTTGAAGCCTTGGAGTAGTCATCTCATACCATTCCATCCCATATCAGAAAAAAAATCTCTAAGTCCAAGGTTTATTTCTTTTTAAATAATATCTTACATGTCTCTTTCCTATCTATTCTTTGCTACTCTAATTCAGGCCCTTCGTTCAACAAATATTTATTAAGCATGTCTCATATATGTGCTAGGCAGTTTTAGGTTCTGGGAATGGCATGTAAGTACAGACTTATAGTCCAGTGAAAAAAATAATGTACAAATAAAAAACTGATTATGCATTAATAGTGCTATCATTTTTATAATGCTTACCCTCTATCAGTACCTATACTAAGCTCTTTAGACATGTTAACTCATTTAATACTACTAATGACCTTATGATATAGGCACTATTATTAATCCCATTTTACAGTTGGGGAAACTGAGGCACATGACTCTTAAGTAGTCTAAGATCATATAGCTAGTAAGTGGAGGAGTCATGATTTGAATCCAGGCAGGCTGATGTTATAGTATGTCCTCTTAACTGTTAATGCTATACTGTTTCTCATGTAAAGAAACCTCAGTTGATGATAAAGGCTATGGGGAAAATCAAACGGGGTAATGTGATAGTAACGTGGACAGAAGGTGCTAATTTAGAGGCGATGGTCAAGAAAGGCCTCTCTAAGAGGTAATTCTTTTGTGTAGAAACTTGAGCGGTTTGACCTGTAAAGCTTCTCACTGTGGGTTTTGCTGATTACACAGGCATTGTGCAGTTCCTCTATTTCCTACAAACTGGCAGCTGGATCGAAAGACTAAATCAGGGCGCCTGGGTGGCTCAGTGGGTTAAGCTGCTGCCTTCGGCTCAGGTCATGATCTCAGGGTCCTGGGATCGAGTCCCGCATCGGGCTCTCTGCTCGGCAGGGAGCCTGCTTCCTCCTCTCTCTCTCTGCCTGCCTCTCTGCCTACTTGTAATCTCTCTCTGTCAAATAAATAAATAAAATCTTTAAAAAAAAAAAAAGAAAGACTAAATCAAACTTGGGTTCCATCTCTTTGGTATGACTATAGGATGGACACAATGTCTGACATCTCTTACTAATCTTAAAGCACTTAAAGCACTCTCTTTATAATCTTAAACCTGTTGATGCTTACTACTTATAGCTATTTATCAAGGATTCCCAAAAAGTGATGCTCTGATTTTATTATTTCTTTTCATTCACTGGAATAGTTTTGCAAAAAGACGTACCACTCCATCTATCTTGTTACCCAATTCAGATAGGAAAGGCAGGATAAATGCTTGATTCTCTCTTTATGAATTAATTTTCAAGATAATGAATTGGTTATCTATCATGAGCTGAAATATGAATGAAAAGAAGGAGCCAGCTATTCAAAAACCTGGAAGGGGGATCAGATATTACAGAGACATTGAGGAAGGAGTGAGTTGCGTTAAGTTTAAGAAACACAGAAGAGCATGGCCACATTACTTTCATTCTTACCTGGGGACTATCTTGTTACAGACTGATTATGTCCCCTTACAATTCATATATTGAAACCCTATCCCTCAATATGATGGTATTGGGAGGTAGGGCCTTTGGGAGGTAATTAGGATTAGATGAGGACATAAATAAGATTAGTACCCTTTTAAGAGTCATGAGAGAGCTTGCTTCCTTTCTCTGCTCTCTACCTGGTAGAGGGCCCTCATCAGAATTCAACTGTGGAAAAATAAATTTCTGTTGTTTATAAAATACCCAGTCTATGATACTTTGTCACAGCAGCCTGAATTAAGACATACCTCTTACATCTATGACTCCTTCCTCCATTCTTACTACCATGCCCACTTAGTCTACAGCCTTAACTTTCTCCCCTGGACCACTGCCAATTATCTTCAATTAGTTTCACTGCCTTCAACTATCTCTTCCATCCTACTCAATTAAATCCTTACTCGTCAAAAGTTTTCAGTTTGGTGTATAACTATTTTTGGTGACAATGGATCCACAATTACAGATGTCACTGGCAAAATAGGATTCATTTAGTGGAGGGAGGTGTTTGTTGGAAAATACTGCTGGAACACCAAAGAACATGGGCTTTGTAGTCAAGACCTAGATTTGTGTCCCAGGCTCTGATACCTGATAGCTCTGTGACCTGGGGAAAATTATGTAACCCCTCTGAAGCTCAATTTCTTCGTGTTTTATAAAAATGATAATAAGGGCACCTGGGTGGCTCAGTCAGTTAAGCATCTATCTTTGGCTCAGGCCATGATCCCAAGGCCTTGCTGAGCAGGGAGCCTGCTTCTCTCTCTCCCCCCAGGTTGTGCTCTCTCTATCTCTGGCTCTCTCTCCCAAATAAATAAAATCTTTAAGAAATTATAATAATAATAACGCTTTTAATACACTATTCTAAGAATTAAATATATATTCTCATTTGAGATACATGTATATATTATATAGAGATAGAAAAAGATAACAGAATAGACAGATTTAAATAAAGAGTAGTTTAATTTTTTGCTACTCCTCCCACCATGCCTCTTGCAGAAGCTCCAAGTTTGATGATGAATTCCTCCTTAAAACCCCAGTCATTGCTAAGGGCTATTCTAGAGCCATTTGAGAATATCCAAAACCTAAGAACCCTGGAGTCCTAGAAGAGTCCCTTTGCCAAGCCCATCTGGGAACCAGTGAAGCCCTCGGTTAATCACTCATATCACACATTGATGTAACACTTCTCCAAACAACTTTTATGTCTCTGATCTCTTCAACTCTAATCTCAGTGGAACCCTTAGGTACTTTACCTCTCAATTTATCTAGATCAGTTATTATTTCCCAGTTACACCAGATTTAGTGTTATGGTCTTTTGGATCCCTGCTTCCACTGTCCTCTTTCTTCCTTTCTGCTCCCCAAATCCTAGAACACTTGCTACAGGGAGAACAGAGCAGACCAACATAAATTCATGCTATCCAATTTCAAAATGGCCTTTACAGTTGCTCAGCAACTCCTTTATTTGTCTCATACGTTCCCTGGCACTCTCCCCGCAGAGGCTGTTCCAGACCCTCCTCATTCTACTCAATCTCCCTGCTTCTACTTCTACCAAATTCATAGCAGACATTTGCATCAAATTAACTGTCCCTCCTGCAACAAATAGGTAATATCTTTCTCCCTTCCAGCCGTGTTCTCTGGACATCATTTCCCTCCTGGAAAAGCAATCAGTATTTTTTTTTCTTTAGGTTTTATTTTTTTAGAGAGAGAATCTCAAGAGACTGTGTGCGGAGTACAGAGCCTGACAGTGTTCAATCCCTGTGACCCTGAGATCACAACCTGAGCCAAAACCAAGAGTCAGATGCCTAACCAACTGACACACCCAGGTACCCCAAGCAACCAATATTCTTATTTATCCTTTTAGAGATATTTTATTATTCCACAAGCAAAAGTATGGAAAACAAAGAGCTTGCACTGGCCATTAAAGATAAATAGGATTTGGATAAATGGAGACAAAGGAGATGATAATCCAAGCAGAGGAAACATTCTGGACAAAGGCACAGAGGTGGGAATGAATGGATAAGATATAATTAGAAAACAGGGTATAGCAAGTAGAGTAATCCCCTGAGAAATAATCCCAACTGCTGCCTCAAGTACTACATCTTTTTTTCCAGTTCTGACTTCAGCCTGATCACCACTTCCTTGCCTGCCCTGCTCAACATACCAGCAGAACAGAAATCTGACACTGCACAGCCCCTCACCCATCCTATCTTGCCTGGATCTCTGTTACTATTTATTGAGCTCTGACCCCAACCATCTGTTTCAGTACTGCTAAAGAGTCCTAGCTCTTTCCTGAGTCACTTGCCAAGCCAGACACCTTCCACTTCTTTGGTCACATGGACAATTTCTCCATCCCACTGAAAACAGGACAACAGATATAGAGGATGCATGGTACAGACACTGATTTTACCAACATATGTAACAGAAGTCAAGGAAACATTTAAAACTATACAGCAGAGATGCAAACAGCAAAACCCAGACTGTGTGAAACTACTGAAAATAATCTGATTTCCTCAATAAAAAGTTATAAGAAAAAAAGGGATAAAAGAGAATCTTTAGTTTTAAAGTTTTAAACCCCATATAGGGGGTGCCTGGCTGGCTCAGTGGGTGGAGCATATGACTTGATCTCTGGGTCATGAGTTCAAGCCCCACAGTGGGCATAGAGCTTAATTTAAAAAGACAGATAAAAGTGACATACAATACATATCCACCAATCACAATGTGTAGGCTTTATTTTGATACTGATTAAAAAAAAAGGTGTAAAAAATTCTTTTGACATTTATGAAACTACTGGAAATTTAAATACTGATTGGCATTTAATGATATTAAAGGGAATATTGCTTGCTTTTGTGTGTGAATGGTATTTTTTTTTCAAAGATTTTATTCATTTATTTGAAAAAGAGAGATCACAAGTAGGCAGAGAGGCAGGAAGAGAGAGAGGAGGAAGCAGGCTCCCCGCTGAGCAGAGAACCTGATGCAGGGTTCAATCCCAGGACCCTGAGATCATGACCCGAGCGGAAGGCAGAGGCTCAATGCACTGAGCCACCCAGGCGTCCTGTGTGCAAATGGTATTACAACTATGATTTTTCTTAAAAAAGGATCCTTACCTCTTAAAGATACACGCTGAAATATTAAAGTATGGAATGATATCATGTCTGGGATATGCTCCAAAATAATGTAGAAAGGAGGAAATAGATGAAACGAATATGTGAGAATTGATACTAGTTGAAGCTGAGTGTGTGGTAAATGGGGTTTGTTATGCTATTCTACTTCTGTATATGCTTCAAATTCTCTACAGAAAAAAAGCCCTTTAAAATAATGTTATTGAATTGTCAAGCATCTCAAGAAAGTGTGTGCATTAGTCTGAAGGAGTGGAACAGGAGGAGCTGGAATTTGAGAAGAGGAAGATCTGTTAAGAGCCTCTGTGGGGAGAGTGCCAGGGAACGTATGAGACAAATAAAAGAGTTGCTGAGCAGCTGCAAGGACCAAGTTGAAATTGGACAGCAAGAATTTATATTGGTCTGCTCAGTTCTCCCTGTAGCGAGTGTTCTGGGATTTGGGAAGCAGAAAGGGAGAAAGGGGACAGTGGAGGCAAGGATCCCAGAAATAGTAACTCTGAATCTGGTGTAAAAGTTGTTTGAAAGGTGTTATATCAATGTGAGGTATCACTGATCCACCAAGTGCTTTGTTGTTGCCTAGACAGGCTTGTCGAAGGGACTCTGCTAGACTAGAGTGGCTTGGTGTTATGCTTGGCATCTAAGACCCCTCTTCTAAGACCCCAGTTGGGTCCTTAGGATTCGGATATTCTCAGATGGCTCTAGGACAGCTCTCAGCAATGAATGAGTTTTAATCAGTAGCTGTGTTACTTCAAGCAAGCTATTTCCCGCCCTGAGTCTTGGTTTCCTCATTTATAAAAATCTGGGACAATAATACCTACCTCACAGAGCAGGTGTGAGGATTAAGTAAAATAATGTGGGTGGAAGTGGTTAGCACAGTGGCATTTTATACATGATGCTTTATTCTTTCAGCAGGTGAATACAATCTCCCTTAATCCTAGAGCTGAGGCAATGAATGGTATGTTAAACATGTTATCACTAAAACAACAACAACAACAACAACAAGAAACATGTTATCACTTTGTGGACTAGCAAAATCTGACTGTCAAGAAAATCCCATTTTCTTATTGAAACACTATAAACAGGATATTGAAGATGTGTCCCTCCTAAGAGAAAAAAACACCCCAACCTAATAGTCTGAAGTGAAAGCTTTTGGTGATGAGAAAGAAGAGTAATATAGTACTATTAATAGCAAACACTTATATAGTACTTACTATATACGCCAAACACTGTTCTATATATGTGTTAGCTATTATTACTGTAATATACAAATCTGGACCTCAAAGGAAAGCTATGACCTAGAGATAAACATGTGTGAGTCATCTGGATGTGGGTGGTATTTTAAGTCACGGACATAACTGAGAATGTCTAGAAGAGTTATATATAGGAAAAGAGCAAACTAGGGCTAAGTCCTGAGGAACTTCATCATTTGACGGCCAGGTAGAAAAAGAAGAGCCTGCAAAGGAGACTGAAAGGAGTGGCCAGATAAGTAGGAGGAAAACCAAGAGAAGCTGTGGGTCATAGAAGCCAATGTATTGAATGTATTTCAAGGAAGAAACCATTATGAGTGTCAGTCTTTGCTTATGAGATCAAGTAAGACAAGGACCAAAAAGTATCCACAGGATTTAGTGACTTGATGGCCCAAAGTGACCTTATCACCACAGACTGAGTGGGTTGGAAGTCAGATTAAGGTGTGTTTTGAAGGGAATAGGAAGGTGGAAATAAAAAATGAATAGTTATTTCAAGAAGTTCAGGGGCGCCTGGGGGGCTCAGTGGGTTAAGCCTCTGCCTTTGGCTCAGGTCATGATCTCAGGGTCTTGGGATGGAGCCCCGCATCAGGCTCTCTGCTCAGTGGGGAGCCTGCTCCCCCTCCCCCTCTGCCTGCCTCTCTGCCTACTTGTGATCTCTGTCAAATAAATAAATAAAATCTTTTTTTAAAAAAAAAAGTTCACTTATAAAGGAGAGAAAGGAGTTAAGTAGCAGCTGGAAAGGGTTATGTAGTCTAGTGAAATTGTTTTTGTAAAATCGGAGACTTGAGCAAGTTTAAAGGTCAATGAAAATATCCAATGAGAGGGAAAGGTTGAATAAACAGGAGAGAAAGGATAATTAGTAGTGTAAAGTTTCTGGGAAGGTGTGAGGGATCAGGATACAAAGCACAATGGGAAGACATGAGAAGTGTAAAGGAAGTAAGGAGAGGATTTGCGCCAATGTGAACCAATATGTACATGTGATGATAGGAAGTAGGGAAGTAAATGAGCTAATGCATGCAAAGCTCTTAGCATAGTGCCTGACAGGTTAGTTTGTATGAGAAACAGTAGCTATGGTTATTGTTGTTGTTATTATTGTTAATGTTATGCACCTGTTTGAAACTTTCTTACATTTTAGGCTTTGGACTGTGTAAAATAAGTATGCTACTTTATTAATTCTGTAAACTTGAAATTTTATAGATCAAGTTTATATACAACAAGGGTTACTTGAACTTTCTGATTCTTCACCTTCATCCTCTCCAGGAATTCTGGGTAGTTGCTGGTCCCCTGATTTTGATAAGATAGAAAAAAGTTGTACATTGAAGATCAGTGCACTTTCTGCACTTTTCTATACACATTCTACACCTCTAAATTTTTTAAATGTCCACCTAAGCCCCTATTGATGTCAACTCACCTATAGAAAAATGACATTAAAAGTAAACTGCTGCCAGGGTTTGAAAAAACCTGAAAGGTTCAGGTCAAAGGGGAAAATTTATTTGCACTTTAAATCTGTAGTATGAGAGCAGAGAAATGAGCCAGAAATGCTGAATATCCTGAAAGTCCAGGAAGCCCCTTTAACTGTGATCAAACTTCTCTGTGAGATAGAGATGCATTCCTTGGATGCATTCTCCAATATCCCCTAATCTTGCCTCAATCTCCAAATTCTCAGCCATGCTATCCTCTGACCCCTTTCCTTTGCTGCCCATGTCCGTTCTCCTACCTCCATTTTACTTCTAGCTCCCAATGAGACCTTACGTTCCTTGAATCTGAACTGAGAGAAAAGGGTGCTATGAAAAGAATTTGAGATCATTTTGAGGCTTGGTGAAACTTCCTAGTGTGAAGTTTCTTAGAGTTTGAATCTCCCAGATTCCTGGCCACCCTGTAGCCAGGGACTAAATACAACTCAAGGGAGACTCAAGAGATTATCACTCCTCTGATTAAGAATCTACATTTTATTTATTTATTTATTTTAAAGATTTTACTTATTTGACAGACAGTGATCACAAGTAGGCAGAGAAGCAGGCAGAAGGCTCCCTGCTGAGCAGAGAGCCCGATGCGGGGCTCGATCTCAGGACCTGAGATCATGACCAGAGGGGAAGACAGAGGCTTAACCCACTGAGCCATCCAGGTGCCCGAATGTACATTTTAATGAGTCACCTGGGTGGCTTATTTAAGCAACTGCCTTAAGCTCAGGTCATGATCCCAGAGTCCTGGGATGGAACCCTGCATTGGGCTCCCTGCTCAGCAGGGCATCTGTTTCTTCCTTTTTCTCTGTCCCTCCCCACTGCTTATGCTATTGCTCGCACTCTCTCTTTCTCAAATAAATAAATAAATAATCTTTTAAAAAAGAATCTACATTTTTAAAAGGTGTATACTGCCTTTCTCTTTTTAAAATTTTATTGAAGTTCAATATAGTGTGCTATGAGTTTCAGTGATAGAGCTGACTCTAACTCCCTTTTAAATCATGTTCAAAATCCTTAATCTAGAATTTTAGCCTCCTTCCAATCCAGTTTAACTCAACTAACTTTTTTGTTCCCTCCCTTAAACGCATCCTCTGATATGTTAGCAGTGGTTACAAATAGCAAAGGGACTAAGCTTGGAAGGAGTCTAAAGAGTAACATTTACTTTTTACTTTACATACTTCTGCACTGAGTATTTTACATTGAGTAATTCCTGAGTATTACTTCAGGAATTTAAAATAAAACACAAAAAGTAAAACAAAACACCTTCCAGCCTCAGCTTGGCTCTCCCCACTCTTCCATACCCATCAAAATTTCTCATTTCTAAAAATTTCCATTCAAAATTTATTTCTTACCCCTTACATTTTTGGTCAATTGATTTTCAACTAGGGTGCCAAGAAAACCCAGTGGGAACAGAATAGCCTTCTCAACAAATGATGCTGGGACAACTAGATATCCACATGCAAAAACATAAAGTTGGGTCCCTACCTCATGCCATATACAAAAAATAACTCAGGGGCGCCTGGGTGGCTCGGTGGGTTAAGCCGCTGCCTTCAGCTCAGGTCATGATCTCAGGGTCCTGGGATCGAGTCCCACATCGGGCTCTCTGCTCAGCAGGGAGCCTGCTTCCTCCTCTCTCTCTGCCTGCCTCTCTGCCTAGTTGTGATCTCTGTCTGTCAAATAAATAAATAAAATCTTTTTAAAAATTCTTACAATGCAATAAAAAGACAACAAGGTTAACAAATGGGCAAAGGACTTGAATAGACATTTCTCCAAATAAGAACACAAATGGCCAATAAGCACATGAAAAGATGCTCAACATCATTAGCATTGGGGAAATGCAGTTAAAACCATAATGAAATTCCGCTTCACACCCATTAAAAAAAGAACAAATAACAAGTGTTATTGAAGATGTGGAGAAACTGGAACCCTTACACTGCTATTGGAAATGTAAAATGGTACAGCCCCTTTGGAAAACAGTCTTGTAGTTTCTTAAGAGGTTAAAGTTACCATTTGACCCAGAAATTATACATCTAGGTATATATCCAGGAGAAGTGAAAACAAAAGTCCACATAAAAATTTGTATATAAATGTTCATAGGAGCATTATTCAGAATAATGGAAACAACCCAAATGTACCTCAGTTGATGAAATAAACATAATGTAGTATAGCCACACAATGGAATATTATTCAGCCATAAAAGGAATAAGGTACTGATACATGTTACAACATGGAGGAACGGTGAAAAGATTATGCTAAGTGAAAGAAGCCTCTTACAAAAGACCATGTATTACATGATTCCAATCATATGAAATATCCATTATAGGAAAATCCATAGAGTCAGAAAGTAGATTAGTGGTTGCCCACAGCTATGATTTTGGGGGGATACTGATAGTGGCTGGGTACACTAACAGGTACAGGGTTTCTTGTTGGAGTGATGAAAATTGATAGTGGTTGCACAACTCTGAGTATACTAAAAAAAAAAAAATCACTGAATTTTACACTTTAAATGGGTGAATTGTATGGTATGTGAATTGTGTCCCAACATAGCTATTAAAAAACATCCTTCCATGGAGCTTTCCCTTTCTACTATAGTCCACATTAATCGCTCCACTCTCTCTCAACAACTATAGGTCTTAATAACTGTACTGCACAATTTAACACTCAGTTAAACCACCTGATAATGTTTATTATTATTTCATGTGGATTAGTCTGTCAGCCAGACTATAATTTTCCTGAGGGGAACAAATAAGACTTTTGTTTCTCAGATAGATAGCTCTAAACTGGAAAAAAAATTTTTTTAAAAAGTAAAAAAAAAATAGTGTATGGTTCTTACTGAATATTTAAAAAAAAAAGGATAGCTCTAAACCACCTAATATACAACTGGGCACACAATAAGTATTCAGTAAATTACCTGGTGATTATAAAGAACAGATTGAATGTACATGTGCTTGTTTTCACACGTGTGTTAAAGACACACAGAAGTAGGGAGGAATGAATACAATCTTAGTGAGGTGAGAGAACGACACTATGTGAAACTGCAGAATACAAGATTTATTTAAGGGAAAAAACAGCATGTTTTGGACACTTTTGTTCTCCCCTCCTTCAGCCTGCTGCTGCTCAATGACACCACATGGCCAACCATATCCTGGTCTCTGAGATTCTAAGGGAATCACTGAGGTCTTATCTAGATACTTGACTGGTGTCACTATTCCCCCATTGCTTCCTCCTCTTCCTCCTCCTCTGTCCAGCTCAGATCATCATCTGAATCCTCAGATTCTTCCTCATCCATCTCTAACCCAACCCCTGCCTTAGCCTTCTCAGCTAGTGCATCGGGGTGCTCCAGCTGGGCCCAGGATCCTGGGTCAGCCTTGACCAAGGAGATTTCAACCCGAGATGGCATCAAGGAGACAGAGCTCTGCTCCACGTTTATGACCTGAGGAGGAGGAAAAGATAGAGGAACACAGAAGAAGAAGAAAATGAGGAAATCAAAAGGATTGGGGTGAGGGTGGGGTAGTAATTAATGACAAAGAAAAAATAAACAAATGTAAGGTGGGCAAAACAAGATAGGGAAGAAATAAAATGAGATAATAAGAAAGAAAGAGGAAAGGAGAGAAGAAGGAGGGGAGAGAAAAAAGGGAGAGAAAGGGGGAGAATAGACTAAGCAAATGAAGAGAAAACCTCTACTTTCCCACCAGAGTTCCTTCCCTCAAGACAATGGCTATTCATTCCAGTCTGGCCCTTCTTTTCACCCCATGTTCCCCCCCTCGTGTCCCTTATCTTCACTTACCCCCCAGAGCTTCATCTGTGCCTGGAACACACGGTTACCATCAAAGACAATGTGGACATGAAGCTGAGAGGGAAGAATTACAGGGGCAGTAACAATCCCAGAAGGTAAGAACAAGTTATTACAACAGAGAACCAGCCCAGATGTGTGAGTCCTATACCCACAGGTCAGCCAGATAGCCCTGACCTACTAGCTCTACCCTCCTCTCAGGCGACTATGGAGCCCACATGTTTGCTGCATACAGCAACTCTGCCTGTAAAACTGTTGTATCCCTCAATTCACCAGCCTCCCATCCAGGATCAGACACTCCTCACCTCAGTTTGACTGGCCTTCACCCAGTTGAACGCAGGAAGTGGAATCTGGCCGTATACAGTCACCACTACTAAGGACTCTGTCTGATGCCAATCATGACGGCAAGATGCTGGCAGCTAAAGAGAAGATGTGAAATGTGTGTGGTAAGAATGAATGCTTAACCCAAGGAAAGTTCTCAGGTGTGTCTAAAGAAGAGACACAGAATCTCAGAAAAGATTAACACTACTCCATATTGCAAAGCCTCCAGGCTGCTGAAGGTAAGGAACAGAATCTTATTTGGTTTGTACAAAAGGGAGGAGTTAGAGAGCTTGGCCATGAGGTACAAGGAGGGGGAAATTATTTCTGAAATTGGGTTCTAATCAAAAGTTCGGGAAAGCTGGGGCTTACCTGCTTCCCCCAATCATGCCTACCAACTCTGCATCCTGGCTGTGCCAGGAATGCCCCAAAATCCAGGGTCTGGATACCACAACAGCTCCAAGACTTCATCCTGAGGTAGGAAGATAATTCAACTGAATCTCCTTTCCCCTCCCCATGAGCCCCCATGTCCCCCTTATCAAACAGTGGGAGAAACTGGTCCTATAGACCATACCCAGTCCCCTCTCTCACCCCTCATGGAATCGAGGTGCTCCTGGGTGGTAGGTACATGGAGTAGCATCACTCTCAGGGCTTTGGTAAATCTAAGATGGGTAAAGGAGAATCAGAAGAATCAGGTCATTCCAAAGTATACCCCACACACCCTCGTATCTGTCATCCCAGGTATAGTATCTCTCAGCTACATGATTGCACCCTCTATAAGCTCTCACTCACAGCATCACATCCTGGATTCTGGCAGCTGGAACCAGTCCGGATCAGACTACTGTCAAGTCCTGGGCAAAGGAAACAGAGTCAGGAACCTATCTATTCCCTCCACCTAATTGCCACTTGCACTAAATTCCAGTCTGCAAAGCCTGTCCTACTGAGGACCCACTTACCTGTTCCAGGTTCCTGATCCAATTCCTTCTGTTCCAATGCCATTTCCAGGGCTTGGGATATATTTAGTGGAAGCAGCTTTGGAGGGAAATCTGACCTAGGGGGTATGGGTGGGGTGATTTAGTTCTGACCCATTAACCATGATCATCAGCTCCAATACTCCCACCAGTGGTAATGGTGTCAAAGAGATCTGGTGAAAGTGGTGGCAGGGTTGGAAAAGTTGAGTAGCAACTCCATTGCCAATAATCTTTGTGGACATCCCAAGTCCCTGAACCCTGGGGAAATCCCTAGAGCTTTTCTGCCCATCTACTCAGTTGCTCTCAATCTAACATTGCTCTGCAGAACTCCCATTATATCCTCATCCTCTTCTAATTGTGGACCTAACATGACTTTCTTCTGTTGTTCATGCTACTTCCACAAAATTAATTTATTCTCTACGGCCTCTTGGCTGCCAATACTGCACCTTTTTCTTGATCTAAAACTCATTTTAATGTTTTCCATAATGAAAAAAAGGCAGGTCATCCTCAACAATCTCTCTTGTATTATAACTAAGTATTTATTTATGAGGAGCTATCTCCTCTATTGATTCTAAACACCTATCCCATCACCCCCATACCAACCTTAAAGCAAAGACATTATTTCTGAATACAAATTTCCCCTAAGGTATAAAATATACACAAACCCTGACACTTGCCCCATCTCATATCCCTAGTACCCAAGCCCCAGTGACCCATTAGTCACTTCTAGGAAGCTCCATGAATGTAGGAAAAACCCAGGGACTTTCTCTTTACTTGGGCCTCTCCCGACGCAAAGTCTCTGCTGACTTTGGAATCGTATTCAGAGGTTTTTGCTCCTGAAGTGAACTGCTTGTGGCAGGCACTTCAGGTTGAGGGGCCGCAGGGAGCTTCTCAGCACAGTGTGGTCCCACAGTACAGCCCTAGTACAGATAAGGAAAGAAGGATTAGGTATAGAATCCTTCTATTAGGGACAGAATCCAAGGAAGTAAATAATTTACCTTGATGTTTAAGAACTCAGAGAAATCTACAGTTCGCTTCCGGCAGCAGGACCAACCCTGGTAACAAAAGACCCAGCTCAGCTTAGATTCCTGGGTAGATTTCCTTTGGGAAATGGTCTTGCTATCCCTTCTTGCCTACTCCTCACCTTAAGTGCATCGTGGAAGATTGGGACCCCAGGGTGATGGCAACAGGAATCTGTGGATACCAGCAGAAGGATCAAGGAAAGGCAACTATATCAAATATCACTACTCTTACTTCTTCCCCAGATTTATATGCTCATGGTTTTTCTTTAGAAAAAAAAAAATAAAACTGAAAACCCCCAGACCAATTAAAGCAGGGCAGATACACTGTATTTCTCTGCTCCTTTAACATTCTGCCCACAGCTGACCACTCCCCCAGCACTTAGGAGCCCCCTGGCAAAGTCAGAATTACTCACCGGGAAGGTTGGCATTGGGGTCAAAGTGCTGCCCACAGCCTTTGTTATGGCAGAGTAGAGACATGGAGGCCGTTGGTAGAATTACTGAAAGGGTATCTCAAGGAGTCTGGCTGCCGAGTGGGGAACACCTCTTAGTCTGGAGGCTTTTAGCTGTCTGCAAGGGCCAGCTGTTTCTATCTTTAGTTCAGGAGGCGTACACCTCCTAACATGGGCAAGGGAACTTTAGTTGGTCTTCTCAACCAATAGGAGCACACTCAGGAGCATTTTAGCTCTGGGGCTCAAGAAAAAAGGATCAGGCAGACTAGGACCTGGAACTTGGGTGAGGTCAGCTAATCACCGCCGAGACAGTTTTAGATTTACCAGGCCAATTCCAAGCCTCTGACATACCAGCAGCTGCTCAGAAATGAATCCCAATTTTGAGACCCCTTCAGCTCAGTGAAGGTATCCCAGTTCTTCCAGCTCATTTTCTTCCTTTCAAGCAGCAGCTTTCTGCTCATCCTGATTGCTTCTGTATACCAATAGCACCAATCTTTGTCAACCACATAAGCCATAGTATGCATCCAACCTCCCAAGTTTGCCTAAATCGATATCCATACTTTTGAGCAAAAGGTGATAAAGAATTATCCTTATGGAACCTATGATTATCTCGGGACAGAACTCCCCTCCCTCCATTCCCTTTCAAAAATAGCACAGAAAATTAAAAGGCTTAAAACGTATTTTAATAAGTTGATGCTGTATTACTGCTCCATTTCTCAGAAAAACTCCAAAGATATCAGGGACAAATCAAACATGGTACACCAATAAAAAAAAATGCACAGCATAACTACCTAAGATAGGCAAGGCTAAGAGCTACTGTCCAACCTTCAGCATACAGCAACCCTGTTCCCAAGATTGTACTAGGCCTATCAAGAAAAGCTGTGAACAGCAACATCATAGACACAAAAGGGCCATTCCTGGGTTGTCCAAACCCAAGAAAAAAGATGGAGGCAACTTAACATGAGATTTTTTAAAGATACACTAAAATGAAAATCTCTAAGAGAAAATGTCTTCCTTAGGACATGAAGGGGTAATATATGGGATATAACAGAACCGTATGTATGCTGTCTGTGACCTCTGTGGACATTTGCCTGAATTCCCATCTGTGAATGAATGGAACAATGGGGCTAAGGTCATTGGGGGATTTATTTTTGTGGTGTTATGTGGCAGTGTCTCTGGGGTTGAAGGGTATAATGAGAAACCAAATAGAACAGGATGGACAAAGAATGGAATGATCAAGATTAATGGGGGCTCTAACTGGATCCATTTTGCCATGGTTCCCCCCACCCCAGGCCCTCAACAATCACATGAGACTTCAGGAATGCACCACACAGAATTGATTAGTTAAACGATATACCACACTGAACTGATTTGTTAAATATCGCCCCTCCCTTGCCCTCAACCTCCAGCAAACTCCCTCAGAGTAGTACAGGCAAGGAAGACCTAACTATTGGGAGGAATCCCTAACACTTCAGGGCAGAATTCTGGCTAGTCCAAAAAGGGTCCTTCTTTAAAGGGTTTTTGAGAAACTAGACATTGAAATTTTTATTAGTATCGGCGACGTTTGTTTGGAGCAAATTCAGCTCCAGGAGCTGCACGGTTGAATGCAGGAGGGGTTCCACCAATTGCCCCAATTCCTTCCATTGTAGCAGCTTGGCCAAAGCGTTCAGTTGTTGGTGGGGTCTTGGAAGAGAAGAGAGCAAAGTTACAATAGAACCTATGTCCCAAGCTTCCCACCCATTTGTAATCCTTCCCAGGGGGGCCATTCCCACCCTGACTATTCAAAGCTCTTGATGTGCTAGGCGTGACTAAGACTGTTTAGAACTTGGCTGACATCCCTGAAAAGAAGGCTGTCTGAATTATAGACCCACCCAACCAAGCTACCTTTCTTTTTATCCCAATTCCTATTGACTAAGCAATATTACACAACAAATTCCCAGACTAAGTAAGTTCTACTTAACTCCCTTTTCTTGAACTAAGTATATGGACAAGGACAAGCCATCACTCTTCAGCAATCTTATGCCCACCCAGTTTTAAAATTTTGACACTAGAACTAGAACTCAGTATGAACCAAAAGCCTTTTGGGTTCCTAATCTATTTTATGTGATTAATACCTAACCTTCAGTTGCCTTCCCTCCAAAACAATAACAACTAAAGCGAAACCTGTTACCCCCGTTAACCCAGGATAGCACCTCAACAGTCAAGTCTAACTCCTAGACAAATTATAGAGACTGGGTTTGTTCAAAATTCAAAAAATCAAGACCTTCAGGTTACATTTAATGGAAACCAGTGACCCTAAAACCTTATTATCTGTAGTAAAATTAGGCAGGGACAGGGACTGAAATCAAAGTCCTTTTTCCTATCACCATTTAGAATTACTGTAAGGCTCTGCAGTGTATTACCAATCCCAAGGTTCCATCTGGCATCATAGTGGCAGGTCCTGGAGGAGCTGGGGTACCAGCTGGCACTGGAGCAGGGGGCATGGCGCCTCTGTTGTTTATTCCCATAGCACCTAAAGCAGAACAGTGTGATTGGTACAGGAGACAGACACTGTCAGTCTTTCTGTGCAAAAGAAAACAATTCAATAAGACCTCTGAGCTAAGGATGTGTTACCCACCCCCCAAAACGATGCTCCCTGAGAGAAATGTCAGCCCCCTTAAATCTGGACTATGTCTGGGAAGCCACTGAGTTCACCAGAAACATACAAAAAAGGAAATCAGAGCCATTAACTTCCTAAGTCCTTACCTCCCATAGCCATCTGGCCCATCCGTATCTCCTGTTCTCTCTGAAAAATATGAAATACTCAAGACAGTCCAAGACAGTACTGCATTCTACCATTCACAATACATTGAGGACCACACTCTAAGGGAAGCAAACAGAGTGGTAAAACATTCCAAGTACACTGAGGGCAAGCTGAGGAAAACCAACATCTCCTTGCTAGTTGTGCAGTTGAGTTCAAGGTTAGAATTGCAAGGACACCAAGTCAGTGTCACCTAGAACAGAATAGATAAAAGGCAAGGGGAGAGATAGCTGACGACTTCAAAGACTTCAAGGACCTCAATCTGCACAGTAACGCCAAGGACATCAGAGAACTAGTTTAGGCTGCTATAGAACTGGATATGTCTCATCATGTAATCACTGAGTCTAAACAGTGTAACACTGGCCCTAGCTCTCCATCCTAAGTTGCCTGTGAAGCAAGAACTCCCCTTCACACCTTACCTTTCCTTCCTATGAATTCTTCTTTCTAAAAGGAGTTTCACAGAATACAAAAACTGGTCATAACCTGGTATGTTTTATAGTCCTAGTGGACAACTTATGGTGGGTTTGTTGTATGACTGGCCTGGTACATCATGGGCACATGGGAGATATACCGCATCAGGGAATGTTCCCTTGAATCCTTCCTGCTGTCGCCGCATCATTTCTTCCTGTTGCCGTCGCATCTCTTCCTCACGGCGCCTACGCTCCTCCTCCTGCCTACAGAGAGTGACCAAAGTATTTAGCAGAGACATTCCAGAACTTGAGCCGATTATCTTAACAGGGGAGATCAAGAGCCTACTGAAAGCTAACAGAGCTTTCCAAGAAACTCACTGCTAAATGTGTTCAGCCCTAAAGCAAGCCAAAGGTGTCCTTCAGGGGAAAATTCTTCCTTCTGGAAAGGAGCCTCCTGACAGCAGCACTCAGCTGCGTTCCCTTTAGTGCAGCTCTGGGTAACTCCTAGAATCACGGGCCTCTGAAATGTTTCCCATCCGAAGGGAGAACGTGAGAAGCCTTCAGGCGATACTGACAAATGCATGAGGCAGCCGGGCAACAGGAAAAGGGAATGAGACATTACATCAGAGCTGTCAGAGGAGAGGGTTCAGAGCTAGTCACCTGAGCTCCAGCTGCTTTCGTTTTTGCACTTCTTGGTTGTGCAGCTCCTCCATCCTCCGAAGTTCTTCCTGGCGCCTCATCAAGTCTAGGAAAACAACAGACCAATCCAGAGCATTCTTCATTCTCCTCATATAGGCTTAATAATTTTCCATAAAGAAAGATCCAGAAAGCAAAGGGGATATATAATCCCCGCATGGCCATCTGAGCTATCCAGATTCCAACAATGAAGTCACTCCTATTATGTCCTTCTCCACAGAATCCAACATTCTCTGTCACATCTCCAAGCTCATCTGCCTACTGAGATCAACAAAATATTTCAGAGAATAAAAGCAGAGATTTAGGCCTTTCTCTAACAACTAATATAAAACATTCCTGAAGAAAGTCATCTTGTTCTCATTCTAGATTGAAGAGCTGTATGACCATACTCACCCTGTCTCATCAGCATCACCTGGTGCTCATGGCGAGCAGCCTCCATCTCCATCTCCAGCTTCTCACGAGCCTCCTTGATGTTGCGGTCCACTTGGTCCTGCTGCTGCTTCTCCATCTCAATGAGTGCCTTCCAGCGCATGGCATACTCATACTCAAAGGAGCCAGGCTGTGCAAATCTGGGTGGCTGCTCTCGCTCCCTGTAGACAAGGTTCCTGGGTTATTAAAACTGTGTCCAAGATTCCCCCCCACCCAAGCACTGCATTCCTCCTGAGGGCCAAGACTATGGTGGCCAATGAATAGCTACAGGAAAGACCTGCCTCTTTGACACATCCCTTTACAAGCTTCCTTAAGAATAGACAAGCACCTAAAAGGGAATCTATTAGAACTACATACTTGTGAAATTGCTGGTTCTTTATAACCAGCTTCTCTGGAAGTCCCTCTTCATCATCCAATTGGTCCATGGGCTCCACAGTCACAGGCCGAGGAAATCTGGGAGAAAGCAGCTCAGTGTCAGTCAAATTATACCCTATAGCAGGCTTCCCCTCTATACCTGCCATTGGCATGGCTAAGTAGTTAGGGATCAGGACTGGACAATTAAACATTTCTGAAGGAGTCTTTACACCCAGTCCCAAGTAACCAAGTTCTTTTAATGGCATTATGTGGAATCTGGGGTTGACAGGATGGAATGAGGCTTTAAATCTCAGAATACAGCTTTAAAGATGTTCAAAGTAAAAAAAAAAAAGATGTTCAAAGTAAGTAGATAGGATACTTAAGTGCAGTTTAAATATCCAGTATCTAGAAAACTCCAGACAATGGCGTCAAGTAAACAGAGATGCTGCATGCACAAAACAACTTTTCAAGGTTCTAAGACTTCAAAGGGGAGATTTAACACTGATTAAACAACCTGCTAGAAGACTGAAAGGTTTATTTCTTAATCCTCATACTATTTCTGTTAATTTAAGTAAGATTACACTGAAAACCCTACTAAAAAGTTAGAATTATAATATCCAAAGTCTTTAAGTGAACACGAAAACATGGTTCCTAGAGGTTACCTTCCCACACCACCGAAGGAAGTTATGACCTACGGTCTATTTCTAAAAGCACCCCTTCACTTACGTGGTTAGCAGGAAGGAGCCTTCACTGCACCTGTCCAGAGCTTTCCGAGCAGCTGGCTTCCCTGAGAATTCAACAATGCCTTTTCCTGAGGGCCTTCCTCGATCATCCACAATGACCACAGCCCTTTCCACCTGGCCAAACACCGAAAAGGCTTCCTCCAGCAGTTCATTGGAAACATACTGAGGAAGGTTTCGGACTGTAAGGGATGCACTATGGCAGGCAAAGCGCACACGCAGCTGCTTTCCACGGAGTGGCATGTTGTCCAGTTCTACTTTGGCAATCTCCGCTAGGGTTCGTGTTTCCTATAAAGCAGAGGAAAGTTGGAATAACTCGAGTTTGACAAAGACCACATGTGCAGCATCAAGAGTCAAAAGTAGCACAGCCCAATATAAAATGTCTACCTGCCCCAAACCCTGACAACACACAAAGAAACCTTCATAGTACTGAAAAAATATAAATTACATGTTTCAGATAACTCTTTGGGATAGTTAATTGCTCTGATATCCTTGCAATAAATCAACTGGAAATTCTAGAAGTTAATATCACTTATTATGGTCATCAGTATCGTAGGTTATTCACCCAAGTGGTAACAGATCTTTGGGGCAATGACCAGGAGCCAGAATATTTTATTACAATTTTTATACATGTAATATAAAAAATGTAATATAAAATTACAATTTTATTACAGTAATTACAATATAGTAGCCAGAATATTTTAATTTCACTAGCTACATACAAGTTTAACAAAAATCATGTATGCCCTTCATGAGACCTCTTTAGAACCACAGACCCTAATGGGAACCCCTTCTCGTATTACTAAAGAGGAACCTTGAACCCCAGAAAAAATTACCTGCCCATGTAATCTCGAGTTAATGGTAGATCTGGAATGAAAACTAGCTCTGACCACGGTATCTAGTGAACTTGCTAACACATTATGTTCCTTGTTTATGTAGAGAATGCTTAGAAAAGTTCGTCCCTCATATACTAAAACATGTTTCTTAATCAAATCAGTTTTTATGAAAAAGTCTACACTTAAAAACGGATAAATAAATTTTATGTGTATTTTAACACAATTTAAAATTTTTTAAAAAAATAGATATGAATAAGACTGTCCCTTCATAGTTTCAAAAAGTCTTAAGTGAGATAATACATAGGCAAGAACTTGGAAAATAAATTATATAAACCTTAATCATTACTAAGATAAAATAAAATTGAGTTGATAATTATTAAAGCTGGGCATGAAGTATATATAGGTTCACTATACTATTGTGTCTATCTCTGTATGTTTGAAATTTACCAATTAAAACAGAAGTTCCAAAGAGCATATTTTAGTCTCAGTGTCCTAGACAAATAAACCTATGTTGCCCTTGAAACAAAACAAAACCTATGAGGAAAAATAAAAATAAAACTTTTATCTTCTGTCCTGTTCTACCAACTATAACTATTAAACATTTAACAAACAGACCATTTGAGAATTATGTCCACTGCCTAATTTTCCATATCCATCATTCCCCGGCTTCCCCACCTTTCAGAGCACATACTCTAAAAGCCCATTGTTGCTTACCAAGCGGATAAAGCCAAAGCCCTTATCCTTATGAATGAAGACTTCGCCTGCCTTCCCATATTTCTCAAATAGTTTCCTCATCTCCTCCTCAGTGATGTCAGGAGGAAGATTGCCCACAAAGAGCCGGCTACGTTGGGTGAAGGTCTTCTCTCCTGGTTTCCTAAAATTCTTCAGGTCGATAGTCAAGCCTTCATCTGAGAGAATACACAGTCACTCAAAAGATTGGGCAAAGAGATCTACAGTCACATTCTTAAAGAGGTACAACTGCTGTTAGATTAGGAAACCCAATTGCTGTAAAGAAGTCAAACACCATTTCCCAAAATAATCTATCCAATAACCACTTATCAGTAAATTGGACCTTAAAATGTCAAAGCAGTATGCAGACATCTGGGAGTACTTCTCAATAGCTCTACTAAGGGTCAGGAGACACCCGGACTAAGAGACAGAAAGACAACACATAAGCTATTGGTCAAAGAGAAAATTAAGCAAGTCAAGGAGACTTATGCCAGAAGAGATCAGTTTTTAAAATTTGAAACATAGGGGTGCCTTGATGGCTCAATCGGTTAAGTGTCTGCCTTTGGCTCAGGTCAGGATCCCAGTGTCCTGGGATCGAGCCCCACACTGGGCTTCCTTGCTCAGTGAGGAGTCTCCTTATCCCTCTCCCTCTGTCCCTCCCCCTACTTATGCACTTTCACTCACTCTCAAATAAATAAAATCTTTAAAAGATAAAATTGAAACATAATTGCTCCATTTTCCCAATCTCTCACCAATCTTCAAAACCTTAACAGTTCCCATTCTTTCATGCTTAGGTTAACGGAATGAAAGGAAATGAGTTAGGAAACAGTATTCTTTGTAGGGATCTCTGGAAATAAAAGAGGGTGGAAATAAAAGAGGGTTTAGGTTGGTTCTAGTTTTAAAGGCACACAATAGGTACTCAAAGTTTGCTGAATGAATGGAACATGCCTTTAAAGAATGTTTACTCTGATTAAAAACGGGCTGGCACAGAACCCAGGCTTAAAGTATAACACTCAGTACCAGACTTCTTTTCCCTTAAAGACTTGTTCTACATTTTCTAACTACCAATCTGATGATTACCTCTAAGAACCGAGCTCTGAGGTGAAACACAGAGACATCTGTTTAGCAGAATACACTAACACAACACAGCAACTTGTACTCATCTGCTACCCAACATGTCTGCTCCTCCTCTGAGTGAATCACCCTTTTCTATCCCAAGTATTAAGAGGTAAATAGGGGAAAAAAGAGCAAAAGGTGTGCCACAAAGGCTTATTCCTTTTTAAGCCCAAGAGACTAATCTAAAAACCAAGAAACCTTTCCCAAGAGGGAACCTATTCTGACCCCCCTACAAGCATGTACTCACTCTGGCTGCTGGCCTGTTGCCCATTTGCAGGTATTGGTGGCGGTGGCGGCTGCTGCTGTTGCTGCTGGTGGTGCTGCTGGTGGTGATGCTGATGATGCTTCCTTGGAGTATGGTTTTGCTTCTCCAAGTTAAAGGTTTTATTGCTCTGCATTTTTGCACCCTAAAAGGAAAATGTGGACTGCCAAATACATTCAGGACTAATCAGTCACCTTCCTGATGATTTACGTGTCACTAATCATCTCTGATATCCTGGCTTTTGCCAGATTCAAACTGGTTATTGTAAACAAGTATGGCAAAGTTGCACCACTCAAAAACCTAAAAACCACTAGACTTTAGCAGTTATGCTGCACGGAGAAACTAGACAAGTACTAAATGAGAACAGCTTGCATCAGAGTAGCTTGAAGAAACTTCCAGTTCACTAGTTCTATACATTAATTGGAAACTACTTTCCCCAAAGAAGCTACTGCCTAAAAACTAGCTCTATCATAATATTAAAACATACTGAGGGAAATAGATTCTACTTATTACAAGGACAAGGACTATTAAATTTTGTTACCTGGTACTCTGTAGTCCCAACCTACAGTAGATATGGAATGAACAGTAGAGAAAGTATGGGCTGTGTAGTTAGACATACTTAGATTGGAAGCATGGTCCTAGTACTCACTAGCTATGTACTACTTAGTAAATCACTTCTGCACAAATTTAAGCTGTTACAAAGAAGCTAATAAAAATACCTCTCAAGATGGCTATGAGGATTCATAAACATGTGAAAACACTAGCTTAGTACTGAAATATAGTAAGCATTCAGTAAATATGGTTATTAATCACAATGAAGATAAGTGACTACTAAAGCAATGAAAAGCATCAAATAAAAAGATGAATATAGGGCGCCTGGGTGGCTCAGTGGGTTAAGCCGCTGCTTTCAGCTCAGGTCATGATCTCAGGGTCCTGGGATCGAGTCCCACATCGGGCTCTCTGCTCAGCAGGGAGCCTGCTTCCTCCTCTCTCTGCCTGCCTCTCTGCCTACTTGTGATCTCTCTCTCTGTCAAATAAATAAATAAAATCTTTAAAAAAAAAAGATGAATATATAATCATGTTAAATCTCACCTAAAAATTAACGTAAGATTAAAACAAAAGGAAAATTCCTGGTACAATCCAGAGTGAATTCAAAAACTAATGGCTTTAAAATGGAAATTTTCTAATTGATCTAGTTAACAAGCTGAGGACCATCTTCCTCATTTAAGGACAGCTCACCAGCAATAAAAGGGCAAAGCCAATCCTAAATCCTTTCCCTTAAACAAGACCTAGTCAGAATTTAGCTCAAGGAAAAATGCTGACAAGGACCTCTTCATCAACATTTATTGGTAACATTGCATGATTCCTCTAAAATAGAGAAAACTGATTTCTCAGACAAAGAAAATGTGACAATGACTTGATAATTACTGATTTTGGGGTATATGAGAATACTTTTTATGTATATAAAAGTTTTCCTAATACATTTCTTATCACATCCCTCCAAAACATAAACAACTTAATTATCAAATTCTTGTTTCATAAAACAAGTAATAACAAGAGCTATCAAATTGTTCATATTCTGTAACTCAGGAAATTCTACTCCTAGAAATTTACCCTAAGGATATAATTTTAGAGGTGCCCGAGCAGCTCAGGAGGTTAAGCATCTGACTCTTGATTTTGGCTCAGGTCATGATCTCAGGGCTGTTGAGATCCAGTCCCGTTTAAGCTCTGTGCTAGGCGTGGAGCCTGCTTAGGATTTCTCTCTACCTCTCCCTCTGCCCTCCCCCAAAAGAATGTAATTTTAAAATTTAAAAACCATATCCATGAAATAATCACTGTGATGACCTTTAAGGAAACAAAATAATGACTTGAAATACCCAAAATCAGAGGTACAGTTTTTAATAAATTATGGTACATCTATTCAGTGGAGTGTTACACAGCATTAAAAATTATGAAGACCATGTACATGTGAAAATGTTTGACATTTTGGGGCACCTGGGTGGCTCAGGTTACAATCCCAGAGTCCCAGCTCCCTGCTCAGTGGGGCATCTGCTTTCCCGTCCCTCTCCCCACTCATGTTGTCTCTTACAAATAAATAAAATCTTTAAAGAAAAGAAAAATGTTTGAGGTTTTAAAAGGGAAAGGTTTTAGAAACAGGAAATGGTTTTTTTCCCCTCAAAAATGCATGTAGACTAGAACAGAAGGCAGGCAAAAATGAAAACTGCCCTGTTTATAGCTTATTGATCATTTACTAATTTTTTTTTTACTAATTCATCCAACAAATATTCACTGAATGCTATTCACTAGGCACAATTATAGGTGCCTGGGATACATCAATGAACAAAAGAAAAGATTCTTGCCTTCAGTTGTGCTTACCTTCCAGTTAGACAAAAAAACAAAAAAACAAAAACAAAAAAAACCCCTAATAATTACATAGTACTTAATAAGAAATAAGTGCTACTAGAAAATAAAGAAACAGGGACGAAGTCGATAGGGAGTGAAAGGGGTAAGCCTGCAATTTTTAAAAAGATTGTATTTATTTGAGAGAGAGAATAGGAACAGGGCCAGGGGGGGCAGTGTATCAGAAGCAGACTCCCTGCTGAGCAGGGAGCCCCATGCAGGACTCATTCCCAAGACCCTGGGATCATGACTTGAGCTGGAGGCAGAAACTTAACCAACTGAGCCACCCAGGTGCCTAGTAAGACTGCAATTTTAAACAGAGCTGAGGTAAGCCTCACTGGAGAATTGACACATAAGCCAAGACCTGAATCTTATTTGTATCATTTCATCAAACTTACATTTCTCATTAACAAGGTACCTATTACAATATGTATCTTTTTAAAAAGATTTTATTTATTTATTTGACAGAGATCACAAGTAGGCAGAGAGGCAGGCAGAGAGAGATGGGGAAGCAGGCTCCCCACCGAGCAGAGAGCCCCATGCAGAGCTCGATCCCAGGACCCTGGGGATCATGACCTGAGCTGAAGGCAGAGGCTTTAACCCACTGAGCCACCCAGGTGCCCCCCCCTTCCTAAAAGATTTTATTAAAATCTATCTTTAATATAGAAAACTTAGAAACAAAAATATTAAATAAAAATCCACCACCAGAAGTCAGTTACTTACCCTCCCAGTCACTGATTTATTTGCATGTACTCTAAATGAAAGATTATAAAGACTATTTTACAACCTGCTTTTTCTACTTTATTACATGATGATGAGCTTTTATGTCACTCAATCTTTTACACTATTTTTTTCTTCTACATTAATTTTTAACGGACACAGTATTTGGCTGTCAACCAAGCACCTATGGTGTTGGGACACCTGGGTTGTTCCTATTTTCACCATTATTTATAAACAATGTTCTTAGTTAAATCTTAGGCACATCCATGAGTAAATATTCTTCCCACAATTTCCATTTTTACTTATTTACCTTCCAAAGCATACATTATCATTTCAATATAATGAAGTTCTACTGCAGTACTGTATGTTGTTTTTCTTAACTTCTATGTTAACACTTACAATTTTTAACAGCTACCATGTGGATATATACTAACTTACTAAACTACCCCCTACCATGAGACATTTGTTTTCACCCTTTTCCAATTAGAATGGTGCAGTAAACATCTTTTTGCTTATAGCTCTTTTTGACTACTTCCTTATAATAAATTCTTAGAATAATCGCATCTATCTTTGTTACTCTTACCCACAGTGCAGCATTTTTTCCTCTAAAAAAAAGGGCAATCATGTTTCTAAAAATAAGACATAAAAATAGGAAATTAAAACATACAAAATTTATGAAGTCAACCCCAGCAACTTTTGGGGATGGGGTTAAGTTGGCATTAGATTCAGATCTTTAAGTATTTTAGTCCCAGCTATTAAACACCTCCCTTCCCCTTGACTCCAAACTGGCCTATAGCAGAAACTTGAGTTATCTTCACAGCCACTTCTCCAACTAAGTTCTTACCTTCTTACCCCTGGCTAGAATCCAAGGACCCTCTTTTTTTTTCTCCAGCCTTTAATCTGGGAATCAGTGGCCCCAGCCTCAGTATCTCGCATCCGATTCAGGAATCCACAATTTATATTTACACATTTATAAAAATCCTCATAGAGATCCACTCAAAACTCAAATATTAAAAACTCTGTATACACATCGTAACCAAATTTCACCACTCCTTTTCAAAAAGGCCATTTTATAACTTCTTAGTAGAAATGATCTACCTCCTTGAAGAAAAAGTGCTAGGATGTTCTAAAACCATGTAAAGTAACTTCAAGGGAGGTTATTTTTTGTTTTAGATGTGTAGTCTGGTAGTGAAGATGATAGTATCAGATATTTACCAATCATTATATGCCAGGCACTGTGCTAAGTTTGCACTCTCACTCAGAGCTCAAAACTATTATCTCCTGGGTAAGAAAACTGATGTCCATCTAAGGTTACCCAAATGTGATGGAGCAAGGAGTGGAACTCACAACTATTTTAACTCTAAAGCTCATTCTCATCACTATGCTACAAGCTTAGTAATCAAACTCACCTTGATTTCAAAGTTTATATCCAACAAACTGACTAGCCATGTCACCTAACTTCTGAGCCTCAAGTTTCTTCACTTGTAAGGTGTGGGTAACAATGGCAACTTCACAGGGCTGGTTATTTTAAGGACTAAATGAGATCGTGTACACAGCACTTGTTCCTGCTGGCAACCACTATCCGTATTTCTGCATTCAGCTGGTGCTGTAGTTAGACAAATATCATTAATTACACTCTTCCTCTTCTCTTTTGGATTCCAGCAAAAATCATTTTTTTTTACAACCAAACTGCCTACCTCTGTGTTTCTGAATAAATGTCTCTACGATGCTAATCTTTACAATCCTTCCTTCCAGTTTACTCTTTCCCAAGAAGGCATTCAATGGTTAAGACTAAATAATACTGTGTAAGTCACTTAAAACAGTGCCCACAAAGGAGCAAGTACTAAGTAAGTACTGTCCCTATCACTTATTTCTGATGATGACCACCAACATAATACGGAAATATGTGCAGAAATCTCTCTTGAGCAATAAATTCACTGCCCCCTAACCACTGGGCCTCTAAGAACTAAGCACAAAGATCCGCATCAAGGATTTGTCCACTTATCTATCCCAAAGACTAACCCTGATGAGGGACTTTTCTTGAAAGAAAATATGTACTGCTGGGTTAGAAAGACTGGGGCTACTGGACACAGTGTGACTGCATAAATGTGGTTTAGGTACAAGACCAAACACTACATCACACATATTTGAAATCAGTTTTCAGGAAAAGGATCGACTTTTTTTTAAGTGGAAGCTGGGGAGGTGGGGGGGGTGGGGAAATCTGGTAAAAAATCTACCGACCTAGAGGGCTGCATGCATATGGATCTGCCTGAAAGCTGCAGAATGCACTGATATGGTAAGGTACTTTTCCAGGAGCTTCTTAAGACCTTTCATTTAACAACAAAGAAGTTGGACAAAAACACAGCATAAATCTAATCAGTGCCCCCCCGCAGAGAGTTGCCAGATCTACCAAATAAAAATACACAACGTACAGTTCAATTTGAATTTCAGACTTTAAAAATGACCTTTTAGTAATTAAACCCTATGAAACGGATGCTAAAAATAATTTGCTATGTGAAATCCAAATTTAACGGGGCGTCCGGTATTTTACCTGGCAACCTTACACCTACCCCAACTTCGGTTGATAGCAAAGTACCTCCAAGTCGTCTCTAACCTCAACTTCCCCGTTAAGAACACGAAGAAAGGTTTCAGGTGACAACAATAGTTTCCCCAAGAGGAAAATACCCAATAGGAAATCCATAAAATTAATTTTCGTTTTAAAAAGTGATGCTATAAATGGGTCGAGTAGCTAGGCAACAAGACTTAAAAAAAAAAAAAAAAGGCATACAGGAACCTGACCAGGGAAGCCGCGGGGTCTGCACTAGCAAATGAACTTCCCAGCCTAGAGTTTTGACAAAGAAACATCGCTTGGGCCCCCCCCATTTCTCATTCTGAATTAATGGCCTCGCGAGGCTGAGAGGAGGAGCGCCGACAAAGCGCCTCCTCCTCCAGGCTCGACTTCAGGGCTCTCGGATAATAGACCCCACACCCTGAGGCCCAAGACGGCTAAAGGACTGGGGAACTAACTGACAGGGATCAGAATCGAAGATGAGTAGCAGAAAGCAACGGGGCGAGAACGGCAACGGGAGCCAGGCTAAATAGAAAGCAAGGAGAGCGGAAAGCAATGGGCCCCCACGGGTGGGCTGAAGAGGCCGTGTGGCGGCGGGGACAAGGCCTTAAGGGGCCTTGGAACGAATGGCCAACCTCCCTCCAAACCTAACCTCTCCCTAGCCTCCTGCCGCAAAAAATCCTGCTCTCCTCTCAAACAAGAACTAAGTCGTCCCCAAACTCACCCTCTACCACTGTTCTCTCCTCAGAGTAACGGCGACGCTACACGGCCTCTACCGTCCCGAGAAAAGAGCGCGCGACCGCCGGAAACGAGACGACGGACCTCGGTGCCTCCTTAGGGGTACAAACTGGCGTCCTTGATTGGTTATCTGCCTTGCCAGTCAAGGTTTATCTCCAGAGGCGGAATCCTTTTTCCGCCATTTCTTCGATTCTATTGGCTACCGAACGCGAAAGGTTCGAGTTCGTGTGAACGACAGATGGGGGACAAAGAGCGAGGCGTTCTACTTAATGCGCATGCGCAAATTGTCGTCTGCTCGAGACGGTAAAGGAAGGGGGAGGGGGATAAAGTGGTGGGGAGGGGGATGGAGGGTCGGAAGGAGAGCCTAATCAGGCTAACAGAAAGACTGAAAAACCAAGTAATGGTAGAGGCAAAGGAGAGGGCGAAAAAGGAGAGAGGAAAGTGGCAAGAGAAGAAAAGGTGCGAAAAAGTGCGCGTAGGCGTGCGCTGAGAACTCCTGCACTGCGCCTGTGCAAGAAGCAAGAGTAACAATGTCATTGTATCCGTGTGGTAGATCTAGCCTTTTCCTTCTGAAAAAATGCCCCGCCATGTTTCTTTTTTCACACTTCCTCATTAGGGATTGCCCTCTGACATTGCATACTTATATTTCTAGTTGCTTCTGCCGCCAGGTCTACTCATGAAGCCCAACTGAAACAGTCATCACTATGGCTATGGTTATGGTTATGATTATAGAAAGGGGTGGAGGAGATGATGGGGATTTATAACTTAGTTTCTGTGATTAAATACAATTGTAACTACCTATTTCCATGGTAACCAGGGAACCCAGCAGTCCAAACACCGCTATTGTTCCTGTGAATCACAAAGAGATTCAACAGGTGTCTTTATTGCCATGGATACATTGTAGGCCTCCAGATCAGACTGATTTTATATTCTGTAGGATACCAGTCAGGTAGGCGCTTTCATTTTCGAGTAATGCCAAACTAGCCCTGTTGTTAATCAAGAGCTACAAGTCTCAACTGATCTGTGGTTATAGTTCGTTCCCGCTAAGTAATTCACACTCAGGGTTTCAGGGTGTCCCAACTGGTGCCTCATTATGTGCGGACAACAGTGACCTAGACCTGCACTGTCCAGTAGGAACTTATGCAAGGACAGAAATGTTATTTGCGGGGTGCCTGGGTGGCTCAGAAGGTTAAACGTCTGCCTTCAGCTGGGAACATGATCTCGAGGTCCTAAGATCAAGCCGTGCCTAGGGCTCCCTGCTCCATGGGGAGTCTCCCCCTTCCTGTACTCTCTCTGTCTCTGTCAAATAAAAAAATAAAATATTTGGAAAAAAAAGAAGAAGAAGAAGGGGCGCCTGGGTGGCTCAGCGGGTTAAAGCCTCTGCCTTCCACTCCGATCATGATCCCAGGGTCCTGGGATCGAGCCCCACATTGGGCTCTCTGCTCAGCGGGGAACCTGCTTCCTCCTCTATCTCTCTCTGCCTACTTGTGATCTCTGTCTGTCAAATAAATAAATAAAATCTTAAAAAAAAAAAGAAGAAATGTTATTTGCTTTGTTCAGTACAGTAACTACTGGCTTTACATATGTGGCCATTGAGGGCTTGAAATAAGAGTAGTGCAACTCAGTTACTGAATTGTTAATTTAATTTTAATCAGCTAAAATTTAAATAGTCACATATGGCTAGTGGCTACCATATTGGACATTTCTAGACCAATTTTTCCCAAACTTTTTTTTTGAGAATGAGTAACACCTCTAATATAACAACAAAAATATCACCTCTATTCCTGAAAAACATTTATTTCCCTGCTCATGGGAAAAAAAAACAATACCTAAGAGTATAAAGAGAAAAATCTCTCCCTCTGGTTACAATTATGACCACTTTCTTCCATTTCTATTTGCAATGTCTGTATTTACCTAGTCAAAAAGAAATGTTTATACTTTTTTTAATACACATAGGATTAAGCTAAGGTATACATTTTTTTTTGAGCCATGACTTCTCACTTTAAAAAATACTTTCGCTCTCTTCCCATAAAAATGCATAAAGATCTATGAGGACTTTTTAATATGAAATATTAAAAAATAAAATAAAATATTTTATAGACACCCACATGATGGTTTTTAGTGTCTCCAGTGAAAAAATATAAATTATAGAAAAGCTACTATGGATTTGGTAACATTTATTTTCAGATTTTATTTATTTATTTATTTATTTATTTATTTATTTATTTATTAGAGAGAAAGGGAGAGAGCACAAGTGCCAGAGCAGCAGGAAGAGGGAAAGGGAGAAGCAGGCTCCCTGCTGAGCAGAGAGCCCATGCTCTGAGCCACCCAGGTGCTCCTTGGTAACATTTTTTTAAAAGATTTTATTTATTTGACACACACACAGAGCATTCAATCAGGGGGAAAGGCAGAAGGAGAAGAAGAAAAAACAGGCTCCCCGCTGAGCAAGGAAACTGCTGCGGGACTGGATGTTACCCTGGGTTCAGTAACATTCTAATGAATGTATACTTTGTTAAAAATCACAACAGCTGTTTATGTTGGAAAATATTTGGTAACAAAATAAAAGGAAGACTGTTGTACTTGCATGTATCTCCTCAAGACAATCACAACATAAACAGAAATGTTGATGTAAACAAATAATTGCAATACTCTAGGCAAATAAAATAATAGCACCAGGGGCACCTGGGTGGGGCTCTCTGCTCAGCGGGAGCATGCTTCTCCCTCTTCCTCTGCCTAGGGCCTGCTTGTTCTCTCTCCCTGTAAAAATAAATAAATAATATCTTAAAAAAATAATAGCACCGTATTAGAGGTAAAGTGGTAAATCGAAGTTAGCAGGGGTCTGCATGAGTGGCTCAGGAATGGCTTCACAAGAAAGAACGCTTTTGAACTGGGTCCTAATCAAGAGGTTGAAGTCAGACTAATTGGCAATGGATCAGAAGCAGAATGACCTATGTTTTAGGTAATTCAGCCTGGCTGAAGAAAAATGGGGAGGCTAAGAGATAGGAAATTAGGCTAGAGAGATAGGCATAAGCCAAATAATCGAGGGCCTGTGCTGTGCTTAGGAGTTTGTACTTTACTTTGTAAGTGATGGGGAGACATTGAAGATTTTTTAAAGTAATTTATGGGTTTTCTTTTTAAGATTTTATTTATTTATTTGAGAGAGAGAGAGCACGAGCAGGGTAAAGGGCAGAGGGAGAAGCAGACTCCCTGCTGGGCAGGGAAACACATTCAGGGGTTTGATCACAGGACCCCAAGAACATGACCTGAGCCGAAGCCAGATGCTTAACCAACTGAGCCACCCAGGTGCCCCCCAAATTTGTCTTTTTTAAAGATATTTATTTATTTATTTATGTCAGAGAGAGAGAGAGAGAGAGTATAAGCAGGGGGGAGTGGCAGGTAGAGGGAGAAGCAGGCTCCCCACTGAGCAGGGAGCCTGATGTATTTGTCTTTTTTAAAGATATTTATTTATTTATTTATTTATTTATTTATTTATGTCAGAGAGAGAGAGAGTATAAGCAGGGGGGAGTGGCAGGTAGAGGGAGAAGCAGGCTCCCCACTGAGCAGGGAGCCTGATGTAGGGCTCCAACCCAGGACCCTGGGATCATGCCCTGAGTGGAAGGCAGACACTTAACTGATTGAGCCATCCAGGTGTTCCTATGTTGTTTTTTCCTGATTATGAAAGTAATATATGCTTATTGAGGGCAAAACTAAAAAACAAGAGTATAAAAAAAATCATCATAATCCCATTATGGAGAAATCGCTGTTAACATTTTAGTGCATTTTTTTCCAAACTATCACAGATGCACACAAGTGTGCATGAGCGCCTCTGTGTGTGCATGTGTATTTATATATTTATTTATTTATAGAGAGCGAGAGAGACAAAGAGACTGAGAGACAAAGAGAAAATACATTTTTTCTATGTATGATAGGTTTGAACTTAAGAAGGACCACTGTAGTACTGTCCTGAAGTGTTGTAAAAAATTACCACAAAGTTGGGGCGCCTGGGTGGCTCAGTGGTTTAAGCCTCAGCCTTCGGCTCAGCGGGGAGCCTGCTTCCCTTCCTCTCTCTCTCCCTACTTGTAATCTCTGTCAAATAAATAAATAAAATCTTTAAAAAAATTACCACAAAGTTGATGGCTTAAAATAACAGAAATGTATTCTCTCACAGTTCTGGAAGGCAGAATCTGACATCAGTATCACTGGGATGAAATTAAAGTGTGGACAGGGCTGTGATTCTTCAGAATCTCTTAGGAGGCTCTAGGAGAGACAGTCTGGTCTCTTCCAGTTCTTGGTTGCTATCAGGGTTCTTAGCTTGGTGCCTCATCACTCTAATTTCTGTATACAAATGTTTATATCAGTATTATTCATAATAGCCAACAAGTACATCAACTGATAAATAGATAAGTAAAATATGGTATATCCATGTAGTGGAATATTTTTCTTTTTTTTTAAGATTTTATTTATTTATTTGACAGAGATCACAAGTAGGCAGAGAAGCAGCCAAAGAGAAAGGAAGGGAAGCAGGCTCCCCACTGATCAGAGAGCTTGACTCTTGATCTGCTGGGATCAAGACCTGAGCCAAAAGCAGATGCTTTAACCCACTGAGCCACCCAGGCACCCCTGGAATATTTTTCAACCATAAAAGGAATATGTTCTGATACATGCTGCAACATGGATGGACCTTGAGAACATTATGCTAAGTGAAAAAGCCAGTCACAAAAGATCACATATTATATGATTCCACTTATATGAAATGTCCAGAATAGGTGAATCTATGGAGACTGAAAGTAGAGTGGTGCTTACATAAGGCTACAGGGGTGGGGGGGATGGGAGAATCTAGCTTAAAAATATAGACTTTTGGGGCGCCTGGGTGGCTCAATGGGTTAAAGCCTCTGCCTTCGGCTCAGGTCATGGTCCCAGGGTCCCGGGATCGAGCCCCACATGAGGCTCTCTGCTCAGCAGGGAACCTGCTTCCTCCTCTCTCTCTCTCTCTCTCTCTCTCTCTCCCTGCCTACCTGTGATCTCTATCTGTCAAACAAATAAATAAAAAAATCTTAAAAAAATATAGACTTTTGGGGCGCCTGGGTGGCTCAGTGGGTTAAGCCGCTGCCTTCGGCTCAGGTCATGATCTCAGGGTCCTGGGATCGTGTCCCACATCGGGCTTTCTGCTCAGCAGGGAGCCTGCTTTCTCCTCTCTCTCTCTCTGCCTGCCTCTCTGCCTACTTGTGATCTCTCTCTGTCAAATAAATAAATAAAATCTTAAAAAAGAAAAAAATATATATATAGACTTTCGTGGGTGCCTGGGTGGCTCAGTTGGTTGGGCGTCTCTCTTTGGCTCAGGTCATGATCCAGGGTCCTGGGATCAAGACCCACTTCTGGCTCCCTGCTCAGCAGGTAGTCTGCTTGTCCCTCTGTCCCTCCCTCCCAGCTTGTGCTCTCTCTCTTTCTCTCTTGCAAAAATAAAATCTTTTAAAAAAGCATACAGACTTTCCTTTTTTAAAATGATGAAAATGGGTGGGAATGCAAACCGGTACAGCCACTGTGGAAAATAGTATGAAGGTTCCTCAAAAAATTAAAAATAGAACTACCCTATGACCTGGTAATCACATTACTGGGTATTTACCCCAAAGATACAAAGGTAGTGATCTGAAGGGGCACCTGCACCCCAATGTATATAGCAGTAGTGTCCACAATAGCCAAACTATGGAAAGAGCCCAGATGTCCATTAAGAGATGAATGGATAAAGACGATGTGATACACACACACACACACACACACACACTGGAATGTATGCAGCCACCAAAAAAAAAAAAAAAAATCTTGAGACACCTGGATGGCTCACTCGGTTAAGCATCTGCCTTCAGTTCAGGTTATGATTCCAAGGTCCTGAGATCGAGTCCTGCATTAGGCTCCCTGCTCATCGGGGAGTCTGTTTCTCCCTCTCACTCTGCCTCCTCCCCCCTGCTCATACTCTCTCTCTCTCTGAAAAAATAAATAAATAAATAAATAAATAAATAAAAATTTAAAAATTTCATTTAAAAAAAATGAAATCTTGCCATTTGCAATAACATGGTTGGAATTAGAGGGTATTCTGCCCATAAGCAAAACAAGTCAGAGAAAGACAATTATCATATGATCTCACTGATATGTGGAATTTAAGAAACAAGGCATAGGATCATAGGGGAAGAGAGAAAAAAAATGAAAGAAGATGAAACTAGAGAGGGAGACAAACCATAAGAGACTCTCAATCTTAGGAAACAAATTGAGGGTTGCTGGAGGGGAGGGGGCCTGGAGGAATAGGGTAACTGGGTGATGGATATTGGGGAGGGTATGTGTTGTAATGAGATATTATGTAAGACCGATGAATCACAGACTTATACCCCTAAAACAAGTAATACAGTATATGTTAATTAATTGCACTGAAATAAATAAATTGAATTTAAATTTATTTATTTATTTATTTTAAAATTTTATTTATTTATTTATTTATTTGACAGAGAGAGATCACAAGTAGGCAGAGAGGCAGGCAGAGAGAGAGAGAGGAGGAAGCAGGCTCCCTGCTAAGCAGAGAGCCCGATGCAGGACTCGATCCCAGAACCCTGAGATCATGACCTGAGCCGAAGGCAGAGGCTTAACCCACTGAGCCACCCAGGTGCCCCTGAATTTAAATTAAAAAGAATACAAAACAGTGGCACCTGGGTGGTCAATAGGTTAAGCCTCTGCCTTCAGCTCAGGTCATGGTCTCAGGGTCCTGGGATGGAGCCCCTTATTGGCTCTCTGCTCAGCAGGGGGCCTGCTCCCCCCATCCGCCTGCTTCTCTGCCTACTTGTGATCTCTCTCTCTGTCAAATAAATAAATTAATTAAATATTTAAAAAAAGAATATAAAACACTAATTTGAAAGGATACATGCATCCCTATGATTATAACAGCATTATTTACAATAGCCAAATTATGAAAGCAACTAAGTGTCCACTGATAGATAAATGAATAAAGGTGTGGTGTATCTCTCTCTCTCTCTCTCTCTCTCTCACACACACACACACACACACACTCACACAGAGAGAGAGGAATATTATTCGGCCATAAAAAAGAATGGAATCTTGGGCGCCTGGGTGGCTCAGTGGGTTAAGCCGCTGCCTTCGGCTCAGGTCATAATCTCAGGGTCCTGGGATTGAGTCCCGCATCGGGCTCTCTGCTCAGCAGGGAGCCTGCTTCCCTCTCTCTCTCTCTGCCTGCCTCTCCATCTACTTGTGATTTCTCTCTGTCAAATAAATAAATAAATATTAAAAAAAAAGAATGGAATCTTACCATTTGCAACAACACGAATGGATCTAGAGAGTATAATGCTAAGCAAAATAAGTCAGTCAGAGAAAGACAAATGCCATATGATTTCAGTCATATGTGGAATTTAAGAAACAAAACAAATGAAAAAGGCAAAAAAGGAAAAAAAAAAGAGATAGAGACAAACCAAAAAGCAGACTCTAAGCTATAGAGAATAAACTGATGGGGGGGGGGACAGGGACAGGTGAAATAGGTGAAGGGGATTAATATTATTCTTTAAAAAAAAAGAGTACACTTACTGGGGTGTCTGGGTGACTCAGTCAGTTAAGCATCTGCTTCCTTTTTTTTTTTACTTTTTTTTTTTAATTTATTAGACAGAAATCACAAGCAGATGGAGAGGCAGGCAGAGAGAGAGAGAGAGGGAAGCAGGCTCCCCGCCGAGCAGAGAGCCCGATGCGGGACTCGATCCCAGGACCCCGAGATCATGACCTGAGCTGAAGGCAGCAGCCTAACCCACTGAGCCACCCAGGCGCCCCAAGCATCTGCTTCTTGATTTCAGCTCAGGTCCTGACCTCACAGTTGTGAGATGGAACCATGTCAGGCTCCATGCTGGGTGTGGAGCCTGCTTGAGATTGTCTCTCTTGGGGCACTTGGGTAGCTCGGCAGATTGAGTGTTCATCTCTTGATTTTGGCTTGGGTCACGGTCTTTGGTTCATGGGATCAAGTCCCGCACCAGGCTCTATGCTCAACATGGAGTCTGCTTGGGTTCCCTCTCTCCCTCTGCCCCTCCCTCCCAAAATAAATAAATAAAATATTTTTAAAAATATTTTTTCTCTCTCCCTCTGCCTCTCCCCCCTCTCTCTATGAAAAAAGAGTATGCTTATCATGATGAGCACTGAGTAATGTATAGAATTGTTGAATCACTATACTGTACATCTGAAAAAACTACCACACTGTATGTTGATTACACTGGTATTAAAATAATTAAAAAATGATGACAATGTTGTAAAATTATGGTAATTGTTGCACAGGTCCATGAATATACTAAAATCCACTGAATTATACACAGCAAATGGGCAAATATTGTAATATATGAATTCTACCTCAATAAAGCTCTTATTTTAAAAAGAAGTGGGGGCACCTGGATGGCTCAGTCGTTAAGCATCTGCCTTTGGCTCAGGTCATGATCCCAGGGTCCTGGGATCGAGCCCCTCCTCAGGCTCCCTGCTCAGTGGGAAGCCCGCATCTCCCTCTCCCAGTCCCCCTGCTTGTGTTCCCTCTCTCACTTTGTCTCTCTAGATAAAAAAAAAAAATCTTTAAAAAAAAGTGTAAATGGAACTCAAAGAAATATTATTAACCTAAGTTGATTTCCCGAGGGATAGTGCCATAGCAGAAAGTCTATAGGGACCTTGGGACCCACATAGATCGTAGGGTGTGTCTCATAATGTCAGTTGATCTTATGTGGAGGCAATTGGGATATGTCGCCTCCAAAGCTGGGGGAGATGTTTGGACAGGACAGAGGAAATGTTAAAGAGGAGAGTATAGTCTGAAGCACACTAGTAGGTCAGACTGCCACAATTAGACTTTCTGGTAAGGAGGAATAGGTGTCTTTTCACTATATTTCACTAATCCCTCTCTTTTGAAAATTTTAATTCCACTTAGTTAACGTATAGTGTTACATTAGTTTCAGTGTATGGTATGGTGATTCAACGACTCCACACATCACCCCCGTGCTCATCACCACAAGGGACTCCTTAATTCCCAGCACCTATTTCACCCAACCCCCACCCACATCCCCTCTGGTAATCATCAGTTTGTTTTCCATAACCAAGAGTATGTTTCTTGGTTTGTCTCTCTTTCTCTCTCTTTTTCCCTTTGCTCGCTTGTTTTGTTTCTTAAATTCCATGTACGAGGGAAATGATATGGTATTTGTCTTTCTCTGACTAACTTATTTTTTTAAAGATTTTTAAAAATTTTATTTACTTGACAGAGAGAGAGTGCGCGCAAGAAGGCGGAGCAGCAGGCAGAGGGAGAGGCAGATTCCCTGCTGAGCAGGGAGCCTGATGCGGGGCTTAATTCCAGGACTCCGGGATCATGACCCGAGCTGAAGGGAGACACTTGACGACAGAACCCCCCAGGCTCCCCTAACTTATTTTTCTTAGCATTATACTTTCTAGCTCCATCCATGTCGCAGCAAATGAGATTTCAGTCTTGTATGTAATAACATTCCATTGTATGTGTATCTACCTCATCTTCTTTACCCACTCATCAATGGTTGGACACTTAGTCTGCTTCCATATCTTGGTTACTGTAAACAATGTTGTTATAAATATAGGGTGCATGTATCCCTTTGAATTAGTGTTTTGTATTCTTTGGGTAAATACCCAGTAGTGAGATTATTAGATCATAGGGTAGTTCTATTTTTAATTTTCATAGGTTAGTTCTGGTTTTTTAATTAAATTCTAGGCCCAGAACGGGGCTTGAACTCACAACCCCAAGATCAAGAATTGCATGCTAGGGTAGTTCTATTTTTAAATTTTTAAGGAACCTCTATACTGCTTTTGCACAGTGACCACACCGGTTTGCATTCCCACCAACACTGCATGAGGGTTCCTTTTTCTCCACGTCCTCGACAACACCTGTTGTTTCTTGTGATGTTGGTCTTAGCTATTCTGACAGATGTGAGGTGACATCTCATTGTAGGTTTGATTTGCATATCCCTGAACATCTTTTTATGAAACTGTTGGCCATCTACATATCTTCTTTGGAAAAATGCCTCTTCGTGTCTTCTGTCCATTTTTAAATCGAATGAGGTTTTTTGGGTGTTGGGTTTTAGAAGTTCTTTATATGTTTTGGATACTAGCCCTTTATCAGATATGTCATTTGCAAATATGTTGTCCCATTCCATTGGTTGCCTTTTAGTTTTGTTGATGGCTACCTTTGCTGCGCAGAAGCTTTTTGTTTTGATGTAGCCCCAATAGTTTATTTTTGCTTTTGGTTCCCTTGCCTCAGGGGACATATCTAGGAAAAAGTTGCCTCAGCCTATGTCAAAGAGGTTACTGCCCATGCTTTCTTCAGGATTTTTATGGTTTCAGGTCTCACGTTTAGCTCTTTAATCCATTTTGAATTTATTTTTGTGTATACTGAAAGAAGGTGTTCCAGTTTCCCCAACACCATTTGTGGAAGAGACTGTCCTTTTCTCATTGGATATTCTTTCCTGTTTTATTGAAGATTAATTGACCATATAGTCATAGGTTTATACTAATTCTTTTTAAAGAGAAAGATGAAGATTCCTTATTTTTGCCTTCCTGCCTTTTTTCCTCTCTTGTTTCAGTTTTATCTTTGCCCTTGTTAAGCCTTACATCCTAGAAGTATTTCTGCAATTTGAGTTCGTTGGGGCTTCCCCCACTCTGTCCTTTATTCACACATTCATCAATTCATCCAACAAACATTTATTGAGTACCAAGGACTATGCTAGATGCTGGAGAAAGAGACAAGTAAAAACTGGTCTCTGTGGTTGAGGAGCTCACTAGTCTCCCTAAATACTTATTTCCTTTTCTTCACTCCAGGGTACTTCAAAATGGTATAAAACATTAAATAGGAATCCATGTGTTTCCACAGTTGTTTCTAAAGAGTGAATCTGACTCTAATCAAATGATTGCCAAACAGTACCTCTATTTCTTTGACCAGGTTATATGTAGGCTTGCCTGTGGTACAAAAAAAAGTTTGACATCCAGCAGTAATTAAATAAAGCATGGTAGAATCCAAACGATGAACTAATACACAGTCATTATAATTATGTTGTAGAACATGTCGTACAAGAGAATCCCAATTTTGTTAAAAAAAAAATGATGCAAAAAAAGAACTAGAAAGAAATACATCAAAAACAGGTCATCTCCAGATTTAATAGGTAGGATATGAGTGATCAATGCTTTTTTCTTCAGACTTTTTATGTTTTATAAAATTTTTATGTGAACATTTAATATATTTTTGTAATCAGAAATCATATATGTATGTGCATGTGTATATATATACATACACACACACATACATAATTAAAATGAAAGAGCTCTCATGAGGAGAGGGATTGAGTTTTTACCTGTTGTACAGTGCTTACAGCACTTGAGTGCTTTATAACTGATGAATAACAAGTAACAGAATTGAGTACTGTGTGATAACTAGCAAGGCTAAAAATGAGAGCATTGAATTGCAGGCCACACTCTTAACCAACCCCCCCCCCTTTTATATTACAGCCTTTCATCAGTGGACCATACATATTCAAACCTATCAACTGTGGGTACTCTTGGCTTAGTCAAAGACCAAAAGAAATGTATTTGTTTTAAGGACACAAAGGTTTCAGTGTGCAAAGTCCCAGACCATGCATGAAGTCAGGTATGTTTCTTTTTTAATGATAACAGTAACCTATGAAGCGGTATCTATTCAACATTGGATAGGTGTACATCTCCCTTAATAGCAGCCCTATGAGGTATTATAGCCAGTATTTCCTTCTAGTCTTTTTCTATGTATACCTGTACAGTTGACCCTTGAACAATGTGGGGATAGGGGCACAGTTGAAAATCCAAGTTTGACTCCCCCGAAACTTAACTACTACTGATGACAAGAAAGTCTTACCAGTAACATAAACCATTGATTAACACCTATTTTGTACGTTATATGTATTGCATACTATAGGCTTACAATAAGGCAAGCTAGAGAAAAAAAAATGCTGTTAGGAAAATCGTAAGGAAAAGAAAATACACTTACAGTACTGTACTGTATTGAAAAAAATCCACATGTAAGTGGACCGCTACAGTTCAAACCCATGTTGTTCAAGGTCAACTATATATAGAATTTCTCTACGAAGTTATCATCATGGTTTAACTCCTATTTCTCCGGGACGGGGCATCTGGCTGGCTCAGTAAAACATGAGTCTCTTGATTTCAGGGTTGTAAGTTCAAGCTCCACATTGGGTATAGAGATGTCTTAAAAACAAAAATAAAAAACAACATAACAGGAATATTTTTGTGTGTCATTTATTCTTTTAATAGACTAAAGTGTATTTTTAGAACAGTTTTAGGTTTGCGGCACAAGTGAGCTGAAAGTACAGACACTTCCCATATAGTCTCTGTGTACCTTCCTGGCACTCCCTGGATCAACACCCCTTATTTGTTACAATTGATGACACATTGTTATCACTCAAAGCCCATGGTTTACATAAGAGTTTGCTTTTGGCGTCATATGTTCTGTGAGTTTTGATAATGTGTGACATGCGTCCACTGCACTGAAAATTATCTGTGGTGTGCTGTCATTGGTTCTTCTTTTCTAATGTAACCACATTTTAATGAGTATATCCATTGAATGAATATAGACAAAACCGACTTAACCAATCCCCTGTTATTGGACATTTAGATGGCTTTCTTATCTGTGCTGAAGAGAAAACTAAAATCTGGTGACTTGACAAGTGACTTGTCCGAAGTCAAATGGCTAAAAAGTGAGCAGAGCTGAGATTAGAACCCCCGCCTGTCTCCAGAGCCCACACACTTCCATGCCACCATGCTGCCTCTGAATTAGTAATACACCATTAATCCCTCCTTAGATTGTCTCCCTTCAGCTTGAAACCAGGCATTCTCTACAACCAGGCGAGCCAAGGATCCAAGCATGAGTTGAGAAGGGCAGGCAATACAAAAGAAGGAGGTGGACTAACCGAGATGGAACAAATTGAAAATGCAAAGGGAGGTACAGGGACATGGAAGTAAGCAGAAGGTGGGGAATAGGTACACAGAATACTGGTTAAGACCGAAAGGAAGCTGGGTTTGGGAAACCTGAGGGGGGAAAGTCTTCCTTTTATCTCTGTGTACCAGAGAGAGCAAAGATAATCTCAAGGCCATGTGGGGAGCCAGGAAGGATTAAGGTTTCTGGGAAAAGTGAGTGAGAGGAGGGAGGCTAAAACTCCCTAGGACCAGAAGGCCAGGAGAGGCTTAGTGTGGGAAGGAAGGCCCAGAGCAAAGAGGCAAGCTATAGCAGGCATTGGACACCGAATCTACACGTTCCTAAATCTGTGGCAGGACTCCCCTCCGGCCCGAGCCTCCTCTGGGATCTCAGACACTAAAAGCTCTCCAGCCCTCGGGGGTTGGAGGAGGAAAGTAGGGGGCGGGGACTGCAAAGTGCTCTAACTATAATGGGGACTGAGCAAGGATCCTGGCACACACACATATATATATATTTTTTAACCGGTAGGCCTAACGCTGTGCCCCCTCCCCCTAGCCCACTTCTCAAGCTTCAACCTCAGCCACACCCACATGCTAAGGACCATCCGGGAGCGGGAGGGAGGGGGTGCGGGTGGTGGTGGGGGCGTGTGTGTGCGCGCGTGCGTGCTCGTGCATACGAGAGGCAGAGACAGAGATAGAGACTGAGACAAAAAGAGACTAGCAGAGAGGGAGAGAGAGAGGGAGGGAGAGAGTGCGCGCCAGAGAGAGAGAGAGAGAGGAGGAGGAAAGAGACAAGGACAGAAAAAGGGAGGGAGGGAGGAAGAGAGAGGCACAGAGAGAGAAAGGAGGAAACGGAGCTGTTGGCCTTGGTGAGGAAAACTACTGGAGAGATAATGCAGGGAGCTCCTGCAGGAAGATTCAGGGAGAAGATCCCAGAACTTACCCTAAGACCGTTGAGGGAGTGGGGGAGTGCCTTTGCAGGGCCTGGTTTTGGGGTCATCAGGCAGTAACGGTTACTGCATAGGCGTTGTCACTGAGCCAGAGCCATTTAACCCGCCCCAGGTGGCTGGAGACCAGGCTTAAGACACCCCACAACTATGACATTCAGAATGGTTAGGGGAGCCCAAGGCTGCAGACAAGGGAAGGAGGGGCACGTGAGGGCTGGGTCCCTGCCTTCCCCCCGCCACTCCGCTGTCACTCATTACCCCAGCAGTCGCCCAGGGGGCGGGCCCCGGAGAGGTGGGGTTGGGGGGAGGGTAATCTTGGCAAGCGCCTGCTGCATGGCGTAGGTAGGGACTGTTGGGGGGGGGCGGACGCTGGGGGGCTGAACACGAGTGGGAAGCGAAGAGAGACACGGGGAGGGGGAGGGGACCGGGAACCATTTGAATGAGAGGAGGGGATCACGGGTAGAGTGGGCTCCAGGAGGTAGGGCGGGCACGGGTGTGACGGGGGGAGGTTGGGAAGGGGGAGAAGACTCTTGAGCCAGGTAAGAGAAGCAGGTGCGTAGATCTATTTTTTGTGGGTTAGTGTACTCGGCCATTCCATGGAGAGGGGGTGCCGCCTTTCCCGAGGGCCGGCTTCAAAGCTCCAGAGGCTATCTTTTCCTCCTCAACTAACGGGGCCCCAGGCGGGGGCTCAAGCTCCATCTCCAGCGACTAGGCTCCAGTCCGCAATTTCCAGGCGGCCACTGGGCTGGGAGTCTCGCGCCGGGGGCCGGCGCTGTCTCGCGAGCCCCCTCCACGAGCCAGCCAATGGGGTTGGTTGCTGGCGCCGCCCGCCCGCCTGGTGCAGAGCGCTGGGCGCTGTGAACGGCGCTGCCATTTAAAGGGGCCGCGACCCCTGTCCCGGCTGCTAGGGAGGGAGGTGGAGAACGAGCGCGGGGCCGTCGCTGTCTGCAGTTCTAGGCTTGTAGCCGTTACACTAACCCTGCCGCAGGTAGGGGTCGGGCCTCATCAAGCCGAACCGAACCTGCAGGCGGGATCTCGCAGTAGCCAGGAGGCGGGGGGGGGGGGTCTAAGGAGAGATCGTAGCTCCAAAATGTCTTCCTGTAAATGCCTGAGGTGGGGGGTGGGCAACAGGAGAGGGAGGACTAGGGGAGCAATAGGAATGGGGTCGGGGCTGAGGAAGTGGGCGACCCTGAAAGGTAACGGGGGGGAGGGGTTAGAAAGGGCAGTTTGTGGGGGCGAAGGAAGGGCTGAGGGAGGACCTTGCTACGCGGGGAGGGGGGGTGGGGCTAGACAGGGTGGGTAAAGACTGGGGAGCTGGGGGGCTCCAGGAGAGAGGGGAGGAGATAGGAACTGAGACCGCGGGGGTGGGAAAGGCTCTCGGTGGCTGCGGTCCTAGGAGACTCTAAGGGGGCGTTCAGCCCGAGTTCCCCGGGGGGGAGTGAAAGGTAAGGGGGGAGGGGAACTTGGAGTTGCAGATGGGGTGGCGGGGGCAGGCGGGAGGGTGGAACGACGGACTGCCGGGCGAGTGTGGGCACAGGGCCAGGGCGGGGAACGCCTCTCCCCACAGGGGGCGCTGTATTGGGGGGGAGTGGTCATTCGGACTAAAGCCTGTGGAAATGCTTGTCGGTTGTGGTGGGGGCTGTTCAAGAGAAATCCAAGTGGATGATGGGGTGTGTCCCAGAACCTATATAAGAAGGCATTCTGGCGAAGACCACCTCTTCTGCCCCCTCTTCTACCCCTAATCTACAGCCCATATCCAGTCATCCTCATGGACCCCAGTGATTTCCCCAGCCCGTTTGACCCATTGACCCTGCCAGAGAAGCCCCTGGCTGGAGACCTTCCAGTAGACATGGAATTTGGAGAGGACCTACTGGAATCCCAGACTGCCCCAACTCGAGGATGGGCACCCCCTGGCCCTTCTCCATCCTCAGGAGCCCTGGACCTGCTTGATACTCCTGCTGGCCTGGAAAAAGACCCTGGAGTCCTGGATGGAGCCACTGAGCTGCTGGGGCTGGGGGGGCTGCTCTATAAAGCCCCCTCTCCCCCAGAGGTGGACCATGGTCCTGAGGGGACCCTTGCATGGGATGCAGGAGATCAGACCCTAGAGCCTGGACCAGGGGGCCAGACCCCTGAGGTGGTACCACCTGAGGCAGGGTCTGGGGCAAATCCCTCTTCACCAGAGGGGCTACTAGAACCATTGGCTCCAGATTCGCCGATAACACTGCAGTCCCCCCATATTGAAGAGGAGGAGACCACCAACATAGCTACAGGGAGAAGGGGCTCCCCTGGGCAGGAGGAGGAGCTTCCCCAAGGGCAGCCACAGAGCCCAAATGGTCCCCCCAGCCCTTCAGTGGGAGAGACTCTGGGGGATGGAATCAACAGTTCTCAAACCAAACCTGGGGGCCCTAGCCCTCCTGCACACCCTTCCTTGCCAGGTAGGTTGTCTAATCAGCTGGAGAATCCAGGATGGTGAGAGGGAAGGGGTAAGGAGGGATGGTTGTATGTTTGGATAAGACGTAGGGGAGGAGGATATATAGAGAAAGAGTTGGGAATTTGGAAGGGAGGATTTGGGGGGTGTGGCAAAGATGAAGGAAGATAAGGGTGGAGAGGCAGCTCAGTGGCTGTGGGAGAGGAATAGGGGTGAGGTTTCAGGGGGTGGGTTGGGAAGAGTGGATTTGTTGGGAGAGGTTCCCCCCCTTTTTTTTAACCCCAGTGGGCTGTTGGTGCCAGCATCCTTCCTTCAGAATTTGGAGAGGATGCCAGGCTTCTTGGTGCTAAGGTCTTTCCAGCTATTTTGTTCCAGAAGAGAGTGGGGTTTCTGGGTTTGATGAATGATAACTGGGTCCTGGAGCCACCAACAATATAGCGATTTAGGGGGAATGGTATAAACACAGGGCCTGGAATTGTGCCTCTGATGGGGGAGGCACAGCCCGGGCTTGAGGGGCTCTCTTTTCTCCCCTGTTCTGCCTCTCCCAGCTTGTGACCAGTGGCTTGGGGCTTACAGAACCACCTGAGTCCAGGGGAACCTATCCATACGTCAATGCTTCCTTTTCCCCTTGCTACCTTTGGGTGGTTGCATTTGGTTTTGTTAGTGAACTAGAAGTCCTCTGATGGAAAGCATGTGTTACCTGCATTTCCTTAACTCTCAATGATTGGGACAGGAGGGTGGGAAAGCTAGGACTTTTTTTTTAATGGAAAATAGCTGCTCCCCTTAGTGCAGAGCTCGAGGTAACCCTCAGGGGCCCCAAGAAGCCACAGGCACTTGAGTTTTCCCTTTCAGTTTTGAGTAAGCCCTTCCCCAGGAATGGAGGCAGAGGTTGGGCCAGGGAGGGGGCGGTGAGGGCAGGCTCAAGATTTAGGCTGTTTTCTGCTTCCTTTGCAGGAGATGGCCTGACTGGGAAGGCGAGTGAGAAGCCGCCTGAGCGGGTGAGGGGGAGGGAGGGGATTGGAAGGAGTCTGGTTCCCCCTGTAGCTCTGGAAAGGACAGACCCTTCATTTTCCCTCCCAGATGTTGTTCAGTGGAGGGTGTGTGTGAGGAGAGTTAGGAGGAGGGCGGGAGCTCCTGTGTCTCCTGCTTCTGAAGGAGAAAGTCCAGCCCCCTTTTCTTCCCTCCTCCTAAGGGCTGGGCCAAGGGTCCCTACTCTCCCTTCCCCCTCCCACCTCTGTACCCCCCCCCACCCTGCACTAGTGCAGCAGGCCCTTTAGCCTGCCCCTGGTGTCAGCTTTCCTCCCTCCGCTGTTTCCAAGGTACAGAAGAGAAGCGAGCGCGTTAGAAGAGTGGAGCCTCCGAAACCTGAGGTTGTGGATTCCACTGAGAGCAGTGAGTAGGACTTGAGGAAGTGTGACCGAGTGGGATGTGGCTGGCCAGGATCTCCTGCACCCTGCAGAGTGTGAAGTGCCTGTTTCTGCTGTGGGTTGGCATGGGAACCAGGGGCAGTGGGGGAAATTGAAAACAACAGCAATGAGAATGGAGTTTCCTATTTCAGCTGTGCCATCCCTGTCCTGAGTCTTCTCACTTGGAGCCCTCCCGTGCCCTCTCTAGGCGATTATGGAGTGACTGAGGGAGAGTGACACCAGTGGCTTAAGATACCAGTATACTAGGGGTGGGGGTGGAAAGGCAGGAACCAGGGGGATGGGGATCCTGCCCCCCCTGCCCGTCGCACCAGGGGATCCAGTATCCGCTGAGCTACCTGATGGGTTCAGAGGATGGCAGGAGACCTGGTCCGGTCCAGTTGCCTCTGTTCACTGCCCCTTTCCCCACTTCCTCAGTTCCAGTGTCAGATGAGGATTCTGATGCCATGGTAGATGACCCCAACGATGAGGACTTTGTGCCATTCCGGCCCCGGCGGTCCCCTCGCATGTCCCTCCGCTCGAGTGTGGCCCAAAGGGCTGGGCGCTCCGCAGTGGGCACCAAGATGACCTGTGCGCATTGCCGGACGCCACTGCAGAAGGGGCAGACTGCCTACCAGCGCAAGGGGCTGCCCCAGCTCTTCTGCTCTTCATCCTGTCTCACCACTTTCTCTAAGAAGCCTTCGGGCAAAAAGACCTGTACCTTCTGCAAGAAGTACGTGAAGGTCTCCAGGTGCGGGGAGGGCGGGGAGCAGGCTGGGAATAATGGCTGAGACAGAAACCGTGTTGGCAAGCACCTAGTGGAGCAGAACTGGGAGCCAGGCAGGTGAGGAAGGGGGCCTGAGTAGAGTAAGAGTAGTTCGGGGGGCCCGTGGTCACCAGTCCCCGAGGATGGGGGGCGATGGGAGCTGGTAAAAGGAGAGGGTAGTGCTGAGTGAATATCTGAACCTGTTTCACCCCCCACCCCCTCCAGGGAGATCTGGAACACCAAGGACTCGGTTGTGGCCCAGACTGGTTCAGGAGGCTCCTTCCATGAGTTTTGCACATCCGTCTGTCTGTCCCTGTATGAGGCCCAGCAGCAGCGCCCAATCCCCCAGTCCGGGGATCCCGCCGATGCCACTCGCTGCAGCATATGCCAGAAGACCGGAGAGGTGAGGAAGCTTGATGCGGGCCGGATTTGCAGAGCCTGGCTGGCCCTGAGCTGCCCCTGCACTCCTGGGGCTGCAGGGGCCAGGCCCTGTGGAAGAGGGGAGTGTGTGGTGGGGGAGAGGCAGCCACCGTGAGGGAGCGTATTCAAGGATAGAGCTTCTCCAGGATGTACGCAGCCAGCCTTCCTTGCCTCCCAGGACCTCACCATCAAGTCGGCAGCCCGATGTGCAGGTTGGGGGGTCCCTGGGCCCACTGTCTGCTCTGAAGGTCTAGGGTGAGGCGGGGTGGGCGGTCCTTGCTCCGGGGTGGGTGGTGGTGCGCAGGCCTCTGCTCATGGTGTGCGTGTGTGTACACGGCAGGTCCTGCACGAGGTCAGCAACGGCAGCGTGGTACACCGGCTCTGCAGCGATTCATGCTTCTCCAAATTCCGGGCCAACAAGGGACTGAAAACCAACTGTTGCGACCAGTGCGGGGCTTACATCTACACCAAGACCGGGAGCCCTGGCCCTGAGCTCCTCTTCCACGAGGGCCAACAAAAGCGGTTCTGCAACACAACCTGCTTGGGGGCGTACAAGAAGGTGGGGCCGAGGGAGTAGTGCATTAGAGGGCTGTGGAAGGGGGTGCGGTGCCCGGGTGACGAATAAAGGTGCCTGACGGGGTCGAGGGTCGGGAGGAATAAAACAAATAAAGGGGGTTTCAATTGTATCTGTTATGTTTTATTTTTGAAGCTGGCTGGTGGATACACAGGTCTTTGTTAATATCACCATCTCTACTTTTTTTGTATGCCTGAAATCTTTCATGTTTTAAACAATTTAACAAATAAAAGTGAAGGGACAAATCCAGCCTCAGCCTCTCCTTCCCCATCCTCACAGAAAAACACACGTGTGTACCCCTGTGTCTGGTGCAAGACCCTGTGTAAGAACTTTGAGATGCTATCACATGTGGATCGTAATGGCAAGACCAGCTTGTTCTGTTCCCTGTGCTGTACCACCTCTTACAAAGTGAAGCAGGCAGGGCTCACTGGTAGGTGCAAAGCCCTCTTCTCTGAGACCCCTGCTGGCCTTCCTTCTACCTCCCGTACTCCCCTCTTCCAAAGTAACCCCTGCCGCCCGACCTCAGCCCCGGCCACGTCTTCCCATCTTCCCGTGGGTTTCCTGTTCCGCCTCTGCACTGCCTTACACCTTCTGTGTGCTCTCTCTGTCTCTCTCTTGCGCGTACTCTTTGTCTCTCTCTCTGTCTCTCTGTCTCTTTCTCTCTCCCTTTCTCTCTGTGCCCCAGGCCCTCCCCGACCCTGCAGCTTCTGCCGCCGCAGCCTCTCTGACCCCTGTTACTACAACAAGGTTGATCGCACAGTCTACCAATTCTGCAGCCCGAGCTGCTGGACCAAGTTCCAGGTACTCCCAACCCTGGACCAGGGATTAACGAAGGGTGTGGTGACAGAGAAAGGGTATGAGAGTTGGGGGTAGGTAGGCCCTGGGCCCGAGCCAAGAGCAAGCCTGACTCCCCACCCCCAACCCCCCCGCCGCCAACGCCACGCACCTCCCTTACTTGTCTTCCTTCCCTCCAGCGCACAAGCCCTGAGGGGGGCATTCACCTGAGCTGTCACTACTGCCACAGCCTCTTCAGTGGCAAGCCTGAGGTCTTGGATTGGCAGGTAAGACCCCCGCCCCCACCACTGTCCTGCCGCACAACCGAGCGGACAGCGGACAGACAGAAGTCTGCCTGAGGGGCTCTGGCTGCTGGGCCGTGGCCACTGCCGGGTATCACAGCTCTGTCCTCCCACCTTGTGCCCTCATCTCAGGACCAGGTATTCCAGTTCTGCTGCCGGGATTGCTGCGAGGACTTCAAGCGGCTTCGGGGGGTGGTATCCCAGTGCGAGCACTGCCGGCAGGAGAAGCTCCTGCACGAGAAGCTTCGATTCAGTGGGGTGGAGAAAAGCTTCTGCAGTGAAGGTAAGGAGGCAGCCGAGGGGCAGGAGGCCCATACCTCACCGCCCTAGAGGCTGGCAGGGAAGGCCAGAGGGCTGTGGGGCGAGAGCCTTGGGCTCCTCCGAAGGCTTCGGGCCCCTGAAGCTGTTGGGGCTTTTACTTGGACGCCCTCGAAGAGGTCGGCGCTCGCAAGCCCCCGTGGCCATCTCTGTGTCTCCAGACTCTTCCCTCTTGCCTTCTCCCCAGGCTGCGTGCTGCTGTACAAACAGGACTTCACGAAGAAGCTGGGGCTGTGCTGTATCACTTGTACTTACTGCTCCCAGACCTGCCAGCGTGGGGTCACCGAGCAGCTGGATGGCAGCACCTGGGACTTCTGTAGCGAGGACTGCAAGAGCAAGTACTTGCTGTGGTACTGTAAGGTGAGGGGCACAGTATGGCACATTGTGGGGGCACCGTGTTGGGGGTGCTGATGCACTGACTGCGGGGCTGTGGCCGATGTCTGGGGAGGGGGCTCTGGCTGGCCCAGGCTCCCAGTGGAATAGAGCCCAGGGCTTGTCCCCAGGGCAGAGGGCCCAGCACTGTTTTAGGGAGGTGGGGCTGACCCTCCTCTGGTCGACCCCCTCAGGCTGCCCGGTGCCACGCCTGTAAGCGTCAGGGGAAGCTGCTGGAGACCATTCACTGGCGTGGGCAGATCCGCCATTTCTGCAACCAACAGTGTCTGCTGCGTTTTTACAGTCAGCAGAACCAACCCAATCTGGACACCCAAAGTGGGCCTGAGAGCCTCCTGAACAGTAAGTCCCAGGCGGGGCCACGGGAGGTGGGTGCCCACTCCGTGAGAACCTGCCCAGACTCTTCTAACCCCAGGCCCAGTGTCTCCCTTCTCGCGCTCTGGTTTTTACCTCCACCTAGGCCAGAGCTCCTGGCGCCGTGTTCCCCTGCAGCTTCTGGGCCTGTGCAAGGACTAGGGGGAGCCTTGTTTAAAGGTTCTCCGAGTTCGAGTCCTCTGCGATTCTATGGAGGATGTATTTTTAGCGAAGGAGCACCTTCCCAAGTGGGGCAGGCTTAGTGGGGGGCTGTGGGGGCTGTGGTTAGTTTTCTGAGAAGAGGGGTTGTCCGCGTAAGCTCTGCCTTTAGTGAGACTGAAGACGACTGTTTCTAGAATGTCCCCTCAGCCCCTCCACTGTTGCAGGGGTCCCAGGCTTCTGAGGGCCATTTGCATGGAAGGTCTTAAAGTGTGGGTTCTTGGGGAAACTATTTTTTGATCTTCTTGGCAGCTGGGAGCAAAGTCTTCTTGGCCCGAGTCACTGGGGCCTAGAGAAGACGAGATCTGGGGTGGCAAGGAGAGGATAGTCTAGATAGGCCATTTGCATTTAGCACCCCTCTTAACGGAGCTCTCCTGGGACAGGGACGAGGAAAACAGAGAGCAGTTCCTCAGATGAGAGCATTCATTTGTTTGATCTCTAGGTCAGTCTCCTGAGTCAAAGCCCCAGACACCGTCTCAAACCAAAGTGGAGAACAGCAATACAGTGAAGACCCCAGAGGAAAATGGGAATCTGGGAAAGGTCAGGGCCGAAGCCAGAGGGGTGGATGGTCTCAGAACGGGGGCTCTGGTATGTTGGCGGCACGAACGTTCCTTTGTCTCTGCAGATCCCTGCAAAGACCCGATCGGCTCCCACTGCTTCCACCCCTCCTCCGCCCCCACCGCCCCCAGCCACACCCCGCAAAAACAAAGCTGCCATGTGTAAACCACTGATGCAGAATCGGGGGGTCTCCTGCAAGGTGGAGATGAAGTCCAAAGGAAGTCAAACAGGTGAGCTGGGGTACCTAGATATCCGGGGCTGCGTTCCTTAGTCCAGGCCTCCAGCTATGCGCTCTGGAGCCGGACCAGGGGGTTTTGAGGCGGCTTATGTAGCATGGGCATGTTTGTCGTGGAACCGGAGAATTGTCTCTCAGCCTTTGGTGCAGGCATGGGTTTGTGACACCAAGCGTGCATCAAAGCCTTTGGGGGTGATGAGCAAGCGTCCGACCCCAGGCCAGACATGACCAATCTCAGAGTGGGGGCTCTGAGAAGACCCCTTTCTTACCGGCAGAAGAGTGGAAGCCACAGGTTATTGTGCTACCCATCCCAGTGCCCATCTTTGTGCCAGTGCCTATGCATCTGTATTGCCAGAAAGTCCCGGTGCCTTTCTCCATGCCCATCCCGGTGAGTTTCACGGCCCTTCCTACTGCGGCCTCCTCTACCCTCTCAGGACTGAGACCCACCCTCCCCTTCGCCAGCTGTCCCTCACCCGGGCCACTCCACTTCTTAGTGTCTAGTTGGGACTTGTGCCTCCAGGTGCCTGTGCCCATGTTCCTGCCCACCACCTTGGAGAGCACAGACAAGATTGTGGAGACCATCGAGGAGCTGAAGGTGAAGATCCCTTCCAACCCCTTGGAAGCTGACATCCTGGCTATGGCCGAAATGATTGCCGAGGCTGAGGAGTTAGACAAGGCCTCATCTGACCTTTGTGGTATGCCACAGACAGTGATGTGGGACACAGGGTGCAACCCACCTGTCTTGGCCCTGGGGGGTGGAGCGTGGTGATCTTGGTGCCTTGGCAGGACTGGGGAGTAGTTGGGGTCGGGCCCTAGGCAGAAGTGTTGGTTACCTTTTCTGCCTCCCAGATCTTGTGAGCAACCAGAGTGCAGAGGGGCTTCTGGAAGACTGCGACCTGTTCGGGCCAGCTCGAGATGATGTCCTGGCCATGGCTGTGAAGATGGCCAATGTCCTAGATGAGCCTGGGCAAGATTTGGAGGCTGACTTCCCCAAGAGTGAGTAGGATGCAAAGTGTGTCCAGGGAGTCCAGGAGGACCCTTCGTGCCATCAGGCGAGGAGTGACCCTCGTGGCCTGAGCATGACCCTAAAGAGTGCTCCTTGGGACCCTATGACAGAAGGCTCACACAGGGACCAGTGCCAGAGATCCCAGGATAGGCGCGCTATTTTACAGCTGTGTCTTGTTTGTTTTTTCCAATCATGGCAAAAAAGCGTGACCTGAGATTTACCATCTTACCCGCATTTAAGTACACAGTTCCATAGTTTTATAAGCATTCACATCATTGGGAGCTTTGGTGTCTGTGTGCCTTTGAGTCTGTTCTCGGTACAGCTTTGCTGGTTCCTACTGCGTATGGTGAAGCCATGTGGGATGCTCATCTCCCATGCATGTGGCCAAGTGGGAGGGGTAGGGCAGGAGAGTTACCCGGTTGAGATCTGAAAACCTTGATTTCTTCTTCCTTTCTGCTCTTAACAGATCCTTTGGACATTAACCCCAGTGTAGACTTCCTCTTTGATTGCGGCCTGGTAGGCCCCGAGGACGTGTCTACTGAACAAGACCTTCCCCGCACCATGAGGAAGGTGAGGGCTAGGGTGCTGAATCCACAGCAGAGGGAGAGGGCCCAAGGGACTCGGGGGAGTGTCTCGTAACCAAGCCAGCAGCCTTAGTTTGACTTCCCTGCCCTCCTGTCTCTCCCATGGTGAGTCCTGAGACGCAACCAAACTTTCTCTGTCCTGGGTTCATGAGATCATCAGGGCTGTTTCTGGGGCTCTGAGCTCTGGCCGCTTGCTGTGTTCTGATGTCAGTCCCCTGGTTCTGCGGCGGTCAGCACTATCCTGCCTAGCTTCCTTGGTGCCCCTGGCCTTGCCCCAGCCACGCCTCTCCTTTCTCTCCCCTTCTAGGGTCAAAAGCGGCTGGTGCTTTCGGAGAGCTGTTCCCGGGACTCCATGAGCAGCCAGCCTAGCTGTACTGGGCTCAACTATTCATATGGTGTCAATGCCTGGAAGTGCTGGGTGCAGTCAAAATATGCCAATGGAGAAACAAGCAAGGGGGATGAGCTGCGTTTTGGCCGTAGGTTGGGGGCGGAGGGAGGGTACCCTCTAAGGAGGAGAGTGGGGAGAGGGAGAGGAAGAGGAAGAGGGCCAGGGCTGTGATTCAGCTTAGGATGTGAAGGATGTGATGGTGTCTGGGAGTGATAAGGCTGTGATCACCGAGGGGTATCTTGTGAAGATGGGGAGGGACTGCCTAGGTTTCAAGGCTGAGGGCTTTTTTGTGTGTGTGTGATGGGTGGGTTTGTGCTAGAGCTAGATGCGACTGAGGGATGAAGGGATTAACAATGGAGTGAAATGAAATTCTCCGCATGGAGTATTCTTAATCCCATCCACCTCTACTGCACATCCCTGCAGCCAAACCGATGCGCATCAAAGAGGATATTCTGGCTTGCTCTGCTGCCGAACTCAACTACGGCCTGGCCCAGTTTGTAAGAGAAATCACTCGACCCAACGGTGAACGATACGAACCCGACAGTATCTACTATCTGTGTCTTGGCATCCAACAGGTACCCCTTGCACACTGCCTCACTGGCCATCACCCTCGGCAGAGCAGGCAGGGTCCCACCAGAAATGGTCCTGTCCTGCTCACTGTGCCCCACCCTGTCTCCTACCCTGAGCAGGTCCCCTCAGCAATTCTCAGACCCTTCTAAGAAGGGAAGGGTGGGCGGACCTGGGTTCCTTGAGTGTTGGGGGTGGTTAGTTCCCACAGGGAGAGGTCGGCCATGTGTCATGTGATGAGGGGGGCTGGGTTGGTGAGGAGCCAGCTATGACACATCTCTTCCAAAACCCCTCTTCTAGCAAGGTCCCAGCACCTCGGAGTGGTGGGCATCCCTGGGGAAGAGCACACGGGGTCACATAACCCAGCAGCTGTTTCCCACTGCCTCCTCATTACCAAGGTCAACAAGCCTGGGGCCTTCGGCATCATGTCTTTCCTTTAGAACCTAAAATATAACACTTTTTAAAAAAGATTTTATTTATTTATTTGACAGAGGGAGAGAGAGCACAAGCAAGGGGAGCAGCAGAGGGAGAGGGAGAAGCAGACTCCCCACTGAGCAGGGACTTCCCCCGTCCGCCCCCCGATACAGAGTTCTATCCTAGGACCCTGGGATTATGATCTGAGGTGAAGGCAGATGCTTCACTGACTGAGCCACCCAGGTGCCCCAGAGTCTAGCTTTTTTATGTGCGTTTGGTTTTCTTTCTTTAGTACTTGCTGGAAAATAACCGAATGGTGAACATCTTCACGGACCTTTACTACCTGACTTTCGTTCAAGAACTCAACAAGTCTCTGAGTACCTGGCAGCCCACGCTCCTCCCCAACAGTAAGGGACGGGGACTTAGCAGTCCCTCTGCCCTTTCCTCCAGTCTTTCAATGCGCCATTCCAAGAGTTCTGGGCTCTTTGGTCTACTGCTCTTCACCAAGACTCAGAGGGCAGGAGTTACAGACCTGGGGCCTTATGTTCAGAGCTAGGGTCCCGGGGTCCCCGTCCTTGAACCTGACTTGGGTCTGACAAGCTGTCTCTGGGTCTGAGGAAGGTGGTCTGGGTTTGGTCGGTAAGCACGGAAAGAAAAGAAGACACTGTGGGACTCCCTGAGGTTTACATCTGCCTGCTTATAACTTGAGGGTGGCAAGAGAAGCTTCAAATGCAGGTGGAAACCATAAAAAAAATCTGGTTTGGCGTGCCTGGGTGGCTCAGTTGGTTGGGTGTCTGACTTTTTTTTTTTTTTAAGATTTTATTTGTTTATTTGCGGGGGCAGGGGGAGAGAATGGGGAGAAGGGCAGGGGAGAGAGACAGAGAAGCAGACTCCCTGCTCCCAGGATCCCAGGATTGTGATCTGATTCTTTTTTTTTTTTAAAGATTTTATTAATTTATTTATTTGACAGACAGAGATCACAAGTAGGCAGAGAGGCAGGCAGAGAGGAGGAAGCAGGCTCCCCGCAGAGCAGAGAGCCCGATGCGGGGCTCGATCCCAGGACCCTGAGATCATGACCTGAGCCGAAGGCAGCGGCTTAACCCACTGAGCCACCCAGGCGCCCCTGTGATCTGATTCTTAACTGACTGAGCCACCCAGCCACCTCCCCCTAGTGTCTGACTCTTCATCTCAGCTCAGGTCCTATCTCAGGGTCTTGAGTTCAAGCCCCCCACGCTGGGCTCCATGCTGGGTGCACAGCCTACTTAAAAACCAAACCCAGCCCAGCCCCACCGTCTACTCTGGCAGAGCGCCACGGCTTCATCTGTGGTGGGTGCTTCCCTGAATGGGGATGGTGCCAGACATGCTTGTGAGCAGGACATCCGGGGATCAGAGGTGGTCGGGTGTGGGCGGGCGATCCCCTCTGACTGGCATCTCCTTCCCAACCGTTGCAGATACGGTGTTCTCCCGGGTGGAGGAAGAGCACCTCTGGGAGTGTAAGCAGCTGGGGGTCTACTCGCCCTTCGTCCTCCTCAATACTCTCATGTTCTTCAACACGAAGTTTTTTGGGCTACAGACAGCCGAGGAGCATATGCAGCTCTCCTTCACCAATGTGGTGCGGCAGTCCCGCAAGTGTACCACCCCTCGGGGCACCACCAAGGTGGTGAGCATCCGCTACTATGCCCCAGTCCGCCAGAGAAAAGGGCGAGGTACGAGGCTACCCCCCACTCTTATCTTTACCCCCTCTGCTTGCCTCACCACCGGCCCGGCCCTCTCCTCCGCTTCCCCACCCCCCCATGCCCGGGCTGGCAAAGCAGGTGTGGACAGCTGGTCAGTGGCTCTCGCATCCGTGGGAGGTCATCCAGCTGCCTATGTCCTAACTCATCTCATTTCCAGGCAGTTTCCTTTTCTTAGGGGGTGGCGGACAGGTAGGAAGCCATTGGGTGTGCTTGGCTGTGGGGGAGAGTTGATGCCCGTGGAAGGGAGACTCTCCCTGGCTCCTTGCTCGTGGGCATGACAGAAACCACACCTTGCTTTCTGCTCTGGGTCCTGGAGTCTTGGCCCCTCTGCGTGCGGTTGCTGAGGTCACTGCCCTGGACCCAAGCCTCCCCCTGGATTCATGTCCCAGGGGCCGGGACTGGGGCCATTTCTTGCCTGGAAGGCCAGCCCAGCCTTGCAGAGTCAGGCCTGTTTTGGAGCATGTGCACATCACTTCTGAGGTTACTTCTTTAGGAAATCTGTTTGGGGGAGATCATAAAGAGAGGTTTTGGCGGTGAGAACCAGGGAGGCCTGCAGAGCGACACCCCCCCACACACATGCACACAGGACATTTGCTTGTCACCAGCTCTCCTCCTGCCTTTATTTCCCTCTGAGACTGTACTGGGCATCCTGAGGCCTTCTATGTCCTGGACCGCGCTTTTGGAAGGTGGTTCATGAGCACTGTGCTTTTAACCACTCTGGGCCATTTGCCTCTTCCGCAGACACGGGGCCTGGGAAACGGAAGAGAGAAGACGAAGCCCCTATCTTGGAGCAGCGTGAAAACCGCATGAATCCCCTCCGCTGCCCGGTCAAGTTCTACGAATTCTATCTCTCCAAATGGTGAGTTGGAGGCTATGCAGGAATGACGTTAGCATGGGGACCCCAGGGGTCTTCTTTGCCCCACATTGATCTCTGTCCTCCCCCCCCCACCACCCCTCTGCCACCTTCCCCCCTCCCACTCCCCTTCCCCATCACTGCAGTCCCGAAAGCCTCCGGACTCGCAACGATGTCTTCTACCTGCAACCCGAGCGGTCCTGCATCGCGGAGTCCCCTCTCTGGTATTCCGTCATCCCCATGGACCGCAGCATGTTGGAGAGTATGCTCAATCGTATTCTGGCTGTGCGTGAGATTTATGAGGAGCTGGGTCGTCCTGGGGAGGAAGACCTGGACTGAGCCTGCGTGCTAGCTGTGTCTGTCTCTCACACCGACACCTGGCCTGGGGTCGTGTCCCGCAGGGCGCCTGGCCCGGGAACCAATGCTACTCATTTGAAAGGGCCCTTGACTGCCCTCCTCCGTCCCCTGCCTTCCCTAGGAACCCCTGGCTTTTACCTCCTTCCATTACCACTTGACAGCCCCAGGGTCCCAGTCCTTTCTCCCCAGGGACTGGGCTCCCAGTGATGGGCAAAACCCAGCGAGGCCACTGTCTTTACGCTTCACAGTAAACCCTGTTCTCCTGGGGCCAGACTCTGGATGGAGTGTTGATAGCTCTGGTGATCCTGTTGGCTTTGGGTTTCCTGACCCATCCCGCGTAGGTAAAGCTCCCCGTTCTTAGGTTCGGCCAGGGAAAGAAACCCAGCTGCCTTCTCTGCCCTGTGCTCACTCCCTTCTCTGCTCTTCCCCAGCACCATGCTGGAGGGTCTTCTACGAAAGATCTGAAAGTAATGAGGGGACCCCCTACCTACGACGTGGAACTTAGATGCTCTTCCCCTCCCGTGAGATAACTGGTGGTTGGAACCCCCTTGCCACTGTATCCCCCATTCCCACCCCTGCAAGCACCGACCCCTGGTGCTGCACGTTTGAAACCCCCCAAATGCTTTCTTTCCCTCAAAGGCAGAGAATGACTCTAAGTATGGGGAGCCGACTCCTGTCCCCTTGGTCTATGTGTTTGTCTCTCTCTGCCGTCTTAGGTTGGCATGAGCCACGGTGTCAACACGCTTAGCCCCCTTCTGGAACTGCCTCCCTCTAGTTCAATGGACAGAGTTTCCCAAGGCAAAAAACTACCTTCTGACTGGGACTGGGGCTGGGTTCCCCGCTTTTGTTCTTGCCCCATCCTAAGAGCCAGGCCAAGCCTGTAGGGGCCCCAGGTCGTGCAGGATGGGATCTGTGGTCAAAGGACAGGCGAGGAGTTGTGGGCAGGGGTCCCACCCCCACTGCCGACAGCTCTCTTCCCCACCTTGCCTTTGTAGTTCCAGAAAACTTTTAGTGTCCAGCAAAGGGGGTGCCCAGTTCTTTCCCTGTTGGCTTTGCTGTTCCCCAGCCTCCTTTTTGTGTTTTTATAACTGTCACCAGTTTAGCCACTGTTTAAATTGTATATATTGTTCTGAGGCGCCTGGCCTGTCCCTTCCGTGAGCCATGCCCACCCTTGTGTTGTAGTGAGAAGCTGTTGTCACGACTAACCTTCTGTCTCTGGAATTGTTTGTTTCAAATAAAGAGTTAAAATTGTCTTTTGCCTTCTCTGGGGGAGGGAGAGCGGCGTCTGGTGCAGCGAGGGATATAGGGGACCAGTGCCAGACAGCTTCAAAGCTCTTAAGGGGTGAAGAAGTAGGGGTGTCCTGCCCCAGTCTAGGAATCATTTTTGCTTGCCTTGCTGAAGGAATCCACTGGGAATACGGTCCTCTTTATTACGGGTTTCCAAATACTTACGGGGGAAAAAAATCAATTCAGCAGCTCTCCATTAAGGACCTACTATGTCAAGGACCTCAGATTACATGCTTCAGAGAAGACCAAGATTAATTAGACCCGGATCCTATCCCCAGCAAGCTCCCAGGCTGCAAGGGAACCTGTGCACAGTTCTAAGACTGGCAGAGTGAAATAAATACATCCAGTACTGTGGGAGAACAGAGGAATAAGGAACTTGTTTCCAGTTTATGGGGAGGTATGTGCGCTAAGTTCACTGAGGGTGATGGCATTTGACCTGGGCCTCGGTAAGTGGGAGGGATTGGGGGCTCCACCCAATCAAAGCCACAGGGAAGGGAAGTGCCAGACTGAGGTTTTCAAGTCAGGGAGTCAGGGAGAGACAGGATCCAATCTGTTGCTTTAGGGAGGAGACCACCCTGACAACACTATAAAGGATGGGAGGTGGGGGCAGGTAAGAATGGAGGCTGGTAGAGTCTGTGGGCCTTCATGCATGCAATGGGTATAAAGTAGGAAGAGAGGCTGGATTCAGATATTTCAAAGTTAAATCTGCAGGATCTGAGGGAGAGGGAGGAAATGAGTGTGAATCCTAGGTTTCTAGCCTTGCTGCTTGGAGAGTGGTGGTTCTGTTTTTGTTTCTTTGCCGGAGAGTAGGAGTAGGACGGGGTTGGTAACAAGTGGAGGTTTTGGTTATGTTGGGTTTGAGATTCTCCTGAGACACTTCTGTGCTGGAGAATACCCAAACTTGACTTTCTACTCAAAGCTCCACCACTCAGACCTGGACAGTCCTGCTTTTTTGAGCCTCACCTTAAAAATCATATCCTTGCCACAGCTTTCTCAGAGAACCATTGCAAAGGCCACACAGAAAAATGGACCCAAAATAACAGTATCAGGGCCTGGGTGGCTCAGTCGGTGAAGAATCCCACTCGATTTCGGCTCAGGTCACAATCTCGGGGACATGAGATAGAGCCCCATGTTGGGCTCCACACTGGGCATGGAGCCTGCTTTAGATTCTCTCCCTCTGCCCACCCCCCCAAAAAAAAGAGCAATATGGATGCTAGATACTATCATACACACTAGGCAGTTGGAAATATGGGTCTAAGGCTTAGAAGAGAGGTGTTTATTTTTGTTTTGTTTTATTGAGGTACACTTGACATATGGTATAGGTTTAGGGCTTATGGCTATGCTGATTTGATACATTTATATATTTATATATTGCTAATATCTCCACCCCATCACAAATTACCATCTCTTTTTTGGGGGTGGGAACATTTAAGATCTACTCTCTTAGCAACTTCCTTTCTTTTTTTTAAAGATTTTATTTATTTGTCAGAGATACACAGCAAGAGAGGGAACACAAGTGGGGGTGGGGGTGGGTGGAAGAGGGAGAAGCAGGCCTCCTGCCAAGCAGGAAGCCCAATGCCAGGCTAGATCCCAGGACCCTGGGATCATGACCTGAGCCGAAGGCGCATGCTTAATGACTGAGCCACCCAGGTGTTCCTGCAACTTTCAAGTGCATAATATGTTGTTGTTAACTATAGTCACCATGGTGTACATTGGATCCCCAAGAACTTATTCATCTTATAATTGGAAATTTAGAGACTTTGACCAATGGCTCCTCGTTTCCCCCACCGCCAGCCCCTGGAAACCACAGTTTCACTCTTTGTTTCTTTTGAGTTCAGCTTTTTAAGATTCCACATCTAAGTGGGATCATACAGTATTTGCCTTTATCTCTGACTTCTGTTACTTAGCGTCATGCGTGAGATGTCAATTTAGAAGTGATCTACAAACAACTAGCTAGCTGAAGCTCCAGGATTGGACAAGATCACTAAAGGAGAAACTGAATTAAGAGAGAATAAGTCCCCCCCCCAAAAAAAAGGTACCTTGGAGAGTATCTCCAAATACCTGGTGTAAGGAACAGAGAGGGAATGACCAAACAGGAGGACCCCCAATCTGCCAGATGCCAAAACTGTCCTCATCCCCAGGCCAACAAGAGGTCCGTCAAATTTGCCATCTACTCCCATCCTCACCGGGGCCTAGAGCTGTCTGGCTCCCTTCCTTCCTTCCCCTACTGGAACAGAGAAGAGTCCAATGTCATCGGTTCAACTATATTTCTACTCTGTGCCTAGCTTTGGACTAGTCATTACGGTTATAAAGCCGAGTAAAAACTTGGGGTCTGGTGTTGAAAAATCCCTTAGTCTGATAGGGTGGGAGGACCAGGCCTGGGACTAGGGTGAGGCAATCAAGGTATCTAGGGGGCAAAATACAAGGGGGCCCTCACTGTCAGGGTCATGCAAGTACAGGGTAGGTGTCTGCAAAACCCTGAGAGTGGGCACCTCCTTGAACTTTGCACTCTACGGTTGCCTGGGTGGTTCAGTTGGCTGAGCCACACTGCATTTGGCTCAGGTCATGATCCCGGAGTCCTGGGATTGAGCCTCGCATTGGGGTCCCAGCTCTGTGGGGAGTCTGCTTCCTCCTCTGACCTTCTCCCCTCTCATGCTCTCTTTTTCCCTCAAATAAATAAATAAATAAATAAATAAAATCTTTAAAAAAAAAAAAAAAAACAGCTTTGCACTCTAGCTGCCTGCACTGGCTTAGCTTAGTCGCAACCCTGGAGAAGTTTCATGTATTAAGAAAACAACCAGGCTTACAATGTAACTGTTGCTCCTTCTCTCCCAGGAAATCAAGAAAGCCCATCGAGGTGACCTGGGAGCTGGGTTTCCATGAAGAGTGAGCATAGTTTGTCAGGCAGAGGGGAGATGTGGGGATCAGTGTGCCCAAAAGGTATAGAGGAATTGCTCTACCTGGGTGGCGCAGTCTGTTAAGTGTTGGATTTTTGGTTTCTGCTCAGGTCATGATGTCCAGGCTCATGAGATCGAGCCCTGCATCTGGCTCCATGCTTAGCTCAGAGTCTGCTTCAGACTTTCTCTCTCTCTCCCTCTGCCCCTCCCTCCTGCTCGCTCTCTCTCAAAATAAATAAATAATCTTAAAAAGAAAAAGACCTGGAGGTGTAAGAGAACACACAGTGTCTAGGGATGGGTGATTGGGCTGCAGAAAAGGTAGAGAGCGCACAGTGAAAAGGGTGAGGAGTGGGGGCAGGTGTTGCTGGGAAAATGGGGGATCAGAGTGTGAAAGGCATTGAATGCCATACCACGCCCTGCTAGGGTGACCAACTGTCTTACTTTGCCTGGGAAATTCCCAGTTTCTTTCTTTCTTTTTTTTTTTCAAAAAATTCTTTAGAATTAATCTCTAAGCTCGTTGTGGGGCTTGAACTCAGGACCCCAAGATCAAGAGACACACGCTCTACCCACTGAGCCAGCCAGGCACCTCCAGGACTCTGCCAGTTTTAGCAATGAAAAGCCAGCATCCCAGAAAACCCCTCCGTTCTGGCAAAGCAGACCAGTCATATTGTATCCTTGAAGCAGTAGAAAGCCATTGACGGATTTTCACACAGAATCAGCAAGATTGATGCTTTAAGGGAACCCTCGCATGTCTGGATGAGGTGGAGGAGGACTGAGTCTGAGGAAGCCTGAGGGCCCAGTTACAGGGAGGCAGTGGTACAGAAATGTCTAAGCGCTTTGCTTTTGGCATCTGGCAGACATGAGTTCTAGTTCCCAGCGCAACCCCTCCTTTCTGAGCAGTGGGGCCTCGGCAAGTTACTTAACCTATGCAGACCTCAGTTTTCTTATCTGTAAAATGAGGACAATAATGGCATTAATGTAGCATGTGATGAGGATTCAAGGAGATAATGCTGAGCATTGAGATTCGAGAAGATACTGCTGAGCCCAGCACACAGGAAACACTTAATAAATGTCAGTGCTTTTGGGGCGCCTGGGTGGCTCAGTGGGTTAAGCCACTGCCTTCAGCTCAGGTCATGATCCCAGGGTCCTGGGATCGAGCCCTGCATCGGGCTCTCTGCTCAGCCGGGAGCCTGCTTCCTTCTCTCTCTCTCTGCCTGCCTCTCTGCCTGCTTGTGATCTCTCTCTGCCAAATAAATAAATAAATAAATCTTTAAAAAAAAATGTCAGCGCTTTTTTTAAATAAAGATTTTATTTGTCAGAGAGAGAGAGAAAGAACACAAGCAGGGGGGGCGTCAGGCTCCCTGCTGAGCAAGGAGCCCAATGGGGGGATTGATCCCAAGAGCCTGGGATAATGACCTGAGCTGAAGACAGATGCTTAACGACTGAGCCACCCAGGTGCCCCAATAAATGTTAGCTTTTTTTTTTTAAGATTGTATTTATTTGTCAGAAGGAGAGAGAGGTACAGAGCACAAGCAGGGGTAGTGGCAGGCAGAGGAAGAAGCAGGCTCCCCGCTGAGCAGGGAGCCCGATGTGGGACTCGATTCTAGTCATGGAATCATGACTCGATTCTAGTTCATGGAATCATGACCTGAGCTGAAGGCAGACACTCAACTGACTGAACCACCCAGGCATCCCTAAATATTAGCTTTAACTTTTATTGTCCAAATGATCGGTTAGGAGATCACTACAGGGCTCGAAGGAAGGCAAGAGCACAATGCTGAGGAGAACAGGAGAGGGGCTTGAGAAAGATTTGGGACACGTTATTTCCAAGACCTTATTTGTTAGCTGATTGTATTTTTGTGTGAATGATTTTTAGTTGGCATGATTTCTCCAGAGAATCTGCATTTTCACTCTAACTGTAGAATGAAAGGCTTTGTCTCTTGAAGGGAAGCTGGAGGGAAGATGGAAAGGGCCAGGAGGACACTGCCGGAAAACAAAGTGTGCCTTTGAGATCCCTAAGGTTAAGGCAGTGAAATGGTGGCAGTTTCAAAAGTTGATCTTGATTTAAGGGTTGGGAGTGTAGGGTTTTTTGTTTGTTTGTTTTTTTACTCTTTTAAAAACAGTCCCTATGTCCAATGTGAGGTTCAAAGTCACAACCTCGAGATCAAGTCATATGCTCTGCTGACTGAGCCAGCCAGCCGGGATATCCTTTTTAAATGTTAGTCTGTTTTTTAAAAGACTTTTTTAAAATTCATTTATTTGAGAGAGAACAGAAATGAAAGAGATCACAGAGGCAGAGGGAGAAGCCGACTTGCTGCTGAGCAGGGAGCCCGACAAGGGGCTTGATCACAAGACCCTAAGATCATGACCTGAGCCGAAAGCATATGCTTAAGGACCGAGTCACCCAGGTGCTCCTTAATTGTTTATACTATTCTATTTTATTTTATTTATTTTTAAAGATTTTATTTATTTATTTGACAGAGAGACACAGCGAAAGAGGGAACACAAGCAGGGGGAGTGGGAGAGGGAGGAGCGGGCTTCCTGCTGAGCAGGAGGGAGCCCAATGTGAGTTCGATCCCAGGACCCCAAGATCATGACCTGAGCCGAAGACAGACACTTAAGGACTGAGCCGCCCAGGTGCCCCTATTCTATTTTATTTTATTCAGGTAGGGGTTCTGAATAACTGTTTCTTGCCGTCTTCCCTGCACTCTTCAAAGTACCTTGCTTCCTGCTGATGGACAATTTCTGAACCCTGCTCTAGGCAGAGATCCCTGAAAAAAACTCCCTCTCCCTCCAGACTGCCCTTCCCTGTCTGAGCACAGGACAGCCTCTTCCTCAGCCTTCACCATTTCCTTTTCTAACCTTAGGGATCCTCCAATGCACATTTCATTTCCTAGCAGGATAACATTTAGAGCTACCTTTATATCAAACTAAGGTCCTCCCACCCACCCCTGTATCCTGAAACACTTCCTAAGGCAGAACAGAAGGGTTACTTTGTTACAGAAGAGACAGAACAGATTTTGGATCAGAATAGGCCCGTTTTCATTCTTGTTTTGCAGTTTTCACTTGCACAACCTTTAGACTTATCACTTACCCTCTCTGAGGCTCCATTTCATATGTACAAGGAGAGAGGTACCACAGTAGCTGTCTTGCTGTTACTGAAATTATGTATACTTAATGTAGCTCCAAATCTGGTCCTCCCTAGGTGCTCCATAAACACAGCCTTTTGATCTGCTTACATTCTTTTTTCTTAAGATTTTATTTATTTATTTGACAGAGAGAGAGAAAGAGAGCATGAGCAGGGAGAGGGAGCAGGGGAGGGAGAAACAGGCTTCCTGCTGAGCAGGGAGCCCAATGTGGAGGCTCCATCCCAGGAGTCTGGGATCACTACCTGAGCCGAAGGCAGACGCTTAACTGACTGAGCCACCCAGGTGCCCCAATATGCTTGCTTGCTTTCCCTCCCTCCCCTCCCTCCTTCCTTTCTTCCTTCCAAGTAGGCACCATGCCCAGCGTGGGGCTTGAATTCATGACCCCGAGATCAAGAATCACATGCTCTACCAACTGAGCCAGCCAGGTGCCCCTACTTACATTACTTCTAAGTCTGGTAATAAAGTTTAAAGTGTCAGACTATGAATGAGACACATCCTTTTCGTCGAAGCGACATTAAGAATTGAGACACTCCCCTCACAGCCACCCTCCCATATATATGTAAATATGGTCATGTGTAGTGTTTCATATGTATGAAAACATACAGATTTCCTTACTGAAGCACATGCACATGGCTATTGACAACTAGCCAGTCAAGAAAGTATGTTATTGCTTTCTTTGAGTAAATAACCTGTAGTGGAATTACTGGATCATATGGTAATTATGTTTTTTTTTAAAATTTTTAAAAGATTTTTATTTATTTATTTGACAGAGAGAGATCACAAGCAGGCAGAGAGAGAGAGAAGGAAGCAGGCTCCCCACCGAGCAGATCACAAGTAGGCAGAGAAGCAGGCAGGGAGAGAGGAGGAAGCAGACTCCCCACTGAGCAGAGAGCCCGATGTAGGGCTCGATCCCAGGACCCTGAGATCATGACCTGAGCCGAAGGCAGCGGCTCAACCCACTGAGCCACCCAGGCGCCCCTGTTTTTATTTTTTTAGGAACCCCCATTGTGTTTTCCACAGTGGCTCTACCAATTGCTATTACCACCAACAGTGCATGAAGTTTCCCTTTTCTCCACATCCTCCCCCAAAACGTGTTATTTCTTGTGTTTTTTATTTTGCCCATTCTGACAGTTGTAAGGTGATATCTCATGGTGATTTTGATTTATATTTCCCTGAGGATCAGTGATGCTGAACATCTTTTCACGTGTCTGTTAGCCATCTGTATGTCTTCTTTGGAAAGATGTCCATTTCGGTCCCCTGCCCATTTTTACCCAGATTATTTGGAGTTTTCCCGGTTTGAGGTTTTATAAGTTCTTTATATTTTTTATTTTATTTTTATTTTTTTAAAGATTTTATTTATTTATTTGACAGAGAGAAATCACAAGTAGTAGGAGAGGCAGGCAGAGAGAGAGAGGGAAGCAGGCTCCCTGCTGAGCAGAGAGCCCGATGTGGGACTCGATCTCAGGACCCTGAGATCATGACCTGAGCCGAAGGCAGTGGCTTAACCCACTGAGCCACCCAGGCGCCCAGGTTCTTTATATATTTTAGATATTAAGCCCTTATTGGATATATCATTTCCAAAAGATATATGCACTCCTATGCTTATTTATTATTTATAATATTATTTATAATAGTCAAGATATAGAAGCAATCCAAATGTCCACCAAAAGATGAATGGATAAAGACGTCACACACACACACACACACACACACACAAGAATATTACTCAACCATAAAGAAAACCCTGAGATCTTGCATTTGTGACAGCACAGACAGACCTAGAAGGTATAATGTGAAATTATATGTCAGTCAGAGAAAGATGAATACCTTATGATTTCACTTGCATGTAGAATTTAAGAAAGAAAACAAATAAACAAAGAGGAAACACACATAAAAATAGACTCAAATATAGAGAAGAAACTGGTGGTTGCCAGAAGAGAGGTGTGTGGGAGGGTGGCAGGTGTAGAAACAGATAAAGGGGATTAAGAGTACATTATCTTTTTTAAAAAAAGATTTATTTATTTGAGAAAGAGTACATGCATGGGGAAGGGAAGAGGGAGAAGCAGGCTTCCCACTGAGCAAGGAGCCCAATGTGGGACTCGACCCCAGGATCCTGAGATCATGACCTGAGCTGAAGGCAGACGCTTAAACCCGACTGAGCTCCCCACATGTCCCAAATAAACACACGCGTGCACACACACACACACCCCAGTGGGGGGAAATAATAAAGTTGAATGTAAAGGTAAAAAAAAAATGAAGCATGTTACTTTGGTGAGACAGAGTTTAGCTCAGTATCTAAGAGTGTGAGTGAATACACTTGACCCTTGAACAGCACAGGTCTGAGCTGCATGCATGGGTCTACTTATATGTGGATTTTTTAAAATAAATACAGCATAGTACTATAATGTATTTTCTCTTCCTCATGATTTTCTTAACAAAATTCTCTTTTCTCTAGCTTACTTTATTGTAAGAATGCAGTATATAGGGGCACCTGGGTGGCTCAGTGGATTAAGCGTCTGCCTTTGGCTCAGATCATGATCCCAGGGTCCTGGGATCGAGTCCCGCATCGGGCTCTCTGCTCAGCAGGGAGCCTGCTTCCCCCCCACTGCCTACCTCTCTGCCTACTTGTGATCTCTCTGTCAAATAAGTAAAATCTTAAAAAAAATCTGTCAAATTTGAACAATTGAATGTATGTAATGAAAACTTCAAATGAAAAATGGAAAGAATAAATATAGCTTAAAAAGAGAATGCAGTATATAATATAATATGTGTTAATCCACTATGCTATGGTAAGGTCTCCAGTTCACAGTAGGCTATTAGTAGTTAAGTTTTGGGGGAGTCAAAAGTTATACATGGATGTTCGACTGTGCAGGAGATCAGTGTCTCTACTCACGTCCTTCAGGAGTCAACTGTATAGTTGAAAGATGGCACAGGTAGTGAGAGGAAATAACAATGTTACACACTTGTATAGAACTTACTGTTGGGCACCTGGGTGGCTCAGTTGGTTAAGTGTCCGACTCTTGGTTTCACCTCAGGTCATGATCTCAGGGTTGTGGGATCGAGCCCCACGTAGTGTTGTGCGTTCAGCGTGGAGCCTGCTTGTCCCTCTCCCTCCTTTCTTCCCCTACTCATGCTCACCTCCATCTCTCTTTCTCTCTTACTCAAATAAATACATTCTTTTTTTCAAAAAAGAACTTACTATCAACTAGGCACTGTTCTAAGTGCTTCACAGACAATTATTACATCTAATTCCCACTCCAGCCCTTTGATACAGGTACTATTACTATTACTGTTTTATCAGTGAGGAAACCGAGCTACAGAGAGGCCAAGTAACTTGGTTAAAGTCACACATGTAAGGAGTGGAGCATGCTTTTAAGTCACTGTGCTATACTCACTTTATACTGTGCTACACTGATGGTTGAGATGGTGGGCCATGCTGGAGCATCTGGCTGGTTCTGTTGGAGGAGCACGTGACTCTTATTCTTGGGGTGGTGAGTTCAATCTCCATGTTGGGTGCAGAGACTACTTAAAATAAACTAAAAAAAAAAAAAAGAAGTGGAGAACCATCCTGTGTAAATTACCCTTTCTCCATGAGGTCCATAGTTGGATCATTCTGCTCTTTCTTCTATAGGTCATCATTGCCCTTAACGCGTCTATTTGTGCCAAGGGCTGCCCTGACCTGGATCTCCTCGATATCCTCATAGTCTGTCTACATGAGTACCAAATTGCCAGTCAGTCAAAGTTAAGGAACCTAAGTTAAGGTTCCTACATGTGATAGCACAGAGTCTAAACACCTGTGCACACTTCTAGGCATGAACCTGCTACCCCTCATGGACTGGCCCCAACCTACTTTGCCAGTCTCACCTCCTGCTACGACCCCCCACCCCATCCCATGTATTCTCTGCTCTAGTCACACTGAACACACCCTACTTTTTCTAGACTCCAAACATTTGCTCATGCCTGTCTCCACTTCCCTACTGCCCTTAATTCAACAGGCTAAGCAACTACTACATGTTAAGGTTACATAAGCAATTTTCATACAATCCGAGAAGTACTCTTATCAATATGCAATGCAACATACGCCAGGAATTCAGAATGAGGGGAGGTCTTACTCCCTCTAGGGGATTCGGTGGGGGACACGGGAAGGGGAGAAGAGAGATGAAGCCTTCATACAGGAGATGACACTGGAGCTGAGTCTTGAATGATTAGGAGTCTGGCAGTCAAGGAAGGAGAAGGAAACCTCCAAGTCATCTCTGTTCCTCCATCTCCCCACGCTCAGACATTAAGTTATATGTAGATTCTTTTTTTTTTAAGATTTTATTTATTTGACAGAGAGAGGTCACAAGTAGGCAGAGAGGCAGGCAGAGAGAGAGGAGGAAGCAGGCTCCCTGCTGAGCAGAGAGCCCGACGCGGGCCTCGATCCCAGGACCCTGAGATCATGACCCGAGCCGAAGGCAGCGGCTCAACCCACTGAGCCACCCAGGCGCCCAAGTTATATGTAGATTCTGCGCCCAAAGTGTGTCTCACGTCTGTCTCCTCTCATTCCTTCTGCCACTGTCCTAGTCGCACAGGCCCCATTTGGGCCGTTGCAACAGCTCCATAACTGGCCATTCTGCCTCTCATCTTTCCCATCCCCAGTCTGCTCTCCATCTGGCTGCCAGAGTCAGCTCCCAAGCCACAAATCTGAAGCCAGCACTCTTCTACTCAAAACCCTTAGTGCTTTCCACCTCTGGTAGGACAGTCTCAGCCTTTTACAGGGAGACCCAAAGCCCGCCACAAGCTGCTCATAGTTTCTCTTTCCCATCTCCCCTCTAGCCGTTCCACTCCTCCAGCCCTCCACAGTAAATTATCCGTCTCACTGTCTCACTCAAGACAGCATCTCACCCTTTCAGCTATCCTGCCTGTGTGTCCTGTGCCCACCTTATTCCCCCCCTGCCTAGAAAGCCACGATCATTTCCCCCACCCGACGGGTTCGGCCTGGCTTCGTCCAGGAAACAAAGGGGGTCCACAGTGGTGGGCCTTTATGGCCCCTTGTGTACCATAGGTCATGTCTGACGTTTGCATATTGTGAACTCAGGAAAGGGAGCAAGCACTCCCCTCTAGACACAACCGCGTGCACCCAGGCAATCTGATTGGGCATCTGAATCAGTTCGTGGTTGCCATGCCAATTCTCTGTGGAGGCTGCCGCCTGCATTGAAATCCCAATCCAGTTTCGGGGCCTTGACTATTCAAGGGAGCCACTCCCCTCACCCAAGAGCTGCCTCTTCTCCTTGCCCCCAGCTCCTAGTATCTCTGCACACAGATGCCTCTAAAAGACCACAAATGTCCCTAAAAGCACCAGGACCCAGAGATAGAGTGCATAAGAAGCTCCTGTTACTCAGCCTTTCCGGGCCCCCATCAAATCCCTTGAATATGCAACATCTCTCTGACCTTGCTCTTTGGGCTGCTGTCTGCTCCTGGGGGCAGCCAACCCTATTATCCCCAAGTTCAGCCCCACGTGCCTCAGTCTCGAGGCACCAGCCTCACTCCTTTCTGGCTCACTGCGAGTTCTAGCAGGCCTTCAGGCTGTGGCCTCTGTGCTTCTGAGGGTGTCTTACCTTACTTTGCAGTTTCTAACCAGCTTTGGAATGCATCTGAGTTGCTTCTCACAAAAGCTCTGGGAAAGGAGAGGTAGAGAGAGGGCATTAACCACCTTATACTGCAGATGAAGAAACTGAGACTCGGGGTAGGTAGGTTATCATGTGTCCCAGGGGGATAGAGGTCATCAAAGGCAACCCGGTCTTTGTATCGCAAAGCCTTCTTGGCCACCACCACCAAGGTCATTCCATAGTTGGACTGTCTGGGTGGCAAGCCCTATGTGCGCTTGCCTCCTGCTTCTCCCTTATAAACTACACTCTTGTGACAAGCCTCAGATCAAAGAACCAGTCCTGGGTTAGCCAGACAGACCCTCCCCCCTCCCTGAAACACTGTGCACTCCAGCTCCCCCAGGGTCCTTTGGCTTGCTCCCAACTGGTTCCCAGGACACAAGGGTTAAGTGTCGTCTCTTTGGCTGTAGAGCCGGCTGGTGGCTTTATTGTCCCACCACTGCCCCCTTGAGAGGAAAGCCTTGATGTGGAGTTGGAGCCTCTTTCCAAAGGAAGGTTCTCACAGAATCATTTGAAGAGAAACTAGGTAGTTGAGGCGGTGATGGATTGCGTGGTTCTCCACGTGGGGAGGGCAGGAGGCTCTTGTGTGGAACCAGCAGGACATTTTTAAAGAGAAAATCTTTTTCCTGGTGGCCTTCTGGACAGAGAAGAGATGCTCTGTGTTCCTTGTGCTCTGGTGTGAGGGGGGGGTAGGATTTTGATAAGAAAAGGAATCTCCCCCACCATGGGAGACCTGGGGGTGGGGAACCTCTCTTCTCACAGGATATGGTGTCGCTTTCTAAAGAGAAAGGACTTTTTTTTTCTTTTTCAGAAAAGCAATCTCTCTTAAGAAAAGGGGAAGCTGTCTCTCAGGAATTGCCGAGGGTGGGGGGAAAGGCTTACTCTCTCCTTTCTTTACTAAAGGAGAAACCTCCTCAAATCAGGAAACATTCCCTGCTTTCTGTCTGAAGGGGAAAGACTTTCTAGAGGAGACCGATTCTGATAAGAGAAAATGCCTGATTCTCTCTTCCTTTCTGCTGCACTTGTCACACAGAGTCATGGTACTCTGACAGGGAGTGGCAAACCATTTTTTTCTGTTAAAAGGTAGGGGAACTGAGGCAAGAAACTTGCTGGAGGTGGGGGTGGGGAATCTTTTACTCTAATGGCTCCCTGGTGAGGGCAATGACTCTGAGATGGGGAAACCCCTGTGAGTCTGGGGAAGCCTCTTAGGAATCCCAGAAGCCCAGAGTGCTAAAGGGAACTCAACGGAGTAATGGGCCTGCCTTTTTTTGCTCACAGGGAAACTGAGGCTTGGGAATGTGAATGTCTTACTCCTAAGTGATAGAACTAGGACTTGAACCCAGCTTGGTCAAGTCCCAGCTTGGGGCTTTTCCCATTATAGCTGCCAGAGGGTGGGGAGGCTACCTGCTACTTGGGAGTGAGGAGAGATGCCCCCCCACCATGAAAGGTCTGACCTGCGTTTGGAGACATCTCTGGGATGGGAGGCATTGATGCCTGAGGGAAGGCAACTGGGGACGAGAGTAGAATTGGGGGCTGTGTCCAATCCAGGTAGAGGGGTCAGAGTCCCGGTGCAGTCCAGCAGGTGGCTTATGGCGGCAGTGAGCACCTGAGTTTCAAGGGAGGAAGGGGGCTATTTCTCCCAAGAGCTCCGGAGAGGGGCCCTCACCCAGGGAACGCGTGCTACCTTCTCCGACTTGCAAAATCTCTCTATCATTTCCTGTCTGTCCAGATGGAGTTGCCATTTTAATGTTTTTCAAATCAGAGGAAGGGGCCCAAGGAAACCTCTTGAGGTAATGTAAATGTTTTATAATATATTGCGGCCGTGTTTACAAAACTGCACGCACTTATGAACACTCCATAAACTATACTTAGAATGAATGAAAAAAAAATAAGAGAAAAGGAAGGGAGTCAGGGCACCTGGTCCCCGTAAAGTTGTGAGTAAAAAAAATTTAAGCTGCCCCCAAACCAAAAGCCAAACCCAAACCAAACCAACCCCCCAACCCCCAGCAAAAAAAAAAAAAAAAAAGAGGCAAGAACAGCTCAGGGTCTCACTACTTCTGTTGCCCATTGCTTTCTAGATCAGCAAAAATCCAAGGCCAGCTCATCCAGGGGGAGGTCAGAGGTTGCAGGAGAAAGAACTTGACAAACACACAAGCCACCTCTTCGTTTACTGTAAAATCCTGTTTAATGTGTAACATTTCAGGCACAGAGAGGCCTTGGGAAAGAGAGGCAAAGGCGGTCCTAACCAACCCCCACTCCAATTTATCTGCCTGCTCCTCCCTCCCTAATTCCTCCATCCGAGACAGGTCCTCCTCCTCCTTGTGGCCAGCAAAGTGCTGTTCCTCCTTTTCTCGCCTTGACTACCCTCCCTTCTCCACCCACATGTCCAGAGCACCCTCCTTCCATTCTACTTGCCCACGTCCCTCCCTGCTGATGTGACTCCAGAAATAGGGTATCTGACAACACGGGGTTAAGATTAGTTTCATAATTGGAGATGCTGTCAGAGCATCATATCTCTTGTCCCCCAGTGGCCCCAGGAAGAGGGAGAGGGAAGCAGAAAGGGGGTACAGACAAGAAGAGCCACCCCCTGCCCCCTCACCCCACCCTTGAGCACTGGCCTGGCCAGCCTAGGGCTCCCCACCCCTCTGGCCCCCCAGACAGAAGGCGGGGGTGGGGGTGTGGGGGGGGAGGAAGGGAAACCAGGGAAAAAAGGGAGATTTCCATTGATCTGATCTGCAGTCCCTAGCAGGCAGAGGCCCGCACCCTGCAGGGGAGAAGGAGGGCAGGGCCAGGGGCAGGGGGATGGGGGACAGGGGGAGGGGTGCAGGAGGGGAGGTTGCCTTGTGTGCGGCATCAGCAGGCCGAGCAGCGGTCGCTCTTCTCAGCCAGCCCAGCCCCAGTGCCGGGGCTGCGGCGCAGTATGTCTTTCAGGGAGCCATCCTGCTCGCTCAGCAGCTTGTTGATCTCATTCTGCTTGTACTCAGGTGAGAGGCGGTGGCCGAAGCCCGAGCCCTTGCGAGAGGGCGGATTGGAGCGGCGCTGGGCTCGGCGGGCACAGGCCCGGATGATGAGGTACACCACCTCGGCCACGTTGAGGATGATGCAGATGCCCGAGGCAGCCAGCATGAAGACCGTGAAGACGGTTTTCTCGGTGGGCCGGGACACGAAGCAGTCCACCGTGTTGGGGCAGGGGTAGGCCTCACACTTGACCAGCCGCACCATGGCATAGCCGGGGTAGAGCAGGTAGAAGACATACATGAAGGCGGCCTCAAACAGCAGCCGGAAGACCACGCTGATGACATAGGTCCACCACAGCGTCCCTGAGATGTGGACCTTGTGCCTCTTGACCTCCTCCAGGTGCAAGGGGTCCGCGTGACCCTCAAGTCGCAGCATCTTCTTTTCTATGTGCTGCTGGTGAGCTACGTGCATCGCCACGAGGAGAGCTGGGGTGGACACCAAGATGAGCTGCAGGGACCACAGGCGCACGTGGGAAATGGGGAAGAAGTGGTCGTAGCAGACGCTGTTGCAGCCGGGCTGCAAGGTGTTGCAGATGAAGGAGGACTTCTCGTCACCCCACACGCTCTCGGCGGCCACCACCAGCACCATGATCCTGAAGATGAAGATGACCGACAGCCATACGCGACCAATGGCAGTAGAATGCCGGTTCACGCCACTGAGCAATGTGTACAAACCGGTCCAGTTCATCCTGCCTCATTCACACCTGCAAAAGATGAGCCACAAAGCGAGCTGGCAGAAAGCTGGGGAATAAAGCTGGGCAGCGTGACATGGCTTGACACACAGACCCACCCCCGCCACCCCTGTCACCCCTTCCAAGAGCCAGTGACAGGAAGAGAAGAAGGATGGTCAGTGCTTTCCTCATCACCCCACATCCCTTGCCAGCCTCTCCTCTTCCTCTTCCTCCTCTTCCTCTTCTTCCTCCTCCTCCTCACTTGACTTGACCTCCCTGAAGCCCATCTCCCTTCTTTGCTTTCGTCCAACATTCTTTCCTCTCCAGAGCCCCTTTCTTTACCAGGTCCATTTTGTTCTGCCCTTGGCCAGTCTCTTTAGCTCCCTATTCCCCAGCTCCTTAGCTCCGGACCTGGGGCGAGCCCAACAAAGCCCATTACCTTGGGGAGCGCCTATCCCTGAGGCCACCCAGACAGGTCCCCTATGGTCTCATGTCTGTGCAGGGGGAGTGGTCCCTGCGTCCGCGCCTGCGTTCCAATTCATCGCCGCCCGGTGCTGGGGAGTCATATGCTGCTTTATACCCAGTGTCTGCACAATGGGACCTTTGTGGGACTCTGAACAACGCCCTTTAGAATTCAGATCAAACGCCCTGACTTCCGCCCACCCTACACACAGAGCACTTGTGTCCCAGCGCCGGACACCCAGCCTGCACCCACCTGTTCTGTGCCCGCCCGGTCCATCGCCGCACCCGCCCCACAGTCCCACCAGAAGAATGGCCACGGTGGGGGGTGGGGGCGAGATGGAACAAAGACAGGTGCATGTAAGAGGGGACTCAAGGGGACCAGGAGGCTCTGGGCCGAGGCCGTCGCCCATGACTCTACTAGAAACATAGGGTCAGCGGGATTTTTCCTTGGTTGAGATCCCTTGCACAGTGTGTATGGGTGAGCTCACTCATATGTCTCAAGCCAGAAACCGTGTTAAGCTTTTTCCCATACATTCTTCCTTTGGACCCACTCAGCAAGCCTCCAAGGACTTTACCCCAGTCTTTCCAGCTGAGGAGGCCGCTCGGATACATTAAGTAACTTACTCAAGGTCACAAAGCTAAGAAGTGTTAGAGGAGGATGAAACAGACAAGCATCTGAAGCCGAGGTTTAGGCTCTTTCCCTGGCTGGCCCTTCATCCTTTTCGCAGCCAGTGTCACCCAAGCCAGCCATTAGGAACAACGACAACTGGATATTATACGAGAACAACGAATCATGGAACACTGCATCACTACATGATGTACGGTGACTAACATAACATTAAAAAAAAAAAAAGAACGACAACAACAAGAGCAAGGGTTAATGCTCCCCACGAGAGCACAAGAAACATGGCAGCTGCAGACCCCTGAGTACTTTCCAGCTCCAGTGTCATGGAGCAAACACTCATCATCTCTCCTTGAGCTTCAGGTGGCAGGTGGGCACACGATGAGGACAAACCAGAGTGAGAAAGCAAAAGTTAACAAGCAAACAGAAGGTTGGGAGGTGGGACAGGGAAGAGTCATATGCTTTTGGGTTTGAATCTGGGTTGTTCGCCTAACACGACCGTGGGCTAGCTCCCGCCCTCCTCTGAGCCTGCTCCCTCATCTATAAATGGGTTGTTAATACCCAGGCTTAGGGGCGCCTGGGTGGCTCAGTGGTTAAGCGTCTGCCTTCGGCTCAGGCCATGATCCCGGAGTCCTGGGATTGAGCCCCGCATTGGGCTTCCTGCTCAACAGGGAGCCTGCTTCTCCCTCTCCCATTCACCCTGTTTGTGTTCCTGCTCTTGCTGTCTTTCTCTCTCTCTGTCTCTCTGTCAAATAAATAAATAAATAATCTTTAATACCCAGGGTCATTATGAGCTTAGTGAAGCCCCCTGCAACAAGTTCCCAGCTCAGCTCCAGTTTCATAGATGATGATCAAGGGAAATAAGCACCTAATCAGGAAGAGAAAACATGTTGTTTAGGGGGACTGGGGGGTCTGCCAAACCCAATGTCCCACTTTTTGTTTCCCAGTGCTGTCCTTGACGTAGGCATCTGTCCAGAGGTAGAACAGGCTGTTCCGCCCTGCCCCCACCCCCATCAAATGTACATTGTAACCTCCTGGTTTCCTGAGCCTGCCAGTAGCTCTAGGGAAGAAACTCCCCTCCAAGCAGCACAGGTAAAGAAGGCCTCCTCCTCTCCCCCACCTCCCACCACTTCTGCCACTAAGTTGAGCCGAGTAGATGATGCTGGAAGCAGGGAACTGGGTGTGAGGAGAGCACACAGGCCTGGACCTGAGGGGAATGTGGGGCATTTCCTGCCCCCGTACAGGGGCAGTGGGGTGGCAGAAGGCCTGCATCAAGACTGGGGTGCTTCTCTCTGTTGTAGGGGGGGATATTAGCCATGGAAAAGTTGGGGAATGGGATGAAAGAACCTGCCTTCAGAACCCCGGGGATGAAGGGATGGTCCACGGGACACAGAGTACTTTTCTGAACAAGGTCTTCTTTTCTCATTTAACTTAAAATAATAATTTTTTTTAAAAAAGCCTCATTGACTTCATGCTGGGGCCTAAACCAGCATGGAGAGGTAGGAACACGGGTGCCCTTTCTGCTCAGCCCCGGGTTCTGAAGGCAGGGCTGCTGCAGGAGGCCCAGTGGTTGACGGTAAAGAAATGCCTCATCTGGTGACACACGTTGGATTCACAAACCAGAGGTCAAGGAACATTATGAAGAGTAACCATTTACTGAGCACCTGTGAGGCCAGGCCACGGAACAACCCCGTGAGGTGGGTGTTGCTTTAAATCCTTGCGTCACCCAAGAGGAAACTGAGGTAAAGAAAGGTGAAGGGACGCGTCCAAGGGTCACACGGATCAATGCAGTTAGTGTGTGATGGAAGTGGGACTGGAGTCGGGCCGAACTGACTCCACAGCCCATGCTTTTGCCCATAAGCTTGACCACCTTGGCTAGAATTATAATCTTTCTTTCTATGAGTGTTGGTATTTTTTTATTCGTTTTTTGAGAGAGAGAGAGAGAGGGCCAGCGGGTGGCATGCTAGACAGAGGGACAGGGAGAGAGAGAGAATCTGAAGCAGGCTCCACCCCCAGCACAAAGCCTGACGCGGGACTTGATCTCACAACCCCGAGATCATGACCTGAGCCGAAACCGAGTTCGGCGCTTCACCAGCTGAGCCACCCAGTCGCCCATCTGTGAGTATTTTTTAGAAACAAAGAGATTCAAAACTGGTCTGGCTTGTATTCTCTTCTAGCCCCTTCTCCTCTTTCCTATGGACTGGTAACTCTTCCTCTTCTTCCCTCCCAGGGCTTTCCACTGCCTCCTGATCTGTTCCGATTTCCCTGCCTTACCTTTCTGCGGCAGCTTCCTCAGACTCCAGAGCACACTCGAGATGTTCTCTCTGCAGCGCAGGGGTGCTCCTCGTTTGGCCTGGCCACTGCTAAATTTCTAGGATCTTGGAGCTCTTCACTCCCATTTTGCGCCCTCTGGGACGTAACCAGTAAGCTCCCTTTGGGGCCCCTAAGCACCCTCGTGTGGGCACTGGGATCTCGGTTTTTGCTCTCCCCCTTGGGATGGAGAGTTTATCCCTATGTCAACATCAGCACCTCAAGGGTTTCATTCTAAAAACATCCAGGGGGAGGGGCCTGATTTTGAAATCCAAACCGTCTTTGTGACTTTGGGTTAAAGTCCAAGTATTGATATGCTCTGCATTGCTCCAGACCTGTTTTTGCTCTCATGCTCTCATGTTTAATTAGACAAGACTCCCCTGGCTCTGTCAGGCACTGGCCTCGTCCTCGGATTCTGAATTGCCCAGGCACCCAAGGATAGCTCAAGATCTGGAGATCGCACCTAGTCCACACAACCATCCTGTAATGGTATCCCCATTTTTCAGACAAGGAAATTGAGGCTCAGAGACGTGAAATAACTTGATTCAATGGCAACTCTGCGAAATGGTAGAGTCAGGTTTCTGATTTCTTTTCTTCTCACCTCAAAGCCTTTGTACCTCGCACCACCTTGGACAACCTCCTTTAGTCTGCATTCTCACCGAGACCTGGCCCAGAGCTCAGACCTTCGACCCCTTTCCACGTATGCTTACATGCATGGGCATGTGCACACACACGCACACACAAGAAGATGTGTGCCCATACCCATTCATCAGCTTTCTCTCTCTCTGTCTTTCTGCCCCCACCTCTTCCCTGTCCCTCCTTCCAACTACAGGAAATCCTGGTGTTTTTTTTGGGTTTGGGAGGAAGGCCTTAGTTGGACTGGATGAGGTTCTGTTCAGCCTCGCATTCTACACTTCCTCCCCCTGGCTTCACAAGCAGCCTCTGGCTGGGAAAGGACAAGGGGCTTTCTTTGGGATTGCTTCCGGAATTTCAGGCTGCCTTCATCATCAGTTTGGTGTGGCCAAGGCCAAACTTCTCCAGCCCTCCCCCTCTTCCCCCACCCTGCCCCCACCCTGTGGGCCCAGGGCACCTCAGGCACTTTGTTCGTCCTCTCTGCCCTGCCACATACACTGTAACCAGGCTAGGGGCAGGGTCTCTCTAGCTCTTTTTCCACTTTTCTCTTTCCCTCCCTTGGGCATGGTCTTTTCCTGGGAACTGGTAACTGACAAGCTCCCTTACTGCAGACTACACCCTCTTGTTCCTCCTCAACTATCTGACTTCCTGTTGCTCCCTACTTGGGCTTTATTATAACCTAACAGCCACCATTTATGGAATGCCCATAGTGTTCTAGGAGCTGGATGTTCATTAACTCCCATCCTCACAACAAGCCTGTGAGCTGTGCCTTGTTGTCTCCGGTTCCCAGATGGGGCCATGGAGGCTCAGAGTAACTTATGACACAGCTGGTCAGCAAGTCCTGGAGCCCAGCTTAGGGGCTCCCTGCCAATGCGTGGGTCCCTTGCCCATTGCTCTTCTCTGTCTTCAAATGGAAGTCTCTCCATCTGAACCCTTCTTGTCTAAAGCCTCCTCTTCCCACCTCCTTTTCTAAGTCTGTGCGCTCTGCCATGCTGTCCCCAACAGCTGGAACAACTTCCAAACAGCTGTGGGGCCTCCCCTCCTTTAGATCTCCAGATCACTCATTACTCATGGCTCAGCTTGAGTCTGCCTACCTCCCTCAAGAAAACGGAAAGCCACGCTCCCAAATCCCAGCCCCATCAGCCTTCCCTCTGCCCCTGCTGAGCGCCTTGTGTTCACCGTCCACAACCCCAGGCTGGTTGCGTGCCTGGTTTACCTTCCAGTCAGGGAAGGAGCACAGCACCTGGCAGTGCCCAACGGTCCACCGAACCCTAACAATCTCTGGCAGGAAGCGTCTTAAAGAGATGAACTTGGCCACCCTGGGTCTGGGGGGAGGGGGGCTCAAGTCTTCCTGGGAATTCAGCCCTGTGAGGATGAAGGGAATCCACAGCTGGGGGAAAGAGGGCGGGGAGAAGAGAAGCCACTCTGAGCTTGGAAAGAGAGTAACAGTTGAAGGCTCCAGAGAGAGGCTGAGCAAGCCTGGCACTGGGCAGGAGGGGTCTCACTCTACCCAGAGGGAAGCGCAGAAGGGACCTAAGTGGCTTAACACTGAGGCCAAGGGAAGGCAAAACCCAGGCCTCTCCCCAGCCCCCATTTCTGCCCCCTGCGCACCCCCCCATGCCACACCAGCTCCCCCTCCCCAACACCCCTCCCCCTGTCCCCAGCTTCCTCACCTGGCTGCCGCTGCCCTTTCCCGGGGAATGTCTGCAGGTGTGTCTGCACTGTGCCACTAGGTACTGTCAGCCCAGTCCAAGCCAGGGGAGGGACAAAGAGCCCAGGGCCCGAGCCAGATATGGCCCACAGCCCAAGAGGAACCAGACAAACATTAACCAGCCCCGCCTTCCTCCCACACACAATCATTAAATAGGATTGATCCCCTGAGCTGCCAATGCATTTCTCGAGGCAGATCACAGAGACTGGAGTTACTGCCCCATCCCAGAGGCATCACTGTCACCCACGTGGCCACGTTCAGGCCATCTGGGAGGCTAACCTGGACCTGGGCTCCTTAACAGCCCTCAGGCTTCCCCCATCCCCTGGCTACAGGTAGATCCAGTGTGTGGGCAAGTTGCAGAGAGGGCTGCTGCCCTGGGTGCCATCCCTTCCAGGTTCCAGCCTCTAGAACGATAACGACTATGGAGAGAGAAGAAGACGTGGACGGTGCCGCCTGGCACCTTGGAGTCAAGGCAAAGGGGAAGGGACTGCTTCCCCCAGACGGCAGGACCACGATGCTCTGTGTCCCGAGTGGCTGGGGATGGAACAATGCATTTCCAACCCTATGCCACCACCCATTGCCTTCTACCCTTAGGGCCAAGGCAGTTGAGCCACAAAGCATATGAGGTGTGGCAATAGTTCTTGGCAATCATTAAGGTAAACAGAGAGTGTCAACCATTAACTGAAGGGTCAGTCCAGTTTGAAGGAGGGTTTACCTGAAGACCCTGCGAATTCTGTGGCCTGAGTGGCCATGGAGAAAGAAGTGAAGTCAATAGAAATTGGTCCCCTGGCTTCTGCCCTTCACCGCAGCCCAAGTTCACTGCCGGGAAGAGCGCTGGGGCCTTGGCTTCCCTTGGCCAGCCCAGGGTACACGGAGGCATTGGCCAGTAAGTCTTACTGGACACCCACTGGATACCCAGGACGAGAAAGGTAAGGTTGGTGGCAGAAGAGGGGAAAACCTCCCACCTGGTTTTAAATAAGTCATCAACTTCCCGAGGAGACAAAACCAAGACTCAAGAAGTCACCCTGAAAACTCTCCGTGTATGTTCGGTTATGTGGTTCTGACGTTTGCTGCCAAGGAATTCTGGAAGCAGGGGGACGAGGAATGTCAACTGATGTTACCGGGGAAGCTTTCTAGAGGAGGTGAGGCTTGAGTGGAGCGAGAAAGGCCGGGTGGGAGTTTGAAAGGGGAAGGGCAGGCCCAGCACTGCAGGGAGGAGGAAGATTGTGAGCAAAGGCAGAGTGGTAGGAATGGGCAAGGGTGTGTCTGGGAACAGAACGGGGGCAGGGCCGTGGAAGATGCCATGGGTCAGCTGAGGGATCGGAGTAGGAAGTAGGAAGGACAGTTAAAGCCAGGTAGGGAATTCCTTTCAGGAGCGCCTGTGGAATAAGGCGAAACTGAGCTTGACACCAGGGCGGGTGGTTTGAGGCTGCCTGCCATCCTTGGCACCCGGAGATTCCTGCTGAGTATACAGTTGTGCCGAGTGGATAAAGAGTAGCACTTCCTGAGTACGCCATGCGTGAAAGGCAACATGCAAAGTGCTTTGCAGGTAACCCCGTGGGCCAGGCATTATTAATAGTCCCATGTTTCAGGGGTTTGAGGTACACAGATGTTAGGTGACATAACTGAGGTCATATGAGCTAGCAACAAGGCTGGATTTAAACCCAGGCAGTCTGTCTCTGGAACGTGTTCGTTTAGCCACTACATTGCAGTTCGAGGAGCTAGCTCTACCGGTCCCACTGCGAATCAGAGTGAGGACTGGTTCCTGATTCTAGAAGGGTTTTGGCTAGCAGGAGAGAGAGGTACCTATGACAATGGAGTATGTCCTAAATGCCATACGTAGATATGAGGTGCCAGAAGGCATTTCAAGGTAGGAGAAGAGGGTAAGGTTTAGTGGAAGAGGCAGAGTTGAACTTGGGTCATAAAGGAGATGGAGAGTCCAAGCATTCCAGGGGACAGCAAGCAGTGAGATGTGTTTAGGGAATGGTGGGCAGACCTGTTTGACCAGAAGAGAGAGCTCCTTTAGCAGAGCTCCTAGGAAGGGAAACTGTGGGTCAATATCAGTGTGTACTCACTGTTCCTTGGAGTTCTGGCAGGATTTCTCTAGGGTGAGTCTTGTTCTGTGTGTAGTTCTAGGCTACAGGAAGTCTATTTGAATAGTCTATAGCTGTATTGTAAAAATGCTTGCTAGAATCGACTTGTCCTCTTCCTATTTACCGTGACTTACGCACGTCTTCTGGATGGGGTCCTGCCGCTGCCAGAGAGAAAAAGAGAGAGGAAAAGCGAGAAGCGAGAAGGGAGAGCATGGGTGGGAGGTGGGCAGGAGGAAAACTGTACTACAGTGAGCAATGTAAATCCATTTGCTCCTGGGAAGCAGCTAAAATCAGCTTCTGCCTTGACTCCTAAGCACGCTTTCTTCCTACAATGGGTGTTTGGGGGAGAATGTTTTAAAATTTTACAGCTGCCTGCTTACTTCCTCAGATTCACTCAGGGAGAGCTTCTTTAGGTCTCAAAACATGCTGTCTCTGGGATGGCTCAAACATCAGCACAAAAGAGGGCTTTCCCCATTCCTGTTCCCGCCAGAGCCAGGACAGACAACAGAGGGAATCAATCCCCATTATCTAGGAGCACTTCTCACCAGCCACATCGTCTAAGTTCAGAGCTTCAGACCCCATCGACAGAATTGCGGGCTTGGGGAGGCTCTGATCATTCCATCATGGAGTGGGGCTTCTTGCCTCGGAGTGGGAATCCTGAGACTTCCTCCATTGCCTCACATGTGGAGTCCATCAGCCAGCCATCCCTGGGCCTCATTACCGAACAAAATGTGGCATTTTGTATGGCTTTGATCAATGAGACAGCATTGCTGTATGGCTCGGAAATCAAAGGGACCAGCTTCCAACACAAATGTTGCTTAAGACACACAGGTCAAAACCCTTCCCAAATGGGTCCATAGGATTGAGGAAACAGCTAACCCTGAAAATCTGAAGACCATTTCCAAAGTCCCCACCCCACGGCTCAATCTGGGGAAGGCTTATGCAAACTCTTTCCAGTAAGGGCTGCTAGGGAAAGATGCAAGTGGTCCTGTATTCCTAATTGGTGTTGGTTTTCACAAATCCTTTTTTAAAAAGACACATAATTATGTGAATGAGTCTGTATTCCCCCCAGGATTCATATTCTAAAAGAGGTCAACCTGGAGCTCCCGGATGACTCGGCCAGTTGGTTAAGTGTCTGCCTTTGGCTCAGGTCCTAATCTCAGGGTCCTGGGATCGAGCCCCGCATTGGGCTCCCTGCTCAGTGGGGAGTCTGCTTCTTCCACTGCTCATGCTCTCTCTCTTTCTCAAATAAATAAATAAAATTTTTAAAAAAATAAAAAAGGAGGTCAACTCGGCGGAGTTATCCATATTTTCTCGAGGGGGTTTCTGAAGAACTATACCCACATAAGGCATCAATTCACTTGACAGGTGTATACGTTCAGTTCTAAAGACAGTTTAGAGTGTGGAGAAAAGCAAAATTGTTTCACACACCCCCCCAAAAAAAAGACCTAATTGTATGAAATCTCCTACAACCAGCTCCACATAGGATGGCACACATTCTACCAAGAGTAAGGCCTGAAGGTGAGAGGGTTCTTCTTGGAGCTCATAGATTTCCTGGGAACGGAGCCTGAACCAACACCATATCCACTCCCTGCAATTTGGAATTCATCTTTTTGTGTTTTATGAAGACCTTAATTCCTGGGGTTTGAGGGATGGTACTTGGCTCACTGATGTCTGATCAGTGCACCAACAGAAGGTATGCTTGCAAATGGTTCCAGAAAGTTCCATGTCTTTTCACCAGACCAGGTAGCCAAGTGAAGAAACTGAAACAGAAAGTTGGAACTTTGGGCCTCCTGTGCTTATGTTGCTTGTTTCAGCCACTACAACTTGATGTCCATTTCTTTCTTTCTTTTTTTTGTTAATATTTTATTTATTTATTTGGCAGACAGAGATCACAAGTAGGCAGAGAGGCAGAGAGAGAGGGGCAAGCAGGATCCCCACTGAGCAGAGAGCCTGATGCAGGACTCGATTCCAGGACCCTGAGATCATGACCTGAGCTGAAGGCAGAGGCTTTAACCCGCTGAGCCACCCAGGTGCCCCTTGATATCCGTTTCTTGATCCTTCTGCTCTTGGGGGGAGAGTGTGAACTTCAGGACTCAGGGAGTTCTGGAGGAGTAGAAAGTTCCCAGGTTGAATCCTGTCTTGGATTTTGACCCAAGGAGACTAGAGGTAATGTGGTAGGGGTGAAGAATCAGAGAGAAGTCCAGGTCCCAGCCAGAAACATAGGGCCAAGTGTCAAGTTTGAAGGGAGAAGTGGAAAGGTCACAGAAGAATTTAGCTCCCTCTGCTAATTATCCAAGTTTGGGCAGTCAACCTCATGAGCCGATGGCCCTGCCCATTAAGTGGTTAGTGGCTTAGTCCTTTCCTTCCAGTTTTCTTTCTTTATATACACACATGCCCATCATTGAAATCATATTGTATATACAGGAGAGCTTGCTTTTTTATAGGAACCATGCCCAGGTCTTCTGAACAGGAATCTACTGATCTCTCACCCATACCCTCAAACCGATGATCCAATAAAACATGTAAACCTAGCCCCAAATAGAAGCCCTGGTGTTCACCATTTCTGCTTACTCTTTGGACTCCTCTGCCCTTCCCTCCTTGGACCTCAGCCAAGTTTTCCAACAGTAACACCACGAATGCCTGCCTCATCCAGAATCCCTCTGCCTCGGCCATCACAACCACGATCCCTGCTACTTCCCTGAACCACCCAGCACCACCCAGTCAATACCTAGGGAAGTGCCAGGCTGCTGATGACACCCTAGACGCCCAGGCTTCTGCTGAGAAGCGCTGCTCATAGAAGGGGCGGTGGGCTGGCCAGGTGGGAAAATCCAAGCCGTCTTGTTCCTACTCCACCCGCCCCCACTGACCCTGCTACAAATTAGAGGACTGACTCCTAGATACATCCAGATCTCTGAAATCCCTTGCCTTCGGCCTGAAGCCCCCCACCTCCTTGGCCACAGACATCCAGCATTCCGGATAGGGAGCCACAGTATGTGTGAGGGATTCTTGGACCGCTCTCCACCAGTGTGGATTCTAGCACCTGGTTCAGGGAGAAAACTGTGGGCCCAAGGGGCATCCATAAGAGCTTGAGTCCAAGGCTGACTCCCATAATGCTTTGTGTCTCACAAGGAGCCAACTTAGCTCCTGCCTCAGCCAATTCAGGGCAGGGTGGTGGTGGGGGGACATCTCAAGGGGGAAGATAGGATCTAGTCCTGTACACTTGCTTTAAGAGAACCATATAAAACAGTAAGCTCTAATACATCTTCATCTTGAACATGCTCTGTTCTAACTCACCTACTATCCTTTATCTCTTCGTTGTACCTGAACAGAACCATCCCACTCCCAAGGCTCCCAAGCCAAGATTTTTGTCCTACTTCGATTTCTATCCCCTCCTTGCCTTTCGTTCAGGGCTTATGGTTCTCCTCCAAGACATCGCTGCCCGCGCCTCCTTGAGCGAAACCCTCTTCTAGTTGGATGTCCCTAGGATTCTCCTCCCTCGGCTTCAGAAGCAGAACAATCCAGAGTCGAGATTCTATAATCCGTGGGGTATCCGCTTCAGATGTAGAGCCAGAGTTTCGGATCCTCTGCCTAGGCCTCCATTTTGGCTGTTTTCTTCCTACAGAAGAGAAGGATGATTGAGCGACTTCGTTGTCTCCTAGGAAATCAGTGCTCAGTGGCACTGGATTTGCTAGCATAAGGGTGCTTTTCAGAATGTCAAGCAGTTATTGATTTCTGAATCTGAGCTAGTGCTTTACAATAAACACCAACTGCTCTTTCTCATTGCTGACATCTCACCTCACAGATCCAGGGCTAGATCGAGCCCTAGAATGGGCTGAGGTCTGACATTATTCCTACAGAACAATATTGTCTACAGAACTGAGCTCCACACCTTGCTGAAGAAGCCCTGACACTTTTTTTTGAAGAAGAAGAATTTTATTCATTTTTTCGACAGAGAGAGAGAGAGAGAGAGAGAGAGAGATCGATCACAAGTAGGCAGAGAGGCAGGCGGAGTTGGGGGGTGGCAGCAGGCTCCCTGCCAAGCAGAAAGCCCGACGCAGGACTTGATCACAGGACTCTGGGATCATGACCTGAGCCAAAGGCAGAGGCTTAACCCACTGAGCCACCCAGGTACCCCATCCCTTGAAGCCCTGACTCTTACTTAACACATGGGTCACGAGAACTTCCCACGATTATTTCGTACTCATCCCAAGGTTTGTTTTTGTTTTGTTTTTTTTTTTAATTTTTTTATTGTTTATAAACATATATTTTTATCCCCAGGGGTACAGGTCTGTGAATCACCAGATTTACACACTTCACAGCACTCACCAAAGCACATACCCTCCGCAGTGTCCATAACCCCACCTCCCTTCTCCCAACCCCCCACCCCCAGCAACCCTGTTTGTTTTGTGAGATTCATCCCAAGGTTTTTTTGCGGGGGCGGAAATCAACTCACATTCTCAATTACCTAGCCACATAAGTCTCCCTGGAGAGTTCTGCTCAGTTGAAGTGACAAAAAGTTTGCCTCTCAGCCATTAAGAGCAATTTCTGATGTTGATTCCCTGAGGGGCTGCTGCTTCCAATTCCATTCTCAGTTATCCACCCTCCCGCCCCACTGGAAATCTGAATGTCAGAAGACCTTCGCAACCTACCTCTCTTCAGGGCGCTTAAAGCCACCAAACGGTGTAGGATTCTCAAACCGGATGGTGTCTTCAACTGGGCTCTTGCCCTATCTCTTTTCCTTCTTTACCAAGTCTTTTGAAAGACGCTTCTGTACTTGCTGTCTCCACTTCACTTACCATTTGTGGTTCGGTTCCACTCCCATTTGGCTTCTGTCCCCACTCCCTACTCCACTGAAACAGTCTTCACCACGGGCACTTTGTGGCTAAATCCAATGGCCCGCCCTCAGAACAAGTCTTACTGCCTCTGATGTGTTTGATTCAGTTGACCACTCCCACCTTGACATTTTCTTCTCCTTTGAGTTTTTTCCCTTTTTATATTTTTATCTTTGCCAATTACACATGGAACACATGTCCTGTATGGAAAAACTGGAAAAAAAATCGCAAGGATGAAAATTACAATAGTCCGTAACAATCACCAGAGATAACAACCTTCACCAACAGGTGTGAAACCTTAGAGTCATTTTCTTTTTTTTTTTTCTTTTTTTAAAGGATTTTATTTTATTTTTTTTTTTTCAGAGAGAGAGAGAAAGTAAGAGAGAGCACAAGCTGGCAAAGGGGCGGAGGGAGAGGAAGGAGCAGACTCCCTGCTGAGCAGAGAGCCCTATGTGGGACTCATCTCAGGACCCTGGGATCATGACCTGAGCCGAAGGCAGATGCTTAACCCACTGAGCCACCCAGGTGCCCCCTTACATGTACTCTCTCTTTTTTTTTTTAAGATTTTATTTATTTATTTGACAGAGAGAGATCACAAGCAGGCAGAGAGGCAGGCAGAGAGGGAGAGAGAGAGGAGGAAGCAGGCTCCCTGCTGAACAGAGAGCCTGATGCGGGGCTCGATCCCAGGACCCTGAGATCACGACCTGAGCCGAAGGCGACAGCTTAACCCACTGAGCCACCCAGGCGCCCCCCCCTTACATGTACTCTTAAAATGCAATTGTCATCAGATGATACATATTTTTATTGAGATATAATGACATATAACATTATATTAGTTTCAGGTGTATGAGATAATGATTTGATATTTGTGTATACTGAGAAGTGATCACCATGATAAGTCTAGTTAACATCTGTCACCATAGATAGAAAAACATTTTTCTTGTGATGAGAAATTTTAATATCTACTCTTTATTATTTTTTAAAGATTTTATTTATTTGACAGAGAGAGAGGGAGAGAGAGAGAGCACAAGTAGGCAGAGCGGCAGGCAGAGGAAGAGGGAGAAGCAGGCTCCGCACTGAGCAGAGAGCCTGATGCAGGGCACGATCCCCCCGACCCTGAGATCATGACCAGAGCCAAAGGCAGACGCTTAACTGACTGAGCCACCCCTAAAATCTACTCTTGTAGCAACTTTCAGATATGTAATTGGCTACAGTTACTATGTTGTACATTACATCTCCATGACTTATTTTATTTTATTTTACAATCCCCTTCACCCATTTCATCCACCCTCCATCTCTTCACCTCTGGCAACCACCAGTCTCTTTTTTGCAAAACATATTATCTTATATTCTCTCTCGTTTGCCATTACAACATGACCATTTAAAAATGTCATTAAAGGGGCACCTGGGTGGCTCAGTGGGTTAAAGCCTCTGCCTTTGGCTCAGGTCATGATCTCAGGGTCCTGGGATCGAACCCCGCATTGGGCTCTCTGCTTGGTGGGGAGCCTGCTTCCTCCTCTCTCTGGGCCTGCCTCTCTGACTACTTGTAATCTCTATCAAATAAATAAATAAAATCTTTTAAAAAATAAAAAATAAAAATGTCATTAAAGGTAGCTCTTTCTGTCCATGTGTCCTGTCCCCATGTCTTAATAAAAACACCTTAGGGGGTGCCTGGGTGGCTCAGTGGGTTAAGCCTCTGCCTTCAGCTCAGGTCATGATCTCAAGGTCCTGGGATCTAGTCCCGCTTTGGGCTCTCTGCTCGGCAGGGAGCCTGCTTCCTCCTCCTCTCTCTCTCTGCTTGCCTCTCTGCCTAATTGTGATCTCCTTCTGTCAAATAAATAAATAAAATCTTTAAAAAAAAAACCCCACACACACCTTAGGAGCCTGGGTGGCTCAGTTGGTTGGACGACCGCCTTCGGCTCAAGTCATGATCCTGGAGTCCCAGGATCGAGTCCCGCATCGGGCTCCCAGCTCCAGGGGGAGTCTGTTTCTCCCTCTGACCTTCTCCTCGCTCATGCTCTCTCTCACTCTCTCTCTCTCAAATAAATAAATAAAATCTTTAAAAAAAAAACACCTTAAAAGACAAAATAAATAAAATAAAAATGTCATTAAAGGGATGCCTTGCTGGCTCAGTCAGTGGAGCATGCTACTCTTGACCTCAGGGTTGTGAGTTCGAGTACCACGTAGGTGTAGAGATAACCTAAAAATAAATTCTTTTAAAAAATAAAAATAGGGGCGCCTGGGTGGCTCAGTGGGTTAAGCCGCTGCCTTCGGCTCAGGTCATGATCTCAGGGTCCTGGGATCGAGTCCCGCATCGGGCTCTCTGCTCAGCAGGGAGCCTGCTTCCCTCTCTCTCTCTCTGCCTGCCTCTCTGTCTACTTGTGATTTCTCTCTGTCAAATAAATAAATAAAATCTTTAAAAAAATAAAAAAATAATAAAAAATAAAAATAAAAATGCCATTAAATATTTCTCTAAAACCTGGTTTATGGCCACATAATGCCCTTTGAATTTTGTCACACTTTACTCTATTGATCTCTCTCCTACCTCTGGCTCCTTCATGCTTTGTTCTTACTCCACTGCATAAAAAATTTTTTTAAAGATTTATTTACTTGAGAGAGAGAGAATAAGGCAGGGAGCGGCAGAGGGAGAAGAAGAAGCAGACTTCCCACTGAACAAGGAGCCTGACACAGGGCTCGAACCCAGGACCCCATGATCATGATCTGAGCTGAAGGCAGACACTAAACCAACTGAGCCATCCAAGCACCCTCCACCAAAATGTTTTTTATTAAGTCAACCCAAAGTGGGGCTTGAACTTACAACCCCAAGATCAAGAGCCACATTCTCTACCAACTGAGCCAGCCAGTGCCCATTATTCCCCTCCTTAAATGTTGGGCTAGTCCTCAGGGTTCTAGTCTCTGTTCTCATCACTCTTGAACATTTCCCCGAGCAGTCTCATCCACTCCCATGGCTTCAGTTACTAACAATTGCAAATCTGTATCTTCAGGCCACACCTCGTTTCTGGTCTCCAAATACATGTATACTGAATGTCAGTCTCACCTCTCCAGCTTTCAAACCTGCTGCTCCTCTAGTGTTTCCTTATCCCATTGAATCCTGTTGTATCCACTCCCTGCCCAAGCCAAGCATCTGGGGAGAAGGTGAGTGTCCCCTTCCTGTTCACTCTCCTATACTCCATATTCAATAAATAACTAAACCCTGTAGGTTTTACCTCCTCATATCTTTTGACTTCTTCTCTTCCTTTTTATTTTACTTCCATTACCCTAGTACAGACTCTGGGATAATGTTACAATCTGATTGGCAAACCAATTTCCTGTCTCCCGACCTCCATTCGTGGCCTCTTCCGATCCATTCTCCAAACATTCTTCAGAGTGAGTGGTCTTTCTGAAATAGATACCTAATCATATCACTTCCCTGTTTAAAACCCTCCATTGGCTCCTTACTGCCTTGGGAAGAAAATCTGCCCGTAACACCTTTTCCCTCTTTCTTTCTTTCTTTCTTTTCTTTCTTTCTTTCTTCTTTCCTTCCTTCTTTCCTCCCTCCCTCCCTCCCTTTCTTCCTCTCTTTTTTTCTTTAACATTTCATTTATCTATTACAGAAAGAGAGCACAGGCAGGTAGAACAGGAGGCAGAGAGAGAAGCAGACTCCTCACTGAGCAGGGAGCCCAACGGGGAACTTGACCTCAGGACCCTGGAATCAGGAGCTGAGCCACGGACAGACACTTAACCAACCGACTAAGCCACCCAGGCGCCCAGCTTTTCCCTGTTTCTTTACAAACTCTTCCTCATTCTCTGAAACTTAGCTCAGATAGCTAATACAATGTGTATGTGTATCTCTGCACATACAAAGACTGAGGAGTGGTTAGAGGTAGCTAGCGGGTTTTTGTGCTACATTCAGGAGTTTAGGTTTTATTCCCTCCACTTTCTCTATCCCCCTGTTTCTCCTCTGCACTGTATTTGTCTGTGATGGCACTTATAAGAATCCCCCATATTGTCCATTTCCCTGTCTGTCTCCTCCATTAGAATAATACTTGTTTAAGGGCAGGGGCCATTCATCTCTGTATCAGAACCTATGTTCCTGGCACACAGTAGGTGTCTGATAAATGACAACTGAATGAATGAATGGAGGTGGCCAACAAGGGAGTGAACTTGAGGCCTGTCTTGAAGCTGCTGTCATGTAATGCAGCCATCTTTCATCTTGGCCATTCCCCAGGCATCACTTCCAGAAATGGAATGAGCTGCACAGCAGCCTTAGCTAAAAGCTGTGTCCAGAATGGCCTGGAGAAGATCCCACCACTGAGAGACCATAAAGGCCTGTCACACATGCCAAGCTACTTGGCCTGCATCATCCATCATGGTTACCCATTCTTCCTAGGGGATTGATGTGACGACCTCAGTCAAGATTCCCTTTCCAGGCAATGGATGATGGTAGCCCCCTTTTATAAATGGCTCTAAAGAGCTCCTGCTTTCACCTCATCAGCACTGGTCACGGCTTTTCACTTAATGGTAATCCACTCACTGCCTCGGGCTGGGGGGTGGGGAGGGTGAGGGTCCTGCATAAACTTCAGCTCACCTTAAAGAATGTAGGGATAAGAAACTTACCTGTCAAGTTGAAAGTTACTGAGACTGTTTCAAAGCACGCTGTTGAGACTTACCAACAAGCTCTCCCAGAATTCTCTTCTCTCAATGTGTCTCTCCATGTTGAGCAACAGGAATTGGTCTTGCTGAATTATTCATGAGGGGGCAGCTCAAGACTTGGCTCCAAGGTTTTTGCTAATTTCATTAAATATTTGTTGTGTCCCAGGAGCTCTGTTAGGGGCTATCCCCAAAGGCGAATGAGAGGAGTCTCACTATTGTTTAAATGACCAGCTCTAATATAAGGTAAGCAGAGGTATAAGCAGTATGTTGTGAGAACACAAGTGAAAAAAAGGAAGAGGGAGATGGGAACTCGGTTTTCTACAAGCCGAATCTATGATGGCAACCCCTGTCACATATATTACCATAGATGTTCATTCGGACTAGGGACCTGAAAAGTCTTCATGCCCTAGGATATTTGAGTTGGCCCTTGAGAAAGAATTTGACAGGAGAAAAATCAAAGTGAGGACACTCAAAGTTCAGAGAACAGTATGTAAAAAGGCAACAGGGCATGAAGGTACATGAGCTGCTCAAGGAACACAGAGTTTGGGCATGGCTGGGCCTTGGGGTATAAAAGATAGTGTGGGTAATGAAGCATGAACAGGTGGGCTGACACCAGATTTTGGAAGAGTTATGATGCCTCGCTTGGACATTTGGATTTTACCTAGTAGGCAACGAGGAACCCCTAAAAGCTCTACAGCGAGGAGAATGACCAGATGGAAATGATGCCAATTAACTTGGCAGGATGAATGGGGGATGGGGTAGATGAGAGGTTGCAAGAGTAGGTAGAGGGGACTGTGTCAATAATCCAGGCACAAGGTGATAAATATCTTATTCGGGAGGTGGCAGTGGTGACAGATCCAATAGAGTAGCGAGAGGCAATACTGATGTAGAACATTCCAGTCCTGACCCCTTTTTGCAGGCTATAGGGATTTACTTTTCAGGGATGCATGTTTCTTTTCTGAAAAAGGTGAAATTTGAAGAAATATGTATATATATATATTTTTTTTCTTTAAAGATTTTATTTATTTATTTGACAGACAGAGCTCACAAGTAGGCAGAGAAGCAGGCAGAGAAAGAGGTGGAAGCAGGCTCCCTGCTGAGCAGACAGCCCGACATGGGGCTCGACCCCAGGACCCCGGGGTCATGACCCGAGCCGAAGGCAGAGGCTTTAACCCACTGAGCCACCCAGGTGCCCCAAGTATGTATATTTTTGAAAAAGATTTTATCTATCGGGGCACCTAGGTGGCTCAGTCAGTTAAGCATCTGCCTTTGGCTCAGGTCATGATCCCAGGGACTTGGGATCAAGTCCCGAATCAGGCTTCTTGCTCAGCGGGGAGCCTGCTTCTCCCTCTCCCTCTGCCGCTCCCCCAGCTTGTGTTCTCTCTCTCTCTTTCTGAAAAATAAATAAAGGGACGCCTGTGTGGCTCAGTCAGTTAAGTGTCTGCCTTCGGCTCAGGTCATGAGCCCAGGGTCCTGGGATTGAGTCCCACGTTGGGCTCCCTGCTCAGTGGAGAGCCTGCTTCTCCCTCTGCCTGTTGTTCCCACTGCTTGTGCTCTCTCTCTCCATCTCTCCATCTCCATCTCCATTTAAAAAGATTATTTTTAAAATCTTTAAAAAATAAATAAAATCTTTTATTGATTATCTTTTAGAAAAAGATTTTATTGATTTATTTATTTGAGAGAGAGGGCGGTGGGGAGAGAGAGAGAGAGAGCAGGGGGAGGGACAAAGGCAGAGGGAGAAACAGAATCCCAAGCAGACTTGACGCTGAGCACAGAGCCTGACTTGGGGCTCAATCTTGTGAGCCTGGGATCATGACCTGAGTCAAAATCGAGTCGATGCCTAAACGACAGAGCCACCCAGGCATCCCCAGAAATATATATCTTTAAGGTCTCTCCTGGTTCTAATGGCCTCTGGTTCAGACTAAGTCACTTACCCAAGGCCACAGAGCCAGGATTTGGTCCCAGGCAGTTCTGTCCCTTAATGGCAGTGTGCTTAACCCCTGCACTATGTGGACATTTATATAGGACTAACCTGTCATATCTGGTAAGGGATTAGCTGGCTAGGAGAATGGAGGTGCCATTAATAGGATGGTGGAGTCAAAGAAGGAAGCTAGCTTCCTTATCTGGAACGATTATGTTTCATATAGCCGAGTGCAAGGTGTTCAGGGAACATCTAGCTAGCTCTTGGAAGGGTGGGAGAGCAGCTCTGGAGAGAGGCAAGGTAGGAGAGTTCAGTTTGGCAACCTAAGACCTGAAAGCTATGGAAACAGATGGGTGTATAGAAGGAGGAAGTGAGTATAGGAGAGCAGAGTGCAAAGGACTGTGGGAAGTGATAAAAAGGGGGAAAAAACAGACAAGGAAGGAACAATTGAGGAAGAAACAACCTCGAATAAGCTACTTCCATTTTCTGGCTCTTTAGTCTCTTCCTTTGTACAATGAAGGGGTTGGAACCAGTAAGCTACACGGCTTGCGGCGGAGACTTTCTAACCGTTATCAGAGAAGGTAGAAGAGAACAGAATGCCATGGAAACTGAACAAGAGAGTTTCTAAAGAAGGGTTTAAGAGGTCACTTGCGTCCAATGCTGCAGAGGTGTCAGGGACTGAGGACTTGGGTGAAGCTGCTGGGTCTGGCAATTTGCAGATCCTCTCTACGGTAAGGACCTCTCCTTCCCTCTTGTGCCTCTAATTTTCTGAACCCTTTCTTTTACCACTTCTCAATACAAACGTTCTGCAAAATTCCATTCTCTGCCCTTCACAGAGGCTCAGTCACTCTCTGAGATCCACTGTTATCTCCACAAGGTGAATCAGAAACCTCTGGTTTAATTTTCCTTTTGCACTTCGGTTCACATTTCCAACTGCCTCTTGGATATTTCTATCAGTTACTGAGACTTAGCGTGCTGTATAAACAATAATACTAAAAATGATAGCTGACATTTTGTGAGTGCTTACTCCGCTTAGTCCTTCCTATATGGTAGGTATTTTCTGAGCCCACTTTGTGGATGAAGAAGCTAAGGCTCGGAGGTGTTAAATAATGTGTCTAAGGTCACACAACTGGGATGTTGCAGAACCAAGATTCTTCCTGGTTTCAGAGCTCAAGAGCTTAATAATTTCACTATGATCAGGCTAAAATCAAGACATCATCCTTATTTCCTAAATTAGCTCAGCTGCCTTACTTCCCTATTTCTGCCTCACTTTCCTCCAACATCTTGCTTCTCCCTTAGCATGGGTTCTTATCCCCTTATGCTCAGACAATTATGGAACTTTCTTAGCTGGTCTCCCCACTTGCAGTTTTCCTCCTTCCAATTCTGGACACATGACTAGCTTTAAGAAATTCAGAAGACTTCCCCTTATCTACGTTAAAGTCCAAACTTGTTAGTATGGCCGAAAGATCCCCTTCACAGTCCAGCCCTGCACTTTATCTGCACCGAACCCCCTGGCATCAACAAACATGACAGAAACATTTAAATCTGTAAGGCTTTGCTTAGGGGTCCCCCTACCTTCACCAGCATTTCCACTAGTCTTTCAAATCCTGGCTCTGATGTCATTTCCTCTGTCAAGACTTCTCAGATTCCCAAACCTTTCTTGTGATAGAAATTATGTTCCCTCCTCTGTGTTCCTAGACAGTGACCATTTGTGGATATAACAGTGCCCATCATTAACATATTAAGCTGAGGTGAATAAATCCAACTAAAGATTTATAGAGACAAGAAAAACGTATTTAAGGGGCACCTGGGTGGCTCAGTGGGTTAAGCCGCTGCCTTCGGCTCAGGTCATGATCTCAGGGTCCTGGGATCGAGTCCCGCATCGGGCTCTCAGCTCGGCAGGGAGCCTGCTTCCTCCTCTCTCTCTGCCTGCCACTCTTCCTACTTGTGATCTCTCTCTGTCAAATAAATAAATAAAATCTTAAAAAAAAAAAAAAGAAAAAAGAAAAACGTATTTAAACAGTCCAGATCCCCCTTTGCTCCCCCCTCAACAATTCCCCATTAATAAACATGTACCCTCTGGGCACCAGGCTGGCTCAGTCCATAGAGCTTGATCTCGGGGCTGTGAGTTCAAGTTCCACGTTAGGTGTAGAGATTACTTAAAAAAAAAAAAAAGTGCCCTGTAGTGAGGTACATAGGAAATGTGGATCTAATGTTTTCTCCTAATTGATCCCCACCCCCATGGAACTCTCATGACTCTTACGGGAGCTCGAATTTATGGATTTTTCAACATCATTCTTTTTTTTTAAGATTTTATTTATTTATTTGACAGAGAGAGAGACCAAAATTAGGCAGAGGCAGGCAGAGAGAGAGGGGGAAGCAGGCTCCCTGCTGAGCAGAGAGCCCGATGCAGGGCTTGATCCCAGGACCCTGAGATCATGACCTGAGCCAAAGGCAGAGGCTTTAACCCACTGAGCCACCCGGGCGCCCTTTTCAACATCATTCTTAACTGCATTTCCATGACTCATCAAGGACTCAACTCATGAGATAGCTATCTGTCACAACATGATTATGTAGAATTTCTTGACAGAAAATATGTTGGTCTCCAGCATGACATCTTCTTCATAGGTTTGGGGGGGGGCGTGGGATGAGCTAAACTATTGTTTCATTTTTTTTAAGATTTTATTTATTTGACAAAGAGTGCGAGAGACAGAGAGAGAGAGAGAGAGAACGAGCACACGCATGAGCAGGAGAAGGAGCAGAGGCAGAGGGAGAAGCAGACTCCTTGCTGAGCAGAGAGTCTGACACGGGGTTCGATCCCAGGACTCTGGGATCCTGACCTGAGCCGAAGACAGATGCTTAACCAACTGAGCCACCCAGTTGCCCTAAACTATTGTTTCTTGGGAGGAAGCAAAAGCATAAAAAGCAGGAGCAGTTGCCTGAAGGGCAATTTAAAGAAAAATGTTGATTAAATAACAATACAAGTGGTCACATGTATCTGGCAAAAATTGTGAAGATCATTCTCAGATGACTAAAGTTTGGGAAATATTGCCACTCATGTGCAAACTGGGCTAAAGTATGTCCTTGGAGAGTCCCGCAAGACACTGTTGCACTGGCTGGCAGAGAAGGTTACATGACAGGGAAGAGGAACTCCAACCTTGAAAGCTCTAGACCCGTGTTTCCAGTGCCCTTCTAAACATCTTGTGGCTGTTCCTCGGGTACCTCTATTGGTATGCTAGAGTTAGCTTCTACTGGCAGCGGGTTGTTAATTTTTTTTTAAGACAAGTTTTAGGTTCATTGAGAGAGAGGTAGAGAGATTTAGCATGTACTCCTGCCCTCCTCCATTATCGACATCTCCCACTGGAGTGGAACATTTGTTATCATTGATGAACATACATTGACACACAATAACCACCCAAAATCCATAGTTTACCTCAGGATTCACTCTTGGCGTAGTACAGTCTATGGGTTTAGACAAATGTATAATGACATATATTCACCATTGTAGTGTCATACTGAGTATTTTCGTTGTCCTCCAAATCCTCTATATTCTACCTATTCATCCCTCCCTCAAGCCCCAACTCCTGTTGGCAATCACTGTTACTCTCTCCATAGTTTTGCCTTTCCCAGAATGTTATATAGTCAGAATCATAAAATAGGTATCCTTTTCAGATCGGCTTCTTTCACTGAATAATAACCATTTAAGCTTCCTCCTTGTCTTGATGGCTCATTTATTTTTATATTTTAATTTTTTTAAGATTATTTATTTATTTATTTGACAGAGAGAGATCACAAGTAGGCAGAGAGGCAGGCAGAGAGAGAGAGAGAGGAGGAAGCAGGCTCCCTGCCGAGCAAAGCGCCCTCGATCCCAGGACCCTGAGATCATGACCTGAGCCGAAGGCAGCGGCTTAACCCACTGCGCCACCCAGGCGCCCTATATTTTAATTTTTAAAAAGGATTTTATTTATGTATTTGACAGAGAGAGAGAGCACACAAGCAGAGGGAACAGCAAAGGGAGAGGGAGAAGCGGACTCCCCACTGAGCAGGGAGCCTGATGCAGGGCTCCATCCAGGATCCTGGGATCTTGACCTGAGCCAAAGGCAGACGCTTCAGCATCTGAGCCACCCAGGCACTTCTCATTTCTTTTTAGCAACAAATATTATCCCATTATTTGGATGTACCACAGCTTATCCATTCACCTACTGAAGGGCATCTTGGTTGGTTCCAAGTTCTGGCAATTCTGAATAAGTCACTGCAAACATATTTGTGCAGTTTTTTTGGACATAGTTTTCAACTCCTTTGGGTTGAAAGGAGTGCAATTTCTGGAGAGTATGGCAAGAATATGTTTAGTTTTATAAATAATCACCAGACTGTCTTCCAAAGTGTCTTCCATTTTGTGTGCCTGTCAGCAATGAATGACAGTTCCTGTTGCCCTATATTTTCCCCACCATTTGGTGTTGTCAGTGCTCTGGGACGCCTGGGTGGCTCAGCTGGCTGGTGTTGTCAGTGCTCTGATTTGGGACAGCTAACAAGTGTGTGGGAGTATCTCATTGCTGTTTTAATTCGCATTTCCCTGATAGCATATAATGTGGAATGTATTTTCATGTGCTTCTTTGCCATTTGTATATCTTCTTTGATGAGGTATCCGTTAAGGTCTTTGGCCCACTTTTAAATCAGGTTGTTTGTTTTCTTTTCTTTCTTTCTTTTTTTTTAAAAAGATTTTATCCATTTATTTGTCAGAGAGAGAGAGAGAGGCAGGCAGAGGGAGAAGCAGGCTCCCTGCTGAGCAAGGAGCCTGATGTGGGACTCGATCCCAGGACCTGACATCATGATCTGAGCTGAAGGCAGACACTTAACCCACTGAGCTACCCAGGCGTCCCAGGTTGTTTGTTTTCTAATTATTGAGCTTTATGGGTTTTTTGTATGCTTTGGATAATAGTTTTTGATCAGATGTGTCTCTTGCAAATATTTTCTCCCAGTCTGTGGTTTGTGTTCTCATTTTCTTGGCACTGTCAACAAGTTTTTTATTTTAATTTTTAGCTTCTCAACTCTTTCTTTCATGGATTGTGCTTTTGCTGTTGAATCTAAAAAGTCATTGCCTTACTCAAGGTCATCCAGGTTTTCTTCTACGCTATCTCCTAGGAGTTTGATAGTTTGGTATTGTACATTTAGCTCTATGATCCATTATGAGTTAATTTTTGTGAAGGGTGTAATATCTCTTTCTAGATTTAAAAAAAATTTTTTTTTTGCATATAGATGTTCACCTGTTCCAGCATCTTTTGTTGAAAACAATATCTCTGCTCCATTGTATTGCCTTTGTTCCTGTGTCAAAGGTCAGTTGACTATATTTATGTGGGTCTATTTCTGGGCCTCCTTTTCTGTTCTACTGATCTCTTTGTCTGTTCTTTTGTCAATGCCACCGGTCTCGATTACTGTAGCTTCATACTAAGTCTTGATATTTGGTGGACTGACAGTCCTCCAAATTAGTTCTTCTCCTTCAGTATTGTGTTAGCTATTCTGGGTCTTTTGCATCTCCATTTAAATTCCATAAAATCAATCTGCTGATAGCTACAAAATAACTTGGTTATTTTGGTTTTTGAGTAGGGTTGCTTTGAATCTCGAGGTCGAGTGGGGAAGAACTGACACCTTGACAATATTGAGTCTTCCAGTTCATGAACATGGAGTATCTATCTATCTAATTCTTCTATGGTTTTGTTATCCTCATACAGATCTTGCACATATTTTGGTAGATTCATACCCAAATATTTCATTTTGGGGGAGTGCTAACATAAATTAGTATTGTGTTTTTGTTTCAAATTTCACTTGTTCATTATTGGCATTGAGGAAAGTAATTGACTTTTATATATTAACCTTATATTCTGCAACCTTGTTATAATTGCTTATTATTTCCAGGAGACTTCTGGTCAGTTCTTTCAGATTTTATAGACAATCATGTTGTTTGCAAACAAAGACAGTTTTATTTATTTCTCCTCAATCTGTATAACCTTTTTTCCCTTTCTTATCTCATTTGTATTAGTTAGATCTTCCCCTACAGTGTTGAAAGGAGTGGTGTGAAGGGGACATCTTTTTTTTAGGATTTTTAAAATTTATTTGACAGACAGAGATCACAAGTAGGCAGAGAGGCAGGCAGAGAGAGAGGAGGAAGCAGGCTCCCTGCTGAGCAGAGAGCCCGATGTGGGGCTCAATCACAGGATCCTGGGATCATGACCTCAGCGGAAGGCAGAGGCTTAACCCACTGAGCCACCCAGGAGCCCCTGAAGAGGGCATCTTTACCTTGCTCCTGATCTTAATGGGAAAGCTTTGAGTTTGTCCCCATTAAACACGATGTCAGCTGTAGTTGGTTTGTTTGTTCTAGAGATTATTTGTCAAGTAGAGGAAATTGCCCTCTATTCCTAGATTACTGAGAGTTTTTATTTTTTTTCATGAATGGGTGTTAGATTTTTATCAAATGCTTTTTCTATATCCATTGATATGATCATGTGATTTTTCTTTGTTAGCCTATTGATGTGATTGATTACATTAATTTATTTTTGAATGTTGTACCAGCCGTGCATATCTGGAATAAACCCCACTTGGTCAAAGCATATAATTCTTTTTATACATTGTTGGAGTTGATTGGCTAATATTTTGTTGAGGATTTTTGGATCTATGTTCATGAGAAATATTGGCCTTAGTTTTCTTGTAATGTCTTTGTCTGGTTTGGGTATTTTAGGGTAATGCTGGCCTCACAGAATGGGTTAGAAAGTATTCCTTTCCCTTCTGTGAAAATCATAGAGAACTGATGTAATTCCTTCCTTAAATTTTTGGTAGAGTTCACCAGTGCATCCCTCTAGGTCCAGCGGTTTCTGTTTTGGAAAGGTTATTGATTCAACTTCATTAATAGATATAGGCCTATTCGGATTTTCTATTTCTTCTTTCAGCTACTTGAATGTTTCAAAGAGTTGGTCCATTTCATCTAGATTATCAAATTTGTGAGCATAGAGTTGTCTGTAGTATTCCATTATTTTCCTCTTAATGTTCATGGATCTATAGTGATTACCCCTCTTTTAATTTATGATATTAGTAATTTGTGTCTTCTTTCTTTTTTTTTCTGTAAGCCTGGGTAGATGCTTATCAATTTTATTGATCTTTTCAAAGACTCAGCTTCTGTTTCATTGATTTTTCTCCATTGATTTCCTGTTTGCAATTTCTTTGATTTCTGTTCTAATTCTTTCTCTTTTTTTTTCTTCTGTTAACTTTGGATTTGATTTGCTCTTTTTTTCCTAGTTTCCTAAGGTGGAAACTTAAGATGTCTGATTTTATACCTTTTCTTCTTTTCTAATACAGGCATTTAATGCTATACATTTTTCTCTAAGCACTGTTTTTGTTGCATCCCACACATTTTGATAAATTTTTATATTTAGTTTTTCTTTCAGTTCTAAATATTTAAAAATTTCTCTTGAGGTTTCTTCTTTGACCTCTGTGTTATTCAGAACTGTGCTGTTTAATCTCCATGTATTTTGTGATTTTTCAGTTATTCTTCTGTTATTGATTCCTATTTTAATTCTGTGGTCTGAGAACAGACATTGTATGATTTCTATTTTTGAATTTGTTAAAATGTGGGGGGGTGGGGTTGGCCCAAAACGTGATCTGTCCTGGTGAATGTTCCATATGAGCTTGAGAAGAATATGTGTTCCACTGTTGTTGAACAAAGTAGTCTATAGATGTTGATTGTATCCAGTTAATTGATGGTGCTGGGGAGTTCAACGATGTTCTTACTGATTTTTTGCCTACTGGATCTGTTCATTTCTGACAGAGGGGTGTTGAAGTCTCTAGTTGTAATAGTGGCTTTATCTATTTCTCCTTGAAGTATTATCAAATTTTGCCTCACATAATGATAAGGAAGATGTTTTCAAGATGGGGGAGAGAGATCAGACTTAACTCTGAATACAAAAAAAAGGCAAGTAGGGATTTATAGCCAGTGAGAAGAAGGAGGGCATCAGTGGGTGAAAAATTACCAAGAGGAGATGTCAAGGATGGAGGATTCTTGTTAAACTGACCTAACAGTCCTGCTAGAGGCAGGCCAAAGACATAGACATCAAATGTGGGGACTGGAGAACTTGATCAGATACCAACAGTGGGAGGATAATTTAGCAGGAGTCTTTGCTAAGACTGGGCTGGCAGGCCAAAGACAGAGTGAGGGCCACAGTTGAGGCCTACTGAAAAGAGGACTCACAGAAGCCTAAAATGTGGTCAAGGGGAGAGTCTCTGTCAATCTCCCCTCCTGTTCAAAGAAAGAAGAGACTTCCTTCTTTCTTCTAAACTATTAAAGTCCATTTATTGTCTCATCACTCTTTTGCTCATTAAGAACCAGTTGTTGAGATTTGGTAGTAGAAGAGATTTGTTGGGTGGTGTGAGCCATCAGGCATTCAGTAAAGGGAATGTCTAAGAAAACAAAAGAAAAAACAAAGAGTAATGGTTAGAGAAAGTTATAAATACAGCTCCTGAGCCTGAAGGGCAGCTAGTCAGAAAATGTCCGTACACTGGGCTCAGAGCATCTTTCAGCGGTGGAACGAGAACAATAGCGGCAACCCTACAGATTTCCTGATTGGCAGTTTTCATGGTCATTTCCTGGGGGAGGGCACGGAAGGTGCAAGTCTCCCAGTGAAAATCCTACGTCGCCCACACAACAGCAGGCACGGGTTGCCCATATGTGTTCTGCCATGGGGATGACTCCTCTGACGTTCACATTAAGTTGTCCAGCTTCAGCTTATAGGGCTTCTTTCGATTCTGGGGGAAATGTCAGCTACAAGACAACCTGGAGTCCCAATAAGGTTCTCGGCAGTCAGGTTTTAGTTCTCAGTGGTACCAAGTCATGAGAGTGGGGGGAAAGTTGGAAATGCCAAGTTAGAGAGTTGTAGCCAGATATCAAAGGAGATGAAAGGAATTAAGAATTAGTAAGGACTGACATAATGTGTAGGATGACAAGATCCAGTCTAATTTACAGAGAGATAGCAAGGTAGTGAGTAAAATGAGTTTACCAAGGGTTGAAAAACAGCTCAAAGACAATGAGTGGGAGGAGAATCTAATAAGCCACAAAGGCATGCTATGGTTTTTAATTGAGACATAAAATTTCTCTCTATAGTCACCCTCACCTTTTTTTTTTAAGATTTTATTTCTTTATTTGACAGAGAGAAATCACAAGTAGGCAGAGAGGCAGGCAGAGAGAGAGAGAGGGAAGCAGGCTCCCCACTGAGCAGAGAGCCCGACGCGGGACTCGATCCCAGGACCCTGAGATCATGACCTGAGCTGATGGCAGCGGCTTAACCCACTGAGCCACCCAGGCGCCCCCACCCTCACCTTTTTGATTCTTGCTTAAAAAATAAGTCTGATCTCATTAGATTTGGCCTGATTATTAACATAAATGTGGCAAGAATGGTAAGTGACCATATAGGCCTTTTAAAGTCTGTTTTGCTGGAACTTTTTTTGGTGGGCGAGGGGCCGAGGGAGCAGGCTCCATACTCAGCATACGGCCGGAAGCAGAGCCCAACTTGGGGCTTGATCTCATACCCCTGAGATCACGAACTGAGCGGAAATCCAGAGACGGATGCGTAACCGACTGAGCCACCCAGCTGTCCCAGCTGGAACTTCTCATAGGAATCTCACATTAGACATTTAAAAGCCTTCTGGAGTCCAGCCAAGAACTTGCCACAAGATTTCATCTGCAATACCTATAGATTTGGGTGAATTCCTCTCTTCTCAAGATTCCCCCTCCTCCCTGAACAGCCTAAGATTCCTGGGCCTGCCTGGAAGTGACCCTCCTTATTCACCTGTAAGGCTAGGAACCCTGGAATCTAGGTATCAGACAGTTTTCTCAAGAGGGCTTTGCAAGCATTGGTTCCATAAAGTCAACCTTAGTTCCTTAAAACTGGTCATATCTGATTCTGTGCACATCATTCTCAAATATGACTTTCCGACTGAAGTTTTGGTTATATAGGCAAGGCTTCCAATTATGTCCTATTAGGAAGAGGACAGATTCTTATTGAACTTATGCAAACAGTTATATTGCCACGGAAATAAAAATACTCAGAGTTTTCAAATTCTGGAGAGATGAGTTAGGGAGAAAAGATTAATGTTTCCTTTCTGTTTACAAAAGAATGATCTACCAGTTGTTACAAGTATAGAAAATTTAGAAGAAAAAAGTGTTCCTTAAATCCAGCAGCAATATTCCAAACAAAAGTCGTAATTATCCTTCAGTTCACTCAGTCCCATGGAATTCATTCTTGATCTGCTTGATCTCTGACTGGCAGTTCTATGAACCCATTTGCTTCTTCACTGGAGTTCTGAAAATCTTTTTTCGTTTTTAAAGTAATCTCTATACCCAAACTTACAACCCTGTGATCAAGAGTCACATGCTTCATCTACTGATCCAGGCTGATGCCCCAAGTTCTGAAAATCTTGACTCAATCCAGTGGTGTGTTCCCAAAATCATTTAAGCAATGCCATCAGAAGCCTGTATCCCAGACTACCTGGGACAGTACTTTCCACAGGTCTTTGAGAAATTTTGCAAGTGGGTGGCTATCACATGGCTGGGGGGCAGAGGGGCATATCTACACCACAGGAATTAGCAAGTAAAGTCTCCCTTCACCACCCAGACCTGGTAGATAAACAGTTACCAGAACACCACCAGGCACTTCTAACTCAGTTTATCCCAGACTGAGCTCCCTATCTCCTCCCATAAAATCTGCTTCTCATTCTAAATTCTCATTCTCTATGCGAATAATGTCACCATAGACCCAGTCGTCAAATTAGAAATCTCTGGAGTTGTCCATGGCTCCTTTCTCCCCAGTCACTGAGTCTTGTCAACTCTCCCTCAGGAACGTTTTCCTGTGCTAATCCTCTCTGTCAGTATCTCAGCTCACACTCCCATCATCTCTTGCCTTCACAACTGCAATAACCTCTTGAGGGATCTGCTTACCCCCAGTGCATCTGGACACTAATTCCCATGTAATCTCCCTAAAACCCCAGTGCAATCCAGTCACTTGCCATCATAGAGACTACAGGTGGCTCCCCCTTACCTGTGGGAGAATGTCTGGGATCTTCAGCATCGCCCACAGAAGCCTGCATAATGTGGCCACGAGTCATCTTCAGACTCACAATCGATATACCCATGATATACCGCTATGATATACCCCACGGTCCAGTATGAACTGCTTCTTGTTCCCCTAGTGTGGCCTACTCCTTCAACACTTTATGTTTTGGCCTATGTTATTCCTTCTGTCTGAAATCCTCTGCACCATTCAGAGCCTGGGAAATTTCTCCTCTTCTTTAAAGATCCAGCTCAGAAGGACACCTGGGTGGCTCAGTGGGTTAAGCTTCTGCATTCAGCTCAGGTCATGATCCCAGGGTCCTGCGATGGAGCCCCACGTTGGGCTCCCTGCTCAGTGGGGAGCCTGCTTCACCTTCTCCCTCTGCCTGTCCTTCCCCTGCTTGTATGCTCGCACTCTCTCTCTCTCTGTCAAATAAATAATAAATTTAAAAAAAAATTTTAAAAAGATCTGGCTCAGAGTTAATATGTTTGGTGAATTCTGCCAAGAAAAGCCAGTCTTCTGCCCCCACCACACACACAGTCTCTTTGTGCCTCTAATACAGAACTGATCACACAGTGTTGTCGATACCTGTTTTAAAGGTCTGACCCCCTCACTATATTGTGTCTTCGCCCCCGGGACTCGCACAGCACTTGCAACACAGTGAGAACATCAAAACTGTTGAAGAATAGATGGGAAGGTGAATGAATGGAGTTGATTCCTAGCCCTAAGAACTGGGCTGTTTCCTGATTTGTTATATAAAAGCCCCAACCTGGGGCACCTGGGGGGCTCAGTCATTAAGTGTCTGCCTTCAGCTCAGGTCATGATCCCAGGGTCCTGGGATGGAGTCCCATATCCGGCTCCCTGCTCATCGGGGAGCCTGCTTCTCCCTCTCCCACACCCCCAACTTGTGTTCCCTCTCTCGCTGTCAAATAAGTAAACCTTAAAAAACAAAAACAAAAAAAGCCCCAACCTTAAGGCCCTACTCTGGTGCTCCCAGCTTCTCGTTCTTACCTTGGTGCCTTGTGTGACACCCTGGTCTTCACAAGTGTCCTGCTTTATCCAGCTCTTGCCAAAACTTTTGATGTATGGCATCCCGCTCTGGAAGCCCAGGCACCACAAAGCCTCCATCACTGGCTGCCGACCACCTGGCTGCCTGGGGCTTCCTCCTAACATCTGCTGCATTCCAGGTGCTTGCTCCACCTGCCCGTTGAAACAGCTGGCTGGGGCCTCTGCCGCTGCTGCTCCTGAGATCTTCTGCTTTTCCCTGATCTGCCCTCAGTTCTTTGGCCATCTCTGTTCTCGCTTCCCCTGCCTAAAAATGGAGGGCCCCCCCTTTTTTACCACTGTCCAACCAGAAGATTAGGTAGAGCAGGCTGATTAAATTCATGGGCTTCAGACTCTAACTGCCTAGATTCAAATCTCACCTCTTGCCCTTACAGCCAACTGCGTCATCTCGGGGCAAGTCACTTCATCTCCTTGAACCACAGTGGGCTTACCTGCAAAGTGGGCATGATAATGATAGCTATATTACAAGGTCACTGTGAGATTCTTTTTGAAAATATTTTATTTATTTGAGAGAGAGAGAGAGCGCGCGAGGGAGAGAGAGAATCTGAAGCAGACTCTGTGCTGAGAGTGCGCCACACGGGGCTCAATCCCAGGACCAATTGTGAGATCACAACCCAAGCCAAAACCAAGACTCAGACCCTTCAACCGATTGCACCCCCCCCCAGGCACCCCAGGTCCATATGAGATTTAAATAGAATGATGTCCTTAACGTGGCACCTGGCACATAGTAAATACTCAATGACTATTTGCTATCATTATTATTTGTATGTTTCCAGTATCTGGGACAGAGCTGGCACTCAATCAACATGAGTGGAGAGGGAAGGAGGAGATAGAATAACAATCACTGGCTCTTCAAGGTTTCCTGATCAAAGTCTGCCGATTCCACCCCCACCTCACGATGTAAATACATTACAGCCATTGGGTTCTGTCACTCAGCTAGTTCTGAAGTCCCCCCTTCTCCAGGAACCCTTTGCAGTGGCAAGCCAACAACAAAGTGCGTCCCCACCCGCCTCGCTCTAAAACTCTCACAAATGCCCACTCCCACTTTTCACTGCACTTACCTGAGTTTATCCTGTAGCCTGACCCCAAGGTGGATCATGGGCGTGAACATCTCTGAACTACACATTATACTACATCTTAGCCCACGTCGCCTGCCTCCCCCATGTGAATGTGCTTTCTGCATTCCCCCATGTCAGTCAGCCCTCTTTGCCTCTGATTGTCAGGACGAAGACTGCGTGTAAACGGAAGAGAACAGCCAGAACCTTGCACAGAGAAATGCTTCAGAATCGTTTCGTGATGAGAAAGAGAAGGTGGAAGCACAAGCTGGGGAGGGGATGGGATTTGTGTTATTCACTTACTTTTCACCCCAGCAGGGGCAGAAAGCATGCCACCTCTTTCCTGCTCATTGGCCGCATTCCTCTCAGAGGCCAGAGGGGCAAGCCTGGACAATGCAAAGGAGCTGTGGATGGGACTTAGCCAAGGGGCCTCCAAAGGGAGAGCAGGGGGGCTGACTAGGAGGGACTAGAAAAGGAAGGTGCTTACGTATTTCTCAGCACCTTCTTTGTTTCCTCAAGCTGCAAGCCCCTCTTTTCTCCTGGAGACACAATACCAAAGCGCAAAAGCTCCCTCCGGAATAGATGGGAATAGATGCCCGAGTCTCAGAGCACTTTGCAGACTTGGTGGTCCCTGAGTGTCTAGCCTTTGGTATGAGACTTGGGCCCCGGCGAATTTGCTGGGCACCCACTATGCACAAAGCCCTGCACAAGGCGGTGTAAAACCTAAGCGGAACTGGAAGCTTTCAATCACAGGCTCTGGCTGTGGCATAAGAGACACAGCAGAGAAGTGGTGATGATTGTGTGAGCATGAAAGAGCAATTGAGCCTACAAGCGCCCAAAGGCAACAAATTCAGCCAGTTCCTTGCCAACTTCCTGCTAGAGATCAACTGGCTTGACTTGACCTTATCCAGGAAAGCATGCTGTGAAGACAGGCACGGGCACAGCACGGCTAGGGGCCCTTGCCCAGGTGAAAGTCCATTCATTCACCTATTTAAGTGGACTGGGTCCAGGACGGCTCCTTAGCTCAGTCTCAGCTCCCCCACTTCCCTCTCCCCACTCATTAACTGCTCCTAGTCTGTTTCCTCTTTAGGGCTTCGGTCCCCAGCAAAGCTGCCACAGGTGCCCAGACCAGATGCTCAAGACCTCACAGAAATACCTGAAAACTCCCCATCCTAATTTTGCCTCCCCGGACTGCTCCCTCGGTGAGGCCGCCTCTTGGAGACATGCAGCCTACTCAGAGCTGCCTGACGTTTGGAAATTGAATGGAAACAGAGGCAGAACCCCTGCTGGCGTCTCTCCTTCACCCACCCCCATCATCTGAAAGGAAGAGCTGGAAGAACAGTGACGGGTTAAGCTCCTTATAAGCAAGTGAACCTCCTCTCTCCTCCTATACAGCAATCGTTTGGGGTTCCTCTATGTTTTAAAGTACACTGCAGAAAACGGTCCCTGCCAGGATTCGCCAAAACCTGTCCCCCACGGGTGGGGGCCAGCTAGGAGCCAAGGGAAAAAGTATGGGCGGGGCGGGGATCAGGAAGGGAACTGAGCGAAGAATTTGAGGGATGAGTCATCAAAAATAAGCTGGGCAAGAGAGCGGAAGTAGTCATGCTAGCTGGGAAGGAGCCGGACATTCATTAGCCGCACTCGCTGTCAATCACACCCGCCCCGCAAATGCCATGAAAGCCTTGGGGGGCCCTCCCCTCCCAGACCGGAATTCGGGTCTCGGTGGGGGCTCTAACGGCTTTGAAATCGGAAAAGACCGAGCGCCGGCGGCCGTCAGAGGAGTCTGATCCGGCACAGGCCGGCTTCTTGGAAAGATGGCGTTTGCTGTCAAGGTCACATGGCCACCTTAGGGGACTAAAGGAAATGCCATCTGAGAATAATAGGCAAGGGCCCCTGGAGGACCCAGATTTTCCCCCTAGTGGACTCCGAAGCACGCTCCTGTTTGTCAGAACACGTGTCCTAAAATGCAACATCAAAACAAGATGAGTGGGGGGCTTCCCGGGCTCTCTCCTGTCTCTAGGAGAATGAAGCGGTTGGGGAGCCCAAGGCGGGGGTAGACTGCAGAACCAGAAGGCATCACCTACGCTCTCCCCAGGGACGGCCAATCTCACCAGTTATCTTTTAGGCTAAAGGCTGAGCTGCTTGGGCTAACCTCTGACTTCTCACCTGTTTTTTTTTTTGTTTTTTTTTTTTGAAAGGTTGCCTTGAACATTACACCAGAGAAGTTCACCTGCAGTTTGGCTTTAGCTGATCCAGGATAGGATAAGAAATGCAAGTTAACCCATAAATTCATCTGTTTGTGTGGTGTTTTGTTAGTATCCTTCTCCCTTAGTTTCCTAGCAGCTGTTACTTTGCAAACATTTGCAACCCTGTTGCAGCTACAGGACAGGATAAAAAGGGATTTGTTAACTTCTGGGCCTGTCCAAATAGGGGGCACCCATCCTGTCCCCCTGTATTGTAGAGACCCGGGAAGAACTGGGGCATATAAAAGGAGTGACCCAAGCGTGGGATCATTCCAGTCTAACAGATTCTTTCCCTTTGCGCTTAGGCCCACAATCCTTCACGCTCCCACCCACAATCCAAACTCCAAACTGAGGGCTGGCCCAGGATTCATCAGCACTCAGAAGGGCCTGAAAAGGCAATGCCCAGAGAGGGTAGCACACAACAGAAAATCAGACCTCGGGGGGATCTGAGAATGGGCTGGCCTTTTCACTGGCTCTGTCTTGTCCTTGCCCAGCTCTGGCCATCCCAGTTCAAGCCACCCCCTCGGTTTACCCTCTGCTGTTGTCCCATCGATGAGGCATCATCAAACCAATCCGGTTTCAGTTTTATTGATAGCTTTGAGTCTATTCAAGAATGGGGTTTGAGGGGAAAAGGAGCCACCATCTCTCCTGTTGTCTGAGGCCCTGGTTCTCCCTTCCTTCCTCTTTCAGAAGGGCTGTAGGAAGCCTAAGTGTAGCCTCAGAGAGTGGAATTCTTTTGGAGGAGCTTGGACTCAGTCATTCTAGAATGGTAGAGCCTACTCGGGGGGAACGGACAGGCAAACCTGAGCGCGTGGAGGAACCCGACCCTTTTACTAGGACTTCCTTGACCACCCTAGGGACACATAACAGTTTCTCGTGGTCAGGTCTGAAAGAGAGCTTCTAGCATCTGTTGCGGATATTGAAGCCATCATGAAAGCGTGTGTGAGTGGGCTGTGGGTGGAGGGAGTGGGGACATGGCAAAATATACATTCCCAGGAGTACTCTGAGGACAAGAGCAACTTTGGTGGTAGAGGAAAGGATGGCCATGAGGCCCAGAGTAGCGCTTTCCCTTCCTCCCTCTTTTCCCTTACCCAGACCCCCAAGTGCCCCTGAATGGTTGGGTCTACCCTAAGGGAAGGAAGCTAACCCCATCCCTAGAATGCCGAGGTGCTGCACAGTGCCCTCAACTTTGGAAGGAAGCTGCTACACTGTGTGCTATATTCTGTCTCTGACACCAGGTGGCACCAAATTATAACTCTGAAGAAACCGTCAGGAAATGGACCTTGAGAGCCCTTGAACTATTTTCCTCTCCCTCTCTGCTTCCCACATGGAATTGAAGAAGGCTTTTGGATACCGTAGCTAGCTCTGCTTCAGTGAAAACACTCGCTTCCCTAAGCGAGAGCCACTGCCAGGTAAAGATTCCTAGAATTTAGATGTGGCCTTGGTCTCTGCCCTTCCTGGAAACCTATGTCTCAACTGCAGATAAGGCAAAAGGTGATTTTCCTGGAATCTTTCCAGACGCCTCCACCCTTCTGCCCAAGAGCTGTTTTTTTCCCAAGGAAGTTAGCTGAAGAATAACAGACGTGAGACCTAGAAGGCTCTGCTCAAATGCTGATCGCCCCCACCCGCCCCGCGCCTGAGGGCTACATGTTCTGTCGTGGGAATGACCATGTCTGTCGAAGTTACCGTGTTGCTGACCAGACCAGCCTCATTGCCTCTCAACGGGCAAACAGGACTGCTTTTGGCGCCTCAGACACACTCCATAAATTCCCACTCCTAGGCTCCTCCACCTAAAATGCTGTCCTCCCGAAGCCATTCCTGTTGGTCGGCTCTGTCCCACTTTTGGAGGTGCAGAGAGACCTCCATGAAGCCTTCCTAGATTTCCTCCAGTCTGAAGAGACCTCCCGCTCTGCTAAGCTGCTGTAATGACTTGGGCCATTTGCCCTACCTATTCTTCTCTTTTATATTATAGATATCTGTGAACATATCTCCCGTACAAAATCATGAGCTCCCCAAGAACAAGGGCTATATCTTGTCTTTTTTTTTTTAAACCCTGTACTGACGAACATGGTAGGCACTCAATAAATAATAATAATAATAGTTTCGTACATTCGTATGGTGCTTACAGTTTACGAAGCACATTTACATCCCTTTTCCCATTTAATCTTCACAAGGGCCCTGTGAGGTAGGTATTACCATTCCTATATTACAGATGAGCAAACAGACTCAGGGAAGTTAAACAACTTTCCCAAAGTCACACAGCTAGGCAGAGGCAGAGATGGGTCTGAATGCACGTTTTCTTTTCTTTTTTTCAGATTTTATTGATTTATTTGTCAGAGAGAGATAGTGAGCACCAGCAGGGGGAGCGGCAGGCTGAGGGAGAAGCAGGCTCCCCGCTGAGCAGAGAGCCCAGTGAGGATGCAGGGCTTGATCCCAGGACCCTGGGATCATGACCTGAGCCAAAGGCAGCCATTTAACAGACAGAGCCACCCAAGCATCTCCGAATGCACGTTTTCTGACCCTAAATTCAGTCTTCAACTTTCTATAGCTGAGCTGAGGGCTGGAAATTGTTTCATGGAGATTGAAGCCACGGGGCTCATCGTGGGGACTGGGGAAATAGGAGATCTAAAGGTCAGACTCCTCTTGTTTCCTTTCTGCTCCCTTCTCTCCTCACTCCATTGTTTCCAAAGAAGATTTCAGAATTCAACCTTATTTTGTTTGAGGATGACCTGGCGTGAGATGTCCTTGTGGAAAATGTGGGGTGAAGACAGGACAGTGAGGTGTATTTGCAGCCGGTGACTAATGCATCTTTGTCAGCCTGGAGGGAGGTCCCTGGTCTGTCCGATAATTTAATTAACAACTTGGATCAGGACATCAATGGCCTGCTGATCAAATTTGTAAATGACAGGAAGCAGGATTCTGGAAGATCCCAGGAGGCCATAATGAGTCAGGAAAATGGAATGTGAAGTTTCACAGTCTAGTTTGTCACAACTGAATACTTGAGGACAAGGTAGGAGAGCCACGCCTTAAGAATAATCTGTGTGAAAAGGTTTCAGGGGTCGGCGGTGCCTGTTAAGCTCATGATGTTTGACGCTAGCTGCCCCACGTGCTTATAGGCCTCAGTGGCTGGGATGCCAGAGCTCACAGCTGGGCTTTCTCCGCCACTCATCAGACCACAGTGGAAGACTGTCTTCCGTCCCAGACGCTACACATGACCAGGGGCATTAGCAGCCTGGAGCATGCATGAGAAACAGACAGACGGACACCAGGAGGGTGGGAGGATGGAAAATCGTCACACGGGAACTACCAGAGCCATTTAGCCTGGAGAAGGGATCCCCAGGATGATGGCGGTGGTTCAGGAACCAGTTTTCAAATATTGGAAAGTTTGTGACACAGAAGAGGGATTTGCCCTGTTTTGTTTCGTAAGAAGGATGCTGTTAAGAAGGAAGGGCGAGTGTTATGGAAAAACATATTTGAACTCACCCCAAGGAAGAACTTTATAAAGGTTTAAGATGCCCAAATATTGTGCAATGGTCTGCTTTCAAAGAACAAGGTTTTCACATCACTGGAGGTATTTAAGCAGAGGCAAGATAACTATTTGTCAAGGAGACTGCAGCAGGGAATCAAGCACTAGATCATAAGGGAGGGGAATTAGGCAACCATTAAGGCTGCCTTTGACACTGTAATTTTGAGGTTGGGGGGGCGGGTGCTGGAAGTGAAAATAGTCTCAGCCTTCAGAGTAGATACCTCTTAACCTGTTCTTATCTCTGTTTCTAGTCTCTCCTCCTCCAGCCTGCCCTGCACCTGGGCTCCAGAAATATTTTCCTAAATACCTTCCCATGAGACCCACCCGCTCAAGCATCATAAAATCTCAGTAACGCTGGTCAGCTGGTTTGAACCTTTATCAGATGCTTTCATTGCCTTTGCACCAACCATATGGAGTGGTTGTCCAGGGGCTGCTCGATTATCTCTGGAGCTGCCTACCTTTTGGGATAGCCCATTCCAATTCCAGAGAGTACTACTAATCATTAAAAAATTCTTACTAAAAACAGCAATGTGCTTATATTGGGATGCTGAGCTTAGGATCTCTTTTCTCCTCTGTTTTTAAAACTGTTGGTAATAAATTCTACAAGGGGCAGGGGGGTGCCCGTGTGGCTCAGTTGGTTAAGTGTCTGCCTTAGGTGCCTAAGGGCTCAGGTCCTGATCTCAGGGTCCCGGGATCAAGCTCCACCTCGGGGCTGGGCTCCTTCCTCAGCAGGGAGCCTTCTTCTCCATCTGCCTATAGCTCCCCCTGCTTGTACTCTCTCTCTCCGTCAAATAAATAATAAATAATAAAAAAATTCTACAAGGACTTCAAGAGGCTGGAGTCATAAGCTGAAACATTTATTATCATTTTTTCATTATAAAAAAAAGAAAAAAAAAGCATCTTCCTTATGTTGAACCCAAATCTGCTTTCCTCTCACTTTTGCCCATTAGATCTTGGAGCCCTTGGAGTCATGCACAGAACATATCTACAGCTTCCTCTTCCCCATGAGCCCGGTCATGATTTGCTGACAGTGAACACATCTCTCGGGATTTGCCAGTTGCCTTGCTGTTCTCACCACTTTTTCTCTGCGTGTACTTTCATTGACATCTCCCTTGGAGTTTGATGCCTGCGCTGAACAGAGAGAGAGGTCTTCAAGTGTGGTCTGACCGGTGCAGAGTAGCACCCGATGATTACCTCCTTCATTCTGGACACTATACCTTTATTAATACAGCCCAAGGTCACAGTACTTTCTGTAGCAACCAAACCATGCTTTTCACTAGTGGCTCATTATGAGCTTTCATTTACTTTAAAACCTTTCAAGCCACATCTCTCACATCCTACATTTGCAATGTTAAATGCAGGACTTCCAATAAGTGACCTTGTCTTTGTCGCTATGAACTTCTGTTTTCCTATAATGAGTCCATCACACCAGCCTCTATTTTTTTTTTTTTCATCACACCAGCCTCTTGATGTCTCTCCGAATCCTGACTGTCATCTCACCTTTTGGCTCTCTCTCCCAGCTGTATGTAATTTTCGAGTTTGATCTGGTGACATGAAAACAGAATCCTGTCATGTGTCATCGGGCAACGGGTTAATAACCCGCCTAGGTTTATCTTTACCCACCCCACATTTTTCCGTGTTGTCCCAAAAGTATCATGAGAGGATGTTTCGATGAACTCCAGGAACGTCTTCTGTATAGCGTTCTCCACCTCTGCCCATACAGGCAGGCACCTTAGCAAAGGAAATGAGCTGAGCCAGGGAGTTACTTGTTTGTCCTGACACCATGCAGGGGCTGAGAGGTCTTTGCTTCCTTTTCTAAGGGCTCACCAGCTATCCTTTTAATCATCTGTCCTAGAATCTTGCCCTCAATCAATATCAAACGTATTGATCTGTAACATCGCTTCCCATTTCTAAGAGTGTGAGTCACGTTTGTCTGTCTCTAAGCTGCAGTGTGCAGCTTCCTCACTCTCCATGGGGTTTTCAGACTTGAGCCACAAGTCCTTGCAATGCCCCTGGGCTTGTTATTGACCCAGACCCTGAGATGGAGTTACCCAGAGCCCCTGAAGGCTCTCTTGGTCTGGACTGTCTTTAGGAGTCTCTCCCTGGTGCTCATTTTGTCCTTTCTACTCTGAATATCCTTCTGCTTGCAGAAGAGAAGGAACAAAAGAGGATCTGGGTGGAGAGGTTCTTATTTTCTCACTCTCAAGACATTTAGCAAAAGGAAAGGGCAGGGTGGTCCTATCACACGTGCGGTGACACTCCAAGTCTGTCATGAAGAACTCCACAACCTGCCCTTTAATCTTGATCTTGATCTCCGGCCCTTTAACTTGAACCCTCTTCTTCGGTCAAGTCAGTCCCCTTGCTGCTCCTCAAGCATGCCAAGACTCCTCGCCACAGTCAGCCGGAAGCTTGTCTCCCACTTTGAAATGCCCACTCTTCCAGCCAACCCCTCAAATCCCGTTGTGGCCTTTTTTGGGACGTCTCCAGCTCCTTTAACCTTTACCATACACTTGAAGTCACATGCTGGATCTGCACTTTGTTCATTTTATTATAGTTCAGTTTTGTATTCCTGACAGTGTGCACCCCAAAGAGGCTGTATTCTATCCCTCATGGTATATAAACTAGCATAGGGCCAGGCTGACAGTCCTGATCATCATACTTCCAGTGGGGAATTCCGCAATGTCCAACCTCTGGCCCTTCACACACACCAAAAGATCCCAAGATAGCTGTGTCCAGCTCCCCAAAGGACTACTATAGAAACCAGATAAATCTAGGGATACCGACTGGACCCGGTCTAGGCATGAATGATTTTTGCAATGTGAAATAAAATCGAAGGGTCTCTCTCCCCCACTCCTCTTCGAACAAGGAGCTGGACTTTCCAGCTGGGGCTCAGAGCTTCGAGGCAGTAATGGGGTGGAGACCCCTCAAGCTAGCTGGGCACAGGACCGACTGTCCATTAGATGGGAAGGTTGCCAGTCTTGCAAGCTACCTTTCTACCTAGGCCTTTCAAAGGTGTGAAAGACTGACTGTAGTTTCCCGTTGATGGGTCCCAAATAGGATTGGATCTGGGTTGGCTACGGCACCTTGAGTTCTTAGAGGAGAGGTGTTGTCTAAATCCTCTGCAAACAGAGAGCCTCCTAATTCAGAGGAATATAGACACACACACACACACACCCAGAAGATGAGGCCGTTTGGGAATATCTGAGATGAAACAATCACAGGATCATAACAACGAAGACCTTGAATCGACCTGAAAAGCTCATGCAATCCAGCGGTCTGTTTGCAGGAAGATGAATAGCAGGGCTTTCCTTACTAGCCAGTTATTCAATTTGGCAACTGTCACTGAGGACTTCCTGAGTATGTAGCGAAATTTTTCCCTGTGTCTGATTTAGTCTTTCCCCTTCTGTCATTTTCAGAAGAAATGGCCAATAGATCATATCTCTGCCCTTACTTAGGAGGTACATTTTTGAGGATGATAGAGCACACTTGGCACACAGTAGGTCTCCACAGCTATTGAATGTTACCTCATCAGCTTCCTCTTTCCTAAATAATAATAATAATAGTAATTTCAAAAGACCTAGTCCTTTGGGACATTGCTTTTGCTCGGCTCCAGAACCTCTCCAGCTTTTCCACATATGCTGAAAATGTGTTGACCAAGGGTAGACCCATGAGTGTTTGAAAAGGCCTAAAAGGAAAAGAACCGGGGCGCTTGGGTGGCTCAGTTGGTTAAGTGTCTGCCTTCGGCTCAAGTCACAAACCTAGGGTCCTGGGATTGAGCCCTGTATCAGGCTCCCTGCCTTCTCCCTCTCCCTCTGCTCCTCCCCTCCACTGTGCTCTCCCATTCTCTCGCTCAAATAAATAAATAAAATCTTTTAAAAAAATAAAAAGAAAAGGACCACGGAAAATGTCATATACGATGGGACAGCATCCTGGGTCTGCTTCTAACAGTAACTGAGGGTTAGAAAATGCTGGGCTTTTCTGGGCCCATTTCCCCAGATATAAAAATAAGTGCGTCAGACTACATGCCCCTGAGGTTACTTCTCGTTCTAAAACTCGGACTCAGATTACTTCCCAGCAGTTCCATCCTATATTTTTGTTATTATATGCTAGTATTCACATCAGTTTTGAAAAGAAAAAGGGAGGGAGGGAAGAAGGAGAGAGAGGAGGAGGGAGGAAGAGGAGGGAGGAGGGTGAATGCCATCTCTACACTATGGACTCATTCAACTTGTGACCCACCCGGTCTCCCTCCTCCTACTTCTTTTTTTCTTTTTTGACCAAACTGTGTCCAACCAGTCATCGCCAACTCTCTTGACCCCACGTACCGTATTAGTATATTAGTTCTCAATTTTGGTCTTTGCACTATCTTGCGTTCATCCCATCTGAACATCATTCTGTTGTGTTGGTTTATCTCCCTCATTTTGTCAGGGTCACTTTGAAGAATTCTATTCCTGGTTTCTGAGGTGTCAGCAACCCTGCCCAACTGTCACACTTGAGGAGCAGACTCCCAGGTTCGGTCCCTCGAGTCGCTGAGAAGAAAGTGAACCACCATAATGCTAAACCTGTGGAGAGCCCATTGAATGCCCCCTCCCCCTTCCCCCCCCCCAAGGAGTTGAGGGGGCAGGGTAAACCCCTAGGAGCCCCTGATTGCAATCCTGGAGAGAAATCACTGCCAGGGCTTCAGTGAGTGTTCTAGTTGTAATTCACAGAACCAGAAAAAAGTATCCCTGGGGAGGAGAGGGCCCCTGCTCTGTCAGTCCCCCAAGACCAGGGGGTCCACCTATCTGATGCCCAACTGGATTTCAATGTGAGAAAGAATTTCAGCCTGTTAGAGGTCATACCTCCTCCCAGCCCCCAGTCCAGGATGGGGGCAGGATGGTGGTGATGGTGGCAGTGGCAGCAGCAGGTGGTGGTGGCCCGGTGGCAGTGGCTGGCTGCGGTGGGGTGGGGGTGGGGGCGGAGGAGGAGGAGGAAGAAGAGGAGGAGGGGGAAGTATTATTTTTTGCCCTTTCATTAGGAGGCCCATGGTGCTGAGAGAAGGCTTCAGCAGCAGGAACCCAGAGCGCTGGGGGGCAGTGCAGGGGGGTAAGGGTAGGGCAACCTGCTTAAGACTGGACAGGCCTGCATGGGGGGGGGCGCAGGGGAGTGTAGCCCAGACTTGTCTCAGTTTAAAGGCACAGGACACAGAGACAGGCTTGATTCCTAGCCCACAGGGGTGCCCTGCTGGGAGGTCTGTTGGGGCAAGGCCTGTGCAAGGGAGGCAGGTTGGGAGTGCTAACTGGATTTTTTTATTTTTATATCAAGACACTGTGTTTAAAATTTTTACAAAGGACAAACTCCATGGGTTTCCGTTAGTGTTTTAAGAACTTTTCTTTAAAAAAAAAAAAAAAGCCAACAACAACAAAAAAACACCGCCTTTTTGAAAGAGAAATGACAGACACGAAAGAGACTTGGTAAAGAAAATGGGGTGAATTTCTGATACCATTACCCCAAGGGCAGAGACAGAACCCAGATTACACCCAGGGGCCCCATAGCAATGACCTCCACCAGAACCTCATTCATCAAATCTAGGGTCCCCTGGTCTAGCCAGGCCAGTGTTCCTGGCCTTTGGGGGAAAGCAGGTCACCCTGCAGTCTCTAGAGCCCTCCACAGGGACACAGAGATAGATGGCTGGAGAGTTCTCCCTTGTGGCCCTCCAACCCCATCCAGCGGTAGTCCCTTCCTCCTTCCACTCCATGGTCTTGCTCAAATCTGTTTCTTTCTTGGGGGGGTCATGTTCCTCGGCCGGATTGTGTGAGCCCTGGGGGTGCCAGAGCCACACAGACATGGGCCTGGAGCCTCCCTTCCAGAGCCTCTTTGCACTCATGGGTTGGAGAGGCATGTGTTCCAAAATTATTTTAAAAATCAACAAAAACAAGACCCAGAAAAAAGACCAAGTCTGGGGGGAGAAAGAGCTACTCTGCTCTTTAAAGCTCCCAAGTCTGGAGTTGGTGGGTGGTGCAGTTCCAAAAGAGGTGGAAGGCGAGCACCAAGGGGGTGTCCAGCTGGTGCTTTCGGGCCCCCAGGAGTGTCTGTGATCAGGCTCAGGGAGCTGGCTTCAGCTGCTGTTCCACAGGTCCTCAGTTTCCCAAGGACTCACTTGCGTCCTCATTTGAAGGGTTTGTTCAGGTTTACTTCCTTATTTGTGTTTTTGTACATGCGAGTGCATGTCCACATCTGTCTATGTTTGTGCAGGTGGGTCTGCTGTCAGGTGTAGGTGCGTGTGTATACATATCTGCGTATACGTGTCTCTGTGTGTGTGTGTGTGCATGCGTGCGTACACGTGTGTCTGTGCGTGTCTGTGGGTGCGTGTGTGTCCATGGATTTGGGCAGGAGGGAGCCAGGAGTTAGGCTGTGCTCTGGGCTGGAGCTATACCCGGGTAGTGGAGTGTGAGTGGGGCAGCCCAGTACTGTTGAACCCTGCGGCAAAGGTGTTGTAGGGGTGCAATGTCTGCAGCCCTACCAGGGAGTTGGGAATCATAGTGATGGTGTTGGGTGTCATGAGTGGGATGTCGTCAGGAGAGCGGCGCAGGGTCAGTGTGTAGTCAGGCAGTGCAGTGAGGCGCAGTGTGTCGTGGGGGGGACCAGCCTCACATTCGTGGTGGGTAGGGCCCAGCTGTAAAGCTGCCAGCTCCTCCTCAGGAGCAGCTCCCAATTCAGGGGCCCCGGCACCCCTCTGAGGACTGGGCTGCCGCAGGGGCTCCTGACGCCGTTTGTCCTTGCGGTAGTAGAGGGCAGCGAAGGCCAGAACGTTAAGGAACAGGAGGGAGGCCCCCACAGCGATGGTGACACTTAACTCAGTGGAGTAGTCACGAGGGTTCTCCACCAGGAGCGGCCCGGCATCCTGGTCCCCGTTCCAGGAGCCCTGGGCATTCTCATTGCTGTAGGCAGGGGAGATGGCTGGCCGCTTGGTGCTCCAGGTCTTGCCGTTGGGCCTGCGGGTGATGTGGGAGCTGTGGGTGGTATCCGGGGGCGGCACTTTGGTGGTTGTGGACGTATAGTGGAACATGTCATGCAGGTTGTATAGGTGGGGCACCAGGTGTTTCCAGAAGGCCACCTTGGTGGCCCGGTAATGATCGCGGACCCTTGGTTTCAGCCCGATGTGAAGGTAGAGCTGGTCTCGGGGATTGTATTTGGACCAGGCCACTTCCTCAAAGCGGTTGGCCTTGGTGTGAATGAACTTGGTGTCCTGGGGGACCGGCTTGTTGGGATCCCTGAAATACCACATGGAAATCTGGGGTCACCACTCTACCTAGGTGAGAAAGGGCCCAGAATTCTTTCTCTCACACCCACATTTCCATTTTTTTCAGGGTCCCTCCCTCTGTCCACACCCCTCCTCCTCCCTGGGGCCTTGAATTCCTATTGCCCACTGTATCATGGAAACTGGTTCATCCTTCCCTGTGCCCATCCTGTAAGGTCATGCTATAGATGCCTTTTCTTCTCACATGCTCCCAAACATCAGCCAATCTTTTCAGCTGCCCAGTTATTCCAAGAACCCTTGAAAGGCTCTTCATGAAGGCATTTTTTTCCCCTCTTCACTCAGCCTCTGACCATCTAACCTTGAATCCCGTGGTTCTCAGTAACTCTCCCTGTGGCTCAGCCCTAATGCTAGCTGAGTTCCAAGCCTCGACAACATGTTGGAAGGAAGAAATGGCATGAAAGACTCAAAAGAAGGAAGTAGGAAGGGAACGAAGAGGGGGCCAAGCAAGATTCTGGGGGAAGGTCTTTTAAAAAGGAGACAAAGGAAGAGGTCTAACCATAGAGGAGTGGAGGGGTAGGCATGCTGGGATCCCAAAGAGCAACCCCCACTTTCTCCTTACCCGGTCTTGGCAAAGTTGGTCCAGTAGGTCATGACGACAGCACTGAGCATGACGTCATTCTTGGAGAAATTGCAGGGGAAGAGGTCGGTGGGGCCTACCATAGGGACACCAAAAACGTAGGGTACTTCATCCCCATGAGCTGCATCTGACCAAGCAGGCTTCATGAGGCTCTGGCAGTGATGGTAGAAGGCGTAGAAGTATGTAGGTGACCCGTAGCGGGCGTGCAGATCAGCGGTCACCACCGAGGGCTCCACCCACTGGTGGTCAGTGAAGAGCGCCACCAGTGTTTTGCGGCGGGTCTCCGGATTGTCACGGTCTGCCCAGTCTGTGTACATGAACTTGATGGTCTCCCGCAGGGTGTCCTTACCCTCAGGATAGCCATACAGATTGTCCACAAAGTTAGAGACTGAGTAGTCAAAATCAGTGCCTGAGACGCCATCCTCAGGGTCCACCACCCCTTCCACGAACTTGAGCCCTTCGCCCTGGTTGACACCTAGCATGATGTCATAGTTGAGGAACTCGCCCTGCTCCATGAGAATCTCAGGGTCATCAGGAATGACGTCGCCATCGATCACAGGGCCAAAGGCCACATGGTAGCGGGCTGGCTGGATGTCCTGCTCTACCAGCTCCTTGGCACTCTTTTGACGAAGACAGTCCACCATGTCCACCGTGTCTAGCACATTACAGCCTACCTTGTCCGCCAGCAGGCTGGTGTACTTCACCGGCTGGTAGTTCACAGCCCAGCTGGACAGGGCAGAACCACTTTGGATGATGGCCCTCTGGAAAAGCCCTGCAGAAGACACGCAGCACCAGCTCAGATCATCATGGCCCCCAGCGCCTAGGCCTCCCTTGCCTTTCCCTGAGGGACAAATTAAACCTCTCCTCACTCCTCTGTCACTGAGGCTGCCCTCTGGGTGCAATGAACTACAAAGGAAGAAGAGACCTTTCAAGAAGAAGAGACCTTTCAGTGGGGATGATGGATTAGGACCAGAAGAGATGTTGCTGGGCCCCTGCATGACCTGGACTGACCCCCTGCCTGCTCCTTGCTTCCTTGTTCTGGAATGAGGGTTGGTAACTTGGGGGTTAAGGAAATGGCAGCGGGAATTAACCCCTTGGGTCCCAGACATCAGCTTCCTTATGCTCCCTCTCTTTATCTCTCCTTGTCTTCCCTCCTTGCTTCCTGCCCAGCTGGGCCCAGTTCTGTGCCAGCACACCACCAGGGAGCTGGCGCTTCCGCCACAAAGGGGTCTTTTTCATGAGAGATGAGAAATGCAGGCAGGAGAGAGCCTCACATTCTGGGAGTTTGGGGAAAGATTCCTGAGGGCAAAGGCCTGGGGATCTCAAAGTCTCCAGGGAGCATGCCCTCACAGCGTGGAGTCTCCACAGAGACTTTCCTTTTCCTGAAGCTACTGATGCCTCAGATCTAGTTTTTCCCCTGGCCAAGAGGGAGCCAGTCCTCCGAACTCAAAAAGTGGATGATTCTTCTCCCTGCTCAAGAAAAAAAAGAGGGGGTATCATGCTGTCCCTGGTCCCAACATTCCCAAGTGAGGAATAATCTGGCCCTCAGACACCCTGTTCCTTTCCACTAAGAGAAAGGTAGTTGGCATGGGTAGAAAGAGAGGGACAGAAATATAGATTACTACATAAGAGAGAGCCTCACTTTTCCAAAGTGAGGATTACTTTTCCACTGATTCTCTGTGGATCAGTCGCAGAAAGACCGAGAGAACAACTCTTTAGGGGAGCCAGGCCCCTCAGGGGACAGAATGTAGTACTACCCCCAAGAAAGGCCTTGTCCTCCCAGGGAAGTTCCCGATCTGAGGAGGCACCAGTCCTCTTTACAGACAGTGGCATCCTCACAATCAGTCATCTCACCCTCCTTTGTGGAGAAAGGGGTCCCTGTTCCCCCTACTATGGTGTGATTCTGATCCCACCCTGGTGTTCCCTCACTGGCGTAGTCCCTGGAGGGATAGAGGCAGGATGTCGAGGTCAGAAAAGGTGATTTTTCTCTCTGAGAGGGATAGGCCTTTTTCAAAGAGGGACTGAAAGTCTTCCTGTGAGAATATCACTCACTCACAGGGTGGATTCCAACAAAAAAAAACCTTGTCCTCTCTCCCAGATTTCCTTTCCTCAGAGGAAGGAAAGGAACCTATTTCAGGAAGGTCTCTTCTACATGAGAAGCTCCTCTTTGCCTCTCAGAGACAGAATGTGCTCTACAGCTCAGAGTTGAAGGGAACTTGCCCTGCTGAGCCACAAAGGGCCTGTTTGGCTCCCTTAATGAGTCACTAGCCAAGCAAGGAGAAATGCTCTCCCCTGGGCTAAGAATGAATCTCCCTTATGGTTGCTCAGCCCAGGAGGAGCTCTGGTGTGGGCTACCAGATTGCCAGCCTCTCAGAAAAAGCCCACCCCACAGGTTAGTGATACTCACTATTCAAACCCATCTCCCCGCTTAAGGACAGATCCTCTCCTGTACAGACTTGTTCTTCAGAGAGAAAGGCAGAAAATGAGTGTTTCTTACACCTAAAAATGAATTCCCACTCTAGATCTCTATCCTGAAGTCACATGTCCTTCCCAAACTGAAAGATTTCCCTTGCCCCCCCAATTAAAAAAAAACCCACTGTCCCTTCAGATAGACATTCTACTCCCACTCACCCAAACTCGACTCCCACACGGAAGGAGGATCTTACTCTCTCAAGATATAAACAGGATTCTCTCTTTCCCTTTCCTGCACTGGGAGAAGGGCTTCTTCCCTGAGAGGAACATTTCCATTCCACTTCTCCCTAAGGGATGCCAAGCTGGTGGAGGAGGGCCAGCTGATTCCCCTGGGTGCTCTGGACCCCAGAAGGCCTAAGGCTCAGGGTGGGCAGCTGGCCCATTGCTAGCTGAGGTTCTGCCCCGAGCACTACTCACCCTCAGAGTGATGTGACAGAGTGAGGAGGCTGACACAGGATGCGCCAATGCCTGAGCCGAAGACGGTAATACGGCGGGGATCGCCACCAAAGAAGGCAATGTTCTCGCTCACCCAGCGGAGGGCCTGGATTTGGTCAAGGAGCCCATAGTTGCCCTTGGCAGCCTGATCGCCAGTGCTCAGGAAACCTGGATTCAACATAGGGCATGAGGACGGTGAAGGCAGAGGGATGGGGGATTGGGGTTAGAATGGCAGGCAGAAGATGGGGACGGAGAGGGTGGGAGGGCATGAGGACAGAGGAAGGGGCATGCGGTGGTGTTCTGTCCACCCAGCTACCATGTACCATTGCTCCTGTAGGCAAGTTCCAGCCCCATCCATATAGGAAGGATCGATCTGCTCCTTGCCTCCCACTCCCATTCTCCAGTGGGGGGGGGTCCCCAGACTATTCGAGGGGACGCCTTCAGCTGGGAGACTTAAGCTGCAAGAACTGCAAATGGCCAGGTCCCTGAGGTACTCTCCAAGACATTACCCTAGCTTCCCAGTGAGATAGATTGGAAAGAACAGGGACCCTGGAGTCAGATGGTCCTCAGTTCGCGTTCTAGCTCTACTGCCTACTGTCCATATAGCCTTGGGCAAGTTATTTAAAATATCTGGGCTATAGTTTCCTCTTCTGTAAAATGGAGATAAAAATACTTCAAAGGGTTGTTGCCAGGATAAATCGAACACAGGCCTCTCTAACATACTCCACACTCTTTAAGTCTGTAATTATTTCTCGTTCCCCTTCCTCCTCTCTCTGAAGGAAGTGAGGCTCCCAAGAGGTAATGGTCCCCAAGCCCTGCTTGCCGCCCATCCTGTCTGGGTTCGTCCACCTGCACACCTCGTTCCAGGGCCTCAGGTGGCTCCTTCCCCTCATCTCGGAGCTGATTCTCATTTCCCCTCCGCCCAAGACCTAATGATTCAGAAACTCGGGGGAGGAGGCCCCGCAATCTGTATTTTTCACCAGCTCTCCAGGTGATCTGGGGCCTGCTAAAGTTAGAAAACCACTGGGTGAGGCCATCTTTTTCATCTGGTGGAGAAATGGGCAAGTCAGCGCTGTGTGTTACCACAGAAACAGGTCTTCCCGCCCGCCCACCCACTGGGATTTGCTGCTGAGGAGACATGTCACCATGGAGACTACCTTCCCACCCACCTGCTGGGATTTGCTGCTGTGGAGACTTGTTGCCATGGAGACTACCTTCCCGCCCACCTGCTGGCTATCCCACAGAGATGTCCTATATTCCCCCCCCACCCTGCATCCATTTCAGACTGATCACACCGCCTCATTTCCTCTCTCTTCCTTGATCCCTGCGCTCCTTGGAAAGCTCCCGTCTTCTCCTGCCCTAGGCTTCTGGAAAGGTTCTTTCCAGGCGGGTAGTCGTGGCGCTCCTACCCGTCGGACACCCCATACCTGGATTGGTTCGTTTTGGACTCCCCATTTGAAAGCACCTTCACAGCACCTGGGATCAGCTTTGTGAGAGGTCATGTTTGAAAAGGCCCCCTCAGCTCGCAGGGAGCTCTCTGGCTATCCTGGCCGGCCATGGGTGGAAGCTGAATTGAAATAGACTCAAGCAGGTGCAAGACCTCATCCCTGTCTTTCTCAGGTCCTCCTGTTTCTAGCTTCTGTGAAAGAGCTCACTTCGCCCTCTTCAAGGGTGCTATTAATTTACATTTGGTACCATTAAGGCCATAAAGTACTTAGTTATTCCTCTCAGGACCCAGTCACAAGCCCTCTTTAGCCCCCAGGTTCCCGGAGAGGAACCGTGAAGGAATCAAAGAAAGCCTGAACGAGGATGAACGGAGGGGCCCTTGTTCCTCCAGAGAAGGGAGCCCGCTTCTCCTCTGCCTGTCCCATTCATACACCGAAGCTGCTGCTGCAAGTCTTAAAAAAGTCTGCTGACCAAGATCCACCCCAGCTGTCCAAGCCCTAGACCCTCCTGCAAGAACCACTCTTTGCTTCTCTTAGCCCTCCCATCCTGTCTCCCTGCCTTTCTCCTTCCTCTGTATTTCCTTTCTCTTTCCTCTTACTGAAGCCATGGTACACCAGGCTTCAGCCCCGGCTGAGGGAGTGTGCCGTGAAATGTGTCAATGCATCTGTCCCAGCAGCGGGAGGAGCCCTGGTGCTTCAAGATAGTCAAGTAGATTTCGCCAACGTGTCTCGATTCCCTGGGCTGGTAACAAAGGCCTGATGGGGCTGGGTGGAGGAGCCAACCACCCCTTTTTGCTCCCTTGGCTTCCACCAAGCCCCGGGATGAGCGGCGCTGAAGCATGCAGATGAGGCCATGTCAACCATCTCTACTACAAGAGTCCTGCGTGAAGTGTTCTATCCACTGGGCCGAGACAGGTGATCCCACAAATGTGACCAAGCAAGAGTGCACAAAGTCTGGCAGCGCAGGAGAGCAAGTCGCTCACTGCTAGGGCCCCAGTAACTCAGCCGTCCACGGAAACCATGGGAGGAGAAGGGCTGAAATACTTCTCCACAGAAACTGTCACAATAAACCTAAGACCGGCTCCCTGGGCCCTGGATTGGCACTCTGTCGTCCATGGTGGGCCCCCCATCAACAGAGAATGAGGGAATCAGGCACACTGCACCCAAACCACAGAGCTCCATCCCTCGAGGCTTGACTTTCACTAGGTTGTCTGTTTGCCCCAAAGGCTGCCTGAGCAGAGATGTATCATCAAATTCTGGAACCCAGATGAAAACCTGGCAAGCCCCTACCTCCTTGGCCTTGGGGGTGTCCATGTCTGCTATCCCTTTGGTGTCTCTTGTGTTGGTCTCAAGTCCCATGGCGGGGACTCCTCAAATAATAAAATGGGATCCATGGACTGGTCTGTGACAGTCTCCATATAAATGGAGTGGCATCAGGGTGGGCAGCTGGCCCATTGCTAGCTGAGGTTCTGCCCCGAGTGTCACAAGAAGCACCTCAGAGTAAACCATATGTCTGAGCTCAGTGCTTCCAGAGAAGCTGAAGGGAGGGTGAATGTGTGCATGCTGCTGGGGGGGTCCCAATCCGGCCCGCCCAATCTGGGATGCTTAAAGACCCAAAACAACCAAGTCACAGCTACACAGCAAAGTCTCCAAGTGCCAGGGACAGATCTATGTTCTACGTCTGGCACCGAGAGACAAAAACATCTTGTAGGTACCCAGAATCCAATCAGTGGCTTATAGACTACATTTGGGTTGCTGAGCAGACTTTAAAGGAGACACAGGAAGTGGTGGGGGGAACTTTGGACCAAATCTCAGTTTGTGACTCCTTCCAAGGTTTGGGTAATATTGTGTTGATCATTAACAGCTGAAGCCCAAAGAATACGACTCTTGCCCCTAGATGTGCTGTTTTGGTTACCCAAATGAGAAGGGGTTGTAAAGCGGGTGGGGTGGGGGTAGGTGCTTAACCTGAGTTTCTAGGATGAGTTTCGGTGATGTCCATGGAAACGTTTCTATAGGTTTGTGTACGTGTGTGCACATTTACCTGGGGGGGCGGGGGGCGGGTAGTGTCCATAGCTTTCATTAGAATCTCAGAGGGGTCTAAGGCTCCCCCAAAAGTTAGGAACTTCTGATGTATAAGCTTCAAGATTAGGGAAGTGGGAGGGTTGTCCAGGAACCAGCACACCGGGTACCATAGAGAACACTCACCGACAACAGGCCCTGTACAGCCCACAGCTGCGAAGAGACACTTCAGATCCTGAATCTCTCTTTCCTGTCTCTTTGCTCGGTGTGATCTTGTCCTCTTTTCTCTCCCCTCTGTCTTTTCCTTCTCTTCCTCAATTCCCAGCCCCCCGCATTCCTCCCCGTTCCTCCACTCTTTCTTTTTCTGCCTCCCTAGCTGTTCCGATCATACGGAACCGAGGCACATTCTTCGTACTCTCTGTGCTTTCCAATAAAACCAACAGAATGGAGTTCTGTGTTTCTGATTTTTAAAAGCAGCCGGGTTGAACATTTTCTATCAGTCTCACTAAGAAAATAAGGTGGTAGGGCTCCTTCTGGCCTTCAGCTACCATAGGCGCGTGGCTGGATATCTGTGTGAGCTTGCTTCTGGAAATTCCTGACTCTTCGGGGACCATGCAGCCCTTGCATGTAGCTTTATGGCCACCTTCTCTTCCCCTTTGCTGTCAGAGACTCAGATCCCCTTCCTCAACAGGACAGATCACTTAAGAGAGCCTCACCAGGACGTCTGGGGCAACTCGGGGAGACAGAGGAGCAGCAGCCAAACCATGAAACCCAAGCCCACCAGATCACCTAGAGACCAGGGAGATGCCTTGCATGCTTCATTCCCCAGGATCCAGAGGCCACTCGAAGGGACACAGGCCCACTGTTTTCGGGGAATATCCTTTCTCCAGTCTGGACCCCAAAAAGGCGTCTTGCTAGCCCACAGAGTGTCAATGGTAAGTCAAGAAAAGGTTGTCTTTCTGGGCTCATGAGCTGTACCAGAAGTGGCATGGAGCACCAGGCCCTCTAGGGTTAGAACTAGCAAGAACAATACACTCAGAAGCAAATCAAGATAAGGTCCTGTCAGCCAAGGGGCCAGGGAAGAAGTCATGCCACAGCTGGTCCAGCACCCAGGCCTCTGGATCTGATGCACAGCCTAGACCCCCACTGCAACCTGGAAGACACCAACCCTTCAGGTCAGTTGTCTTTCTCATGCTATTACAGGGCTACGTGGCTGCACGTGCCCTCGGAGGCCTGGGTGAGCGTCTGAGAGGGAGCAAGACCCTGTACACTGTGTCACCCTCTCTAAGGTACTTGTGTACCTCAGGAACCTGGCCGCGGATAGGCAGTAACAGTCAGCAAGGAAGACACAGCCCAGAGGGGCAGCCTACATCACCAAGCCCAGCCAGTGGCTGGCAGAGGATGTGGGGGGAAAGACTCAGGGGTGCATAAGAGGAGGCATTTGGGAAGGAGGCCTGTACGTGTGAGAGTGTGTTTGTGTGATGGGGTGGGAGTATATGGGGATGTAGACACAGAGAGAGTAGTAGAAATGCGTACGTGTGTCTATACGTGCTACGCAAGTGTGGGGTACTCACACGCATGGGGGTGAGGCGAGGTGTGTGGATCTGGAGGCCAAGCAGGTGTACACAAGTGTGTATGTGTTTGTCGGGCAGGGTAGGGGCAGGGGAAATGTATGTGTGTGTACTGCACATATATACGCAGGGTACGTAGGGGAGGAGTGTCTATGTGCGTGTATGTGTATACGTGTGTGTATGTATCTACGTGGGGATGTGGGTATTCATGTAGGAGGTCTATGGGTGTGTGTACACAGCAGAGAGCTATGTAAGTATAGTGCCTGGGATGGGCATGGAAACATGGAAGGGTGTGTGTGTAGGATTTGTGAGGGGGTGTGGGTGTAGGATTTGCGGATGTGCAGCGTGAGGAGGTGTGGATGGGCAGGTGTGGGTGTATGTGCGTAGGGAGGGGGAATATTGGTTTGCGTTTAGGTGGGGAAGCTGAGGGACATATGCGCACGTGTGGGTGTCCGAGTGGAGGTGGAACTGGGAAGCACGGTGGGGTGTGAGTGTGTGTGTGTAAATGTGGAGGGAATATTTATGTACATTCAAGGTATAGGCATGTGGGGTTTATGTGTAGCGTGGATGTGTACGGTGTGAGTCTTTGTGTAGAGTGTCTGCGTGGGGGTAGAAGGAAGTGTGAGTGTGGGTACGTGTAGTGTGTTATAGGTATAAAAGTGGATACAGAGATGTAGAGGGAGAGATAGACAGGAATGCTGGCGGGGGTTTCCGAGAGATCTGTGTACATATGGGGTATGGATGTGGAGTGGAAAGAGGTATATAGCATGTGGATATGTGTGGGAAAAACCATATGTGTGGAGTGTTTATGGAGGGGTGGAGGAGCATGCATGTGTGTGTGAGAAAGGCGGCCTGTAGATGTGGATGTGGGGGTCTCTATGTGTACGGGTATATGTGTGTATTTGTGGGGTGTGTGAGAAATAATAGTATGCAAGCGGGTGTGTGGTAGGCAATGTGGATGTGCAGTCAGGTGAGGATATGTGATGGGCTAGAAGGACTATCTGTATATGTGTGGGGCTTTGAGGGAGTGGGTCTGGATGGGTAGGGACAGGGGACGGACACTAAAAAGTTCCAGACCCTGCAAAACTCAGCCAAGCAATGGTCTGAAAGCAGCGACCTGGCTTGCGACTTTTAAGAGAAGTTGTGGAGGTTGAATTGAAATTCCAGTGGCAGCTAAACACTCCAGGAAAGGGCCTGGGAACATGGGCAAGCACCCAGCACTTGGTTAGGGACCATGTGATATCACTTGACTTTGGTCACTGGCACCCACTAGAGAACGGAGGCCAGCATTAAATCCCCAGCATTCTTTCCTCCTTCCTTGAGAACCTGGGCCTCCTTCAAGGCAGCTAGCAGAGAACCATACCTAGCACCCCAACCCGATAGTTGAGGGTGATTACGATGACGTTGCCATAGCTGGCGAGGACACTGCCATCAATCATGTTGCCTGTCCCTTCCATGTACGAACCTCCATGGATGTAGACCATGACGGGCTTAGCGCCACTGTCCCGGATGTCTGCAAGGAGAAGGGGTGAGACACAGGCTGGGTAGGATGCCCTTCCTCCCTCACCCCCGCCAGCCCTGGTGGGGGTGTGGACAGCAAAGCTATCCCAGGTGCCAGGACACCACCGCCAGCTCTGGGGGCAGGACTCAAGGGACTGCTGGGCCCGGAGCTTGAGCATCGGCCAGAGACTTAGCCGGAGGTGGACTTCAGCATTGGTTTTAAAGACTCAGGTTTCAGCCTCCCAGCTGAAGGCAGTCAGCCAGGCCTGCTATGGCTGGGCCTAGATAGGGCCACAGGCTGGGCCCTGGGGACGGGGAAGCAGGAGGAAGAGGCAGGGCTGGTCTCTTAGCTGGCTCAAGCGAGTCCCTGCCCCCGGGGCACCCGGAGTCCTGGGACCTGACACGCTTAGGAGAGCAGGGGCTGGGGAGCCTTGAAACCCCCAAGACTAGACCAAGTTACATGGAAGTAAGGCCATTGGCAGCAGCTGGCCCCCCCAGTGCAGACAGAGACAAGAGGAGTGGGAAGAAGGGGGTGGCACAGGGAGAGAACAAGGAAGGATGTGGGTAAAAGGGAGTGAAGGGCAGTGATGGGGTAGAGGGAACCTTAGTGACATGGTCTCTCAGCCATGTGCTCATTTACCCCATTGTCCCCCAGGGGCATCAGGCAGACTTAACTGGAAGCACTGGGGATGGGGGAGAGGTGAGGGGCAGAACTAAGAATGAGAGAGACCCCTCCACCCCACTCTGCAGCCCCTCCCCTCCCATCAGCATTAGGATGAAGATGGAGCCTCCCCAGAGGCCATTCAGTGAGAGACCTTCAAGCGGCCACTCCCAAGCCCAGTGAGCACAGCGGTGGCCTTGGGTCTGGGTAGTCAAGAGAAGGCTCCTGACCTGACCACCTTGACTTGCAGCCTCTCAGTGTGTGAGCTGGACCAACACTCCGCCACACCAGTGCGGCCCTACCAACCACCAGCGGAACCCCCCCACCCCCGCCACCCCCACAGCTGTTTGGCTCCTCCAGGGCTGGAGGGGCAGGGCCAGGGCAAGGAAGGTAGAAGGAAATGCTCTGTGCTGCCTAGCAAACACAACCTGTTTTCCCAAGGAGGAAGGCAGACTGGTTCCACCATCACCTAAGTATCTTATGCCATCTACTGACTGGGCTGGGCGTCCTGGCCTCAGCCTGGCACTTTAGCCCACAGCCTTCCTGGTCCTGTCCCGAGCCAACCACTGCAGTCCGTGGCCCTGAGGCCATATCTCTTTTCCTGGGAGGAGGCCAGGGGGTGGGGGGGTGGACAGTGGTGATTTAGGTGTTGCTAATCTCCAGCCCTTTTGGTTGTCACGGCCTCACTCCTCAGCTCAACGGCCTGCCAGGCCCCTCGCCCAAGAGCCTGTATTCCCGTGAAACACATGTGTCTCCGCAGTGAAACCCAGGTACGTCCTCACCATCCGGTCTCCTTTGTACCTCTCTCTCCGCCCTCCCTCTGCCCTGCTTTCTCTCCACTCTCCCTGCTGATCGGTGGGGGCAGGTGCCCGCTGAACCACGGAAGATGCGGGAGGAAGCTGTTTCTGGCAGTGCCCACTTCTCTACTGTAGGACTCAGGACGAGGGTAGGGGACCGGGGCGAGGAGGCTGCCACCCCCTCCCTCCCAGCTCTACTGGTGGTCCCCTGCTCCCTCCAGCCAGCCGGGTCCATCACCAAGGAACTCCCAGCGGCCCACCAGGCCAAAGATGGATGAACAGCCCAACAGCCTTGTATAGGAACAGAAACACACCAACGGACGGACAGACAGACAGACGGGGCTTCTCCCCATCGAGAAGAGGAGGGGCTCTGTGCCATGCACCAGCCGCCGCGCCCTGCAGCCCCCAAATACCTTCATCTTCATCCCCGTCATTATCCGCTAAGTCCTCGCCCTGTTTCTTAGCGCCGGATCCTGGGGACCAGACACAGGGAGACACAACAGCACAGAACAGAGAACAAAACAGAGAGAGAATTCAAAAACAGCATGACTGCAGTGTGGCCCAGCAAGCCAGCTCTGGGCTTGGGCCCAGGACAGGCAGGAGGGATGGCAAGAACCAAGGGAATGGGTGGGCTGAGGCCCAGACCTTCATTAGCCGATGATGGTGTTGCAGGCCCCTGCTGGACTGGCTTCCTTGCGCCTCCCTGCCCCGCCCCCCAATCCCCACCAGCCCATCTCAGCCAACTCCCTTTCCAGTTGGGAAGGCGGGAGCAGCATATGGGCCAGGGCAGAGAGCCAGAGACCCACTCAGGGAAAGGATTTCTCCCGGGTGGCAGGGGCTGCACGTGTGTACACAGGCAGGCTGAGTTGGAGAGCCAGGGCAGGCGCTGAGGGTGACAGGTGGCCTTGCCAGAATGTTGGATACGGATGCGAGCTATTAGGGCAGAGCCGGGAACTGGGGGCCCCCCTGGCCCTGAGCTACCTGGGCCCGGTGGGAAGGCTCAAGTTGGGCCTCAGCTGACCCTGATTCCCAGAGGAGGAAATGGGAGATGAAGCTTTCCCTCCGGTCTTCCTCGTTGGGGCCCCCTGCTCTGGCTGATGGCAAATGGGGTTCCTGTGAGCAGGAACCCAGCCTAAGAGCAGCAAGCACTGCTCTGAGATCGAGAGAGAGCCAGAGGGGGAGGGAGGGAAAGGAGGAACAGGAGAAGGAGAAAGGGATATGAGAGAGATGGAGAGAGACAGAGAGAGAGGGGGAAACAGAGGAATAATGATAACAGCTCCTACCATAGACCGAGTGTTTACCGTGTGCCACTCTATGTCTGCCATACTGTTTGATCCTCACACCCCAGTGAGGTGGGTACTGTCTCTACTCCTGTTTCACTGATGGGGAAACTGAGGTTCAGATAGGTAAAGTGACTTGCTCAAGATCACACAGCTAGGAAGCGCTAGAGGTAAGATTCAAACCCAGGTCTGCTCCAAAGCCCATGGTCTTTCCACTGCACCATGCCACCTTTCTGGGAACCGGGGAGAGGGAAGGAAAAAAATCAGTGAGAAAAGAGGTGGAGCATGGGGGGCAGGGTGGAGAGAGGGGAGGGAAGGGAAGGAGAGAAAAGAAGGGAACAGAGGAGAGAAGAGAGACATTTAAGGACCTGTGGGTAAGCTGACACCAGCTCTCTTTCCTGTTCTAAGGAGATGAGAAGTGCATCTTGAGCATGGCTGTGGCGACAGAGGGCCTACTGCCTGGATGCTGGGCAGAGTTCGGAGACCAAGGTCATTCTGCCAGCACCCCAGGGCCTACCCTCTGGTCTATGACACCAGATAACTCTCAGCCTGCAGGCAGAAATAGCCCTCTTTTGCAGCTGGTCTGGGCTCTGGTGACTGAAATCCCTCACAGCTATTAATCAAAACAGGAACCGCCCTCATATTACAAAATGGCTTTTCAACTAGGGCAAGAGCCTCCCACCCCTCCCCACCCCTGCCCCCAAGGGGCAGAAATGACCTCCAGCTTCCCGAACTTCCAGTGGCACCTACCGTCTTAACGCCTGCCAGGACTGAGCTCAGAAACTCTGTGGGGCACGGGACAGCATCACCCACATGACGGACAGCCCCCCAAGTGGAAGAAGGGACTTACTCATCCGGAAACATGCATTCCCTCCAACCTGATGGAGGTGGAAGTGGGGGGAGGGGGCAGGTCTTCCTCCCCCTCACCCCCCCCCAGGAAATCCCTCACTTGCATGGGCATGGACTTAGAAGGTGGGACCCTATTGCTCCCCACTCCCCCCACCCACCAAGATAGATGCCTTTTCTCCTTCAGCTGAGCGCTTACAGAACAACTCCTTGTTGTCATGCCCATCACGCAGGCCAGCTCCACCAACCATCCCCTGTCCCAGCACTGGGCTGCTGCAGGGTCCCAGCCGGGGCTGGTCCTGCCTACCCTATACACACCACAAGCCTAATGACCTCGGTGGCTGTCTCTGCTCCAAGAAGCGGGGGTCTGTAAATTCCATTCCAAATGGCCAGCTGGCCCTGGATAGGGAACTAATTTGAACAGTGAAATGACCGAATGCCCTCCCCCACACTGTCAGGGGCTCACTTCACACCTTGGCCTGCGGGGCTTAGCTGAACCCACCAGGTTTCAGTCCTAGGATGGGAGCTTCGTCAGAATGGTGATGAAGCCATGGTTTAGGTCTAAATCTTGCCTCTGCCTCCTAGCCTTCCATGGCCCCACAGTGCCTAGTTCATGGCCTTGCCCACAGTCAACAATCCTGAGAGCTAAATGTCTGCATTTGACCCGAGCTTCCAGTCGGCTCTCTAGCCAAACTCTGGGGACTGGAATGCCCTGGGCTCTCACCGGCACTCTGGGGAGAGCATTCCTCCTGGAAACAGTTAAAGTTCACTGTCAACCTCTCTCCCTGCCCCCCAGCCCCCACCCAAGCAAGTAACCCACCGGAGGAGGTTTAAGAGACCCTTCTCCTGAATTCATTCACAGACTAGTAGAATGTAGGTAAGCTGGCACCAGCTCTCTTTCCTGTTCTAGTAGAATGTTAAGGCCTGAATGGTCCCCTTATCACTAGTAGAATGTTAAGGCCTGAATGGTCCCCTTATCACTAGTAGAATGTTAAGGAGAGCTGGGGCTCAGTTAGGCTTTGGGTTCCCAGCCCCGCTCTCTTTCTGCAACACCACAGTGCTTCTTCACTTGTGCGGGCAAGTGTGTGCTGATCGCCTACTGCCTGTGAGGTCCTGGGCTGGGTGTGGGGATGTGGCAGAACGCTGTCCCCAGAGCCCCAGGCTCCACTCTGTGCTCCAGGGTTACTCAGCACACATAAGCTGTGGATTCCGCCAGAATCTGCCCCCTAGAGATTCCTGCTCAGCAGGGAGCATCCTGGCCCAGGAATCCTGACAACACCACTCACTGTGAGGGGGGCAACCCTGCCCTAGGATTTCAAAGGAAAACGAACTCCAAGCTTGCCAAAAGGTTGTAGGGATCAGGCTGTGATTTTTCCACCTGTTCCTTAAGCTGTTACTGTTTTCCAATTAGACCCAGTCCACCCACTGTTCCACCATTGTTTTCAGAGTCATGAAGGTAGGAATGACCAGATGGGAGCTGCCTCTCTTGCTACAGTGGAAAGAACATGGCCCTGAGGGTCAAGAGACCCGGGTTTGGGTCCCAGCTCTGCTACAGACCAGCGACAGGGCCTCGAGCAGCAGCAAGTCACTCCCCTGGGCCTGTTTCCTCATCCGTAAAATTGGGAAACTGATTCCTGCCTTACAAGCCCCCAGAGACGTGGGGAGGATTTTATGAGCTAAGTATGAAATTGCTTTACAGGACCACAACAGGAGGAATTATTTTTACAAGGGAAGTACATTTCTGGGTAAATGCAAAATTCAGGATGTTGTGTCTCCTTTTCGAGTCCATGGTTCCTAGAGTCCCCCAATGTCTGTCATGGGACTAGCCCAGGGAAAGGGGTGGGGGCGGTCTGGTCACACAGCTATGCTCTGGCTGGGGTGATGGTGGGCCAGGGGTGATTGGCAGGATGACTTGAGTCTAAACTTCAGGGTTGGAGAGTTGAGTCTAGACTTCAACCCCAGGAAAGAGTACCGAGGGGTGAGCTCAGGGCTGCCGCGCCAGGAAGAGGGCAGAGCCTCTGGCTTCATCCTGGGTGCCTGGAGATCCGCCCACCCCCAACGTGAGGTGGCTCAAGAGAGAACCATGGGCTCTGTCTTTGGCACAGGCCTTACGGTGGAATCCCGGGCTGGGAAGATCGGAAGAAATGGGGTTGCTGCAGCTTCTGCCCTGAACCTGCCTTAGGCCACCAAATCGTCCCTGAAGAGCAGCCAGGGCCCTTGGCTAAGGTGGAGCTTAGGCCTGCTCACCGACCGCCCCCTGAGCCTAGGCTACTTGAAGGAAGGCTGGGTCCTCAAGGGCAAGGGCAGGTGGGCAGGCAGCCCTCCCTCTCTCTCTCTCTCCCTCCCCGCCGGCTCGCTACCTACCTCCTTTCCTACAAATTTTCTTGTTGGGCTTTCGGGCGCATTCCTTGGAAATCCGCTTTACTGTAAAATGAATAAAAAACTAAAAAATAACAGGAGGCCTCTGCCCAGGGGCATGCACCCCCCAACCCCCTCCCCAGGCCCCAAGAGCTGCTCTGCAGGTGGCACATGGCAGAGAGCCTGTCCCACCATCTCTTTGTTTCTGTCACTTACCTTAGTGTGAGCCCCACGGGAGGAGGCAGCAGCTAGCCCAAGAGGAGGCACCTAAGCAATGCCCACCAGGCTGGCCCCCACCCCACACACACCCAGGTCCCTTGGCCACACACACCTACTACCTTTCAAAGCAGGCGGAATGGCAACAGGGGGGCCTGGTGGAGCCAGCATCCTCCCACAGGCAGTTGCCCAGCAGGGACCCATACTCCCCCAGGGAACCCCCATCCAGCACTCTGGCCCTAGACCTGTCAAAGCTCTCAGGCCTGGCCAGGCCCCCTCCTGGGAACAGTGTCACTCACACATGGGAGCTCAGACAATGCTGGGTGAAGGGAGAACAGGGAGGAGGAAGGTGGGGAGGAGGCCAAGCAGAGTGATGGTTAGAAGCATCTTCACAGACGGACAGAGGCATGCTGCAGGGCACACGATCACGTGCAAGCCACGAACACCATGGGAGGGGGGAGGGGCAGGGAGGGCACAGCGCCTGGCCATAGCACTCACCATCCTCTGTGGGCACATAGACATTCAGGTAGAGGCAGTCTTCATTGGGCTCCTGGATATAAGTAGCGACAATATCCAAGTTGGCAGTGAACCAGACGGGCAGCATGACTTCGGGCACGGCCGTGTGGATGTTCTGGGGGCACACTGGGGGAAAGTGTGTGGCGTTCCGGATGCCCGACCAGGATGGGGGTGGCTCAGGGGGCAGGAAACGTTTTTCGCCGATGGGGGGAGCTGCATAGGGCACCCCCAGGTACTGGTCCACAGGCCCCAGGATCTCACTGGGCAGTGGCACCCGGGCACCCCTTAGCTTCCCAAAGTGAGTATTGACTGTGGGCGCTGGGGCCTGGGTACTGGCCCTCAGCACCAAGCTGAGGAACCACAGGGTGAGGCACAGGCTCCGGCCAATCGTGGAGGTGGGGCTCAGGGACAGCGAGGGCGGGCCAAGCCGCAGCCACATGTTCCGGGCAGGGGGACTGGCAGGAAAGGCAGACTCCAGGGTCACAGCATCAGCCCGACAGGCAGCCCCTTCATGGCCACACTGACTTGAACCTCTAGACTGAGCTCTCGAGGGACACCTACGGGTGCCCGGCAACGTAGAGAGGTCGTCCAAGCACCACAGCTTCAGAAAGGGGACTCCCTCAGGGCCAGACAGGCCTGTGGAAAGAGGGAAGTAGGCGTCATCTAAGATGGTCAGGGGAGGGCTCCCGAGTCAGGGAAGGGGGTGTTTTGGGGGGCCCCAGTTGGGTGCTGGCTGATTCTCCTACAGGTAGGAGAGGTCTCCAGTGCCTGGGGTTCTGGGGACCAGCTTCTCAGGCCCTGGCTGTGTGCCTGGCCAAGGCTGGAAAATCCTAGGGGACTGACCCAGGGACAGTTGCTGCCACTCCAAGTTTCCAGTCCCCAACTCCAACTCCTCCACCAGTGGAGCTCAGGTGGGCTCAACCAGGGGCCTGAGCAGCATGTGGTCACAGGGGGTGGGGAACACTGGAACCGTATGGACCTCAGGTCCCTGAGCACGCTGGGCTGGACACGAATAGCGGACTCTCTAGACCCCGGGACCTGCTAACCCCACAGGAAGACTTCCCACACCAGGAGAGGGTAGGGTTGTTAACCTCACTCTGGGGTTCCAAGGCATCAGCAGGAAAAGCAGCAGATAGGCACAAAGGCCCACATGGAGACCCCCCTGACCCGTCAACCAGGGCTGGGGGGCAGGGAGGGCAGAATGGCCACTCACCAGAGTCCCCAGAGCCTCCCGTGCCCCTCCTGTACATTTCTCCTCAGCCCTCACCACTCCCGAATTCGGAAGCCTTGGTCCTTTCTGTGGGCTCTCTGTAATTCACACCAAGTACCAAAACTGAGACAGAGACCACTTTGCCTAGAACCCCAGGCATTGTTGATGCTCAGTCAGTGTAAAATACACAACAGAGTGTGAGGGACACCGCACTCAGAGACCCTTGGAGGTAAAGTCGCAAAGACTCAAAAAAGGGAGCAAGAGAGACCAAGCCTGGCTCACAACAGACACTGCGATCACAGAGACGGATATTCCAGACCCATGGAGATCCCTCATATAGTCCCATATTCTGAGACCGAGAGCCTCACTGAGCCAGAGAATCACAGAGAAAGACATTCAGAGACCATGCAGAGACTTACTGGAATATAATCCCACACACACCACATAGGTAAATATCCAGAGACACATGCTGCATAATGGTGACACATAGGTGGAGACAGAAACAGAAATAGCAGCACACTCAAGACACACAGGCTTTCTGACACACAGACAGCCAACACATACAGGCGCACACAGACCCTGCTGCATGACAGACACACACGCTCGCAAGCACACGCGTACACACACACACACACACACACACACACGCACAATTTAGTTTTCCCTATTTCTCCCGCCTTCCAAAATTGCCGGCCTGCTCCTTTAAGAACTGGCTGAAGGGGTGGGGGAGGGAGATTGGGAACGCCCGGCAATGGGCCACCACGAGAGGGGAATGAGAATGTGTGTGAGAGTGAGAGAGAGAGAGAGAGAGAGAGAGAGAGAGGAAGAGAGAGGGAGGGAGAGGGAAGGAAAAGGAGGCAGAGGGAGGGTGAGAGAGATAGAGAGAGAGCTGGAGAGAGAAAAGGAGAAAGAGAGGGAGGGAAGAAGGAAGAGGGAGAGCGTGCAAAGCGACTAAAGGGGTGGGGGCTCAGAGGAAATGGGGAGCAAAGTATGGGGTTGGGGGATGGATCCCAGACGGTGCCCAGAATGCACCCGGGGTTGGGAGGGGGAGGGTAAAGGGAAGGAAGGGGTAGGAGTAGGGAGGTGGGGCAGGAGGGAGTGGGTGTGTGTGTGTATGGGGGGGGATAGTCCGCAGCTGAGTTCACACAATCCCCCCATTCACCGTCTCCATGGCAACTCTGGGGCACAGACCGCTCATTCACACGGCTTCCCCGCCAGCAACCCCCCCACACCATTAACCCCCTCAGTGCCTCCCCTCCCCACAAATTCCATTAACCCCTTCGGGTTGCCTCCTTCTCCAGTAACCCTTCAGTGCCAAATGCCAGTCCCCTTTGAGTCCATTCCCTGCAGCCCCTCCCCCCTGAACACCTAGACAAATCGGCCGACCCCCAAACGCCCTCTGTACCCTAGGACCCACTGTGAGCCCCCAAGGCCAAGATCTCCATCCTGGTCCAACTTGCAATTTGGGAGAAGACAAGGGGAAGTGCCAATGTCGGGGATTAGAGTGGCATCTGGGGTACTTTGGGGGCTGGAGCAGTATTGGGCAAGGGGCATTGTGCAGGAATGGACTGGTATCGAGAACTGCAGTACTGGGGGCCATGCGGGTCTGAATGGTATTGGGGGACAGAGCTGCATTGGAATGGGGGAGGATAGAATAAAAGCCTGGGGGGAGGGGGGCTGCAGAGAGTGGGGGAGGGAGCCTGGCTGGGAGATGCTATGATGGAAGAGGGATGGGGCTGCACTGCGGGGGAGGGGGGACTGGCAATGTGCAATACAGGAATAGGGCCAGGGCCCCTTAGTAGGGGCATTTTGATGAGCATGCGGCCAGGCTGTGGAAATAGAAGGACCATGGGTGGGAGGATGATAGGGATGCGGGATTCAGGGAGGAGGTGGAGAGGAAAAGCTAAGCGGCGGGGGCGGGGGCGAGGGGGTATTGAGGGTCAGGGGTGCCTAAGGAGAACATGGGGTTGAGAAGGATGGGGAGCATTGGTTGGGGAGCGGAGGAGCCCGGGATTGGGAGGGGATAGGATCGGGGCAAGGTATGGGCAGCTAGAGGATGAGAGACCGGGGCAAGCGGCCTCACCTGTTCCCCAGGCTGTTGCGAGCGACTGAACCGGTCCGCGGACCACCCATATCGCCTCCAGGCCAAGGGCTCCGCACCTGAATTCCCGAGATCTGTTCTCCGGCAGCCTGGCTGCTGTGCCCGCGCACCGAGGGGGCGCGCTGCGCGTGCCCGGACACGGGGGGGCGCGGTCCCTGCCATTAACTCCTTTTGTGCCAGAGATGGCTCAAGTCCTGGGGCATGGCCCAGTTCCTCCCCTGCTCTAGCACGCTTGGCTCACCGACTCTCCCTCACACACGCATCCCTCAATCAGGACAGGTGATCTTCCAGGGCAGCTAGCTCTAACTTTACCTGCAAAGCTTGAAACATTGAAACAAAGGGAGAAACTGAGGCACCGCCTGCAGGAGCCCCCAGTCATACTCTACAAAAGACAAGCCTCCACCTTGCTCAGCATCCCTCGCCTCTCCTCTCCCCTCCTCAGCACCGGAGGCAGCATGAGCAGCCAGCAGTGGAGGGTGGGGGCACTTGGCTCTCCTCCTGTCACTCTCCCTAAAGGTCAACGTTGTTCCTTTCTGCTGCTGCTAGGGCATGTCAGACTGAGACTGTCAGCAGGCCAGTTGCCCCACCATTTCAGGCTCTCCCCTCCAGATCCCACTGTCTTTGTGTCTCAGGTTTCTGTGTGTAGTGCACCTGTCCCTTTTGTTTACTCCCTGCTCCCCCACCCCTGAGTCCCTCAGAGTGTCCCTTCTCCCAGCTGTGACCCCAAGCCTGCAGCTCCTCAGAGTGTTTATGTCAGGACAGAACAGATCAGAAGTGAGCTTCGGTCACAGTCACAGCTGCCTGGACCCTGTCTGGGGTTTTGTTCCTTGTGCACACGGCTCCGAAACTTGCTGAGTCCCGTGTGAGCGAGGGTGCCATGGACTTCGAAGTGGGATTTTGCTTTATTTATTCTTTTTTTTTATTTTTTAGAACTTGGGTATTGATCAATGTTTCTGGTTTTACCGGCACACTTGACACTTGCCAGTGACCCAGTGCAGCTATGGCTTGGATGTTCCCCTGAAGTTGTCAGATCGTTACCTTCTTCCACCCAGCCACCAGGCTGAGGCTGGTCCTCTTCCAGCCCCAGCTGCGCATACCAGAAGACTCCTTTGTAGTCAACCGGTTGGCCCTCCTGAACAGCCTTAGATCTAACGCCCCAAACCTGAAGGCAAAGGGGCTGAGAATGACCCTACCGCAATTCCCAATGCGACTCTGGGGCAACGGCTTCACGGCAAGATGGGAGGGAGCAACAGTCATCCTGGGTCACTGCCAAGGTGGGTCATGTGAAAACAAACAGTTCCAGCAACAGGGTGGAGAGAGAAGAAAGGGGTCCTCCCTCTTACTGGGTGTCTCTTTTCCCTAGAACCATACTGGCTTTCCACCACCACCAGTTTGATGGGGACACTTGCCAATGGCAGGCCTGTTTTTCATCCCAAAAATGTGAGTCTCAGGGAAAGTTCTCTAAGATGCCGTTTGGTGCATGACACGGAGCACGCGAGGTGGCAAAAAAGGTAGGCAGTGTCTGTCACAACCTCCATCCTGAAGCCTGTTCAAAACCCAGTGAGTGTGTGGGATGGGTGGCAGAAGAATCAGGTTCTATGGATTTTTTTTCCCCTCAAATCCTCCTGCCTAGGTGCGCCTGGGTGGCTCAGTGGGTTAAAGCCTCTGCCTTCGGCTCAGGTCGTGATCCCAGGGTCCTGGGATCGAGCCCCACATCGGGCTCTCTGCTCAGCAGGGAGCCTGCTTCCTCCTCTTTCTCTCTCTGCCTGCCTCTCTGCCTACTTGTGATCTCCTTCTGTCAAATAAATAAATAAAATCTTTAAAAAAAAATCCTCCTGCCTCACGGACCCTCCCCAACCCCAGCGGTCTAGCCCTCATGGAGAGAAGCTACAAAGAACCTGCAATGTCTAGCTAAAAAGGTAAGCTGCCCTTAAGAAACTCATGGCCCAAACCTATACAAGATGTTGCCAGGCTAGAGAAGAGAGGAGAGTAGCAATCCAACTAACTCAGAAACTGAGTGGATGGAAGGTAAATAGAGGGTTGAATTGGAACGGGATGGGACGGGGATGGGACCTGGGACAAAAGGCTCTGACTGGTTGGTTGCTCCAACCCCCCACACTCTCCCCAGAGCCCACCCTTGCCAGCCATGCAGAAGTCACACACTTCCTTTGCAAAGAAGCTCTGTGTATTGGGTGCAACAGCTCTGGGGTCTCTATATAAATAATATACAAAACCCAACAGCTCAACGCCTCACATTAACAAAAATACTAAAAACTTATTAAAAATGGAGCCTGAGGGAAGAGCCCCAACCACTACTGGTGCTAGCCTGAAAAGGAGACCAGGAATTAAGATGAAGGGGTGGGGCCACATCCAGGGCACAAGCCGTTCTTCCAGGTGGCTCAGTAGCGTCCAAATATGTTGGTACTGGGCTGTGGCTGGGTATCTGCGGAAAACCAGAGATGATCCAGGCTGGGAGACCAAGCAAGGAGGTAGGTATGCAGGGAAAGGCTATTCAGGTACCAAGGGAAGGGATGGGAAGACCTGGGCCTGAGGCAATCACAGGAGCTCCTCCCAGCCCCCACTCCCCACCCCACTATGCAGTCCCTGGGGCTCTCCCCCCGATTGGGGGGGGTGCTGTTGAGGAGGAAGGCAGGCTTACTGGAGAGCTGTTGTTGGAGCTGCCGGACCAAAGCTGCTGTCTGTTGCTGTTGCTGCGTCTGCTGAAGCCCCTGGCGCTGGAACTGAGGCAGAAACCAGAAGTGGAAGACTGACCTTGAACTTTCTGCCTTGTTCTCCATCCTCATCTCCTGAGCCCATTTTCGGGGGCCATGCCTTGCCTCCCACCTTGACCCCCTGCTCCCCAAAAAACTGCCCAACCCGGTTCACTGGCTGTGTGCCCAACCTGGGCAACCGTCCCTGAGCCAGGCTCTGTGCTCCAGTGGCTACCTGGGGCTGGGATTGGGGCTGGGGTTGGGGAGGAGCTGCCTGCTGCTGCTGCTGCTGCTGCTGGTGTGCCTGTTGCTGCTGCTGCTGCTGCTGCTGCTGCTGTTGCTGCTGCTGCTGCTGCTGTTGCTGTTGCTGCTGCTGCTGCGATCAAGAGTGCTGGGCCTCAGAGGGAGGGGACCCCCTCCACCCCCCCCACCATCCCATTGGTGTGGACTCCCCGGGGCACTCCCACAGGCCCCCCTGGAAGCCAGCAGGGGGAAGAGGAGGACAGGAACTTTTAGGGCCTTTACTGAGAGCCAGGGGATACTCCCTGGTGCCGGTGCCACCTCACCCCATCACCTGCATCAGACCCCCAAAGAATACCACCCCGCCCCTCCCGGGTCCCCAGACCCCAGAAGGCCTAGGGCTTCACCCGCAGGATCTGCTGCTGCTGCTGCTGCCGGATGTGGTACTGCTGTTGCTGCTGCTGCTGTTGCTGCTGCTGTTGTTGCTGCTGCTGCTGCTGTTGCTGCTGCTGTTGCTGCTGCTGCTGCTGCTCGGGCAGGATGGACGCCGATCGCACGCCGGCCTGGACGCCCTGCGCGCCCAGCGGAGTCATGGCACCTATCATGGGGGCCTGCTGCAGGGTCTGATGGGAAAACCTGCCAAGACCAGTGGGACGAAGGTCAAGACCCGGCCCCCAGGATGGGGGTGTGGGGGGTGTGGGGTAGGAGGTAGGAAAGTGGGGGTAGGGGGCGTGGGGGGGGAGGAGGAGGAGAAGTCCCCATCCCTGACCTGAAGGAAACTTTGACAAGTCGCTTCACTCACTCCCCCTGGTGCTAACCAGAAGGGCCCGTCTACATTCTGACATATTGCTATGTTGAGGAATAAGGGGCAAAGGCATCACCCCATTTCAAGGGCTCATCACCTTCATGGCAAGACATCTCCCAATTCTGTTTTCACTGCTTTTCTCTTATAAAGAACGAAAATCAGTCTTAGTACAGAGCAGGTGTTCTAGAGTGCACCCACTGAGCTGCTTTCTGCTATTGGTGGAGTGTCCCCGGGGAACATTTCAGAATCGGAAAGACCACGGAGTTCTCCTGCTCTCATGCCTTCCCACATACAGCACAGCAACAGGCTACCTCCCGGCCGGACCCTCCCTCTCAAGTCTTCCGTCTCCTTCCCCACGTGTCCTATCCCTGCATCCCATATTCATCTGTTAACACATCGACTCACAACACGGCCTTTCTGATCAAAAGAGCCCTTTGTGGGACTCTGTCTCAACTCTGCACGGAGCGCTCGAAGCCCTGTATCACCTGCCCGTCCCCCGCCCGTCTCCTACTACTGCACCAGTGTGAATTTTACATGCTACCCATATTTTTCTTCCCATCCCCTGCCCCCATGGCCCCAAGTCACCCTCCTCACTCTGGTCCCGTCTTCGTTCACACTCTGTCATCTACCTGGACTCCCTTTTCTCATCCTCCACACCACCAATCTAAATTACAGCTATCCTTCAAAGGCCAACTCAAATCTCACCTCCTTCATGAAACTTCCTCTAAAGATTCAGGCCCACAACAACATCATACCATACCTTTTCTGAATTCCCATTTACTTCACAGCACACCACTGCCTACCTGATCGTACCTCTCTCCTCACCATGACCCTTAAATGCTCTTCTGTGTGAGTCTCTTCTCCCCGACCGGATGAAAAATTCTCTGTGGTGAGGGGCTCTGTATTTTCTAAAACCTTTTCTCACCCTACCCTGTCCTAGCGGAGTGCTGGCCACACAGTGGGTGGCTGACTGATGCTTCTAAGGAGAGGGCTTTTCTCTGCTCCACTCCCTGGTGTCCTAGAGCCCAAGCCACAGAGCCTCAAGACATGGCTCCCGAGTCCTAAAAGGCCCAATTAGCATTCGGCATGGTAGGACGGCTCAGTGGCTGGTCCGTTCCAGCATGTAACTGCTCTGCTGCCGGCGGGATGACTCCGTACCACACAGTACATCTAAGAGCTCCAGACCTTTCCTTATCATAGTGGGAGGAGTGACCCTCCCCTCTCAGGGCCTCCAAGAAATGTCAGGCAAGGGGACGGAAGCCTACTGGTCACCAGGGTCCCTTCTGGCTCCAGCATTTTGGGGCCAGCTAAGCATTCGTCACATCTCTGAAAGTTCAGACTAGTCCCATCACCTCCTGGCATGGGCTTCCCCCACCCCCACTGGGCGTCCTTGCAGCCCAGTGTGTCTTCACAGCCCCCCCGACCCCCTCCCACACACAGATGCCTTGGGTAATACCTTTGAGCGGAGGTCAGCCCATGTCCGTAGGTTGGGGCCTGCTGGTGCACATAGCCACTGGGCCGCTGTTGCAGGTGGCGAGTGGGATCTACAAGAGTAGGATTGGTAGAAGGGTGGGTGCTCTGATAAGGCTGGCTGGAGTAGCTGGGGGGCACCATGGTACCTGCGGGGCCTGCGTGTTGCTGCAATCCCACATGAGAAACATAAGGAGTATAGCCCTGGAGAGAAGGAAGAGGAGAGAGGGGGTCAGGGCCAAGGCGGCACAGGGTGGCTGGCCTCAAGCCCCTTCCACCCCACCCCCTTCTCACCCTCTCATGCCCTCACCTGGGAGGTCTGCAAACCGTAGGAAGAGCTGGGAGTCATCTGATGGACAGATGACTGTCCCAATATCCCCTGACTCTGCTAGAGGGAAAAAAGGAGACAAACTCAAACTCAGGAAAATACTTCCTGCTGTCTTGGTTCTCATAGCTCCCGCTCTGCCAAGTCCTTGCGAAAATCCCAAGCATCTCCTCAGTCTCATGACCCCCCAAAGCCCCTCTCCCTGACGGCCCTCCCTACTGCCCCTCTCACTATCTTTGCCTGGAGCTGTTGGCGAAGGCGCTGTCCTTGGGGCACCGCGGGCTGCTGCTGTCGGTACACAGAGGTCTTGTACGAGGGTTCAAGTCCCATGACTCCCGTCATGGTTGTGGGCAGCACTCCAGGGTAAGGTGGTCGGGTGGGCAGCTTCTGCATCGGTAACCGCACAGGGCGGTATGGGTCCACACGAGGGCCGCCTGGAAAGGGGAGAAGGCTGACCTCGCCAGGCTCCCCATTACCTGAGTTCCCGCTCAGTGTCCCGGTCATGGGCACATCCTCAGGGATGCAACACTGTCCCTCAGGCAGGAGGGATGCTCAGGTAACTCTCCTTCCTAGGGGCCGGCTCTCACCTGCAGGGAGTGGCTGGTTCTGGGTGTACAGGCCTATGGAGCCCTGCCTGTAGCTCAGATGCGATATGGAACCAGGGTTAGTGTGGTGCAAGAGGTCTGGGGGCACCGTCACACCATAGGGGCCACTCCTTCCCGGGCCCATTCCATAGTCCTGCATGAAGAGCAGAGGAGGAAGGTGAGTGGACTGTAACTTGGGTAGGGGGTGCGGGGGAGAGGTGGGACAAGGTGGGGGACCAGGGCTGCAGAGGAGCTAGACCTATGTGACTCATTTTTGTCATTCTTATGGCACCTCTTCCCCACCTCCCCTTCACTTCCCTCAGAAACCAGAAGCTGCACAGAATTATCAGGTGGGGGCAGAGAGAGAGAGGCTGTGGGAGCATAAAGGGGTGGGGGTTTGGGGGGGCAGCACTAACCTCTGTCTTGGTGGGTGGCTGGCTGCGTTTCTTGCCCTTGGTGGATTTCTTCTTGCGTTCCTCAGTACTGGGTGGAGCGGCCCCAGGTTTGTCAGTTTTGGGGGGCTCTGGAGCCTTCTTCTCAGGCTCTAACAGGGTGGGAGCAGGGGGCTCCTCATCTTCCGGGGGCAGCGGGAGCGGCTCCAGATAATAGGCGCGGGGCCGGGGCCGCAGGTGGGTGTGATACAGCAGCAAGCGCTGCTGTTCCTCTCCTCGAGCCACACGTCGGTCCACCCGGACTGTTCCAAACCAGCCCCAGGACAGTGGCGCGGATGGCTTCAAGCCCTCAAAAAGATCCCAGGGAGAGATCTTTTGTTTGGTAGAAACCTGTAGACCCTGCTCCAGAAAATGACACACAGTGAGCTGCTGAGATTTGGCAAACAGGAGACAGAACTTGAGGGCTTGTAGGAGAGGGGGAAGGATCTGTTGGCAATCAAACGGAGAAAAAAAAAAAACAAAACCCAAAAAACAAAAAACCAAAAACAAACCCAGACCCGGGTCAGTTCCTGGGAGACGGTGAGAGGGACGGACATGAACACACATGTACACCAACAGCATGTACTCTGAGGTACACGCTCAGAGCAGACAGAGTTCAGAGGGGAGAGGGTGATGGGCAGGGACACACAGATGCTGACATTCAAAGGAAGACACAGCAACAGGAAGGCAGGAAGAGACTGAAAGGCAAAAACAGAGAAAGAGACAGAAACAGGAAGAGAGACAAAGAGGTGCACAAAGAGACACAGAGAAGGGCCAAGGGAGAAAGTCAGGCAGAGAGAGAGAGAAAGACTCAGAAAGACAAATGGGCCAGGAAAAGGAGTGAAGACAGAGTACATGTGACTGGGCTGGACTCTAGATTTTAGACTCTGCCTCGTCTTTTTTCCCTCCCCCTCTCAGCTCTCCACAGCCATCCGGGTTACTCAACAAACACTGCAGCTGACAGAGACGAGGGGCAGGGAAAGTTTTGCAGAGATGGGGGAGCTGGCACAGGTGAATGCAGGGTAACAGAAATCCAGCAGCTGGCCAGACAGATGGGTGGGGTGCTGGCCAGGGTGGAGGAGGACAGGGTGCTGAGAAATGGGTTGTCTGTTCAAAGGTGGGTGCAGATGGGGGGAGGTGGGTAGAGGTGAAGAGACAGATGAATGAGGATGAGATTCTCAAGATGGGGTGCAGAAATGTTAAAAAAAAAAGTTCAGTGATCAGCTCCACACCCCAGAGACAGCTGTTGCCAGCAGAGCCCCATGGACTCCCCCGCCTGGTAAGCCAGTCGTAGCAGCAAGGTTCATGCAGGGAGAGCTCTTGCCCAGAGGAGGGAAAAGCTGGGTGTGGGGGGATCGGTGCTGCAATAGGAAAAGGGATGGGAGGAAAAGGGGACGTGCCTCCTTCTTGAAGATGGAATCGAAGCCTGCAATCTTGTTGCCCTTGGTGTCAATGAGGGAGCCCTGCGGCTCACAGGTGATGACATCTCTGGTCGGCTTGGGCAGTGGCAGCAGCTGGAGAACTTTTTCCAGACTGTCTGACTGGCGCTCCCCCAGTTCTTTCTGCAGGCACAGGAAGACAGGCAAGGGTTCAAGGACACAGCAAAGGAGTGATGGGAAGTCTCAAGGGACAGCAGAGAAACAGGCACGACGACAACACTCGGTAAACCCTTGCTGTACAGATAACAAGAAGTGGACAGGGAGGTGGAGGGGAGGCGGCTCTGGCCTGAACGAAGTCGAACGGCGTGTGCAAGGTCAGTGGAGAGGGAGCTGAGGGGCCGGTCCCCATCCCCCGCCACCAGAGCCGTGCCCTCGCTTCCTCTGCTCACCCGCAGCTTCTTCACCAGGTTCATGTAGGCACGTTTATTCTCCTCCATGCTGCCCTGAGAGATGCTAGACATGTCCGCGGCCAGGGTCCCGTTGATGAGCACACTCAGCATGTCCAGCACAGTGGTGAAGAGCTCGCTGTGATGAGAAGACCGGGAGAGAACCAGAGAGGAAAGAGGCTAGGCCAGACAGTGGCTCCGGGGTGGGAGCCAAGTAGGGAGAGCTGCGCCAGCCACAGGGCGTCTTGCACCTGGCATGGGGGAAGGGACTACCTCCCAGGCGCAAGACTGAGGGCAGAGGGTGGGAGTACTTTACTTGTTGGACTGCATGTCCACGGTGCCGCTGATGATGATCTCCAAGAGCAGCATGGCCCACTCGGTGGTCTGCTGGGTGCTGCGCTGCACCGTGTCAAACATGCCCCCCACCTGCCAGGGCCACAACGAGCCTGTCAGATGGCTCAGGGGCCAAGGCTGGCATCTTGGGAAAGCTCACAGCAGAACCCAGCCTGGCTGCCACTTCGCCCAGCTCCCACCACGTGCCAGTCGGACCCAGGATCTGTTATGTGAGTCCAGGCCAATGACTACATTCTTGGCCCCTCTGGGCCTCGGGTTCCTGACTTAGGAACCCATGGGAGCTGGACTAAGGGATGTCCAGGATTCCACTCAACATTCCACAGTGGGTTTCCAGGGTCCCAGCCAGAATCTAGGGTACTGAGGCAGGGTCTCTGCAAGGATCCAGACTTTCAACCACTTTAGGTCCCATGTCTTGAGGAGGGCCAGATCAGTACTCAAAGACCCAGTGGAAATTGGGCCCTCCATCTCAGCACCCTCCGCCGCCACCCCTGGCCAGCGCTGGAGTGGGGAGGCATCTCTATGGAGCAGTTCTAGTCCCACCCACATCTTTTTTCTCCCCGGAGCCCCCCTCACCAGGTTGAGCCGCAGCTTGAGAGCCTCGTGCATGAGCTGCTTTGGTTTGCAATCATCTAAGTACTGGTTGTCCCGCCAGTTATTCACAATCTGAGACAGAAACAAGCATAACGACCAGCTTTCGGCATCTTCTCATTTCCATCCCCAAACACTCAAGGCGTTGACCGTTAAGTACTGGAGGTTCTGGGGACATGGTGGCCTCAGGGGCACCCATTTCTGCCCTCCGGCACAGCTCAGTGGCCCCGGGGCCTGTACCTGGTGCACCTGGCTGTAGAGGGAGGTGAGAAGGCCCTCACGCTGCTCATCCTGCCCTTTCAGACACGTCAGCACCAGGGATAAGAATGGCTGCTGGCTCAACAGGGACATGCTAAAGAAGGGAGGAAGAGGAAAAGAACATGGACAGGACCATGAGATGTGAATTAGGCAGCTGCCCATCTCATCATTCCAAGCCCCAGACTCTACTCTCTCAAGATCTAGCCTCTTGGGGTGCCACAGTCAGGTTAAGCGTCTGCCCTCAGCTGAGGTCATGATTCCTGGGTCCTGGGATGGAGTCCCGCATGGAGCTCCCTGCTCAGCGGGGAGCCTGCTTCTCCCTCTCCTCCCCCACCTTGTGCTCTCTCTCACTATCTCTGTCTCTCTCTCTCAAATAAATAAAATTAACCAAAAAAGATCTAGCCTTCTGCTCAACCGTGTCCACTCTTACCCTCCAATTTTCCACTTTCCTGTGATTTCTCATCCCCACCCGTGTCCCCAATTTTTTTCTTCCCTGGCCCTGCATCCTCTCCTTTCTACCCCTCAATCTTGGTCCCCTCCACAGCCACTCTACCTCTTCTGCTTTTGTCGGTCACGTTCTTTGCGGGAAGAGGAACCCAGGTGCTGACCCTTCTCCAGTTCTTCCCCGGCCGCCTTTAACACATGCCCCTGGACTGAGGTGGGCAGTTTAGCAATGAGGGGGGCCACCAGCCACACACCAGAGCGCTCTAGAGAGCTGGAGGACAGACAGAGCACACAGTGTCCCAAAGGAGCCAGGTCAGGGTGGAAGCACCCCTCCTCCCCTCACCTGACGGACAGACCTAGAACCTCTGTGAGACTGAAATCATTTACGCTAGCAGAACAACTCATAAGGGGTCTGAACACATTTCTTCCCAACCTGAGCACTGGCTTGGTCTTGCTGCTGCTGGGCATGTTGCTGGCAGTGCTTCCAGAAGAAGACCCCGTCTCTGCTGACTGCTGGAAAACCTCAATTGTGGCCTTGGCGATGTTCTCCAAGAGGGAGTTCATCTCCTAGGGCAGGGGGATGAAAGGCACATGAGGTACTAACTAGGTAACTGGGGATGAAGGAAAACAGATGGTAGGAGATGTAGGAAATGAGGGTGGAGAAAGGCATCTGGAGGGTAATGAGAGTGGGGAGAGACAACTCTGCTGGGTGCTGTGCCCTCCAGCACCTCCCCATTTCTCCAATTCCCCACTATCTTCTCCTCGAACACCTCCTCACTGTCATGACCACAGAAACAGCCTCTGCCACCACCACCGCCAACCTTCCCCCACAGCACAGAGCCCCAGCCCACCTCCCTATTCCTCAGCCCCACGCGTCTGCCATCTTCCCGTCCTCTCTTCTCTCTCAGCCCAAGAACCCAAGGGCAGGACATGGGTTTTTCTGTGGTGACCCACCCTCGTGAGGCATGTGGAGCTGGAAGCGGGCACGGGAAAGAGAGGGCCGGGCACCACTCACATTGTTAGGGGTCTGCTTGATCATGAGCTGCAGCTCCAAAGATGACTGGCGCATGGTCCACTGGTCCAAGTTCTGTGACAGAGACACCACTCCCAAGCTCATCATCAACATGCACCCCGGCCCCAGCCACTCACCACCCCAAGACCAGTTCCTGACCTCTTGCAACCTTGAAACACATAAGCCTACAGGTCTGAAAGGAACCTCCATGTCCCTCTCCTTAGGAAAGCCTCCACCGACACGACCCAAAAGGGCTGAAAATCCACCCTATTTTAAAAGCGGTTCAGGAAACGCCTGGGTGGCCCAGTTGGTTAAGCGGCTGCCTTCGGCTCAGGTCATGATCCCAACATCCTGGGATTGAGTCCCACCTCAGGCTCCTTGCTCGGCAGGGAGCCTGCTTCACCCTCTGCCTCCGCCTGCCACTCTGTCTGCCTGTGCTCACTCTCTCACTCTCTCTCTCTGACAAATAAATAAATAAAATCTTTTTTATTTTATTTTATTTTTTTAAAAAGATTTTATTTATTTATTTGACAGAAAGATCACAAGTAGGCAGAGAAGCAGGCAGAGAGAGAGAGAGAGAGAGGAGGAAGCAGGCTCCCTGCCAAGCAGAGAGCCCGATGCGGGGCTCAATCCCAGGACCCTGAGATCATAACCTGAGCCGAAGACAGAGGCTAAACCCACTGAGCCACCCAGGCGCCCCATAAAATCTTTTTTAAAAAAATAAATAAAAGCGGTTCAGGAAAACTTCACCTTCCCCTGGTCTCCTGTTCCACAGCCTCACATTCCTTTGCAGAGGTGAGTTCTCCCTAATGCTTACCCTAAATCCTTGATGTTCAAGTTGAAGCCTGCTTCTCCTATTTTAAACCAGCTCCTCAAAGTCCGTTCCAAATCTGAAGGCTACTACTGTGAGTTAATCTCTCTGTGACATTATCTCCTCTGGGCTGAGAAGACCTCATTCCTGTAGCTCTTCCAGATGGCTCTCTTTCTCCACCCTCCCTCCAGTTACCCTAATGTCTGAAGCAGCTTGGCCAAGTGGGGACGGAGTAGGGGATGCGGGGGTGGGGGCGCATAGCACAGGCCCACCTGGGTTCACATGCTGACTCTTAAGCTTACTAGCTATGTAACCTTGGGAAAGTCACTTATGCTCTTCAAGCCTGGGAGTCCTTGTTGGTCAAACACAGACACCCCTACTTCCTTTACAGGGCTGGACAGTCTAAATAGGTGGACAAACACAGAGTGCTGTGCACAACACTCAGCACAAAGCGGATGCTCTATAACTGGGAGCTATTGGGTACTCCCGCCATTGGGGACTGAGCAGGGAGCAAATGCCCAATAAGCAAGGCCCAGAACTAGGCTTCCCAGATGTTGGGCCTTGCGCTGTTGAGCTGCAGTTCCACTCCTAACAGCCGCACCCTCAGCCACTGGCTGACTCTAGGGTCTAGACCATGTTGGCATGACTTCTAAACCCACGTCCGAGCTGTTTCCCTCATCACCTTTTGCCCACATCCTTGTCTGTCTTCTTCCTTGACCATCCTCCTCTCCTTCTCTCAGGGTTCCTATGGTTTCACCCCAGGCCTTAGGGCCCCCCTGGCCCCTGGTTCCTCCAAGACCCCCGTCACCTTGGCCTACCTGGAGAATGCGCTTAATGCGCTGCCGCTGGGGGTTCTCCCCATCCTCATTGTCCAGCAGGCGGTACGGGTAGCAGATGAGCTGCATGAGGCGCTGGGCCTGGGCACTGCTCAGCACAGGGTCTTGCAGGTCGTTGCTGTCCTCACACAGTGATTTAAGGCAACGCTCTCCTACCCATTCCTGAGGAAGCTGGTCATCAGGGCACTGGGGCAACCGGTGAGCAGGGTGAGGGAAAAGGGGGACGGGCTGGGGGTTGACGAAGGCCATGATGTATAGGGGAAAGGTGGCGTGATCATGGCTGAAAACAGGACTATGCTCTAGAAAGGCACCGAGGAGGCCTGAGGGGGGAAGGTGAGACTGACCTGTTGGCAGATGCTGCGCAGCACGTACTTGGCATAGACGTCCAGACTGGCTGTCTCCACAGAGATGTTGCGGCCACCCTGCCTCCGACCGCCACTGCCACCTCCTCCCTCCTCCTCTGGAAGTTCTTCTGTTCCTCCTGTCACAGTGAAGCCTGAACCCTTCAGTTCCGCATCCCCTGTGGTTCAAGGGTGGCAGATAGGGAAGGGCAGAGTGAGATCTGAACACAGTGGACAGACCCAGCCCGGACCCACAGAGGCAGCAACTCCCCAAATCCGGCCCTAGGGGACAGAAATACACTTCCCTCCCGCCTCTCCTCCCCAGAGGTCCGAGAGACCACCTTCAGGAGGGAGAAAGACTGTCCTCTGTAGCTCGGCTGGTACTCCACCCCACACACACTTTTGGCACTGCTCCCTTCCTATCCCATACCAAGTACAAACACAGCCTTGAGAACAGCAAACACAGCTCCATCCACTATGCGGTTCTGGGAGGCAGCCAGCAGGTGGCGGTCACAGGAGGAACGGATTCCTACTGTAGGCTTGTCTGGGGAGGGAGCTGAAGTCAGGGGAAGCAAAAGTAGAAACGGGGCGGGGGGTGGGGGTGGGCGGTGGCAGTGGTAGCCACATTTTCTACTGCTGGCTGGCCCAGATCAGGGTCACTTACTTCCGTCCGACTGGCAAGGGTTGAGTTGTGGCGTCTTGAAAAGGTGGAGGAGGATGCGGCAGGTAAGCCGGGCCCCCGGCTCAGAGTCCTGTTCACTGCAAGCTTAAAAAAAATATATTGGACAGGGCGAAGGGACACGGTGTTGGCAAAGGGCTGCAAGGGAAGGCAAAGTCAGGCAAAAGGAAATATGACAAGATAATGCCCAAGGAGAGGTGGGGCAACCAACTGTCTTACAGTGCAAGGGGAGTCCCTTGGAGGGTCAAAACATGGAAAGATCGAAAGATCGGGGCCACCAATGGCAGGTTAGAATGAGGCCACTCCCAGAGGGAGGCACACCACCGGACCAGCCTCTGGTGGTACTGGGGAGCCTCACACTGAACAGTGAGTGTGTGGCCATCGGGTATCTAGTCAAACTTAGGGTACAGAAATTCTAGGGATTATGGATTGGCAGTTCACCGGCATTAAGGAGCGAAGGGATGGCAGCACAGCGAATCAGATCCTCAAGGAGCAGACACTGCCGAGCGATGAGGATGGCAACAAAAGTAGCCAGGGAGTCATGAAAAGACAGGTCACTGACCTGGAGAAAAAAGCAGCCAAGATATCCCACCTCTGCGCAGAGAGGCTGCCAACTCAAAGCGGTCGGCCTCCGCTCTATGGGCCTCTGTCCCTCTGTAACCTTGACGACCAGGACAAACCCCCTCCCGAAAAAGCCCTGGGAACTGTCCCACGCCCCAGCGGGACCCGGCAGAAGTCTCACATCTACGTTGCAAAGAAGGTCGTTGAAACCACAAGTGCCATTGTTAGACGAGCAGCACAAGGCCTTCAGGACCCCTAGCCATTCGGCACTCAGTGACTTGCAATAGCCTGTCAGCTCCGCACAAAGGATTGCGATGTCATTCACCCTGGGGAGAAGTACAAATGCCCTCAGGAAAAACCTTGTTCCACAAAACCTCAGACTCATTAACTTTTCATCTCCACCCCAGCAGTAACCAAGTTTGCCATACCTCCCGGGCATCTCATCCCTCCCAAACTCAGGCAGGAGCGCCGTTCCCCACTCAGTACGCCCCATACCTATCGGGATCATGGTGCCCCACACAGACGTGCATAAGGGCATTGCAGACAAAGCTGTAGCGGTTAGCAGGGTTCTCACTAAGACTCTTGCCTAGCCCCGTGTAGGTGAAGGTGTGAGCTGCGGGGTTCTCCAGAGTGTCAATCATGAACTCGGGTGCCCAGCGCATGTTGGATTCTGAGGGCTCCACATTGCAGTAGATGGTGTTTTTCACCTTGGAACAGAAGTCGCTGCAGGGGTGGGAGAAGGGACACGGCAATGTCGGGGATGATCTGGCAAGGCAGAGGGATGGTTGGGAAGGGGGAGAGGAGGGGAAAAAAGGGAGGCACCAGGGACCCTGAGACAAGCAAAAGGGAGATGGGACCAAGCCGATTGGGCGGGACAGGGACCCAGTGAGAACAAGGTACGGGAGGCCTCTGGAGGCTGAGAGTAGGAGTGTGGGCCCTTTGGAGATGGGCTGGAGGCCAGGCTGATAAGGAGGCAGGCCTACTCTCCAGAACCAAGAACACATGAAGGGCAGAGTTCCCAGATGGCCAGACAGAGACAGCGGGGTCCTAGGCTGTGCCCTGCTCCTGAGTTGAGCGGTAATGGGAAGGAGATGGGCCAAGGTCCCACTCTCTACTCTCACCTCCCACCTCTCTTACCTGAAGAGCTCCCCAAATTTGCTCTTTAAATGGCTACAGGAGGTGTACAGATCATAGAGATAAGCAAGGATACAGCGTTCCGCCGAGGAGCCATCTGACCGGTTCATCCCATGCTTCACTACGCCACACAGCCTGTCACGAGGGTGCAAGGTTGAGATGGTCCGTAAGCCATGTGCACAGCCAAGGCATGAAGGTCCCCGGACACAGGCTCATGGCTCTTGGTACTAGTCTTCCCTGCCTGCCCAAATGGCAGGGGCTTGGCCATGGCGAGAGCCCCGTGTCCTTCAGGGGCCCGCTTCCACTGGCACTAGCCAGAGCCCCGAGCCACCCAGTTATTTCGCGGCCCCCACTTACCCCTCGAAGACCTGGGCCATCTGGTCCTGGTTGAGGATGAGGCAGGCATGGTAGTGCCGCAGGACGGCCACGATGCACAGGCACAGGCTGGTAGTGTAGCTGCCCACCAGATCTGAGGACTTGAGAAGCAACTCGGCCTCGACTACGCTTAGTTCATTCAGGAGCTGGCAGAGCAAGTATGTGTGTGTTGGGGGGTGGTGAGAGATGAGAAGAGGCCCCTGTGTGCCATATAACCTCCCTTCCCGTGAGGCAACTGCCCAGACAGGCCCGAGCCCCTTCCCACTGCAGCTGCCTCAGTCTAGAAGGACCCTGTTGCCATATGCCACTGTCCTTTATTCTATTAACGCCACAAGCCACATTGACAATCTAACCCATCTCTAGGATACAGTTTTATGAACTCCACCGCAGGAGGACAGTCCGTACCCAATGCTCTCATCTATCTCTTGGGCCTCCCTGTGGAGCATGTGAGCTGCTAGTCTGGCCTTCTTAGCTCGTGTTCCACCTGACCCTCCAGCCCCCAACGGGCTGGCTTTCCTGCCCATCCCAAGTAGCCCAGGACACAGGCTTGAGGCCCGATTCTTGACCTCGGGACCCCATACAGCACAAAAACCTTCTTCCACCCTCATCTCCCCAACTTCCCCACCTGAATGGCAAAGTCGATGAGGCCACTGATGCTGAGTGAATATTCCATGAGGTCGAAGATGAACTGCACATGCTGCACCAGAGGCAAATGGTATGACATGCCAAGGGCAAAGCTTGTGATCTGTTCCAGAACATTCCGGGAGACCTAATAAGGGCAGTGGGAGTGAGACGGGAGTGGAGAGACGCAGAAAGAACCAGGGAAGCAAGAAAAGGAAGATGGCAGACAGGGATGAGACCAGGAGGCTTAGCCTGCCTAGTGGGGAGAGAAGGAGGAGGAAAGGAAAACAGGGCAGGCTGGCAGAATGTTGGGAAAAGGGCAGGACCTAGGCCCACACCTGAGCCGTGACCTGGTGCTGGTCATAATGTGAAAGATGCTGGAACTTAGCAAAGATATCTTCAGCAGTGGGGAAGGCTTCAGGCCGGTTGCGTCGTCGCTTCTGCCCATCCTCCCCACCTGAGGGGACAGTGGAAAGGGAGCAGTCAGATGGGGAAGAGAACTAGTTGACTGGGGGGTCGGGAGGGGGGTATGGAGAGAAGGCTATGGGTGGGGGGGGGGACCAGGGTAGGAAGGCAGGGAGGAAGGGTGGGAGGGAGAAGGGGAGAAGGGAAGGGAGGGTTGAGGAGGGGGTGGGGGAGGGATGAAGGGAAGGGGTCAGTGAAGCAAAGGTTTGGAGGACCACAGACTACATGGACCTCGGAGGAATACGTACAGGGAGGTGCTAGGTCGGGGGAGAGGAGGGGGAAGGGCGGGCAGTATGGGGCTTACTGTGAGGTACCTAAGAATGTCAGGTCTCCAGGATTCAGAGGCACAATAGGAGCAAGCTGGTCTGCAGAGGGGGGGAATGAGGGGGGAAGTTTCAAAAGGACTAGAGCTCTCAGGAGACTCCAAGAGACAGGACATGGGGACATGACTGGGGGTTCCCTGTGCTGGGGAAGGGGACACTGACTAGGGCACTCCTAGGGGGAGATCTGTTTCAGGAGCCTCAAACCCACCAGTTTCTGCTGTCCCCTTGCGGTTCAGAACCTTCAGGATATCCTTGGTAATTTTCTTGATGGCATGGCGGGCATCATCTCGCTGCTTTCCCACCCCAAACAGTACGACCAACCGCTGATTGCACTCATGGCTGCATGATTCCTCCTGCATGCCAGCAGCACCATCAGACGCTGGCATGGGTCTCGCTCCCTCCTCCTCTCAAAAGCATGCTCCATGACCCTCAGCATCCCAGTTCTCAGGCCCTTCCCAGCATACCACACCCACAAGCACAGCTCCAACCCCACAGCACAATCCTTGGACAGAAACCTCGGCTCAAAACCGAGGTCTCAAGGAGCTGGGGGACAGTACCTGGGGGATGGGAAAGTGTGTGGCATACTGCACGTGCCGCGGCTGATCATAAAGAACCCCAAGGGTCCCTTCTATCTTCTCCTTGGGAGGGGGCTTCACATCCTTCTCAACATCTGGTTTCTCAGGGGATGGACTGCCCTTCCCCTCACAGGGCATGGTAGGGGAGAACAACTAAGAAAAGGTGAAAGGGCAGAACATTTAGAGGGTGAAAAGGGGGTCAGGGGCATAAAGAAATTCCCCAGAGAGGCAAAACAGGAGGACCTCAGGAGCTGGATTCTTTCTTCCACGCTGGGATCAAACTTACTGAGAAATCAGGCTTCTCCATGTCCTCGAAGAGCACGCTGGAACTAGGGTCAATGTCCATAGACTCCGAGAGCCCTGGGTCCTAAGGGCACAGAATATAAGCCAAGTCACTTTAGCCCCACGGAGCTGCTCCCCACCACCTAGAAAGGTGGACGGCGAAGTCAGTGGGGAGACCACGTTGGGAAAAGCATCAGATCTGGAGTCAAGCTTTAAACAGTCACATACCCACCTTGCACCTCATTCCCTTCAGCTTCAAGGAGGGGGATCAGAGCCCCTCATCCCATTGTGAGGAGCAAATGCCAACAAGGGATGTGAGAGGGCTGGGCCAGCCCCGAAGCGCCAAGCCCATACCAGCCCCTTATCGGGGAAGGGATATCTGGAGGTCTCTGAGAGCCAGGAGTCTGGGAATGTCTGAAGGAGGTAGCGAGGGCAAGACGAGGCCTGCTCACCTCAAGCTTGCTACTGCTGCTGCCCTCAGCCTCCTTGCGCTCCGAGTCATCAGCCGGGTCGTCAAAGGGAGATGGGGGCCGGGGGCCGGGGGCTCCAAAGGCGAGGTCCCCTCGGGAGATGAGGGTGCAAGTGTACATGTTGTGGGAGAAAACGTCATGTCGGATCAGTTCACAGAACAACAGGACCAAGTTAAAGAACTCCACTCGCTCACTCTCACTTCGGGGGTCCGCTGCATGGAGGGAATGAGAAAAGAGGGTTTAAGAGAGCACGGGACACAGGCAGCAAAGGAGAGAAGCACACCTGAGGCACAGTGCTCCTAGAGTACCTGAGGTGGGCAAGACGAGGAACAACTCCCCAAACCCAAACCCGAGGGACAGAGTACAGTCAGTTCACCCTCCTCCTGCCCCACACCCCATCTCGGAAAGGAAGAGAGCATCCTTGCTGCTATTTATGTGTGAGAACGCTTCTGGCATGGGTTCTTCTCCTTATTCCTTTATTCTATTCAACCATAAGATGATCAGAGGCTGGAATTATACCCCAAACTCAGTCTGCATAGAGCCCAAGACAGAAATAGACACCAGAAAGCCCTTCACTACACTTCTCAGGGGCAGTGGCACGTAACTGAGTCTCCGCGGAGAGAGGCGGAGTGGGGCAGGGGTCCATACTCAGCATAGGAGCCTGGGTATCCAGAAACTGCAGGAGGACATCCTGGAAAATGGGAGCACTAGGAGCAGAAAGGGAGCCAGAGGCAATGGAACCCTTCTCATCTGCGGCTTCTGATTCTCCACAGCGCTACAAGATGAGAGAAGAAACCCCAGCATCGGTCTGGGCCGGCCTCTTCACCTCTCCACGCATGATGCTTCAAATGCCCCCTGCTTCGCCTCCACCGCCAAGCCCTTCACTTCCATCCCCACTCTGACCTCTGTTTTCTTTACCGCCTCCCAACTGAAGCCCTGCCTGCCTCCCTAACTCCAACACTGACATACTCCTTCCTACTGTTGCCTTAGGTCTTCAACTTTCCCTTTAGGGTCCGTACCCCTTCTGTATTCTCCTAACTTGAACTTGGGATCCGCTACTCAGCTCCATCCTTCTCCAACCCCAGCCGTCACTGCCCCACTGGCCAACCACATTCTCTTATCTCTGCCCCCTGACCTCGGCCTCAATCTCAGCCTGTCTCTTCTCCAGCAGCTTGGCCACCACCATAGCGCGATGCCGACCGGAACGCTTGCAGCTCACTGCCCATTCACACAGTAGTGACACCACAGCGTCATCATCCGAGGAGATCTGGAGACCCAAGGAAGATGGGGGTGAGCAGGATAGGGTTGGAGATAAAGTACCACGCTCTGCTTTCTTCAAGACTGGGGCCCATCTTAAAACAGCCCAGGCCCAGGAAGATCGTCTCTTCACACATCTCCAGTGTCCATGCCTTGCCACGCCTTCCCCTCACGTGTACTGTTGCTCTTGCCATGTTTTTGGCTCCTTCTGTTCCCCTTCTTGCTTACCTCGTGCCCGTCCTTGCTAGGGCCCAATCCAAAGATCCGGTTACAAAGGGAGTCAAGAGAGTTGCTGAAGTCAGAGCGCTCAAAACTGTGGCTGTCCAACACTTCCAAAGTATGGAGCACCCGTCCAATGGTGAAGCCTCAGGAGGAAAAGCGGGAAAGGGTACTTAACAGGAAGCCCAGTGCGTTCCGACTTGCAGATCGCTAGGTCCTTACCATCCCTTCTTCAAACACCCTTCTTACTCTCTGTCCTCTGGCACCCACCTGCAGTAGCTTCCTGGCACTTATCAAAAGACCAGCGAACCTCAACTGCCTGTCCTCGCTCCTTGATCTGCTGCTCAATCTCGCGCAACTTTGCACGGACCTGCGGTACGGGAAAAGGGGGAGTGCTTTAATTAAGGATAACCAAGGCGTACAGAAGTCCAGGGCTTAGGCACAAAGGACTGTACCAGACCCCAAGTCACTATTTCCTTTTCTTCTTTCTTGACAGAGAGAGGGAGAGAGTGCGAGCCTACAGGAGAGGCAGAGGAAGAGGGAGAAGCAGACTCCTTGCTGAGCAGAAGCTCAGGCACGGGGCTCCATCCAGGAACCCTGGGGTCACGACCTGAGCCTAAGGCAGACATGTAACTGACTGAGCCACCCAGGCGCCCGTCTAAGTCGCTATTTCTGAAAAAGCAGTCCAGCTTCCCATCTCAATCCAGGGGCACCAGGCTGGCTCCTCGTGGGACTTACCTGCTGAGTAAAGGCACTGTTGCCCTCTGGCATGGGCAGGTTGGAGGGGGCAATAGGCAGGTGGTCGAGTGGTGAGCCGGTCTTAATGCGGCTATCGGTCAGTGAGTAGTGCCAAACCAGGGCGCTGGGACAGCACAGGAGGATGGTCTGCCACATAGGAACAGCTGGGTCAGGCTCTGTTCCCATGGCTCCCTCTCTAGAACCCCACTGTAAGACCCCAGCCTGAGCTTTCTGGTCTAACGTCATTCTGAGTCCCTGGTGTAGCACCACTCTGTCTCTGAGCTCTGAGCCTCTCCCCTCATCCCCTCCTTTTGCTCTGGGCCTACTCAAGTCCTAGAAAGGAACTAATGCCCCAGGAGTGAGAAGCAACAATCTCCAAGCAAGTACTCAGTGCCTGCTCCCACCTCCCACTGAGAATCACCCCCATTCTCCAGGATGGGCATCCAAGCCTTCTCTGGATGCTTCTTAATGCTTCCCTGGGTCCAGCCAGTACCCACCTGAAGGATACAGCTGAGGCCAAAAACCAGGGGCCGGTGCTGAGGGCACATCAGCAGGTCACTAAAGGGTGTAGAGGTTGTGCTGCTGGTTGGGGGCTGGGGAGCCGGGGTGGTGGGGAGTGTGCTTGTCGACTGAGTGGACATAACGTGAGATGAGTGACTGCTCACGCCATCCAGTTGCAAAGCCAGTCTCCGGGTACAGAAGTAGGCAAGGCGGCGGGAGAGGTATGCAGACTGAACGAATTCCCCCGAGTACTGTGAAGACATGCCCATCAAGACACCCAGTTCTCCCCACTTCTTTCTCCTCTGATCCTCCCTAGAGCCCCCCACCCTTCGCCCCCCACAAACCCCAGGCCTTACTCGCAGCAGCAGGGGCAGCAGCAGTTTAAGCAACTCATCCTCTCCAGGGCGGATTTTCTCAAAACACTCAAGGACCCAGGTCAGGAACTCATGTCTATCCAGCATTCCATCCTATGGGTCCAAGGAGGTGGGAAGAGTGTTAGTTTCCTTGGGGACTATAAGCAATAAGGTTAAATCAAAGGAGGAAGAGAAACACAGCTGGGGCAAGCTGGCAGGTGGATTCTGTCCTGTACTGGCGGAATGTGAGACCAGGCGCCACCTGGGTGTCACATCCCATGGCCCTTCTTCCTACCTGAAACATGAACATGGCCAGCTTTTCGTTGTAGTCCCACTGCCGGATTGCCACCTCTACGTCATGGGGCAAGGGCCCTATGGTGGAACCACAGCCCCCGCTGCCTGCGGGCCCTGGCCGGTAGTATTCAGCCATCTTTTGCAGCTGCTCCCATAAGTATTTGGTGATAATCTGAGTCCACTCTAGGGGAAAGGTGAGGAAAGGTCTATTTTACACCATCCCTCAGCTTAGAACATCTTCTGTCCCCACCCCACGCCTACACCCCCCATCACCATCCTTCTAAATCCTATTCATCCTCTCAAGCTCTGGTCCAATGCCACCTGCCCATGGCCTTCCCAGGTGTCCCCAAATAATTCTGTCCGCTCAAGTCTTTCACCATCTCTTCTGATACACACACACACATGCATACACATACTTTCTCTAATTATGTGATTCATACATATGCCTTAGCATCCCTATTGGATTATAAGCATCCTAAGGGTGGGAATAAGGGACCAGTCACCTTGACAGCCCCGTACATGCACACAGTAGATACTCAAGACACGCAATGTTTGCCAACGGAGTGAATGCAAGATATAAGCAGAAACAAGGAACACAGACAAGGAAGGAGAGTAAGTCCAAGGGTCTCTGTATCACTCCTTGATGCAATCAGTGCTGGGACCCCTGGTATCAGGAGTTACTCACCCATGAAGGGGTCAATGACATGTCTCTTCTTCACCTTGGTCTCACTGATTGCTGCATAGTAGGCACAGGTCATCTTAATGAGCCAGGCGGCCCGCATCACAGGCACTGTGTATTTGGCTAAGTACCCAAATACTTCTTCCTTTTTACTGAAAATGGGGACCTGTACAGACATCACAAATAGTGAGACTTCTACCACTGCCACGAGCTGGCACCCATGTAGCCTCATCCAGGGATAGCAGGGTACTTCATACCCATGTTCCCCACCTTGGCCTGGAGACCAGGAAGCAGCACCTCACCTTTTTGGCGAGTTGCGTGAGTGGCTTGGTGCCAGCCAGGTCAGTGAACCAGGTGTTAATGGCACTCTGGGATCGTGCAGTCACCAGCCAGAAGTTGTCCTTCTGGTTCACTTGGGGCTTCCTGCGACCGGTGTCAGGGAGGGTGTTACAACGTAACTTCTCCGCGATAATGCTGCTGAAGTTGGAACTGATCTGAGGGAAGAGAACTATACACCTCAGGATGGGAAGAAGAGGCAGAGAGGTGGTCGTGCCTCTGAAGGGCTAATACCAGTGTGGCAGCACTGGGTTATGAAGGAAAACTCAAGCCATTCAGGTCGTCACTTTAGGTCTTCCCAACCCAGGGCCTTTGCTCCCTCTCAGTCTTCCAGCCTTTTCCTTCAGCCTGGCAGGGTTGTCTCACCTTGGCAGGATTGAAGTTGACGTTCTTGGCACTGCCATGTTCATCCCCAGAGACAGCAGGCTGGTTATTGAAACCTTGTTTTACATTCAAGGCCGTCAGTTCATCCTGAGGCAGGAAAACGACATTTTAGCTCCCCACCCCATCCAGGGGTGGTGGTGGTGGGAGAGGAGGACAGAAGAGAAGAGAACAACGCAGGGGTGGGGGGAGAAGGGGGGCAGAGGGGGAGAGGTAGGAGGAGGATTCTGAGTAGAACAGATTGTTATTTAAAAGCTAGGCCCTTATATTCATTTGGACCCCACCCTCACCCCCACAGTCACTAAGATATCCAGCCACCCAGAGCTCATTCAACATCACTCTTCCTTACAAGCTCACAAGCAGCCGCAGCTCACCAAGCTGCCTCAGACAACTTTCTGAGGTGTGTGTGTGCGTGTGTGTGGAGAGGGGCGCCTCCAGCGTGGCCCCTACATCATTCCCTATTCACACCCGGGAAGCCCCCTCCCCCCAGGTCCCACTCTCCCACACCAGCCCACTTTATTCTTACCCCTTTTGGGACTTTGGCTCCTACCAAACCGCCCCGCCCCCCCCCACCAAACCATCAGTGCTTCCTCGTCTGCGGATCGCTTGCCTCAGGCCCCTTGAGAACCCCGATATTTTGAACGCACCTCTTTCTGTTTGGGATCTTGAGGGTACACATCAGGAGGGCCCAGCCGCGGCCGCTTCAGGGGCCGGTGTTCGTAGCTCAAGATCCCGAAGGCCGCCATCTTGCCCAGCCCGTAGCGCCAGAGGCGCCAGCCGGGGCCGGCTGAGGGGGGAGGGGGAGAGGGAACCGACAAGGGGGGTGGCGGTTGAGAGGACGGCAGCCGAGAGACAACAGGGAGCACGTTAGAAACTCTCGATCGTTGCCGGAAACTACCGAGGGGAACCGAGGGACGCCGGGAACCGTCGGACAATACCGACCGCAGCGGGGGCGGGGCCGAGCCCGGCGTGGGGCGGAGCTCCGCGGCCGCCCAGCGTTAGGGCCCGCGCGGCTTCCGAAGAACGATTTCGCTTGCCAAGTGTCTACGAAACGTCCTCAAGCGGACCGTGTGGCCAGGGGATGGGTGGTGGGTGCGACCCCGCGAGGCGGGAAGTAGCCGCGGCGCCGAGCGCTAAGCTGAAACTGGGTCCCCAGTGGCTGGCTCGATTCTTGGGCTGGAATCGGGGCTCAAGGGTATTTGCCTCGGTTAGGTACTCTGCCTTTTACCCTAAACTGCTTCTCGCTTTCTGAGTTTCTGCATCTGAAAAATGGGTGTACTGTCACCTCCTTCAAAGGGCTATTGTGAAGATTAGAAATGGTCTGCATAAGAAAGCACCCATTAACCCCTGAAAGGCCAGCCCTAGTAATCCCTCAAGGTCTTTACGGTCTGGCGCGAAGGTTCGTAACCTTTTTTCCATTCACAGTCCCTTTAAGATGCTGATAGGCGTTATGGGCCTTCCCGGGAAAGTTACAGAGGCAAACAAAATGGGAAATTCTTAGAGCCCCTAAAGGTCAACAGTATATCCCCTAAGTGTCCATGAACTCCCACTTGGAAAGAGGCACCTAAGTGTCAGATGCTTTCCAGACATCACCTCCTTTAACCTGCAAACAGCCCCATGAGTTAGAGATTATAATCATCTCCATTTTGTGGATGAGGAAGCTGATTTTCAGAGTGGAAATTCACTTGCCCCATGTCATTCAGGTACTAAGAAACAGAGCTGAGGCTAAGATTTTTTTTTCTGGATTCAAGGGCCAGTACACTTTCTGTGATGCCATTGCTCTTCAGAGAAATTTCTCTAATTTCTCTTTAGAGAAAAGATGGAGTGCTGTAATAAAAGTTAACAGATGATGATAAATTAAAAACTAATCAAATTAGCAAATGGCAAAAATAACACTGACAAAATGCTATTGAATCACAGTGGGAAGACAGATTAATTCTGATTGGGGAGAGGAAAACATTGGAGAAGGTAACATTTGAGCCAACCCTAAGGAACTGTAACCCACAGAACATTAGGGCGGGTTAAAACATAAGCACAGTGCCTGACACATATTTAAAACTCAGTAAATGTTTGCCGAATAAACAATTTTTACAAAGTGTCTCCAATTGGCTCTGTGTTTGGGGAAAGATAAATCTGGCAATAAGACAAAGAATGGGTTAGAGACCAGGGGCCTTTAGAAAGGAAGGCCTGGGGCTCCTGGGTGACTCAGTAGGTTAAGCGTCTGCCTTCGGCTCAGGTCATGATCCCAGGTCCCAGGACTAATCCCTGAGTCGGGCTCACTGCTCAGCGGGCAAGTCTTCTCCTTCTCCCTCTGTCCCTTCCTCCTCTCCCTGCCCACACTCTTGCTCTCCCTCTCTCTAAAATAAATAAATAAAATATAAGAAAGAAAGACTGGCCAGGGGACGCCTGGATGGCTCAGTCGGTTAAGCATCTTACTCTTGGTTTTGGCTCAGGTCAGGATCTCAGGATCGTGAAAAAATTCTCTCTCTGCTCCCCGTCTCTCAAGGAAAGACAGAAAAAAAGAAAGGCCAGTTAGTGGGTTCAAGGAATAATCATGACTAGAGGGAATGAAAGGCTGATTTAGCACAGTGGCTGTGCTGATGGAAAGGAGGACACTGCTGAGAGAAACACCACAGACTAGAACTGATTGGATTCTCAGGAATGAGAGAGAGGGAGAAATTGATGAGGACTTTGAGGTTTCAAGTCTGGGTGACCAAAAGGGTGATGACACGTTAACTGAGATAGGGAACACAGGAAGAGAAGCAGATTTAGGGGAAGATGAGGAGTTTGAAGCCAGTGTGTTTGTTCCTCCATTTCCAGAATCTACTTCTAAGTCAGACCTCCTCACCAGTCTCAACAGGGACCCAGCTCAGGCAGCAGCTAAGAGTGGATATTTGGGTTTGGATTAGATCAGAAGAAAGACAGCTATATGTGTGCCCACAGGAGTCAAGACTGTACTTTCCACCCGAGACAGTAGGGCTTTCACAGAGGTTTCAGGGTGACTGAGCACAGGAAGGGTAGGGAGTCCAGACCCTCCACTCTACGGGATAAAATGGCTTAGATGAGAGGGTGGTTTGTAGGGAGTGGTGATGGTTGTGGTGGCAATGGGGAACAGATCCTTCCCGGGATCCGGGTGGTCTGAGGATTCTCGAGTCCATGACAGTCTGGTGTGCCCAGCCTAACAGCACTTTCAGTGGTGGTGTTACACCTACGGATTAGATTAACACTTAATCTCCCGGAGGATTTGGCCTGTGTCACAGCATGCATTTGCCACACCCTCTGTAAAGCCCTGGTTTCTAAGGTTCTTTCCACCGGAAGCTATGACAGAAGGAAATGTGTGGGTGGGGAGGGGTAATGGGTGAGGGGCCCAGGTTCCTGACAGTCTACACCCAGGGAACGAAGAGCAAGCGCCATGTTGAAGCCACCATTGCCACTCAGATCCTTCTTATTCCTGCAGCTGCCTCTACTGGGGGTGGGGCTGAACCCAACGGTCCCCATGCCCAATGGGAATGAAGACGTCACAGCTGGTGGGAAACGTGGGACTGGAGGGGGTTGGGGAGAGGGGAGACTGTGGGAAGGGGCTGTACAGAAATGTCCAACCTGCCATGGGAGATTAGAAGGATGCGGGCAGAATTTAAGAGTACTGTGGAGAAGGAAAGGGGAAGGGTTCTCTGCCTCATGCTGCTGCTTCTTCTGACCATCATTTCTGGTCTTCCCCTCCCCCTCTTCGTCTTCTCTCCAACCTAGGTTTCTTCCCAACTGCTACACCTCCTAGGACCCTCAGTGTTTCCACCCTGCCCCTCCCAGAGGTCCAGTGTTTTGTGTTCAATGTTGAGTACATGAATTGCACTTGGGACAGCAGCTCTGAGCCCCAGCCCAGCAACCTGACTCTGCACTACTGGTATGAGAAGGGAAGAGGGAACAGCACAAGGGAGTCAGAGGGGGGTGGGCTGGATGTGAGGGACTTCATGGGGACCAAGAAAGTGGGTAGCCATTGTCTGATCAGGCCTCCCCACTATTTTCTCACGGTAGTAAGTCAGTTCAAAGGAGACGAGGCTGGGCTGTGGTATCTGTAGTACCCAAGTTTATGCCACCGTTCCTCTTTCTCCCAACCCTTCTCTAGGTACAAGAACTCCGATGATGATAAAGTCCAGGAGTGTGGCCACTATCTGTTCTCTGGAGGGACCACTGCTGGCTGTTGGCTGCAAAAGGAGGAGATCCATCTCTACGAAACATTTGTGGTCCAGCTCCAGGACCCACAGGAACCCAGGAGACAGTCCATTCGGACACTAAAACTACAGAATCTGGGTAATTTGGAAAGGGCACCAAGAGTCCAGGGATGTATTATGGGGGCACTGGGATATATGGAGTGGTGTTCTTTCACCTTAAGTGTACTTAGGCAAGAAGGAGGAGCTGAGGGGTCTGGGTAGGGAGGGGTGGAGGGATCAGGGACACTGCCTTCAGGATCCTAACTCGTCTAGGCCAGGGGAATGACCACACACACACCCCACCCCACCCCCACACATACACATCTCTCCAGTGATCCCCTGGGCCCCGGAGAACCTGACCCTTCGCAACCTGAGTGAATCCCAGCTAGAACTGAGCTGGAGCAACAGACACTTGGACCACTGTCTGGAGCACCTGGTGCAGTACCGGAGTGACTGGGACCGCAGCTGGACTGTGAGTGATGGGGGCAGGACTGCAGCAGCTCAGGCCGAGCAGATGGGGATAAAGGAGTCAAACAGCCAAGTAGGAGGGCGCAATCTCGAGCTCCTGTTCTCTGCCATCACCACCTGCGCCCCCACCTCCCCGCCTCACCACCCAGTTCCTTTGCTTTGTCTCTCCTCTCATCCAGCTCCTTTCCCTATCATCACCAGTGACTTTCCATGGACGTTTCCTTACCTATACCTGATAGGCAAGTAAACAAAAGGGAGCCTTCAAGGGCATCTGGCGAGGAGGCCTTGAATTCTAGTCTGTGAAGGGAGCAGTGCAGCTCGAGTCAAGACAGGAGAAAAGAGCCAGGAAGAACACGATGACCGGGAGGAAGGGCAGAAGTTTTCATTCTCCCTTCTCTTTTAGACACCCATCTCTCCCTCACCCTCTTTCTCCCCAAGGAACAATCGGTGGACCACCGAAATAGCTTCTCTCTGCCTAGCGTGGATGGGCAGAAATTCTACACGTTCCGTGTCCGGAGCCGCTATAATCCGCTCTGCGGAAGCGCTCAGCGTTGGAGTGAATGGAGCCGCCCAGTCCACTGGGGCAGCAACACTTCCAAGGGTAAAATGGGCCTAAGGCCTCACTGTGACCCATGAGCCCAGCACCCCAACCCATTCTAGCATCTCTCTCTTTTGCTGTACCTCTTGACCCCTAAGGCCCCCAGATTTGGTGGCCTGTCTCCCCTCACTGTTCAACCTTAACCCCCAGGTCGCAGGTTTTTTCTGTGTAGGGTTGGGTCACTATGTTGTTAGAGTTGGGGGGGGGCATTGTCAAGAAGGAGGCAGAAAAGATATATAATGTTTAAGATTCCCCTACAGCATTCCTGGAAAGCCTGCGTGGTAAAGATGGCTTTGGAGCCAGACCGATATAGGGTTTTAAACCTGGCTCTGCTTGTTACTCCCTCTTTGACCTCGGGCACATCACTAACCTCTTTGATTCTGTTTTCTCATCTGTAAAATGGAGATAATGATTGTTCCCCCCACCCCCAACCCCACTTTCAAGAGCTGTGAGGATTAAAGATATGGAAAGTGTCTAGCACTGTGCCTGGTACCAAAGTTGGGACACTACAGACATCAGGGCTCTTTCTCTTTCTCCTTCTCCTCCTTATCCTCCTCCTCCTCCTCCTCCTCCTTCTTCTTTTTTTTTTTTTTTTTGTAGAGAATCCTTTGTTGTTTGCGTTGGAAGCTGTGCTTATCCCCCTTGGCTCCATGGGATTGATTATTAGCCTTATCTGTGTGTACTGCTGGCTGGAACGGTGAGATTTCAGATATCCCAGGAAAATGAGGTGGGGTAGCTGGGAAGAAATAGTACTGGAGGGTTGTCGCAGGGTCTCCAGGAGTAGAGAGCGGGACAGTAAGGAACAAGGGATCACTCAAGGGGGCATGGTGATGGAAGGAAGCTGCAGGCCCAGGGAACACAGAATCCCTTCGTTCTGTCTGGGAGAGCTGGGAGAAGGGCCATAAAACAGCGTAACCGACATGCTCCTGCTCCCTCTTTCTTCTCCACCAGGACGATTCCCCGAATTCCTACCCTCAAGAACCTAGAGGATCTGGTTACCGAATACCATGGAAATTTTTCGGTGAGAACATTGTCACAGGCAGACTGCAGTTTGCCAGCTACCGCCTGCCTCTGTCTGCAAGTCAGACAGAGCATGGGGGTGGGCAGAGGAGAGGGGAGGGGGCCTGCACTAACGGTCAGGATGTGGCCAGTGAGTGGGGGGAGGGGCTAGATGGGAGAGATGCACAGAAGAACGGATTATATAGATTGGGTGGGGCAGAGGGAAACCGTGGTATGGGCACCCCCTCCCTGGGAGTCTGTGTGTGCCTTCTGTAATCCCAGGAGTTGCAGATCTTGCAAGAGCTCCCTTGGTCCAGAGCCTGGGTCTTTGAGTCCCTGCCCCTAATTGACCCTTGACCTGGAGATATCTGTCTTTAGGCCTGGAGTGGAGTGTCCAAGGGCCTGGCGGAGAGCTTGCAGCCAGACTACAGTGAATGGCTTTGCCACGTCAGTGAGATTCCCCCAAAAGGAGGGGCTCCAGGGGAGGGGCCTGGGGGCTCCCCCTGTAGCCAGCATAGCCCCTACTGGGCTCCCCCATGTTACACCCTGAAACCTGAAACCAGAGCCCTGATACCCTGACTGAACCCCCAGAGTCCTGGAGTCCTAAGTTGTACTAACTTCCCCTCCTCTAACCAGCCTGGGTCCAATGCTCACCTCGCCCCCCTGTGGCTGATTCTGAATTTTATGCCCCCTATAATTTCCCTCTGCCTCCACCCCCACCCCATTCAACATTTCCTGTGGTCCAATTGCCCCTTTTGCCCTGTACATGCATCTGGTCTTCCCTGCTCCAGCCACTCCTCCTCCTCCTTGCAGGATTCTTTCTCCCGCAGGCCCTCCGTCCTTCCCTCCCTCTTTCCATCTAACCTTCAATTATGTTCCAAGCAATGAGAAATAAAGCTTCTGTTGATAATCGTCAAGAATGTCTGTTGTTGGGGCGGGGAGCAAGGGAAATGTGGGGTGCAAGGAGGGTGTGAGGCATGGGGCTGACAGTAGGAAAAAGGAGTAGTAGATGAAATAATGTGGAAGCAGTAGTACCACAAACTAACTAGAGAAGAGTGGTGTTCGAGAAACTTGACTTTTCTCTAGGTCTCCTGCAGTTCTATTAGCATACATTTTATTTCATTTCATCTTATTTATTTATTTGTTTGTTTATTCTTAAAAGATTTTGTGTATTTATTTGACAGAGAGATAGGGCCAGAGGGCACAAGCAGGGGGAATGGCAGAGGGAGAGGGAGAAGAAGCAGGCTCCCCGCCAAGCAGGGAGCCTGATACAGGGCTTGATCCCAGGCTCCCAGGATCATGACTTGAGCCAAAGGCAGACCGCCTTCCCCAACTGACTGAGCCACCCATGCACCCCTTATTTTATTTTTTAAACGATTTTATTTATTTATTGGGGGTGGGGAGGAGCAGAGGGAGAGGACAAGCTGACTCTGCACTGAGTGTGGAGGAGCGCAATGTGCAGTGCTTGATCCCAGGACCCTGAGCTCTCCATCTGAGCCGAAACCTAGAGTCAGATGCTTACCCCAGTGATGGCACCCCGCAGGATGCATTTTCAAATGAGATTTACCTTGTTGCCCCCAACCCCAGCAAATCTGTCACAGACCCCACCCAGGTTCTTCTCTCCCTATCCTTACTCCACCTTCTGCCACTTATACCACTTCTGACCTCATAATCCCTCAACTGCGGCCTCAGGCCCCACCCCCTAGGGATGCTGGTTATCCACAACTGCCAATAGCTCTCTCCTGCCTGCCCAGTCTGGGGCCTCTTCAGCCTATGTGATCCACCGACCTCTCCAGACCCCCAGCCCTATGGGCCTACTTGCCCCCACTCCCAGGACCTCTAGAACACTCTTGCTCCAAATGACTCATCAGGCCTCTGTCTGAAGAGTAAGAAGATCCTGAGAGCATGTTTATTTTCATCAAACATGGAGGTGAGGGGTATCACAGAGCTGAAGTCTGTATGTGGGCCTTGTGGGGGGTTGAGGGCAGTGGGGGATGGTCACAGGGATGGTATAACTAGAGAAGGGCCGTGTGCCCCATCCCATGTCTTCTCAGATAATCAGCAGTTTCTGGTCAATACCAATTGCTCTGTCCTTCTGTTGCTGCATTACACCCGCAGTAAAGTAGGGTTGCCTAAAACAGGTGAGGAGTTGGGGGAGGGGACGAAAGGCCAAGGGTTAGAAAGTCCGCAGGGTCTTTTCCAGCCCCCAAGCTCTCCGACTGGCAAGAAAAGAGCTCTTGGAATCCAACAGCTTCTTCCAACCCATTCAGGATAGGATCAGTGCCCTTTCTGCTCCCACTCTCCTTCCTCAGGGCCTCATTTACCCTGCGGTCTCCCTCCAGACACCATCGATTTGTGTGATGAAACAGGGACAATGAAGTTGCTTTTCCTGACGAAGACCCCTGGAGACTATGCCAGCAAATTCCTTACAGCTCGCAACACCTACTACATTTGTAAGGTGGAGCGTGGAGCACCAGGTAGAGGTTTGGGAGCATTCCTGAGAGACAGGGTGGGGCCCTCAAAATGAATTGTGAACCTTGTCCAAAATGGGTTGTGAACCTTGACCCTCACCCAGGTCCTAACTGACCATCTCCAGTCAGCCCAAGAAAGAGCATTGCCTCTATGACAATAGGGTAGGTTGACGCATATTAGCCCCTCCCCAGCACCTGATCCTAGGCTTGGGCGTGGCGGGGGGGATTCGGGTACATCAGGTCACAGTGACCTCGAGTGTTAGGTTCCGGAAATCTCTGTCTTTGGAAGGGTGGAGATGGGGTGACAGGGAATAGCACACTGCTGTGTCCACAGGAACCCGACTAGAGAATGCCTACAGAGCTTTTGTGCCTCTCCTGAAGAATCCAGAACCTGAGCTAATTGGTAAGGAGCAGGATGGAGGAAGGACGGTACATAGCCAGGAGACAGAGTACATTCTCTTTGTGGAGTGGGAGTGGTGTAATAAAGCAGGATCCTAGGAAAAGGGGAACAAGGCCTAGGTCCACTTAAGGATGGATGTTTCACTCAAACCGGCCAGAGTGGCGTGTGTCACTCACCCTTACTCTTCTCCCCATTTCTTGGGCACTGTCTTGATATATTCTCCCTATCCCCACCCTGTCGTTTTCATCTTCACCTGTGGCGTGTGTCACTCACCCTTACTCTTCTCCCCATTTCTTGGGCACTGTCTTGATATATTCTCCCTATCCCCACCCTGTCGTTTTCATCTTCACCTTCATCCTTTTTTCTTGCAGTCTTGGTGTCCCAGTTCCCACTGAAAAGAGCAAAACTTAGGCATCTTCAGACCACTCTTCCACCTAGCCTTGGGCCCAGTCACTCACAGTGATGGCTGGAATGATGGGAGGGATGGAATGGGTAGGTAAGGCTTCTAGTCCTCAGAGGTGGGGGCGCCTTTTTCTCGTTTTCAGATGCCTTGCGCACACAATGCGACATCCTGGAGAGGAGCCGAGTGAAATTGCTTAGAAGCCAAGAAGCCAAGAAAGTTGTTCCTATTGAATCCTCCATGAACCTCCCAGTAAGACTCCCCAAATGTGGTCTTTCCTTGCACCCCCCTTTCCCCACCAGCCAACCCAAGGCTCCCATACCCATTCTCCCCTCCATGAATTTCCTTTCCAAATCCAACATCCACGCCCAAGACCTGCCTCCAACCTCTCTCCGCCTGGCCTGCCACTGGCCCCAGTTTGTAGAAAGCTTCCCTGAGGGTCCTCTTTATCTACTCATGGACCCTTTCCTTTTCTAGTCCAAATCAACCGGAAGATCAGATGAAGAGGGGCCCACTCGCAGGGGTCCAACCTTTAGGACCAGAGCGGACTTTTTCAGTAGGAGGGATAAACATCGTTAACTAAATAAAGTGACCAAGTGAGAGCAGTAATACGAGGTATGAAATTACTGGAATTCAACCTGAGGCCCCTTCTTCAAGAAAAACTCCTTCCCCCCCATCAGCACCAAGGTTTAAGTGTGGCCCTGGCACCATGAAAGCTCTGAGGGTGGGTGGAAGTGGCAGGAGAGGGCTGGGGTGAGCACATGGGTGGGAGTGAGGCAAGACTGTGAAGTCTGGTACAATGAGCCTTTGAGGGACAGAGTAGGGGGAGGGGTCGTCTCCAACCAGACTACCTCCCCTTGAGAGGCCTATCACAGCCCGCCCACTACTGCTGGGGTTCAGTGACGGATGGGTATCCTCCCTCCCCCCACCCCAATCCACTAACTCCCCAGGCTGAAATCTCCCCACCCCACACCTCTCCACCTCTGAGTAGTCCCTCCCGCCAGTTCTCTGTCTTCCCCCTTGCCCCACCCTCCCCCTTATCGGAGGGGAGCACCAAGGCAGCAGAAACCAGAGCTGGTTATAGGCATTTATTGAATTTATTCATTTATTGATTTGACACACTTCCCCACTCCAATCTAGCACATGATACAATCTGGGTAGGCCAGGCGCTGACACAGGAAATGATGGGAACCCACAGCAGGGGTGGGGGAGGGGACAACGCAAAGGGGACTGGGGGAGGGGCTGCTTTGGGGGCTGGGGTGGAGAAGGAGTCCCAGATGGCCACCCTGGCAGGTGCTAGTAAACCTGATCCACATTCCCCTCCATCCCTGCTCATTTCCCAGACCCTCAGCCAAGCTCCCCAGCTCCCCATTCCCTGTTACACACACACACACACACACACACACACACACACACCGCCTGCCACCGCACACACTACCACATAACCCCAGTAGTCAGGCAAGGGGAAGAAGGGCAGGGACAGCTGTCAGGGGCCTGGAACAGGGAGGTCTCTGTGCCTAACTTTACCACCCTAAATCCTTCCCTCCTCTTCTTCCGCACCCCTCCCACCCCTTTCCAGGCCACAAACTAATTCCAGGCCTTCCATGCACTCTCCCACCATAGTGCTAATCAGCAGTGGGTCATGCTGGAGTGTGACTGCGCCCCCAACACCACACACTCCCAGACACAAGTTGAACAAGGGGGCCTGGCTTAGCCTTTTCCACAGGGAATCTCTAAGCCAGGTACATGCAGACCTTGTTATGGGCATCTCCCAGAGCTTTCCCCTCGCTGGGTACTGCTGTCCACTGCTGCACCCCTGCCCCTCTGCTCTGTGGCAGCCTGGAGCTCTCCCCCCCACCATTTCCTGTGTTTCCCCAAGTAATGTCTGTAGTGTTTGCATCGTGTCACTATGACAAAGCCTTCAGAAAGAAAAAAAAAAAGCATTCTCCCCATCACTAGCACCTTGCCACTGTTAAAAATCTCTATATTTGTGTTTATATGTCTTTAAAAGTTTACAAAAAGCCTTTCTGTTATCTGCAGCCTTCCAAGGGTGATTTGGCCCAGTGAGCCCCTCCGGTGCTCAGACCTTGGCCCTTCCAGGTCCCTACTAACCCACCCTACCCACCCCACCCCACTGGCCTAGGGGGCCACTGAATAAAAATCCCAGGCTTAAGCCAGCCTGGACCAGCTCAGATAAGACTACAAAAGATCCTGCTCCCAAAGGCAGGGGTAAGGCCACTGGTGACTTCACATTTCCAACAGCATTGCCCACCCCTGATGTAAAACCTAGCGGGGTGGGAATGGAGGGAGCCAAGGATGGCTCCCAAGAGGGGGCCTCACCCCCTAATTGGCACAGTGAGAAGAAACCCTTTCCCTTTCCCCCACCCGCTTCCCTCCCTCCATAGTTCCCATATGGGGCAGCTTTATCTTTGTAATTTCCTTAACACCCATGGGAGCAGACCCCACCCTAGCTCTAAAGCAGGGTCCCGAATTCCCAGGGAGGGGTCAAGGGTAAAGAGTGGCTAAAGAGGCACGCCTGGCCCCACCACCGAAGCAGGGGAGGACAAAGCTTCCAGCCATGGCTCAGGGATCTGTGGGAAGGAGAGATGGGAGACAAGGTAAGAAGCTCATCTGGGGCATGACAACTCTCCACCATTAAGGTCAATGCCCCACCAAAAAAAAAAAAAAAAAAAAAGAGAGAGAGCCCTTCCCCCATCTATCCTATGCTGCTACTAGGGGAGGGCACTGCTAAGGGGTGCCCCCTCTCATAGGACACCCTCCCTCCCATTCCCCAGGGGCTCCCGCCACCCCCCACCAAACTGTCCTAAAGCCCCCTCTGGCTCAGATCATGGCACAAGCTGGGCACCTAGGAGTGGCTGCAGCCCATGAGATGCTACTGTGGACAAAGAGGTGTCCTACCTGGCTCGAAGTTGAAGTCCAGTCCCTCGCCCCCATCCATGAGGTCGCTGATGATGTTATCCATGTCGCACTCCAGGTTCTCCATATACATGTCAAGATCTAGATCCTGAGGCATTCGGTCTTGGCCTGCAGCTTCAGTACTGGGTGTGAGCACAGGAGCCCCCAGCGGTTTGGGGATGGGAGCCCCTGCCATGACTGAAGGTGGTGCTATCATAGACAGGGTGGGAACCAGACCACTGGGGCCCGGGGCCTCTAGTGGCTTGGGACAGAGGCCGACTCCCGTGGCTAGCTTGCTGGAGGAAGGCAGCCCCCCCAGCAGCAGAAGTGTCGGAGCCTGGGACAGAATGGGGTCTACCTGGGTCATGAGCACATCAGAGGGGGGTGGTGGTGTATCGGAGGTGAGCAGGGCCTCCAGAGACTGGGAGCTTGCGAAGCACCCTTCTCCAGCTGCCAGGGGCCCCTCTGCTGGGCTGAAGAGGGAGGTGCTGTAGGTGTGCAAGGGCCCCGTCCCCCCAGGATGCTGCAAAGAGAAGCCAGAGAGACTACTCCGAGAGAGCAGGGAATGGGACGATGTGAGATTGAGCCCATCTAACAGCTCGAGATCTTCATTTAGGGTGGGAGGGACACCTCCAGCATAGCTGCTAACTGAGGCTGGCATCTCCCCCTCCGCAAGCACCTCTGACTCTGGCCTCATGGGGGAGTGCCGAGTGCTGACGGTGCTGGCGTTGGAACTGCTTCGTGGACGGAAGGTGGTCCACACATCGGCTTCTTCACGGTTTCGCGAGCAAGGGCTCCCTGACCACTTGGCGAAGTGGCCGACCGGGCTCGTTGGAGTGGCACCTTCGGGTGGAGCTGGCAGCACGGCAGGTTTCTTCTTGGGGGCCTTGCTGCGGCCCCGAAGCAGCTTGCTGCTGCTATCCATGGAGGCTGCCCGGCGGCGGGGAGCCTTGCCGCTCTTGCCTCCTTCAGGATTCAGCATCCACCAGGAGCTCTTGCCAGTAGCCTCGTTGTGAACCTTGATGAACTTGCTGTGCAGGGACAGGTTGTGGCGGATGGAGTTCTGGAGGGGGCAGAGGCAGTGGGAAAGGGGGCATGAGGTACGTGCAGGGAGGCCAGTGGCCAGCGGCTCCACCTCAAAGCACGCTGGGACAGAGCAGGGGCATTCCTGGAAACCCAGAGCTATCAACCCCGCGGCAAGGGTGGGGGGTGGAAGCCAGCAAAGGTAGGGATGGGGGTGGGGGAATGGGGGGGGCGGGGAGACCATACACAGTTCCCACCCAAAGACAAGATGTTTGGCCTCTGCTGCTCCGGACTTTGCTGCACAAGGGCCCAGGAGACAAGCTGAGTTAACAACCTACTGCTGAGGGCACTGGGCCCGCTCTGGAAAAGCTCACAGCAATGCATTCCTCCCAGGTCTCTGGGAGAGCTGTCTGGCGCTGGTGGGCATTTACTGGGGAGACATGCTCCTGATTCTGCAAGAACTGGGATTAGATGGGAAAGAATTCCACGGCTACAACCTCCTTCCTTGAGCGTAGGCTCATTTGGAGTTCTGGGACAGTGGCCTAACACTAGCCCAAGACTGACCCACCCTGTCTCCAGCCGTCTTGAGCCAGTTCTCTGAATAGACTGATGGGCTGGAACCCCAGGTGAGCGGGCACTCTACTTCCCATGGGGCATTTGAGCCCCAGCTCTCCACAGGATTTGAAGATCCTCCCCCCGCCCTTTTTTTTCCTCATTCCTCCCAGTCCTTGGGCAGATGGGCTCAACTACATTCAGGTCAGGCTCCTCTCTGTGCCTCAGATACACAAGGCACGGTCCCTTTTCCCTCCCTCCTCATCCCAGGAAGGGTCTCCCTTCTATAAATTCTGCTCCTTCCTCCAGACCAAGCATAAGTCCCCTCTCTTCTGTTAAGTGGTTGCTTGGCTTCTGCAGCCAAATCTCTCGCATGGTATTTTTAATCTGTTTCCCACAATCTTACCCAACCTATATTGTATTATTTTCAATTTCACATAATTAGTCTCATGGAGTATATGCGCCCGCGGCACAGATGATGTTGTCCAGTCCGGCAGCCCTCAACAGCGTGTGCTCGGAGTGCCAGTTTCCCAGCACATAATCAGCACCTTGTTGCCTTATTGGAGGGTGGCCCTTGGGTGACAATAGTGAGCCTCCCCTTGAGGCTCTATCAGCTTTGGAGAGCCTTGGGTATTGGAAGCACCTTCTCCCTCCCTCCTTCCCTCTCCTCTGTTCTCCCTTCCTCCCTCACTGCTGATATTCTGCTAGAGATAAAGTTTTTTTTTCCCAGGGGCCCAGGGAGCTGAGATTGGCAGCTTCTTGAGCCCCCATAGCAGCTTCTTTCTACTGGTTGCCCCAGGCTAGTTACACCATCCTTTTGTGCCCCCCCCAACCTTCCTTCTCTGTCCCACCTCCTTTCCCCTAGTTCTCCTCAGGAATTTGTGCCTAAGATCTCCAACCTTAGGGGCATTTGACCTCCCACATGGAGCTCTTTGGTGTTTAGAAACTTGGGAGGAGCCCAGAAGGGCTTGGAGCTACTAGAGGCTGAGGCTCTGACTCGTGCTCTAGATAAGGAGACCCTCTGCCTGGGGAGAGATGCTGAAGTAGCTTCATGTTCCAGAGTTCTGTAGCCAAAGAACTCCTTGTCTCTCTGGGACACTTCAGGAACGGCTACTACCCCGGCTGCAATGGTACTCCTTGTTCCTTGAAGGAACAGACACTTGTCCATCTAGACATTAACCGTCCAGCCTCAGTAACCGAGCACCCCCGTGACTTCTGGCACTGGGACCTCCCCCCTTTTTGTCCTTCAGCTGTGGCTCTACTGAGAAGATCCATTCCTCTCTCTACACTCGGTACCCATGAGGCCCATTTGTTTAACCCCTCTTCTTTAGACCTCAGAACTAGTCCATAGTACATCCTCCTACCTGGAGAGGTCAGCTCCCTAGAAGCCTAGAATTCTTACCTGTTGGAAGTGGGGTTGGGGAGGGGACTCCTGATTGTTCCCCCAAGCCACCTAAACAAAGCTTTCTTGTTTGAAGTGAGGGCCACCCCCTGGTGGGCTTGTAATAATCTTGGCACTTCACCAGAGGAGCCAGTTCAGGCCCCATTACCCCTTGGGGTGGGGAGGCAATGAGGAGGGGTCAGAGGCTGGGAGGCCCCAACCTCAGCCTGATTTGGCTTTGCCATTATTCCAATGAAGAGAATTTGGGCCTCACGAACTAGCAGAAAGACGATATGATTTCTAGTTAGACCTGAGTTCAGGTCCTTGCTCTACTGATATCAGGCAAGTTTTCTGACCTTTCTATACCTTAGTTTCCCCATATGTAAAATGTGGAATCTCAGAACTGCTGTGAAGATTAATAAAAAACAAACAAAACAAAACGTAAAAACTACTTTGTAAACTAAAAATCCGCCAATCAGTGAACATTATAAGGAAGGACTACACTCCCACAGCATAACTAACATCTCATGATTATTTCTTCTACCCGGGAAAATGAACCTAAGGGAAGAGAAAAAACAGCTGTGTAGGCTGGGTCCAAGGAGGGGAGCTCTTTAGGAGCTGAGACTGTGGCGTGGCAGTCTACCCAGAAATAGTGCCAAGGGTCTCAGTCAGCTGTCCTGTTTTGTGTCCAGCCCATCTCCTAGGGATAGTGCAGATCTGATCCCTTGATCTCCTATACCTAGGGGAGGACCCTCGGCTCATTCAACCTTCTCTACTTCCCTTGTACGCTGATCTCACCAGCTATGGGGGTGCAAGATGCCAAGGGGCCGAAGCTCCCCATTTCGTGATTAAGAGTCCCATATTCCTCCAGACAAATTTTCCAAGCATCTAGCAAGATCTACCCTCACAGTTTCTTCGTGGAAGGTCAAGTGAACGCCCAACCTTGTGCTTTCAGGTCAGGACCCTATCTCTTTTTTTTCATAACTAGTATTCCTCAACGGTAAATTAAAAATCTCCCTCCCGCCCCCGCCACCCCAGACTTAGATAACCCCTTACTAGGGAGAGTTTCCTAGCACTATGGGGTAAACCAAGGCAGGTAGCAGCTCATGGCCCTTTTTTTCTGCTCCTGGTCCATAAGAGCAGCCACTTTACCTCATGAGTATCACCTTTTCACCCAGGCCACTCAACCCCCTCTTCCTGGGTAGAGGCATTCTACAACAGTACCTCTACCCTGAGGTACTGAGAGGCAATTGGGGGAATCCAGGTAATCCCACAGGAATGGGAGAAAAGGTGTTGGGGTAGGAGGTGGTGGAGGAGGGAAGGCTAGGTTCATGTGGGGAATCCACACAGTTCCTGCTGTACATAGGATAAAGACTTCTCTGTGGGAATAAGTGTCTGGGGCAGCTCAAGCCAAAGTGCTGGGAGTGTTGAGCAGCAAGCTGAGAATTCAATTTTCTCCAAGGCAAGGACAGTGTCTTATTCATCTGCGATCCTCCAGCATCAAGCCCTGAGCAGCGGCATATACTATGTCCTAAGTAAATGTTTGTGTAATTGAGGATTTGAAGGCGGCTCCCTGGGGTGGGGGCATAAAAGGGGCCCCAGAATGGCAGTAAGGAGGCTAGGGGGCCCAAGGGCAGATGGTATTGGGACCAAGGTAAGGGGGTCATAGTTACCTTCCATCCTGCGGAGCTGTTGCTGTCACCCTTGTCCTTGAAGTAGGGCACAGTGCGGACCATCCACTCATAGATCTGGGCGAGTGTCAGTCGCTTCTCGGGGGCGCTTTCAATGGCCTGGCTGATGAGTTCTGCATATGACTGATTTCCCCAGGCATTCCGGCGGGAGCCTCCCTTCCGAGGACCTGTTACAGCCCCCAGGATCCCGGGCTGGGGGCCCCCTGCCGGCTCTGGGAGCTGGGAGGGCAACAGGGTCGGCTCTGAGTGCCCCTCCGTGAGTACCTTGTCTCCCAGACCTGCCTCCACCTCGGGCGGCTCAGGCGGCTCAGCTGTCTCAGTAGAGATCTCTGGTCGGGGAAGGGGCCAGGTGCAGGAGCGAGGACGGCTCTGGGGTTCGAAGTCGGGATCGAGGTCTATGATCGAGGCAGCCTCTGTGGCTGAATTCTCATTCCTTGGATCCATACGTGGAGTTGGACCTCCGCCGCTCAGCGTTCAGAGGAGTCTGCCACCGTCCCTCGCGATGCCTCCCCCCAGGGGGGAAGCACCGAGGGCCAGGAGGCACATTCCTGCCAGTCCTCAGAAAGTCGCGAACTTCCCCCCTCGCCCCAGGACGCTAGCCCCCAAGCTGTCCCTTCCACACAGTTTTCCGATCGTCTTCTCGACTACAAGCGGACAGCCTCGGAGCTCTTTCCGAGACACCACCTGTAACCTCCGCCTAGCGAAGACACTTTTTCTCCAACCTCTCAGCTTCCTGCTCTTTTAAACCTGAGGCACCGTATCCCCTCATACATTGCGCTCCCATCACCGAACGTCTTCTTAGCCGCAGTTCCCTCCCCCTTTTAAGTTGCTGCCCCCCGGACACTCCTCCCAAATTTCCTCCACCCGGATCACTGCCCTCCCCAACGCCCCGCTCCCCCGCGTCACTCGCCCCTCCCCTAGCTGCCCCTCCCCCCCGCCTCTTCCTTGCCCTCCACTCTTAATAGGGCCCGCGGCCCCGCGGCCCCAGCCTCTCTGCCGCACCAATTCCCCAATCAGCCCCCCCCCCCCACCCCCGGGTTCCCTTTTTGTTTTGCTCGGAGCAGCAGCCCCCGCCTGACGTCTCTGTTTACCACTCGCCCGGGCAGCCATCTGCGCACGCGCCTCGAGAGGCGGTTGGGAAACCGAGTTCTTCAGTCGTGCCACCCTGGTCAGCCTTAGGGGACTACATTTCCCGTCTTACTTCGCGGCCAGGAGCCCGATAAGGGCAGCTGGAGAGCGGCGTGGCAGGATATAGGGAGGTGGAACCTTAATTATTAGAGGTCGTCGCGGACTTTTTCTTTTCTTTAAAAGTCATTTTCCTCCTTCCCCCCCTTCCCACCTCCTCCCGTGTGACTCCGGGTCGCCTAGGTGACCGTGTTGCGAGGCGCTAGACCTTTCCCTCTTTCCGTGAACAGAGGGCAGGAGGAGAAAAAAAAAATGCGTTCTCTACGAGAATCAGAAAACCCAGAGGCAAGAAGCCGAGAAAGGACCAGAAAATGGGCTGTATGCTTGTTCGGTAGTTGGGTGAAGGACTAGTGCAACTTAAATGCTGGCGATAGTGTCTCCTCTACCCTCCTCCCCACACCCCCCACACCCCGTATGCAATTCACGGTGACGGTGTGATCGCTGACCAATCCTTTTTCTCCACTGGTTCTTCTGGCCTCCCCTGAAATACTGATATTCTGCAGGTTCCCGTCTTGGGCGGCTTCACTTCTCATTCAACAGGTCCCAAACGGAACGCTTTATCTGCTCTTGCACCCACACCCCTATACTCTGGCTACTCTTATCTCTGAAGTTGGTTAACAGTTGTCCTGATCTGCCCAGTGTTCCAAACTAGACTTCCGTCTCACCTTTTCATCTCTTTAACTTATCCCGTCCAGATCCCAGTTCCAGACCTTAATTGTCGTTGGATTAAATTGCAATATCATTTTTTTCCAGCATAATAGTATTCCTTGTTTTTTGCACCACACCCAGTGCTCCATGCAATCCGTGCCCTCTGTAATACCCACCACCTGGTTCCCCCAACCTCCCACCCCCAGCAATATCATCTTAATCGGACCTCCTGCCATCAGTCTTTTCCCCCACTGTGGTTTATGTTCCATGCTGCCAACAAAAGTTATCCTTCTAAGAAACACTCCCAGTAATAATAGCTAAAACGTATGGAGCACTTACTATGTGCGCGGCGTAGCGCTGATTGCTTTACATACATTAGCTCATGTGCTCCTCAAATCAACCGTGTAAACTAGGTACTGCTATCAACCCCATTTTGTACATGAAAACACGAATGCTCGGAAATTCAGTGCCATTCCCAGAATCACAGCCAGGAGGCAGGAGAACTGAGATCATGGCACTTAAATGTGACCAGAGAATTTCCCTGCTTGACGCGTCCTTTGATTTTCCCTATTGCCTCTGTGATAAAGTTCAAACTCTCTAGCAAGGTACACGCCTTTCTTCAGGTTCAGGCCACTTCCCACCTTCCCTGCTCTATCCTTCACTAGGCACACTAAGTTCCAACCAGTCAGGGTTTTTTATACTATTACCTGGAAATGCGTGTCCTTTTCTACCTTTCCCTCCACCTCCTGGGATGTCCTCCCTCTCATCATACCCTCCCCAAGTCTCTTATTTTGGAAAATCCCTATTCAACCTTTCTTGTTCCCCTTAGGTGGACTTCTACCTTTTCTGCATTTCCAAGTACTTTGTGCAGGCTTGTGTTTTACAGCATAATCCATATGGTACAGTAATGATTTCTTTACCTGTATATCTCCTTCATTCAACGGAACTCCTTTAGGATGGAGGCAAGGTTTATGTATCTCAGTGACCCCAGTCCAAGGTTCCATTTGAGAAATGCTGGTAGAATGAATGAGACCAGGAACTGAAGGGCATTACATTTGTACATCTGAACAACTTTTTAATGTATCGTGGGGACTTTCTGTCCAGCTGTGTCTCAGTTTTCCTGTTAAGACAGCAAACTCCTAGGGGCAGGGACTATAATTTAACTCATCTGTGTAGTGCCTAGCAGTGTGGCTTGATATGTGCTGATCCTGCAGAGCTGCTGAGACAGGGAAATGACAGGGTGGGGCGGGCACCTGTCCTTGCTTGAATGATATCTTACATTGTCTCCCTTGTGCGTTTCTTTCAAAAGGTCCACCTCTCCACCATCTCATGTCCATCACCTCCTTGAATTTCCAATTCAAATCTCAAAACTGAGGTGCTCTTGGAAGCTCTCCCTGCCTAGCCCAACCTGACAGATCACTCATCTGCTTTCCGTCTCTTGAACCTCTGTGAACTGTTTATATTCTTTAATTTTGGGCTTGCGGTTACATAGCTTTTCATTTCGTGAGGGTGTATTACTTCCCCAGCTAGATTATAAACTCTGAAATCAATCAACAAATACTTACTGAGTCTTTAGTGTTGGGATAAGAGTATACCTTGAAATCCTGGAAAGATGAAAATGACCATAATCTATAGGAGATGACTTACGAGGGTGAGTTAAAGGATCTGTGGAATAGTAAAAACACTGCTACTTGAAAACACGTATCTGGAGAGGTCAAGGTTATTCACCTTATTACTGTGGATGTCTTGGAATATACATTAGTCAAGGGACAGAGTTAGCCAGGTAGCCTCAGAAAATAGAAAAGGCATTGGTCAGAGAAGAGGACTAACTGGAGGACCCCTCAAAACCACCACAGTAATAACTTATGAACAGATATGGCAGGATATGGGTGGGGTGAGGGCGGCAGGCCTTTTCCCCAGTTGCAACCTCAGAGTTCATGGTCTCAGCTGGCTTCCCATTCACAATTTTTTTTCCTTCCTCAAGATCGTAGAGGGGGGTCTGATTCTCTTGCCTCCTTCACTGCTACCACCCACTTTTCTACCTGGGTGCCACCCCCCAACCCTGTTTCCAAATCAGCTTAATTAATTTGAATCGGGATAGATATTTCGCCACTTTTTTCTTATCCTGCCCAGCTCTGAAAAATCACCCACCCCCACCTCAGGTTTGTATAGGAGTTTTTGCTAGTAACTATGGGGAAAGACGAAAGGGTTAATAAAAGTGACAACGAGAATGTTCCAGGAATCTCAGAGAGTACCACCTCTACTTGTCTCTGGCCTTCGCAGACATGCATGGAATGTACATAGTTTTGGTAGCCCTTTTCCCTAAGTCCTTCTTTATGTGACTCTGTGAAAGATTTCTAGTCCTCTTAGAAGCCTTAGAAGCCTCTCTTAGAAGCCAGCACCACCCTCCCAACCCTGTCGTTGTTTTACGAGACTTCTCAGTTAACAAACCTTTCTTAAGAGTCTACTGTCATAGGGGTGCCTGGGTGGCTCAGTCGGTAAAGCGTCTGCCTTCGGCTCAGGTCATGATCCCGTGGTCCTGGGATTGAGCTGGGGTCCTGGGATCCAGCCAGGGTCCTGGGGCAGAGCCCTGAGTCCCATGGAGTGGCAGGCTCCCTGCTCAGCAGGGAGTCTGCTTCTCTCTCTTCCTCTGCAGCTCCCCCTGCTTGTGCTCTTTTTCTCTCTGCCAAATAAATAAAATCTTTTAAAAAAGTGTACTGTTTTCCAGACACTGGGCTAGGTGCTTTGACATAAAGTGGACCCCAGACTTAAGTCGTCAGGTTTAGCCGCAAGTTGCTACCCCAACTAAGTGGTCCTGGGTCCAATTAAGTTCAAGGCAACTTTCAACCTTTTCTGGACCCTGAAAGTTAGTTCAATACCGTGAGAAGAGCACTAGCTTGCATCAGGAGATCTGGGACCTTGTCATAGCTCTGTCACTAGCTAGTTCAATCATGCTAATACTTACAGTACTATCAAAAAGTAACATTTATTGAGTTTTTATCATATGTTAGGCACTGTGCTAAGTGCTTTTTGTAGATTATCTGATTTGATCCACACAAGAAGCATGTAAGTTAAATGCTGGATTTTCCTTTCATAGAGGAAAAGGAGACGCAGAGAGGGTAAAGGCATCTACTTATGGTCTGGTGTTATTAAGTAGCAGAGAAGAGGGACAAATCCAGGCCTTCTGACTCCAGAGCCTACACAAGTCAATTTGTCTCCTCTGGCTTTAGTTTCTGCAGTTGTAAATGAGCCTATTATATTAGATGATAGCTAATGTCTGTCCTAGTTCTAAAATCCTATTTCCTGTGATCTCCAATCTGGGTACAAGACCCCAGATTGCCCTTCTCGCCTTAGGCTTCCCTGAGGTTGCACTTCAAACCCATGCAATTCGGTTCTGCAGCACTCCCCCCCCACCATACCCCATCTTCGGAATAAGGTCCACAGAGCTTTATCTCTTAGGTTTTGGGCTCACCTGAACTGATTTTCCAGCTTCGTCTTTTTTTTTTTTTTAAGATTTTATTTATTTACTTGACAGAAAGAGAGACAGCTAGAAAGGGAACATAAGCAGGCTCCCCCGCTGAACAAGGAGCCCTACATGGGCTGGATCCCAGGACCTTGGGATCATGACCTAGCTGAACCAAAGACAGATGCCTAATGACTGAGCCACCCAGGCGCCCCATACAACTTCATCTTTAACCCTTCCTGCAGGCCTCAATGGTTCCAAACTTTGTAAGAGGGAGAAAGAAAGAGAGGAAGAAAGAGAGGGAGGGATGGATGGAGGGAAGGAGGAAGGAAGGGAGGGAGGAAAAAAGGAAGGGAAAGACAGAGAAAAAAGAAAGGTGGGAGGGAGGGAAGAAGGGAGGGAGGGAGGAAAAAAGAAAGTCCCACTGGCATGATATTTACTGGGGTTTTCAACAAGAAGTGTTTCCAGTATAAGAAAACATGCTTTTATTTTATTTTATTTTATTTTATCTTTTACATGCTTATAATTTAGAATTACATGAAAAGAGCAGGATGTGATACTTCATATGCTATATGCTCATAATTTTGTTTTAAATACATTGAGAGGGACGCCTGGGTAGTTCAGTTCATTAGGCATCTCCCTTCAACTCAAGTCATGATCCCAGGGTCCTGGGATTGAGCCCTGTGTCAGGCTACTTGATCAGCAGGGATCCTGCTTCTCCCTCTCCTACTGTTCCCCCTGCTTGTGCTCTCTGCCAAATAAATAAATACAGTCTTAAGAAAATAAAATAAAATAAAATACTTTGAGGAAAAAAGGGAAGAAATGCCAAAAACTGTTAAGAGTAGTTATCTTTTTTGTTTTTACTTTCTTACATATTTCCAGTTTACTATGACTGTATATAACTTTTATATTTTTTTGTGGAGCCCAATGTGGGGCTCGATCCCAGGACCCTGGGATCATGACCTGAGCTGAAGGCAGATGCCCAACGACTGAGCCACCCAGGCATGCCCTATGACTGTGTATAACTTTTAAAGTGGGAAAAATGTTTTATATTTTGCCGTTTTCTCCAAGGGATTTGGGGGCACTTTGCCCCCTCCAAAAAAGTACAAATGTCATAAAATTATAAAAACAGAACATCAGAGGCATGGCAAGGAAGGAGGAGCTAATGTGCAAGTCCACCTTTTGGGGCAGCCAGGAGAAAGGGGGAACATGACAATTTTCGTTACCAGAAAGAAAGACACATAGCAAGTCCTCAAGAGGGACAGAGATTTCCCTGTCACTAAATTCTTTTTTTCTCCCAGTTGAAAACACAGGGCTACAGCAAACAAACATTTTTGAAAAAGCAAAACATCTATAATCCCATTGCCCTCATACAATTTCCATCTCTATCTATCAGCTTTCAGTCCTCACCCACAGACACAAATATTTTACATGGCTGCAATGAGAATCTATATAGCCTTTAGTGTTCTTGTTTTTTTCAATGAACATATCATAAACACACTTTCGTATTTAGTCTTCCAGAATCATAATTCTTAACAGCTACATAATGGTTCATTGCTGACACTAAATTCCATAAGAAATCTCTCAGGCGGGATTAACATAAAAGACAATGTCCTCAGTAACAGTTTCACAACACACACAGAAGAGATTTTCATATTCCTTGCTTGTAACTACCCTGGCTAAAAGCCAAGGGTGTAACATTAAAGCATTTCTGCAGGGGCTCAGCTAATATGGTTCAGGCATGTAACCTTCTGGCACTTTAACTTGATCTGGGCACACAACTTAAAATGCCACCTAAAGGAGTGGATGGATAGAATGTCCCCTACAATATATTCCTTAAATAACTCTGCTTGCAGCCAGCCTTTTGACAGGACCTCAGAGGCTGGCTGTAATTCTCTGGTGAAGGCCAGAAGTGTTGGTATGTTCCGTTGTCGATGGAGGCAGATCCATATGTTTTGGAAGCCAGATGAACAGGTGGTTGGGTTTACATTCTGGCTTGAGAGTCGGGAAGGCTGACCAGCACTGTTGCTCGCGTGAAGGTTCACCTCGTGTGTCTTCCTGGAGGTAGGGCGCAGGTGAAGCCGGGCTGTTTGTAGGAAGCGGCTTTTCAAGCTGCACTGCACACCACAGAGGAGGGATTTTTGTGATTGGAACAGTTTTCAAAGCCCATAACCAACCAGTCAGGCGGCCTGGGCATACGAAGGGAAGTCTCATAAATAATCCGATGGAACCCATGGTTTTAGGAACTGAAGGGTCCCCGTGTGCCTGCCACTATGGATTTGCTGCATAATGGGGTTTTATGTTGACCAATTGAGTTTTGGAGACTGCCACCTAGGACAATTAAATTTTGTTACATAAATGATGTTGAGCCATTATTTCTGACTCTAATTATGTACCAGAGCCAGTTGCCTCTTTTTTTTTTTTTTTTTTTTTTTAAGATTTGTTTATTTATTTGACAGAGAGAAATCACAAGTAGACGGAGAGGCAGGCAGAGAGAGAGCGGGAAGCATGCTCCCCGCTGAGCGGAGAGCCCGATGCGGGACTCGATTCCAGGACCCTGAGATCATGACCCGAGCCGAAGGCAGCGGCTTAACCCACTGAGCCACCCAGGCGCCCGCCAGTTGCCTCTTAAGAGCTACACCTGAGGGGTGCCTGGGTGGCTCAGTGGGTTGAGCGCCTGCCTTTGGCTGGGGTCATGATCCCAGCGTCCTGGGATCAAGTTCCCACAACGGGCTCCCTGCTCCGTGGGGAGCCTGCTTCTCCCTCTCTCTCTGCCCCTCCCCTGCTTGGATTTTGTCTCTCTCAAATAAATATGTAAAATCTTAAAAAAAAAAAAAAAGAGCTATACCTGATGCATTATAATACTCTGTCTGCACCATAAGAGTGGACTCATTTTTTATTTAAAAATTTTTTTTGTATTAACATTACAGCCACAAGACAAAAAAACTTGTTAAAAATAGAGAAATAGAGGGGGGAGGGGGGTTGGGAGAAGGGGGTAGGGTTATGGACATTGGGGAGGGTATGTGCTTTTGGGTAAATTGGAAGGGGAGGTGAACCATGAGAGACTATGGACTCTGAAAAACAATCTGAGGGGTTTGAAGTGGCGGGGGGGTGGTGGGTATTATAGAGGGCACAGCTTGCATGGAGCACTGGGTGTGGTGAAAAAATAATGAATACTGTTTTTCTGAAAATAAATAAATTGGAAAAAAATAGAGAAATAGAGGCACCTGGGTGGCTCAGTGGCTTAAGCCTCTGCCTTCAAATCAGGTCATGATCTCAGGGTCCTGGGATCGAGCCCCATATCAGGCTCTCTCCTCAGCGGGGAGCCTGCTTCCTCCTCTCTCTCTGCCTGCCTCTCTGCCTACTTAGGATCTCTCTGTCAAATGAGCAAATAAAATCTCTTTTAAAAATAGAGAAATAGAAGAAAATAATTACCCACAATCCCAACACAATTAGCATTAGAGTTTTGTGTACTTCCCTTATTATTTTTATGACCATGTGTTTACATATTTCTATTCATTTTTTGTACATAAATCCATGTCCTGTTTTAATAAGTGTAATTACACAAGTAGTACATGAATGTTTTCCTTTAAAAATTTAGAATATCATAGGGGCCCCTGGTTGGCTGTCAGTAGAGCATGGAACTCTTAATCTTGGGGTTGTAAGTTTGAGTCCCATGTTGCCTGTAGAGATTACTTAAAATCTTCAAAAAAACATTCAGAATGTTACAGAAACAGTTAAAAGTTCCTTTGATTCCTTAATTCCATTTACCCCTACCCCTCCCTGAAGTTACCACTGTCATGAGTTTGACATATATTCTTCCTGATCTTAAAAAAAAAATGCCCCTTCTGTAGGAAAAATGTAGTATTGTTTTGTGTGCAGGAAATGGTTATGTTCAGCAACTGGCTTTTTTTCACACGAAAAAAGTTTTTGAGATTCATCCTTATTGACACATGGAGTTTATTCCCTCTATCTGTTGTATGCTATTCCATTTAATGACTGTGCCACATTTATTTAGCCATTCCCTAAAGGAGAATTCTCATCTGTGTGTGTGTGTGTGTGTGTAGTGTGTGTAAAGAGGGCTAACAACTCTGCTAAACTGCCCCAACTTCCCTAGTTACTCTGAGCATATCAATGCAAAGAGTCAACCTGAAGTAAGAAAACATAAGTCACTTGACCTGCTTGGTCCCCAAGTATTCTGTGAGCCTCAATTCACAGTGCTGTCCAGTAGATCTCCCCGGGATGATAGAAATATTCTATCTCTGCACTGTCCAATATGTTAGCCTATTCAACGTTTGAAATGTGGCCAAGAAACTAAGGAGCTGAGTTTTAATTTTATTTAACTTTAATTTAAACATCACATGTGGCTAGTGGGGACTGTATTGGATGGTACAACACTCTTGCCTAGGATAATGGAAGCCACAATCTTTTATACTACAAACTACATGATCAGGAGCTCTAAGACAATTGCATCCACTCTCCAAAGGTCAATGGATGATGCTAAGATCTTGTATTGGTCCTTCTTTTAAGGTTAAGTCTCCATGTTCCTAGTTCCCAGATGGGTTACAAGATGGATTATCAGACGGAAAAAACAAGGTTGCCAGAAAGTCTGCCTTTCTGGGAATGATTATACTCGTGCCAAACCATGTAGAAATTCATTTCTAATCTTAACACCCTCACTTGACATTTAATAAGCTAAAATACCCCAGCAGTCATTCCACTAGCCCAGTAAAAACTTCAAAAATGACAGAAGTAATACACAGAAATCAACAGACGAGTACAAACATCTTACAAAAACAGTCTTGGCTATGAGCCAGCGTTGTCAATTAGTTGAGCTGTGTGTCATAAATGGGGTTTAGACCCAGAGAGAACTGATCTACTTTCTTGTTTTCCACAAATGCCTCTGGGATACCATGAATCCCCATCCAGATCTCCTTTATCAACCAGAAGGTTCCTGACTGTCCCATAGAGCTTGCTAAATCTATAAGCTCACATAGATAGGCACGTCATTATGCAATTTGCTCTCAGAGTAGGCTCCAGAATGTCCAGATCTAGCGTCTAGCTGATCTTCCCTGGCAGCATCAGGCAGATATGACAGCACGTTGTGGGGTGAAGAAATACACAGCCTGACCCTGGAAGGAATAGTGAGGCACAAAGCACAAATACACAAACTTTTAACACAGACAACAATAAACATGAAAATTTGCTAGCTATGCCTGTCATAAAGATCCACCATGAACTCCTCTTTTTCATATGGATGCCAATGTATGAAAGTATACCTAGCGTCTTGTTTTTCCCTTCCCCCTTCCGTTTCCTGTTCTTTTATGTTTACTTTCTCTGATCTCTTTGCTTAGTCTCTTTCTCCTGTCTCTGGCAGTTTCCACTGTTGATCCCCTTTCTGCTTTTCCTGGGGCCAGTCTTAGAGCATCCTTCAATAAGGTCATGCACTCAGTTAATCTGTAAGTGGTATCAGGCCATTAAGATAGAAGTTAAAGAGAAGGAAGGCTTAAACCCAGTCCTGTTTTCCTTGTGATTGCGGTCTGGTGTACCAGGGGACTTCTCCCTCCCTTGAGACTCTCCCACCCACTATGTAAGTAATGCTTGTTTATTCCAGAAAAATGGTAAACTACAGAGAAAAATATCTCAAGTACCCATAGTTCCATCACCCAGTGAAAATTACAGTAATTTTTGCTATATGTCTTTCCAGTGTTATTTATTTCCTTCTACATAGATTTTTTTAAAGATTTTTATTTATTTATTTGACAGAGAGAGATCACAAGTAGGCAGAGAGGCAGGCAGAGAGAGAGAGGAGGAAGCAGGCTCCCTGCTGAGCAGAGAGCCCATGTGGGACTCCATCCCAGGACCCTGAGATCATGACCCGAGCCGAAGGCAGCGGCTTAACCAACTGAGCCACCCAGGTGCCCCTACATAGATTTTTTTTTAAAAAGACACATTTATTCAGCATCATGATCAGACTATTACATTTAGCAATTACAGCATGGGTGCAAAAGAAAAATCCACATTAAAACTCTTTGTTGGAATGCTTTACACTTTCCGCAGAACAGAAACTAAAATAACCTGTTATACAATTAGTCACAAACCCAGTCCTCAAGTTTTTTTGCCCATACACATGAGTACTGTCTAAAACATATCTTCTCTGTAGCAGCTAGGCCCTGCCACCACTGTGCTTGGCTGAGTTCACAAATCTGTTGTAACCTGTGGCTTCCCTGTCACTTCTCTGGCTCTCTTCTCCTGCTAAGCTTTGTTTCCTGGCAGTAATTAAAACCTTCTGCCACTTCCATAACTACCGCTGCTGCTGGAACCGCCATAACACCTTGGTTTCATGGTTTGGCCAAGTATTGGCGTCTGCCATCACAGGAACCTGAGCTTCTTCCTTCAAAATTTCTTCCTTTCATGGGTCCAAAATTTGAGGATTGATTGTTGTAATTGCCAAAATCATTATAGCTTCCACCACCTCCAAAGTTGCTTCCATCATTACCAAATCTGTTACAGCCATCCCCACTGCCACCGTAACCACCACGGCCCCGACTGCCACCAAAGCCACCTCGCCCACTGAAGTTCCCTCCACCATCAAATTTGTCATCCACACCAAAATTACCTCCATCACCGCCACTGAAGTTTCCAGAACCACTTCACCCTCTCTGGCTGGATGAAGCACTAGCCATCTCTTGCTTAGATAGGGCTTTCCTTACTTCATAGTTGTGGCCATTCACAGTATGGTATTTTTGAATGACAATCTTGTCTACAGAGTCATGGTCATCAAATGTTACAAAAGCAAAACCTCTCTTTTTGCCATTGCCTTGGTCAGTCATGATCTCAATCACTTCGATTTTCCCCTACTGTTCAAAAGAATCTCTTAGATGATGTTCTTCAGTGTCTTCCTTAATACCACCAACAAAAATCTTGTCCACAATTAAGTGGGCACCAGGTCTGTGAGAATCTTCTCTTGAGACAGCCCTCTCTGGTTCCACAACTCTTCCATCCACCTTGTGTGGTCTTGCATTCATGGCTGCCTCTACCTCCTACACAGGGGCATACGTGACAAACCCAAAGTCTCTGGAGCGCTTGGTGTTCGGATCTCTCATTACCACACAGTCCGTAAGTGTTCCCCATCGCTCAAAGTGGCTCCTCAGACTCTCATCGGTCGTTTCAAGGCTCAAACATCGAATGAAGAGCTTTCACAGCAGTTCGGGCTCTTTGCGAGGCTCTGACTTAGAACATGATGGCAGTGGGAGAGGAGATTTTAACCATACTTACTTCCTGGCATCCAAGGGCAGAAAGCCATAGATTTTTTTTTAAAGTAAATTCTACTGTCAATGTGGGGCTCGAAATCAGGACCCCAAGATCAAGAGTTGCACACTCTACTGACTAAGCCAGTCAGGTGCCCCATTCTATGTAGATTTTTTAAAAAAAGATATTGTCATAATCACACTATACATATAATTTTGTATTTTGGCCTTTCACCCCCCCCACCTAACATATAAGGATATATTTTTTTAAAGATTTTATTTATTTATTTGACACAGAGAGAGACATAGCTAGAGAGGGAACACAAGCAGGGGGAGTGGGAGAGGGAGAAGCAGGTTTCCTGTGGAGCAGGGAGCCCGATGCGGGGCTCGATTCCAGGACCCTGGGATCATGACCTGAGCTGAAGGCAGACGCTTAATGACTGAGCCACCCAGGCGACCCATATATAAGGATATTTTCAAATGATTACATAGGTTGATAAATATGATTTTATAATCTGCATAATATTCTTTCAGTTGGATGTACCAAAGTTTAATCATGTCCATATTGCCAGCCATTTGTTGAAGTAGTATTAAAACAAGGATTTTCGCAAGCATTCATTGCCAAGGATCTATGTTAAGTACATATAGATTGTCCTCAAACAGTGACTGCCCATGTAATGATAAGCTAATGATAGTTCAATGAGAGCTGCCGTTTTTCAGAGAAAGTATATTTCCCTGTAAAGTTTAAGAAAGTATAGTAAGTGAATCTGATAGTAAGTAGTGTCAGGATGTTTCTCTCCATGATAACAGCCTCGTGTGGTAGAAAGGAAAAAATACTTTGGAATCAGACATTTTTTCCCCTTTAGTCAGTAAATACTCATTGAGGGCCTATTCCATACCAGGGATAGAAAAACAAAATGCTTGCCCTCACAAAGCACGTAGTCTAGTGGAGTTCATGGGTACTTAAACAAGTAATTACATACCGCAGGATAAATACTAAGATTGTGGAAATATGAGGGGCTATCAGTGTATAAAAGAGGAGCATCAAACTTGGACTTGGGAATTAGGATGGATTCTATGAGGCAAGCTGAAGATAGGGAAGGGACTGGAGCAGAAACGGTGTGTGCTAAACATAGGGAACACCAAGAATAAAGGCTTATAAACATGAGACAGACTCTTTTTTACCTGAAGATGTCTTTATTTTGCCTTTGCTCTTGAAGAATATTTTTACTGAACATAGAATTCTGGCTGACAGTGATGCTCCCCCCAGCAACTTACACACATTTTCTACTGTCTTTTAGCATCCATAGTTTATGGGGAGAAGTCCATTGCTATTGGAATCATAACAGAGATTATGTCCATTGCTCTTGGAATCATTATAATGATTAAAGTATGCATTTTTTTCCTCTCTCACTGCTCTCAAGATTTTCTCTTGATCTTTGGTTATCAGCAGCTTGACTATGTTGCACATATGTGCAGTCTTCTCCATATTTATCCTGCTTGGGCTTTGCTGAGCTTGAATCTGTAAATGTATGTGGGCCTTTTTGTTTTTGTTCTGTTTTGCAAAATTTGGGAATTGTTCAACCATTATTTCTTCTAATAAGGTTTCTGACCCCATTCTCTCTTTCCCCTTCTTCAGGGAATCTAACCTTTTATGTTGTTCCACAACATAATTTGAAATCTCGTATATTGTCCCACAGGTCTTCAAGATTCCATGCACTTTTTTAAAAAAGACTTTATTTATTCATTTGAGAGAAAGAGAGAATAAGAGAGAGCAAGCATGAGGCGGGGAAGGTCAGAGGTAGAAGCAGACTCCCTGCTCAGTGACTCAGGACTTGATCCCGGGACTCTAGGATCATGACCTGAGCCAAAGGTAGTTGCTTAACCAGCTGAGCCACCCAGGCACCCTCTGTGCACTTTTTTCAATCCCCTCTCATCTTCAGGTTAGATACTTTCTATTACTATATCTTCAAGTTCACAGACTCCTTCCTCTGCAATCTAACTCTGCTTTTAAGTCCATCTAGTTGATTTTTTATTTCAGATATTGTTTTTCAGTTCTAAAATTTCTATTTAGTTCTTTTTAATATTTTCTATCTTTCTGCTGAAGTTTCCTATCTTTTCATTCATCACTGGGATATTTTTCTCTCCTCATCAAGCATCATCATCTCAGGGTAAGCTTACAACAATTGTCCTTGCCCTAATAATGGGTCACATTTTCCTGATTCTTTATATATTGAGTAATTTTACAGGGCTTCCAGGACTTTGTGAATGTTATGTTGTGGAGACTCTGAATGTTGTTATGTTGTTACATTCCTCTGAAGAGTGTGGATGTATTTGTTTCCGTAGGCGATTAGATTGGTTAGAGCCTAACTGAAATCTCTGCCTTGCCTGTCATGGGTGGCAGCTTAAGTATCAGTTCTGTTTGTTTTAGTCGTGGATGGAAGTTGCTTTGAGCCTGCCCTATCTATGCATGTGTGGTTCAGGATAAATCTTGGAAAGAATTCATACAGATAATTTAGTGTTCCTTTTCTCATGATCTCTTTCTGAAATATTCCCTCACTTCCTAGACACTGTGATTGCCTCAGGCCCAGTTCTCTGGTTCTTCAGGGTAGAAAGATGAGGTTCTCCTAATGTAGTTTTAGTGGTGTAGCTGGTGACTGCTGTCTGCCCTTAGGCTAAAGCCATAAAAATGGGAAACTTGTCCTAAGCTATTCCCTTGTTCCAACCTCCTCCAATAACTACCTGCTTTTATTCACTGTCTGGAATTTTCAGGGGTGTGTGCATGCATGTGTGCATGCGTGTGCATTCGTGTGTGTGTGTGTGTGTGTGTATTTTATTCAGAGTTTATAGTTGCTATCTGTTTACTCCATCAGACTGAGAGTGGAACCTGTGAGAGATTCTTAGATGAGCTTACTTCATATTTTGGGGGGAAAATCATAGCCCTCAACTTCTGTCTTTTTCACCATAACATTTCTCTAAATTATCACTCATCTTCTCTTTAGGTAAAAAAAGGGTAACTTGTTTACTTTTTCCCTTTTCCCCATCACCTCCTGTTTTTGGCTGGAACTACAATTCATCCATCTATTCATTTGGTTATTCAACAAGTATGCATTAAGCCAGGCATTGTGCCAGACATTAGAGGCAACAAGAGTTAAGTAAAAATAGAACCTACTTCACTTAGACTGCTCTCTTTAGGGTTATCAAAGGTCTGTCATTGTCTTCTTCTTCTTCTTCTCCTTTTTTAAAGATTTATTTGACAGACAGAGAGGGAGAGAAAGCACAAGCAGGGGGAGCAGTAGGCAAAAGGAGAGGGAGTCCCTGCCAAGCAGGGAGCCAGTCGCTGGTCACATGGCTTGCTCCCAGGACCCTGGAATCATGACCTGAGCTGAAGGCAGATGTTTAAAAGACTTAGCCACCCAGGTGCCCCAAAGGTCTGTCTTCTTAATTACCAGATCAAATAAATGTATCAGTCTTATCCTCTCCAACTTCACTGCTCCATCCTCCTTTGACTCTGGTGACCAGTCTCTCCTTACAACTCCCTCATTTGTCTTCCAGTTCTTCCACCTCATTGATTTTTTTCCCCTCATTTTCCGGGTAGAAGCATTCTCAGAGACTTTGTCCTTGGTGGCTTTCTTCTCTTGTCCTTGGCAGTCTTACTCAATCTTAGTGTTTCAACTGCAACATACATGCATGCCAAGACTCCTAAATCTCTATCTTCAGCCCTGACCTCTCTCCTGAGATTGAGACTTGAATTTCAGCTATTTGTCTCTACCTGGTTGCCTAACAATCTCATTAAACTGCACGTAGTCAAAAACCCAACTCATTATCTAGCCCCTGAAACTGATCTTTCTTCTGTGTTTCCTATATAGGTTAATTCCTGATACTGGGAGCATACAATTAAATAAAAGCTGGATCAGGGCTGTTGCAAAAGGGATTCTTGTGCTGGATGGGAAATTTGACAATAGAGAAAGCTCTAATGTCCCTTTCAATTCTATGATTCTGTTATATTCCCAGCACAGTGTTATACATTTCCTTCAAGGAGCTCACAATTAAATTGGGGGGGGACATCAAGTGAATGATTGCTAATCCTGATTTCAAATGCAGCAAGAATTCAGAGAAGGAAGACAGTATGCATTGATATAATAAGAGAAAACTAATCTAAACTCTTCAAAGGTAGAGGCTGTGTTCATTTATTTCATTTCTATCCTCATGGCACTGTTCTCTAGATACTGTAGAAACTCCGTAAAGACTTCTTGAATGATTTTGTAATCATTGTTAATGTTTACTGAGTACACATTAAGTGCATAGTTCTTCACTAAATGGTGCATAGGTTAACCAAGATTTGATACAGACTCTGACATTTTTCAATCATTCGGTCAACCAACAAATATTTACTCTGTCTATTAGTTGCAAGACACTGTGTTAGGCATTATGGGGGATGCAAGATGCAAGAGAAATAGAAGTTTTAGTCTCTTCCCTTAGGGAGTTTACAGTATGTTTGGTAAGATGAGACATAAATGGACACAAGGCTAATTAAGAATGCAACTCAGAGCCAAATGGACATTACAGACAATGAGTCTATAAAAAAATAAGTCTGTAACAACTTTAAAATTTACTGTAGACTGGATAGATACAGAGACTTTATGGAGGAGGTAGGATATGCAGTTGGCTTTGAAGGATGGGCAGGTATTAAATAGACTTGAAGTTCTCATAGTTATAAGAAAATAGAATTCAACATAAAAACTTTCAAGCTAAAGACCAAGCAGATGAAGAACAACAGAAGTAGGAGCTTACATCAGAATGTTACTGAGCAGTTATTAGTGACATTCTAGCCCTTCCCACCGTATGCACTTTTTCTCTTTCTCTCCTTTTTCCTTTTCTAATTTTTTTTCATATTATTCCCTTTGTGGTGCCATACAGGGCTAGAAGATTCTTTTTCGAGAGGCTGGTTAAAGACCTGGGCTCCAAAACCAGGCTATCTGGGTACAAATCCTTACTCTACCACTTATTAGCTTATTATCTACCACAATATTAGCTGTGTGATTTGGGGGCAAGTTACTTAATCTGTCTGGGCATCATAAATGAAATGCAGATATAAAGATAGTACTTATGTCATAGGCTTGTTTTGAGGATTATAAGAGTTAAAATATCTAAAATACTTTAAAAAGAGTGCCTGGCACTTAAGTGCTCGATAAATGTTAGCGTTTATTAAGGGAAGAAGGCTAACTAACAGCAACATGATTATCTTTCCAGGCCTTATTGTTGCTGGATAATTCATTATATGATTAGCAAACATCTGTACAGAAGCTGGAGGACAGACCCATGCTGGCTAAAGCATTGTCTTTGGCAACCTTGGATAAACCTGTCAGATGCTCACACACTGAGGCCTCCTCATTTTCCCCCAAACTGCCCTCACCCCTAGGTGATCCAGAGAGACTTTAGTAAAATAAATAAAATCACCAACTTAAGTAGACAAGCTGAGTATTTCAAGAACACTTTGTCAACATAGCGAGGAAACTGACAACTCTCAGAAGGGATTTAAAGTAGAGACTTATGGGGCGCCTGCGTGGTTCAGTGGGTTAAGCTTCTGCCTTCGGCTCAGGTCATGGTCTCAGGGTCCTGGTATCGAGCCTCACATCAGGTTCTCTGCTCAGCAGAGCCTGCATCCCCCTCTCCCTCTGCCTGCCTCTCTGCCTACTTGTGATCTTGCTCTCTTTGTCAAATAAATAAATAAATAATCTTAAAAAAAAAACCTAAAGATAAATAAATAAAGTAGAGACTTAGCCCATAGGGAGGCGCCAGGTGAACTTAGGGCTAAATGAACATCTGGAGGGGGAGAAGTCAATAATGTTAGTGGACAGCTAGATAGGTGTGTGTGGAAAGAGAGCAGGGCTCTACAGAAAGGCGGCTAAACTCTGGATCCACATTCCCCGAAGTACAAATTGTGCGTCATGAGTGCTGTTCTCTGGTTTTCTTCACTGCATTGCTTCTTTTCCACTCAGGCGTTCCCCCTACGCCCTCCTTGCAGTTCCAGACCCGTGTTCCCAAGAACACAAACACCCCGAATTATAAGGGCTTTTGATTTGCTGTTTCCTTGGGACAGTCTGAATAAAGACTAGAGAGAACTTCTTGTCAGTATGATTGCATAATACAGACTTGGAGATTGTGCAATCTCCCTTTGGAAAAATTTATGAGCAGAAACATGGATAGGCATTTGATTAAGGTACAATAATGGGCAGGAGGATGAACAAATAAGATTTCTTCCAATTTAAGGATCCTAAATCTCTGTCCTTTGTGTCCCCCACCCCCACCCCAGTCTGCCCTCCTGGCGAAACCCGAAAGAGAGAAAAATGGATATTGCTCACATTGAGTTTTTTTTTTTTTAAGATTTTATTTATTTATTTGACAGAGAGAAATCACAAGTAGATGGAGAGGCAGGCAGAGAGAGAGAAGCAGGCTTCCTGCTGAGCAGAGAGCCCGATGCGGGCCTCGATCCCAGGACCCTGAGATCATGACCTGAGCCGAAGGCAGCGGCTTAACCCACTGAGCCACCCAGGCGCCCTCACATTGAGTTTTGATGTCACCTGCTTGCCAAGACATTTGACTGGGCTATTTCTTTTTCTTGGTGTGATGATTAAGGTACAGAGGATAACTGTGCCTTGTTCAACATCACTTGGTAACTGTGAAGCTCTGTGCCTCTCATGAAAAGCAAAAAAAATGTGTGTGTTTGTGTGTGCATGTGCTCGTGCGCCAGCTGGTAACAGCTGTTATCTGTTATTACTGCACAGGATTTAATTAGCCCAGTACCTTCTACTCTCCCCCCACCATCAAGTCTTTCTCTTTAGAGAAAAGACCATGTATTTACACCTTATTATGAATTTAACTTGTACAAGTTTCCTAAGACTGTTTGATTTTAAGCCTTCACTTACCTGTATATTCAACTTCCCACTTTGTATGAAATCCCTCTCCCCCAGCTGTTAAACATATTCAAGTCTCTTCTCCCTTTAAATAAACAAACCGTTTTTTAACAGCGCATTGCCCTCTAGCTACCACATTTCCTTCTTAGCCAGCTTCTCAAAAGAATAGTCTCTACTAAACATTTCCACTTCTCCAGCTCTGATCGGATTCTCAGTCCACAGGCATCTGGGCTCTATCCCTCATGCTCCACTGAAACTGCTCTCATTTAAGCAGTTGTCAAATGTAGTGGACGGTTCCCAGGCCTTATATTACTTGACCGTTGCACTGTATTAAACACTGTAACTACCTACTTGCTTGCTCCTTTTGGAAAATTCCTTATCCCTCCCCTTAAGATCACTATTGTCACCTGGTTCTCATTCTGCTTCTCAGATTATTTCTTCCTGGTCTCCTTCACAAGTTTCTCTTCCTGTGCCTACACTTTAATATTTTTTTGCAAATGGAAATTCTTTTTTCTGATTAAAAAAATATATGTTCATATTTAAAAATCAGACCCTTTAGAAAATTATAAATAAAAACATAAATTCCAACTGAAACCTCACCACAAAGAGATAACCACTACTAACCTTTTGATTTATATCCTTCCAGTCTTTAAGAATTATATATATTGGGGCACCTGGGTGGCTCAGTGGGTTAAAGCCTCTGCCTTCAGCTCATGATTTCAGGGTCCTGGGATCGAGTCCCACATTGGGCTGTCTGCTTAGCAGGGAGCCTGCTTCCCCCGCTTCCCCCTCTCTCTCTCTGCTTGCCTCTCTGCCTACTTGTGATCTCTCTGTCAAATAAATAAAATCTTTAAAAAAGAACTATATATATATCATATCCGGTGGTCTCACATCACAATATATACTACCAGTTTTTTTTTCCCTTTTTCGTGGGCATCATTCCATATCAGTGAGTAAAAAACATCATTTTAAATGGCTATAAAAGAGAACCCTGAATTTGGCCATTTATACAAAAGACTGTTTTATATAGGAAGTGACTGAGATACAAAGTCTGTAAAATATAGGACCCACTACTCCTATGTGAGACTCACCATATAAACCCATTTGCAAGCTAGAAAAAAAATGGCTACAAAATTATTCCAGGGGTGCCTGGGTGGCTCAGTGGGTTAAAGCCTCTGCTTTCGGCTCAGGTCATGATCCCAGGGTCCTGGGATCGAGCCCCACATCGGGCTCTCTGCTCAGCGGGGAGCCTGCTTCCCCCTCTCTCTCTGCCTGCCTCTCTGCCTACTTGTGATCTCTGTCAAATAAATAAATAAAATCTTTAAAAAAAATTCCATTACGTAAAAATGACAATTATGCACTCTTAAAGACAAGCTCCATATATTGGTATCTTTATGTGACTGATTATTTTCTCAGGATAAATGATTGGAAGTGAAATTTTTGAGTCATCAGTTTCTGTAAATAACATTAAAAATTTTCTTTAAATACAAAAATACTTAAACACAAATGCAATGAAAATGAAAAACAACTCTCCCACCATCCCTGACTCCTATTCTCCAGAGACAACCAGTATTACAAGTTTCTTGAGGTCAAAGTTTTTTTCAATTCATACTGCCAATTTGCCTCCTAGAAAAACTGCATGGATTTACACTCTCATCAACACTGCCTGCTTTCACCAATTAAAAAAAAAACATTTTATTTATTTATTTGAGAGAAAGAAAGAGCGAGCACAAGTCGGGGAGAAGGGGCAGAGGGAGAAACAGACTCCCTGCTGAGTGGGGAGCATGATGTGGGACTTGATTCCAGGACCCTGGGATCATGACCAGAGCCAAAGACAGACGCTTAACTGACTGAGACACCCAGACACTCCTGCTTCACCAATTTTCAAATCTTCTGCTCTTGCCTCTTCACATTTTTCTTTCTGCACTGTATGCTAACGACTCCCAAATCTCTTTCTCTTACCCTTCCCCCACCCTCAAGCTCCAGGCCAGTATTTCCAGCGGCTTGCTAGACATCTCCAACCTGGGAATGTACAGACACCCCAGATTTTTCTTTTCTTTTTTTTTAAAGATTTTATTTATTTCACAGATAGAGCTCACAAGTCAGACAGAGATCACAAGCAGGCAGAGAGGCAGGCAGAGAGAGGAGGAAGCAGGATCCCCACTGACAGCTTGTTGTGGGGCTCGATCCCAGGACCCTTGGATCATGGCCTGAGCTGAAGGCAGAGGTTTAACCCACTGAGCCAGCCAGCCACCCCACCCCAGATTTTTCTTAATGGAACTCATAGTCTTTCCTCCCAAAATTACTCTTCTTTGAGTAACTCCAATTTTGACCGGTGGTACCAGCATCCAACTAGTTACCTAAATCAGAAATCTAGGAGTCATTTTCATTTTCTTTCCTCTCCCCTCAAATAGTAATAACAGCTAATAGTTACTGAGCACTTACTATTCGCACATATTTTGTTTCATTTAATTCTCACAAAAGCCCCAAAGGTGGCTTTAAGTCTTATCATTTCTATTTTACAGATGAGGAAAACTGGGTAACTTGCTCAAGGCCATAGAGCTAGGAAGCAGGGATTCAAACCCCAGGCAGCTTAAGTCCCTAGCTCACATACATGCTTAAGCAGTATTCTCTACTAGTACCATATTTTTTTTAAAGATTTTATTTATTTATTTGACAGAGAGAGATCACAAGCAGGCAGAGAGGCAGGCAGAGAGAGGAGGAAGCAGGCTCCCTGCTGAGCAGAGAGCCTGATGCGGGACTCGATCCCAGGACCCTGAGATCATGACCTGAGCCGAAGGCAGCAGCTTAACCCACTGAGCCACCCAGGCGCCCTACTAGTACCATATTTAATCAGATGAGTTTTACCTGTTTCCTCAATCTCAGTCCTGTCTCTTTCCTTTTCTTCATTCCCACTATCACCACCTGATTCCAACTCATATTGTCGATACTCTCATAATCAGTTTCATTCAATTCAAATACATCTTTCATGTTGCCTGAAAAACAATGCTTCTAACACAAAAATTTGATGATCATGTCTCTTTTTCTCAGTTTTTATTTATTTATTTGTCAGAAAGAGAGCTGCAGGCAGAGGGAAAAGCAGACTCCCCGCTGAGCAAGGATTTTTTTCCCCCACAGGGACTCCGTAGGGCACTGGGATCATGACCTGAGCCAAAGGCAGACGCTTAACTGACTGAGCCACCCAGGAATTCCTGATCGTGTCTTTTTTCCTGTTAAAAATCCTTCAGTGTCGGGGTGCCTGCATGGCTAAGTTCGTTAAGCATGTCTTCGGCTCAGGTCACAATTCCAGGGTCCTGGGATCGAGTCTCACGTGGGGCTCCCTGTTCACTGAGGATCCTGCTTGTCCCTCTCCTTCTGCCTCTTGCCTCCCACTTGTACTTGTGCATGTTCTCACTCTCAGATAAATAAAACCTTTAAAAAAATCCTTCAGTGGCTTCCTATCACATACTTCATAAAGCCGGAGATTCTTTGCTTAATAAAAAAGGATCACCCTCATTGCCTGTCCCCAGACAGTGTGCCTCTCCAAGCACTTTCTTTTTTTTTTTTTTTTTTTTTAAGATTTTATTTATTTATTTGACAGACAGAGATCACAAACAGGCAGAGGCAGGCAGAGAGAGAGGAGGAAGCAGGCTCCCCGCTGAGCAGAGAGCCCTATGCGGGACTCGATCCCAGGACCCCGAGATCATGACCTGAGCGGAAGGCAGCGGCTTAACCCACTGAGCCACCCAGGCGCCCTCCAAGCACTTTCTTTACGCAATGGGAATGGGTAACACTTGCCTAAAAATATGCTGTTTTTTATAGTGATGGCTTTGCACACGCTATTCCCTCTGCAAGAAATTGCCTTTTCCCGTTTCCACGTCTTTTCACATCTCAAGTCAGATGTTTCCTCCTCCAGAAGACTTCCCTAATTCCTCCAATTATTTATGTCCTATGTGCTGCTTTGAACACTCACTTATTTTGTATTTGTCATTAGTTTTATTTACTTGTCTCCCATTCTTTCAGTAAAGAATGTTAGCTCTTTGAGGGCAGAGACCCCATTATTCAACTCTAGGTTGTTAGGTTGTTAGTGTTAGCTCGGTGCCTGGAACGTAAGAAGTGGTTGCTTGGTAGATATCGTTAAATTGAATTAAGTAACTGTGAAATTAGAGGGCCTTGTATTCTGTCCAAAGGATTTCAGGCATCAGTGACATGGGAAATAGCAGAAGAGACAGGTGCAGGAAAGAGAAAGGATGACCTAAAATCACCACCCTTCATGTGGGCTATGTGTAAATTAGTCACATAAACACCAACATGTCTATAGATATTTTCTCATTTAGACACATATTCTCTCTCCATTTGGGCAAGCAACCTCCGAGCAGTGTCAAGTCTGTGGAGTTCTGCAGAGACAGAGGTATGAGATAAATGCCCTTAATTTGCTAATATAATATCTGAGCACACCTGGGGTTAGCTTTATGTGGTAACAAGTGGAGGATGAAGATATGCCCCAATTTTCCTGAAAAGTGAGAAAGAGCAATCACATTTACCCCACCCTCAGTGCTTCCCTGGCACCATAGTGCTGAATGCTTTGCTACATGTGGAGCGAACTGAAACCACCAGCGGCCCAAGTGGCAGAGCTGCGTTTTAGATTCATAGTGTTATTGTTGGAACCCCACCCTCTGGAGAACACCCTTCTATTTTCGCGCAAAACCTTGACTTATTCAGGTCACGGGGCTTCGGCCTACCACTGCAAGGTCCCAGTTTGCGGGGCACTGCCCGCAGCCGATAGATACACGGTACGAGACCTGGTTCTTGAGTTGGGGAGCAGCGATTGGCGGACTCGGCCTGTAGGGCTTCCCAGGATACAAGGTGCCGAGTATCAGAAATGCAGGTTCCCGGGTGGCCGCAAACACCACCCGGAAGCCTGAATGAGGTCTCCGACGACCGGGACTCACAGCCCTCAGCGTGGTCGCTATTCAGGGTGCGGGGCCTGAGGCCAAGGGACGTGCGCGTGCGTGCGTGCGTGCGTGGGCGCGCGTGCGCGGCGCCGTCGTTTGTGGGTTGGCTGGTTATTTTGCAAACGGGAGGGGCTGTGCGCGCTCCTGCCTCCGGCCTCTGTTCCCCCCACCCCTTTCCCCGGTCCCGGTCTCTCCTTCGGAAAGATGTCGGACACGGCAGTGGCTGACACTCGGCGCCTTAACTCGAAGCCGCAGGACCTGACCGACGCTTACGGACCGCCAAGTAACTTCCTGGAGATCGACATCTTTAATCCACAGACGGTGGGCGTGGGCCGCGCGCGCTTCACCACCTATGAGGTTCGCATGCGGGTGAGTCACGGGGTGAGGGAGACAGCTGAGGGAGGACCTGGCGGCTGGGCGGGGAGGGCGCGGAGGACGGAGGGGGGCTGCCATGGGGACGACTAACGTGGGCCAAGACGCTTGGAGGGGGTCATTTGGGGGTTAGGGGCTTCCTAGGTTTGGAGAGAGGTCTCCAGACTAGGTTGTGGCCCTAGGATACGGAAAACTCCTGAGGGGGACATCGGAGTGGGGTGCGGCAAAATAAGTACCTAGTGAGCAAGAAGTGAAGTATGGCTGGATAGGGTGGGGACGATGGAGAAGATTGCAGTGAGGAATAAAAGGAAATAGGAATCCTGACTGTAGCGACAGAAGGAGGGAAGGAAGAGTGGCAGAGGGCTGGGGGGATGGAAAGCCAAGGTGATATATCGCTGGGTCCCATAACTGAACTAGGTTGTGGGAAGTCAGTCTGAAGAGGGAGGGCAGGACGCCCGATTTCTTCCTAATGAGGTCTCCCTGAGATGATGGAGTTAGGCAAATTCCGGATCATAGGGAAGGTAGACTCCAGGAAAGGGAGACAGTGGGCTTGGTAGAGCAGAAATAAGGGGAGTCTCTTTGAGTTTGAGTGCTCCCCAGACTTGTGTAGAATTAGCATCTGAAGGAGAGAAATGTTTTGTGTTTAAGTTTTCTCAGGTACCCCATGCTGTGTCTCATGGTGAAGCCTGGCGTTGCACTGGCATTGGTGGATTGTCAGTTGGTGCTCTCCTCCTGTGCTGATCCTTTAGATTTGAAGTATCCAGGATGTTTGTTTCAGTATTGATTCTCATTTGGGCTTTCTATATACATATGGCCATTTGCCCTTTCTGTTCTAGATTAACTTTTTGGGTTAAGACCGTGGTCTGTGGTTAATGTAATATACGACATTTCAGGACTGCCCCAGGAGTGGCTTCTTCCAATGTGCACTGCAGAGGACTTTATTCTCTAGTTCTTAGTCCACACTGCAAGGATGGAATGTGCAGATACAGTAGTGGCAAGCTTTTTTGCCCAGTTGAAGTGGTTACAGGCAAAAAAAGTTGGAGAACCATTTTCTAATTTTCCTTATGTTTTTTTTTTCTCAGACTAGAGGGCCAGAATATTCTCTATGGACAGCATGCTGCTCAAACAGCATTTGAAGACCTAAAAGAGTGTATGTGCTTTCATTTTTGAATGAATGAATTAATTAAATGAGAGAGTGTGTCTCCTGCCTTGGCTTTGAAATTTAATTGAGAAATGATGATCTCCAAATTCCAAGTTTGGCAAAGTCCAAACTGAAGAAAGAAAATCGAAGCAAAAACTGAGAAAAACTTGCCTTTATCTATATTTGGGGAAGAATGGAAGTGAGATCCCTGAAAATATAATAAAAGCTGGAAACTGTTAGTAGTAGAAAACTTAATGACCTGAGGAAGCCTGGGCATAACTTGTTCAGTGTAAGGATTCTCTACTGTGGGATTTTAGAGACAATGTCTCCATGTATTACCCAAGAGCCTTAGGGACTATGAATGAAATAGCTTTCTTTATTTAGATTTATTTATCTGAGAGAGAGAGAGAGAGAGATGTACATGTGGGTGCCTAGTGGGGAGGGGAAGAGGGAAAGGAAGAAGAGAGTCCCAAGCAGATTCCACACTGATTGTGGAGCCCAACCTGGGGCTTGATCTCAAGACCCTGAGATCATGACCTGAGCCAAAGTCAAGAATCGGACACTTAACCAACAGAGCCACCCAGGCGCCCTGAAATAGCTCTTTTCTTAAGGCATTCTAATAACAACACAGACTGTTCATGTAGTGCCTATTATGTGCCAGGCACTGAACCAGGTTTTACTTTCTACATCTTAGAAAAAAATGACATTTTACAGGTAGGAAACTGAGGAGGAATGCAGTTTTAGTAACTTTCCAAGTACCTATAGCTAATAAGTGAGGCTGGGATTTGAACCCATGTCTGTCTGACCCCAAAGCTCATCATACTCTTATCCCTACACTTTAGTCTCTTTGGCAGTGCTTAGTTGCAAAACAGTAGTGTGCAATTTTTTTTTACCCATTAAGCTTATAATCTGTCCTTTTCACAGTTTTTATTTAATTGTACAATGATAATAGGGTTGATGGCAGTTCCTAGTTCTGTGGGTTTGAGTTATTTTGTATTGTTGATGTTAATTTGTTTGGCTATCTAGGCTTTTTCACTGAATTCAGTTTTGGAGAAAAGTTGAAATAACTGGTTTTTAATTGCCATTTTAGGTGTTCCATCATAGTAGGCATTATAGGAAGCATGAGACTCAACGAATGGGCTTTGGGAGTTAGGCATTGTGTATGGTAGAAACAGATGGCACTGACTTTTTTCCTTCTTTGTATAATAGGTAAATATTTCTGAAGCTGTTCTCTTTTATTTTGCTCAGGAAAGAATTCCCCCCTCCTACCCTCCCAAGAAATGAGGAGTCTGGAGAGGTTTCCTGGTGGCTTCACATGATGTGTGTGGAACTTTCAAATGTCAGCTGTCCTATGGACTTGAACTTTGTTTCTTTCTCTCCTTTCCCTTGACTTTGTGTTGATCAGTGCTAAAGGACTCTCTGTATCCTGTACTACACAATCCTCTCTACCTCATATGATTTATAGGTTGGGCCTGGGAGACTTACTTAGTACACACTAGCCCCTTCCTTAGATGGCTAGGTGCTGAGATAAAAGGTCATTATTGTCATCATCCTGTGGGGCTAGAGGAAGAATAGGATTTTTGTGAGTCAAAGGAGGAAGTCCACAAAATGGCAGTGGGTGGTTTCACTGTGTCTTGGAAGAATCTACTCAGCATTTTTCCTCTTTTCTTTGGTCCTTCTGTTGGCTTCTGTACTAGTTAAGGTTCTACCATTTGGGGATCACAGTATTTGTAATGAAGTCTGGTGGAAACCTAGAATCACGTGATACCAAAGCACTTTTTTTTTTCTTGCAGGATGATGCTACCCTCCCAGCTTTATTGAGAAGTTATTGACATAAAATATTGTATAAGTTTAAGGTGTACCATGTGATGATTTAATACCCATGCAGATTTCTTGCAGGATTCTGAGAATGCTCTCTATAATGGTTTGTTTTGAATGGTTCATACATGCACATGGTATGAAATTCAAAAGATACCCAAAAAAATATACTGTAAAAACTAAGCCTTCCTCTCTTTCTCTGCCCCTCCAGAGGTTCCTTTTTTCTAAAGAAACCACTGTTTCCAGGTTTTTTTTTTATTCTCCAAAAGAATAGATTGTAATAAAATACTTAATTGTATCTCACTCTCCTTCAACTTACTGATATCCTGGGACTTGATCTTGGGTAGAGTTGTAACTAATATAAGTTGGTTAGTTATTTAGCTTTTGATTACCTCTACCTAGAACTGGACCCTGAAAAGACAATTTCCAGACATGAGGACTACAAAAGCATGATGTAGTGAGGACTATGTGAAGCACTAGCATAGCTAGAAGATACTCTTTTCCTGCCCTGAGGCAGTTGTAGAGAAAGGAGAGAACCTAGTTCTTTTTATTTCCATCTGCTGATACAAATTGGCTGGTGGAAATATAGTCAGTATTAATACGTGTGGTTGGTGGTTGGCCATTTCTATTTAGAACTTGTAGACAGGAGGTGAGGATCGGGGCTTTTTGTTTGTTGGTAGTTCATGTTGCCATTAGAGCCTTGGGAAAATTAGCAATGAATAAGATGTAGGAATACGCTGATTTATGTCAGGGAGCAGGTGATGATAAGGCAACTTAATGTGATTGCTACTTTTGCTTACTTTCTAGACAAAGAGAGGGTAAACAGATACATAGGGCCTCTATTAATAGAGTATTACTGAGTAACTTGCACAGTCTGCATTTAGGGCAATGCAAAAGTAGTCACAGCTCCTGATTTCAGTGAGATTAGAGTTTAGTTAAGTAGCAAAACTAACATGACGCATAAAACAATAGTGCATCAGGCACTACTTATATAAATGTCATAGGAGTGTAGAGGAGAGGGAGACCAGTAAATTAAGCTGTTGTTCTCAGGAAAGATTTCCTAGGTGAAATGGGTCTTGATCTGGGACTTGTAGAATGGAGAGGATTTGGATGGGAAAAGCTGAGGAAGGCATACCTTGGAGGTGCTTTTCTCTTGTTCTTTACAGGGAACTTAAATTCACGTTTCAGTTGAAAATGTGATACATGCATGTGATAAATTCAAATTGTTCAGTGAAAAATGTGGCCCTCCCACCCATTCCAGTTGTTTAGTCTTATACTCCAAAATCAATCACTATTATTATGAATAAACATTTTATTCATAAATATGAATATATACACATATATATAACCCCCCTTTTTAAAGATTTTATTTATTTATTTGACAGACAGAGATCACAAGTAGGCAGAGAGGCAGGCAGAGAGAGAGGAGGAAGCAGGCCCCCTGCTGAGCAGAGAGCCCGATGCGGGGCTCGATCCCAGGACCCTGGGATCATGATCTGAGCCGAAGGCCGAGGCTTTAACCCACTGAGCCACCCAGGCGCCCCATAACCCCCCTTTTTAAAGCAGGCTCCACACCCAGCGTGGAGCCCAACATGGGGCTGAAACTCAAAACTGTGAGATCAAGACCTGAGCCAAGATCAGGAGTCCGATGTTCAACTGAGCCACACAGGTGCCCCACAATATCCCCTTTTTAACTGAAGTATAGTTGACACAATTACATTAGTTTCAGGTATTCAGCATAGTGATTTGGCAGGTTTATACACGACACTATCCTCACCACAAGTATAGCTAGCATCTGTCCCCATTCCCTACTGTTATAATACCATTGACTATATTCCCTATGCTGTTATTCTTCTGACTTAACTCATTTCATAACTGGAAGCCTGTATTTCCCACTCCCTTTTACCCATTTTGCCCTTAGCTCCACCCACCTCCCCTCTGGCAACCTACAGTTTATCCTCTGTATTCATGGGTCTGTTTCTGCCTTTTGTTATTTAGATTACACATATAAATGAATTAAATGGTATTTGTCTTTCTCTGTCCGACTCATTTCACTGAGTGTAATACCCTCTAGGTCTATCCATGTTGCTGCAAGTGGCAAGATCTCACTGTTTTTATGGCTGAGTAGTGTGTGTGTGTGTGTGTAGCACATCTTTATCCATTCATCTTTTGATGGACACTTGGGTTGCTTCCTTATTTTGGCTATTGTAAGTAATGCTTCAGTAAATGAAGGGTTGCATACATTTTTTGAATTAGTGTTTTTATTTTCTTTGGGTAAATATACATATCCCTTTTTAAAACCAAGCAGAAAAAAAAAATAGAGGCAAGCTGTATGTACTATTCTGTACCTTGATTTTTAATGCTTAATATGTTTCCAGACTGGCTGATATATTTCACAGTCTTTTCATAGCTGTACAATAGTTCCACTGTATAGGCATATCATAATATATGTCACCAATTACCTATTGATGGACATTGATTAATTATTATAAGTAACGTACAGTGAAACCCCTTGTGGATACATATTTGCATACAACTTCAAATCTATTTATAGGATAAATTCTTTTTTTTTCTTTTTTTTTCCAATTTATTTATTTTCAGAAAAACAGTATTCATTATTTTTTCACCACACCCAGTGCTCCATGCAAGCTGTGCCCTCTATAATACCCACCACCTGGTACCCCAACCTCCCACCCCCCCGCCACTTCAAACCCCTCAGATTGTTTTTCAGAGTCCATAGTCTCTCATGGTATAGGATAAATTCTAAACAGCAAGGGACTTCTAATCACCAACTGTGACAAGGCTGGATGTGGTAAGGATTGGTATTTACCTGGTGGTATTTCAAAGGAGTTCTAGGAACACGGTTCACAGGAGTTATCTCTTCATTGGGACCTGTCAAAGTGGTTCTGATCATTGGGACCTGTCAAAGTGGTTCTGACAGGTGGCTACCACCAGCTGAACATGAGTTACCATCTCTCTTCTCTCACTTTTCCTTCCCTATAGACAAACCTACCCATCTTCAAGCTGAAGGAGTCCTGTGTCCGGCGGCGCTACAGTGACTTTGAGTGGTTAAAAAATGAGCTGGAGCGAGATAGTAAGGTATGACCCCATTCCCTGTGTGGGATCCTTGGAGAAGGAGATCGGCATGGGCTGAGAGGGCACAAGATCATAATCTATATATAATGTCAAAGGCAGTGGAACCACTGAGCACTAGCCAATCCCAAAACACTGGATCTGGGTGATACTCTTGGAAACCTGAAAGTGGTAAGTTTCAGGACAAATTTTAAAGAAAAAGGATCACTTGAATTAGTGGCTAGTGTAAGTCATACAACTTACCTCCTCTGGGTGCTGGAACCATAAAGTATAGTGTTAGGAAAGGCCTCGCTACTGGATACTGGTGGATTGTGAAAGAAAGTGGGGAATATTTGGGGTTCATTTCCTTTGCTTTTGAGGTGGGAAACCTGTCCTTCCATAGAATCGGTTGGGTTTCCTTTTGACCTGAGTCAGCTTGACTGTCCTTATGGCCTCAGTTCGTGCAGGTTGCTGGCAGTGGGAGAAGACAGGCCCTCCCTGATGGGAAATGGGTTATACAGTGGTTCACCCTCTCATTCCCTCTTCACCCTCTCTAACGTGGCTGCTATTTTGCATCTGCCTGCAGATTGTAGTACCACCACTGCCTGGGAAAGCCTTGAAGCGGCAGCTCCCTTTTCGAGGAGATGAGGGGATCTTTGAGGAGTCCTTCATTGAAGAAAGGAGGCAGGGCCTCGAACAGTTTATTAATAAGTAAGCCAAGTCCCTGGGTACTCTTCTTGCTGCTTTTGCCATCACTGTCTTTCTGTGCTTTTGTCTCTCTCTTCTGGAGTGAGATGTGATGCCAGCTGTGCCGTGAGCTGACCGGACAGTAAAACTCAATTCTACTGAGCAGCATTCTGATCCCATGCCTTGCGGCCTGGGAAAGCATCGCATGTTGGCTGTGTTCGGCAATTTCCCCCTACCGTACCCTTCTCCCCTGCTTCTCCTCAGTAATGTTGGTGTTGGAATGGTGCCTTGTTGCTGTCCTCTAGTTGCTTGAACCTCTGGAAGAGCTGACCTGGCCCTTCCTCCCCTGTCCACGCCCCCATTGCTTCGAGACTTCTCTCTGATCCCAAATACTACTGATAACCATCTTGGTCTCTTTATAGAATTGCTGGGCACCCACTGGCTCAGAACGAACGCTGCCTACACATGTTCCTGCAGGAGGAGGCAATTGACAGGAACTACGTCCCTGGGAAGGTGCGCCAGTAGGAGCCCCTCTCACCACTTGCCCTCTACTTTCCTGCTGAAAATGACATTGGTTTTTACACTAAGCCTCTCTCTCTCTCTTTGATCTGAAGTTGACTGCCCATCCCTTGGCCCGATAGACTGGCTGGCATTGTGTTCCTTGGTACCTGACTACACCGTGGGCACTCTGCTAGGATCCTCTTCTCTAAGGAGAGGTGGGAACCACAGGCAGATGCCCTTTGCTTGGGGTGCGGGTGGGGGGATTGGACTGGAAGGTAATTTCTTGGGCATTTACCCATGCCAGAAGGCTAATCTTATGGGGGGGGCGGGTCTTGTGCTGGTGGGGCACTTGGACACATACTGATGCTGCAAGTCCAGGGGATTTTCTTACTCTTAGGTTTAACCAGGAACGCTGAGCAGGGACAGCCCTGCATTTCCTACCTGCATGAACTTTTTCCTTTTTGGGAAGGTGGTAGAGACTCAGACGTTCTCCTTGTTTTCTCTAGGCCTGCTCCCAGTTTTCTCAACAGTTTCTTTTGTTTCTTTCTCTCTCCCTCGTTGCTTTCCATGGCAGTAAATCCTCCTAGAGTCTAAGCAGTCTGTTGTGTGGAGCAAGGTGTGTGGGTGTTCTGGGCCCTTCATCATGGCTCCTTCAGAGTCAGAAGAAAGCCATAGGGCAGTAGGAGAACTCTTGTTGTCTAGCCCCTCTCTTTTGTGGCTCCCCACTCTGGCTGCCTGTTCTGCTCATCAGCAGGTGAGTCAGTGTGGGCCAGCAGTTCTCCCTCCCCAAGCCCTTGCTACCTTATAGGTTGGCTTTGCAGGTTTGGTGGCTTGAGGGGTGGGGGCAACTCACCACTGCCAGGTAACTCCCTAAAGGGTGGGAGTGGATCATTTTCTAGGTACCTCCCAGCTGTGGGGAAGGGCATTACTACCCTCCCCGTTCCATTCTCCCTCCACCCCCCATCCCATTTAGCGCTGCCATAAGGCAGAAGCACATGAACAAACCACACAGTCTCTGACTTCTAAGCACTTTGAGCTGTTGAATGGGGCCCAGGGGCAAGAGTTGTCACTGCCCTCCACAGCTTGGTCACAGGGTTATTGAACTGCCTGCACTCCTTGCCCGTGGAACTCCAGCTTTCTCCCCAGAATCTGAGCTAGCGATAGCAGCTGGGTATGAATGTCCCAAATCTGAGAGAGAGTCTGAAGCGGCTTTCCTGGGCTTCTGTTTGGAAGATAGTGGTTTGTTTGCTGGGGCCTGATACCCATCTCCAGTGGTGGGATGGGAGCAAGTTAACTGCTGTCATGTCAAAAGTGGGGACACTGCTTAGACTCTCCATCATGGAAGGATTGGCGTTCTCTATACAGGGTCTTGGGGAAAAGGTTATGGAGTCTGACAAGACCCTGGTCAGAGAGATTAAGATTGCATTTTGACATGGGATTTGGAGTCCTTCTGAATGTTGAAGTTCCCTGAGGCAGATCAGCTCTCCAGCTGCTGAGCCTGTACCAGGGGCTGAGCAGCCCCTAAAGAGAGGCTCTGCTCCCTTTCCCACCTCCCCAATGTTGGTGTTGTTGCTGCCTTTTTGATTTGTATCCTCTGTTACTGACTTTTTTAAGAGTTCTTCCTTCATTGTGCACAAATGCTGAAAGCCTGAGGCCCCATTTCTGCTGTGTATATATCCTGACTCGGGGCTTTTATTCAGCATACAATGTTCATTCTTCTGTCAGACAATGTCATATTCAACTGTTCATATTAAACCACTGTGAAGCAAGCCTCTGTTTTCCTGCTTAAGTTGTAAATATAGTATTTTTTTAGTGTCTAGTATGTTCTTGGTATTGTGCAGAAATCTTACAACATGGTCAGTGTCCTGAGGTGATAAGTTTTACATTTAAGTTAAAAAAAAAAAGAAAAAGAAAAACAGATCCTAGCTGCCTGTAGTGATATTTACCTATCCTTGCAACTCCCAGTTGACTTGGTCACAGAAGTAATGCAACTGCTTATAGGAAGTAGCCATAGGGCTTAATACCTGTGGTTTGGGTCAGATTTAGCAGATTTGGTTTTTAAGCTCATGGGTTTCTGCTAATTTGGGCAGAATGTAGTATGTGTGTGAATACATATATATGCATATGCTGTGTGTGTACATAAACACGTGTTTGCATGCACTCATCCTCCAACATACCATCTATGAACACTATTTCTTTCATAGGTTTTATACCTCAGTTGAGGTATATTCTCTTTTTTAAAGATTTTTTACTTAAGACTTTCTTTTTTTTAATTGGACAGACAGAGATCACAAGTAGGCAGAGAGGCAGGCAGAGAGAGAGGAGGAAGCAGGCTTTCCGCTGAGCAGAGAGCCCGATGAGGGGCCCAATCCCAGGACCCTGGGATCATGACCTGAGCCAAAGGCAGAGGCTTTAACCCACTGAGCCACCCAGGTGCCCCAAGAATTTTTACTTATTTATTTGAGAGAGCAGAGTGAGTGAGGGAGAACAGGAGTTGAGGGGAGGGGCAGAGGGAGAGGGAGAAGCAGACTCCACGCTGAGCAGGGAGTCCTATGATGTATGTGATGTGGGGCTCCATCCCCAAACCCTGGGATCACAACCTCAGCCCAAGGCAGATGCTTAATTGCCTGAGTCACCCAGGCACCCTGAGAGTATTTTCTTTCAAAAAGATGTGATGCAGGCAGAGAGGTGAATGAACTCAGAACTTTTTTTTCCTTAACTCTAAGAATTTTCAATCGTTGGGTATTTTCATCTGACCGATGTGTTCTGAAATGGCTTCCTACACAAAGTGGGTTTTAGTAAAGGCTTGGAGTAAGAGGAGTGTAGGAGTCTTGTTATTTGGGAAGTCAAAGCTAGTTTTAATCATGTAGTTGAGCATGAAAAGAAGGTATAGAAAGTGATGTGGTCAAAACACTATGAATTAAGGTGACAGCCGTGTACTTGGGTTTAAGTAGAAGAGTGGGGGTTAAATTGAGGAAGTTAAGAGGTTTTGGTAGTTCAGGAATTAGATGACTAAAGATATCTGAGGGGACGGGGAAGATTACAAGTTTCTCTGAGATAAGAGGAAGAGTAATGAGACGAGTGCAACCTTCACAGGTCGTGGCATTGAAGAATGAATTAGAGAATAACTAGAAAAAGCAACTAGAGGATAAAGTATCAGAATTTTGGACACGTGGTATTCATTTAACAAGCACCAATTCTTAGCCTTCTGTGTGCCCAGCCTTATGCTAAAAGCTGGACTGGGGTGGGGTGGGGTGATTGTGGTACAAGGAAAACATGATTACATTCTCTTTATTCACAGACTCTATGCCTATTCATTATTGCAGGAGATGTTTAAGACAAAATGCTAGAGCAAAATTAGAGGTCCAGTTTTTCTTTTTCTAGTTGTCCAGTTTTTCTTTTTCTTTTTAATATCAGGTCAGGTAAATTCCCTCTTTGGAGTCAAGTGGGTCATGTTAGCACAGTAACTGGGTCCCGAAAGAACCCCAAATCCAAGCCCTCTTACCCATCAACACTGAGGAGAAGCATTCTTCTATAAGGAATTCAAATTATGTATGCATCTAGGTATTTATTACTAATTAATCCCTTTTATCCATACCACAGAAGCAGCTCAAGCTTACACTGGGTCCTGGGGTCAGAGGCTAACAAAAAATTTTAAACAAAGTAGTCTAAATCTTCACATTCTGGAGATGACTGATCTACCCTTTGACCCATTCTTAGAGATGAGGAGTTGAGCTAGTAAAGGGTGAGAGAGGTGAACAGCATTCAGGCTTCACTGGAGTTTTTGTTTAGTAAGACATCCTAGGTGAGACACTTCTGTCTTCAAATACGTACTGTCAGAATTTAAATAAAATTTCTGCTGTGTAAGTGCAGACCAACTGTTCACTGAAATGGGTATTTCTTCATATCCTGAGGACTTTTGAGTCATCCCTGGTCTTCTCTTCTTAGACAATTCTAATTTTTCCTCACTTGGCTCATTTTTTTACCCTTTTACCTTTATTATTCTGAAATCTCTCCAAGGTCCTTACATATTCCTAAGTCATAGAGTCTAAAACTGGACACCACTTTAATTATAGCCTGCAGGTTAGGTGGTTGTTAGTCCATTTAAAAATCGCAGTATTCAAGTTTACTTTTAAAATATAAACACTTTGTGACTAATTTAGCTTGTGGTTCTCTGCGGCTCCCTACCCGACCACCCACCACCTTTCATTCCTCCTATCTTTTGTTTTGCTTTCCTTGTCTAAAAAAATAATTGTTCCCTATTTTAATTTTCTCTCTCGCTCCTGCCTATCTGTCTGTCCATCCTTACACCCATCCTCTTAAGGAACAGAAAACTCATTCCTTACAGAACAAATTGGGGTAATTATTAACATTACACAGAACAAAGGATTCTTTCAATTACAGCAGATTTTCTTTAGGTGTTTCCTGCAGTGGTTTTAAATGTATATAGATCGTCATCTACATGATATAGAGAAGCTGAAGGTAAAGGATTAAGAGGCACTTCCAGTTGAAGATCAATGAGAAATTAGGTAAAACAGGAGTGTTTTTTGTTTTGTTTTAAAGATTTTATTTATTTGACAGAGAGACAGAGAGGGAACACAAGCAGGGGGAGTGGGAGAGGGAGAAGCAGGCTTCCCGCCTAGCAGGGAGCCAAATATGGGCTTGGATCCCAGCATTCTGGGATCATGACCTGAGCCGAAGGCAGACGCTTAACAACTGAGCCACCCAGGCGCCAAGTAGTTTTTTTTTTTAAGATTTTATTTATTTGTGGGGACGCCTGGGTGGCGCAGTTGGTTAAACGACTGCCTCCGGCTCAGGGCGTGATCCTGGAGTCCTGGGATCGAGTCCCACATCAGGCTCCCAGCTCCATGGGGAGTCTGCTTTGCTCTCTGACCTTCTCCTCTCTCATTCTCTCTCCCACTGTCTCTCTCTCTCTCAAATAAATAAAATAAAATCTTAAAAAAAAAGATTTTATTTATTTGTTTGACAAAGAGAGATCATAAGTAGGCAGAGAGGCAGGCAGAGAGGCAGGCAGAGAGAAAGGGGAAGCAGGCTCCCTGTTGAGCAGAGAGCCCAATGGGGGACTCAATCCCTAGACCCTGAGATTGTAACCTGAGCCCAAGGTGGAGGCTTAACCCACTGAGCCATCTAGGCGCTCCAACAATAGTTTTTTTTTTTAAAGATACATTTAATTTAGTTGAAAGAGAGCACTAGAGACAGAGCATGAGCTGGTGGGAGGGGCAGAGGAGAGGCAGAGGAGAGGCAGAAGCAGAAGCAGACTCCCTGCTGAGCCAGCAACCCTCCCACCATGTTGGGCTCCATCCTTGGACGGAGGATCATGACCTGAGCCAAAGGCAGATGATTAACCAACTGAGACATCCAGGCACCCCAAAACAATAGTTCTTAAGTGAACTGTAAAATATAGTTAGAGGCACAGAAATTTTATATATTACTTTTCAAGAAAATAGTATTTTACAAATAATGTTTTTTATCCAAATACAGCCAACTTTTGATCATCTGTGCTAATAGCTTTTTCTTTTGCTATGCATTTTATTCTATAATTTGAATATAGGGGAGTCTAATATTCATAAGACTTTAAAATATTTCCTAACATGTCATCAGAAGGAAGACTAAGGAAGATCTGAGAATTAGAAAGGAATAGTAGGCCTGGAATAGAAATCTGGATTCCAGAGCTGGCTGTGCTATTTAGCTGGTTATAGCACCTACAGGCAGATTGCTTCACCAATCTGGGCCTGTTTTCTCAACTGTAAAATGAGGGGATTTGACTGAATGATATCTGAGGTATCTTAAATCTCTAATTCTTACGATTTTCAACCCTTGCCCTAAGGAGCTGAGTAAACCCTGGAGGTGATGCTACCAAAAAGGTGAAAGCAAAGTTTTTTCCCATTGGATGGCGTTTGCCATAGTGCAGTTTTCTCTCCCAGAAATGAATGACTCTTCACTTGTCCTGATTAGATTTTGTTTGCCCACATCCTGTTGTATCAAGTCATGAGTACCACACTTAAGTTCAGTGTTGAGTTGATTTACAGTTATCCTAATTTTGCCCTAAGTCCTCCAGCTGAAATTTTTGAATGAAATAGTCACCTCATTCCTGTCTGGAATTATTATTTAAATGTAGAAATGAGGGGCACCTGGGTGGCTCAGTGGGTTAAAGCCCCAAAACGGAGCTGCCTGCTCAGCGGGGAGCCTGCTTCCTCCTTTCTCTCTGCCTGCCTCTCTGCCTACTTGTGATCTGTCAAATAAAGAAATAAAATCTTTTAAAAAATGGAGAAATGATAGTTTTGCTGATTGTCCCTATTACAAAAGTGCCTATTTTGTTAAACTTTTATTGTGGTGATAAAAATTCAAAAGTAGTTAATGCTAGTTGACAAAATTCAAACAGAACGTAAATGTGTATGTTTGTGTTTATTCCCTCTCCCTGTGTCCATTCTCCAAGAATAACTTAATTTGGTATGTGTCTTCCCAGAACTTTTTCTATGCATAGATATGTGTATGTGAATATATATATGTGTATGTATGAATATGCACATACTCATTTACATGTGTTCTTGTATGAATACCCACACACTTGTATGTAGGTTTTTTTTTTTAACAAAATGAGGTATTTTTTTTAAGATTTTATTTATTTATTTGATAGAGATCACAAGTAGGCAGAGAGGCAGGCAGAGAGAGAGAGGAGGAAGCAGGCTCCCCGCTGAGCAGAGAGCCCGATTCGGGACTCCATCCCAGGACCCTGAGATCATGACCTGAGCTGAAGGCAGTGGCTCAACCCACTGAGCCACCCAGGTGCCCCGTATTATGTGCACTATTTTGCAACTTAATTTTTTTTTTTAAGATTTTTTATTTATTTATTTGTCAGGGAGAGAGAGAGAGAGCACAGGCAGAAAGAGAGGCAGGCAGAGGCAGAGGGAGAAGCAGGCTCCCTGCCGAGCAAGGAGCCCGATGCGGGACTCGATCCCAGGACGCTGAGATCATGACCTGAGCCGAAGGCAGCTGCTTAACCAACTGAGCCACCCAGGCGTCCCTGCAACTTAATTTTTATACTTTGCAATGTACTATGGACTTCCTTTCACATTAGTATATGGAAACTTAACTCATTTTTTTAAGATTTTATTTATTTATTTGACACAGAGAGAGATCAGAAGTAGGCAGAGAGGCAGGCAGAGAGAGGAGGAAGCAGGCTCCCTGCTGAGCAGAGAGCCTGAGGGGGGCTTGATCCCAGAACCCTGGGATCATGACCTGAGCCAAAGGCAGAGGCTTTAACCCACTGAGCCACCCAGGTGCCCCACTTAACTCATTTTTTTTAAAATGGAGGCATAACATTTCATGGTATGGCTGTAAAACGATGTAGTGATTCCAGTTTGTCTCCAATCTTTCAGTGTTACAAGTAATGCTACATATAACTTGCTCATGTGTTTAGGTATTTCTGTAGGATAGATTTTGAGAGAAGGAATTGCTGGATCAAAGGATGTGTAATACATTTTGATAGGTACTATTAAGTAAGTCACCCTCTTAAAGTGTGCAGTTTAGGCTCCTGCTTACAGCAAATGAAAATGTCTTGTTTTCTTACCAAAAGTGGAAAAATTGCCATCCCGCACTGCCAACAGTTTCTTTGCCCAAAATGGCACAATATTGAACAACTGATAATTATTCAAAGTATTTGGTGGAAATGGTATTTGTTAGTTTTTATTAGCATTAGCATTTTTTTAGCATTAGCATTTAATAATACCTTTAGTTGTAATGATACCGCTGTCGGGTTTTTAAAAATTTCCCCGCAAATTTTTATTTTAGTCATTCTAGAAGCAGTATTTATTGCTGCTAATTGAGCATCCCTAACACTCCTCACGGTAGATAAACCATCACTTAATTAAAGGCCCGGATGTTCCTAGGATTCTTCCCACTATCCCACCTCGGGGGATAAGTGGAGCAGTTAGCGTGGCTGCAAAGCAACAGTGTCTGAGGCCCTCTCTCCACTGATACTTTCCTCGGGTGCGTGCTACTCGAGGCCAACCCCAGAGTAGCACTGACACCTCAGCTACAAAATCATTGGACCTCAGAGCCAACCAGACTCTGAGAAGTAGTACTTTGCCTCTTGGGCCACCATTTCTCCAGCGTGGGCCTCCTTTTCGCTTATTTCTCTCAGATCCCAACCTTAGATTCCAGCCACGGACAACACAAGGACAAGGCCCTAGATCGAGATGATGACTGCAGAAGGAGGCCGAATTGCCAGGCCTCGGCTCCTCTGGTTGGCTCTCCAGCACGTCAGTCAGAAGTGAACAAGCTTTTAATTGGTCTTATGCAATGGGAAACAAAACACTCCTCTGATTGGCCTCTTCGCTGAGGGGCGGGCCATAGGGAGAGCGGTTTGTTTGGGCTGGAATGGAAGACCAATGGGAGCGCCGCGGCGCTGCTTTCGAAAGCGAGGCCTGCCCAACAGCACCTGGAAGAGTCCGCCGGTTGTCTCGGAGATCCTGTGGCTTGTTTGGTAACCGCGTCCTCCCGCAACGTAGCCACTGGCTACCCTGGGCCTCCTGTCCCTCGGTCACGCTTTTGGTGTCCCAGTGTCTTCGGGTGTGCCGCGGCGATTCAGGCTGCAGTCAGCGTAGCCTGCCCAGAGCTCTTCCTCTGATGTGGCCGCCGAGGTCCTAGGGCCGGGGAAGTGGGGTTGGGGGGGCCGGGAATAGGGTAAGAACTGGCAGGCATGGGGCAAGATTCATGATGGCGGAAGCGGGAAAGGCTGACCTCTGCGGCCGTGAAGGCCTTCTTTGTATTAAATCCCAGGGAGGAAGTGGGAGGTGTCTGACCCAGAAAGTTGTGCCATCCTGGTGGCCATCACCATTTCAGCCAACCATACCGTCAGTCGCCTGATTTCACCCCTCGTGGCTCCTTCCTAGACTCCACAGCTACAGAAGCGCTGCAGCAAATACACTGGGTCCTCTCAGCCTGGACTCAAAGCAGGTCCCCTTCCTTAATGTCTGAGCTTGACCCTTTTGCTTTATTCACCTTTTCCTTATTTTTAATTGCATTAGTACAGTCTCCTTGTTAACAACAACAACAACAAACCTCTCAAAACATGACACATGGATGGGGCTGAAGTATACTTTGGTCATTACCCACAATGCTAGTCTTCCTTTCCCTCCCGAAAGGGAGATGCTCTTCAAAGTTTGCTGTGTATCCTGGTAGCTTTCCAGATCTTAGTTGTTTATTTGTTAGGAAAACACATTGTGTTGTGTTTTCATTTCTACAAAACCTATACCATACTGTACATATCCTGCAAATTTTTAGTTAAATATTTGGGAAACATTTTTATTTCACTACATCTAAGTTTACTTCATTTTTAAGTGGCATAATATGCCATAGTATGGCTATAAACTGGCTTATTTAGCCATTCCTTATTGATAGACTGCTAGATTTTTCCAGTTTCTTGCTTTTATGAGTTTTACTACTGTGAACATTCCTGATCACAACTCATTAGAGTTTCTCTAGGGCAGTGGTTCTCAAACTTTTGGATTTCAGGACCCCTTTATACTCCTAAGACAACTTGTTCGTGTAGATTTATATCTACCACTATTTAATGTATTAGAAATTAGAAGAAGAAAATTAACTATTCATTAAACACAACAGCAGTAAACCCATTACATGGTAACATAAATGTATTTTAAAATGAAAAATAACTTCTCCAAAGCAGAAAATATTAGAACAGTAAAATTGCATTACATTTTCTGTAAGTCTCTTTAATAGGCTTAATAGGAGACCTCTGGGTTCTCATACCTGCTTCTGGATTTGATCTATCACGATGTTTTGAGTGAAGTATATGTCACACAGATGTGTAATTAGAAAGACAGGAACAGTTTAATAGCCTTTTCAGGTAATTGTGGATATTTTTTTCATTGGTCCTCAACAAGTGGTAGTTTCTTAAAGATTTACTTTTAATGTGAATTTAGAAACCATATCAATCATATAAATAAACTTTTCATACTTTGTTACATTTAAAATCCATTGGTCTGCCTTGTACTTTAACATGTTTTTTGACCTGTGCAGGATTTTATAACATAATGCATTGGTAATTTGGAAACTATTCATTCACTGAGTTATGCAGATCTGTCAAATGTTGACACAATTCATCATACAGTGTCAAAAATTACATTAATTACTATCACCACTGCTCTTATCAGAAAAGTCTTAAAAGTATTGGACAACTGCCAAGCCTGTGATGGAGGTGCAAGTTTTCTAAAGTTCTAATTTTTGCTTGCAAGTTCATTTTACCACTAGCACCAGATACTATCAGTTGTTTTTCTTGAAGTGACAGGCTCGCTTTGTTTATTTCTGAGAAAGTGCCTACCAGATATCTAAGTCTGAATAGCCATAGTTTATCAGTCAGTAATTATTTCAAGAAAAATGGTGTTCCATGAAAAAAGTGACTTCGGCTCACAACTCAATCTGACAAGTGCTTTTCCTTGGGACAAACTTTGTAGTCTAGTATGCAGCAGAAGTGCTTTATCTGTACTTCCTGTTGTGTTATATAGAATATTAGAAAGCCATGTATTTAGGCATGAAGATTTTAATAACTTTTACTGCTTTATCAAGGACATTCTTGAGTGTATGATGATGAAAAAAATACAGTGACACAGTACAGTTTGGTGCCACTCTAAGGTATGAGCAGTTTTACACACCCTTGCTTTTTTTCCCCCTCCCACCTTTCCTTTTACATTAACCATGTAAATGTTAACACAGTAAAAAAAAAAAAAAGCAACAGCTTTAAAAATTATTTATTTATTTATTTTTAGAGAGGGAGAATGAGTGCAAGTGTAGGGGTGGGGTGGGGTGGGGAGAGGGGATCTTGAACATACTCCCTTCTGAGCAGAGAGACTGATCTCACAACCCTGAGATCATGACCTGGGCGGAATAAAAGAGAAAGATGCTTAACACCCTGAGCCGCCCAGGAGCCCCAAAAGGCAAACAACATCCTTTTTTAATGTAAAGATTTTATTTATTTATTTGACAAAGAATGACACAGCGAGAGAGGGAACAAAGCAGGGGGAGCGGGAGAGGGAGAAGCAGTCTTCCCGCTAAGCAGGGAGCCCAGTGCAGGGCTCCATCCCAGGACCCTGGGATCATGACCTGAGCTGAAGGGAGACACTTAACGACTGAGCCACCCAGGCACCCTGGCAAACAACATCTTAATACTATTATGAAGATAGTTTTGAATTTCATAGGCCCCTTGAAAGGGTCTTGGGAACCCCCAGGAAACTATACACTACGTTCTGAGAACATCTGAGCATCTTCTGTAGGGCATATGCCTGGGAGTGGTGTCGTAAACTGTGTGCATTTGTGATCCTAGTAGGTGCTGCCCGGTGCCCCTCCAGCACGGCTGTACTAGTTTGTGTTCTCCCCAGCAGGTTGGAAGGTCTCATTTCTCCTTACTCTTCCCAACACTAAATGTTATCAAACTTTAAATTTTGCAAATGTGGTAGGTAGGAGATAGAATCTCATTGTTTCATTTTTAGTACTCGGATGAATAGAGAAGTTGAGCATCCATTCCTATGTTTACCGGCCATTTGTGTTTTTTCTATAATATGCTTGCTCATATCCTTTACCTGTTTTTCTGTGTTGGTTGTCTCTTAGCCAGGATAATTAAGGGAAAGTAGTAGTCATTTGCGGATGCCTGGATGGCTCAGTCAGTTAAGCATCTGCCACGTCGGGCTTCCTGTTTAGCAGGGGAGTCTGCTTCTCCCTCTTCTGCCCCTGCTCATGTGCTTTCTCTCTCTTGCTCTCTCTCTCTCTCTCTCTCTCAAATAAATAAATAAATAAATCTTTAAAAAAGGAAAATATTAGTCTTTTGTTTTACATATTGCACATTGCACATATTTTCTCCTAGTCTATCTCTTGCTTTTTAATTTTGTTTATGGTATATTGTTGAATAGAAGTTTTAAGTTTTGAGGTCAGATTGATCAGATTAATTTTTTGGCTTTTGATTTTTGTGTTTTATTTAATAAGGTCTTCCACATGCCAAGGTCATAAGCATGCTTCTCTGTTTTCAAATACTTGTATGGTAGTTTCTGTGTGTTTGCTTACATTTGCAATGCAGCTAGAATTTATTCTCATGGATGGTCTGAGTGATCTATATTTTTCTGTTCTTTGTTTTCAAAGGACTGTCTTGAACACAGCAGAGAATAGAGAGACCTCAGGATAGTGACTCCCTGGGACTCCTCAGTTGAAGTCTTGTCCATAATGTTTTCGGACCTTAGTACTTGGCTTCATTCAATGGGACACACCTGATGAGGGGAGCATTTCCCATAAAGAAGGATCCCAATCAGAGCCTAGCATCCACACACCCAGCTCTCATCCACCAATCAGTAAGAAATTCCTAGATAATACTGGCTTAAAACAACATGGACCTACTTATGTTACTGCTCTGCTGGTCTGAAGCCCAAAATAGGCCTATGGACCAAAATCCGCATGTTGGCAAGGTCATATTCCTTCTGGAGGCTCTAGGGGAGAGAATATTCCCTGTCTTTCCCAGCTTCTAAAGGCTGCCTGCATTCCTTAGCTCACGGTCTCCTTCCACCTTAAAGCCAGCGATCTCTGCTCCAATCTACTTCTGCCTTCACTTGTCCTCTGACTCTCTTAAGGACCCTTGCTTGTGCTTATGTTGAGGCCACGGAGGTAACCTCCCTATCACAAGATCTTTAACTTAACCATCTCTTCAAAGTCTTTTATTTTTCTTCTGCAAAGTCTCTTTTGCCATGCAAAGTAAGATATTCATCCTCAGGTTCTGGGGATGGAGATGTGGGCATCTTTTGCTGTTGAGCATACCAGAGTGGGTTACTTCAGCAGAAGGCTATGCTTATTCATTCGATCTTGATTCCTGGTGGAGAGAGAAGTATCTTTGTTTTAGGTCTGCAGGATTATGTGCAGTAGAATTGGTAACCTTTCCATAATAGTTTCCTAATATTCTGTCTGCCTTTGGTTAGATTATAAGAAGAAGTAGGAGGTAGAAGAGCAGAAGTTCATAAAGAAAGCTGAGGACTGGGAAGAGATGAAGGAGGAAAAGCAGGAGAATGAGAGATCCTGAAAGCCAAGGGAACAGTATTAACAGCAGGAAGGGGTACATTTAATACTGTATTAAATGCTGCTGAGACACCAAAGTAAGATGAGGCCTGAAAGGCATCTCTTAGATTTAGTGACCTTTGCAATAGCTATTTTCGTAGAGTAATGGGAAGTGGGAAGAACATTAAGTACACAGCTCATACAAGAATATTCTAAAAGAAAAAAGAATAGTCTTGCGGCGCCTGGGGGGCTCAGTGGGTTAAAGCCTCTGCATTTGGCTCAGGTCATGATCTTGGGGTCCTGGGATCGAGCCCCACATTGGGCTCTCTGCTCAGCGGGGAGCCTGCTTCCTCCTCTTTCTCTCTGCCTGCCTCTCTGCCTACTTGTGATCTCTGTCTGTCAAATAAATAAATAAATCTTTAAGAAAAAAAAAAGAAAAAGAAAAAAGGAATAGTCTAGGAGTGCCTGGCTGGCTCAGTCAGCAGAGCACGTGACTCTTGATCTCGGGGTTAGAAGTTCAAGTCCATGATGAGCCTAGAGCCTATGAGGGAAAAAAAAAAAGAATATTCTAAATTTCTATGAAGGAGTTGAGAATGGCAGGATGGATTTGAGAAAAGACTTTTCCTCCCTTAAAGTTGAGAGATACTTGAGCCAGGTGAAAGGGTAGGGTTTATGATATGGAAGAGACTTTGAGTTTTTGTGGTTTCAGTAACCTGATCCCCAAATGAGTGATTTTTTTTTTAAAGATTTTATTTATTTATTTGAGAGAGAGACCGTGAGAGAGAGCATGAGCGAGGAGAAGATCAGAGAGCGAAGCAGACTCCCCATGGAGCTGGGAGCCTGATGCGGGACTCGATCCCGGGACTCTGGGATCATGACCTGAGCCGAAGGCAGTCGTCCAACCAACTGAGCCACCCAGGCGTCCCCAAATGAGTGATTCTAATCAGACAGCTCTCCCAAGTTCCAGACCTGTATAATCTAACTCCCTATTGAACATGTCTACTTGGAAATCCTTCTCAAACTTAAAATGTCCAATTATTAACCCTCTCTTGGACCTCGCCTGCCCCCCCACCACCATCAGCTGCCACCCCCTTTTATCATTTCTCTTCTGGATTACTCAAGTAGCTTTCAAAGTGGCCTTTTGTGCCTATACTTAACTGTCCCATTCATTTTCTGCACAGCACCTAGAGTGGTCTTTCTAAAACATACAGGCAGATGATGCCTATAAGCTTTAAAAATTTCCTGTTGTTTTCAGTGTAAAAGCTGGATTCTATACTCATCTACCTAGATTCTGTGCTTCAAGCCTGGCGAACTTTTTCCAGTTCTCAGAGAAAGCTATGTTCTCTCGTACCTCCACGCCTTCGCATACACAGTTCCCTCTGTCTACAACACCCCCTCCATCATTTTGTTCCCACTCAGGTTTTTCTTGGCTAATTTCTACTCATCTTTCAAGACTCATTTCAGGCTCTCCTTTCTGCTTCCTCTGGGAAGCCTCCTTCTTTCTCCCAGGCTGGGATTAAATACCTCTCTGTATGTTCCTGGCACAGGTACTTTCTTGGATACCCTGTATCCCCACAGGACCGGTGCTGCCTTTAGTTACCATCCTACATATTTTCTGTGGTTGACCCATTTTTTTAATTTTTCATAAAAAGCATTTTAATCATTCAAGTGATATATGAGTATTTTTCGTTGTCATTGCTTAAGTCAAACACAGTTCTCCTTTCCAATCCCTTGATGTAGGTACCTCTCCCAGAGGAAACTAATGTTATCAGGTTGGTATTTGTTCTTTCAGGTCATTTTCTTTGTATTTAAAAACAGAAATAAAAGGGTGCCTGGGTGGCTTAGTCAGTTAAGCATCTCCCTTCTGCTCAGGTCATGATGCTAGGGTCCTGGGATCGAGTCCCCCTTGGACCCCCAGCTCCACAGGGAGTCTGCCTCTCCCTATGCCCTTCTTCCCACTCATTCTCTCAACTCTCTCTCTCTAATTATAAATACATAAAATATTTTAAAAAATAAATTGTGACAAAAAATGTGATATAAAATCTACTATTTTAAGAAGTTTTAAGGGTCACGTGGGTGGCTCAGCCACTTGAGCATCTGACTCTATTTTGGCTCAGGTCATGGTCTCAGGATGGTAGGACTGAGCCCTGCATCAGGCTCTGCACTGGTCATAGAGTGTGCGTGAAGTTTCTCTCTCTTTCTCTCCCCGATCTCTATGCCCCCCCTTGCTTATGTTCTCTTGCTCTCTCTGTATCTAAAAACAAAAAAGAATTTTTAAGTTCTTTAACATTATTCAGTTCAGCGTTATTAAGTACGCTGTGGTGTAATCATCACCACCATCTATCTACAGAATTTTTTTCATCTTCCCAAACTGAAATTCTGTACCTAGTAAGCCATAACTCCTACTATCTCCTATCTATCTATCTATCTATCTTTATTGTGTTACATTAGTCACCCTACAGTACGTCATTAGTTTTGGATGCAGTGTTCCATGATTCATTGCGTATAACACCCAGTGCTCCGTGTAATATGTGCCCTCCCTAATACTCACCATCAGGCTCACCCATCCTCCCACCCCCTCCCCTCTGAAACCCTCAGTTTGTTTTTCAGAGTCCATAGTCTCTCATGCTTAGTCTCCCCCTCCGATTTCCCCACCTTCATTTTCCCCTTCCTTCTTCTAATATCCTCCATGCTATTCCTTATATTCCGCAAGTAAGTGAAACCATATGATAGTTGTCTTTCTCTGCTTAACTTGTTTCACTTAGCAAAATCTCCTCTAGTCCCAGCCTTGTCTGTCGATGCAAATGGTGGGTATTCATCATTTCTAATGGCTGAGTAATATTCCATTGTAAATATGAACTGCATCTTCTTTGTCCATTTATCTGTTGAAGGGCATCTTGGCTCTTTCCACAGTTTGGCTATCATGGACATCGCTGCTGTGTACTATCTCCTCTCCCCAGCTGCTGGCAACCACCATTCCACTTTCTGTCTCTTTAAATTTGACTATCCTAAATATGTCATGTTAGTGGAATCATCCAGAATTTGTTTTATTGTGACTGGCTTATTTCACTTAGTGTGAGGTCTTTAGGTTTAACCATGTCGTAGCATGTGTCAGAGCTTCCTTCCTTTTTTTAAGGTAGAATGATACTCCATTCTATGTTTATACTGCCTTTTGTTTATCTAGCTATCTGTCAGTGAACACTTGGGTTGCTTCCACTTTTTGGCTATTGTGAACACTGCTACCGTGAACATGGGTGTACAAATATCTGTTCAAGTCCCTCTGATTTTGGGGGGGATATATATAGAAGTGGAATTGCTGGGTCACATGGCAGTTCCTGTTTCCCTTTTGATGGCATTTATATCAGTAGTACTCAAGCTGTATTCCATGGACTGGTGCTGGTGGACTGTATCAGTCCACAATGAGATCAGGATAGAAGTTGCGAGTAAACATTTATAAAACATTTGTACCAATTTTGTGTTGCTATGACAGCCAAGTATGTGGTTACTTTCCGAGTAGCTCCCTTATCTCTACTTTACAAAGGTATCAGTCTGTAACAGATTGGAAATTTACAACAACAACAAAAAATCCCTAAACCCTGGTTCTTTACCACATTTAGCTTGAGATTCCTTGAAGGACAGTTTTTATGTTTTTGTTTTTTTTCCCATTAAGTCTTTTTGTGTGACATACACAAGTGTTTCTCTAGGATGGGTAATGAAGAACAGAACTACTAGTTGAAGGGTATGCACATTTTACATTTTTTTAATTTTTAAAAGTTTTTTTAAAGATTTTATTTATTTATTTGACACAGAGAGAGAGAGAATGAGAGCAAGAGCACAAACAGGGGGAGTGGGATAGGGAGAAATAGGCCTCCCACCAACCAGGAAGCTCTTTGCAGTGCTCAATCCCAGGACACAGGGATCATGGCCTGAGCCAAAGGCAGACACTTAGTGACTAAGTCACCCAGGCACCACCGCGTTTTTACATTTTAACAGATCATACGAAATTACTCACCAAAGGCCAATACTTTCAACAACAACAGTATGCAAGAGCACCTATTTCTATAGACCCCTGCCAACACTCGCTATCCATCTTAAAATTTTTTGGATCTGTTAAGGAAAAAGTGATGTTTTAATTCATAGTTCTTTGATTCTAGTCAAATTTAAGTATCCTCCTTTCCTGTGTTTATTAATATTTGCATTTCCTGAGGTGCCTGGCAGGCTCAGTTGGTTAAGCGTCTGTTGACTCTTGGTTTCAGCTCCCATCCTGATCTCACGGGTCATGGGATCAGGCCCCACGTTGGGCTCCAGTCTTGGTGGGGAGTCTGCTTGAAGATTCTTTCCTTCTGCCTTTTCCCCTACTTGCACTCTCCCCCTCTTTCTAAAATAAAATAAATCTCTAGGGTATGGGTGGCTCCGTTGGTTAAGTATCTGCCTTCAGTTCATATTGTGATTCCAGAGTCCTGGGATTTGAGTCCCACATTGGGCTCCCTGCTCCATGGGGAGCCTGCTTCTCCCTCTGCTTCTGCCTCTCTCTCTTTGTGTATCTCATGAATAAATAAATAAAATCTTTAAAAATAAAAAAAAATAAATCTCTAAAAAGTATTTGCATTTCGCATTATTGGTTGCTTGTTAGATCTTTTTCTCATGTTTCTATTGGGTTGTTTTTTCTTATTGATGTGTAGTTCTTTACATTAACATTAATTAGCCTAAAAAAAACATTAATTAGCCTTTGTCTATGCATGTTACAAATATTTTCTTCTAATCTACCCTTTGTTAAAAATATTTTATTTATTTATTTGACAGAAAGAGATCACAAATTGGCAGAGAGTCAGGCAAAGAGAAGGAAGCAGGCTCCCTGCTGAGCAGAGAGCCCGATGCGGGGCTTGATCCCAGGACCCTGAGACCATGACCTGAGCTGAAAGCAGAGGCTTAACCAACTGAACCACCCGGGTGTCCCTACCCTTCTTTTATATTTATTTACAATGTCTTTAGAATAGAAACTTAAAATTTTAAAATTTTGATGTAGTCAAATATATCATTCTTTTCCTTTATGGCTTTTGCTTTTACTATCTTAAGGAGGTTGTCACCACTCCAAGGTTTTAAACATATTCACTTATATTTCCTTCTCATACATTTCTTCCTTCTTTTTTACAGCTTTATTGAGGTATAATTGATGTACAATAAACTCTACATACTTAAAGGATATAAGCTGATGAGTTCTGACATATGTTCACATCCATGAAACTGTCACCACCATCAAAGTAATGAATATGCCCATCACCTTCAAAAGTTTCTTTGTGTCCTGTTGTTCTCATATATTTCTAAGCTTGTGTGTGCACGAATGTGTGTGCTACAATTATATTTTTTCATATTTTTATTTATATATATTTATATATAATATATAATATATTATATATATTTATATATTTTTATTTATATATAGTAAATTTACCCTTTTTAGTGTACATTTCTGCGAGTTTTGAAAAATGCATACAGTTGTATAATAACAGCCACAATCAAGATATAAGATAGTTTAATCACTTCAAGAAATTCACTAGTTCCTCTTCAGAGTCAAAACTCCTCCCCTTTACCTCCTAGCACTCACTGTTTGCTGATGTTACAGTTCTGCTCTTCAAAATTGTCATGTAAATGAATTCATACAATACCCGTGTTGTTGCTTGTATCAGTAGTTTGTTCCTTTCCATCACTGAGCAGATTCCAATGTATGGATGTGCCAGTTTGTTATTTCATTCCCCAGTTGAGGTTTGGGTTATTTGGGTTGTTTCCAGTGTTTTGTGATTATAAATATAGTCACTGTAAACATCAGCATCAGGTTCTTGTATGAAGCTAAGATTTCATTTCACTTGGGTGAATGCCTAGGACTGGGATGGCTGGGTTTATAGTCAATGTATGTTTAACCTTTTAAGACACTGCCAAGCTGTTTTCCAAAGTAGCTGTCCAATTTTGCATTCCTTTCAGCAGTATATGAGAGATCTAGTTACTACTAGTTCCCCAGCACTTGGTAGTATCAGTTTTTTCTTAAGATGTTGGAGTCGGGGTGCGCCTGGGTGGCTCAGTGAATTAAAGCCTCTGCCTTCGGCTCAGGTCATGATCCAGGGGTCCTGGGATCGAGCCCCACCAGCTCTCTCTCTGCCTACTTGTGATCTCTGTCTGTCAAATAAATAAATAAAATTAAAAAAAAAAAGATGTTGGAGTCAGGGTGCACCTGGGTGGTTCAGTTGGTTAAGTGTCATGATCTCAGGATTCTGGTCTGGGATCCAGCCCTGAATTGGGTTCTCTGCTCAGCAGGGAGTCTGCTTCTCCCTCTCATTCTCCCTCTGTGTTCTCTCTCTCAAATAAAGATATAAAATCTTAAAAAGAAAAAAGATGCTGGAGTAGGTGTAATGGTATCCCCTTTTCTTTTCTTTCTTTTTTTTTTAAAAAAAAACATTTTATTTATTTGACAGAGAGAAATCACAAGCAGGCAGAGAGGCAGGCAGAGAGAGAGGAGGAAGCAGGCCCCCCGCGGAGCAGAGAGCCCGGACGCGGGGCTCCATCCCAGGACCCTGGGATCATGACCTGAGCCGAAGGCAGAGGCTTTAAACCACTGAGCCACTCAGGCGCCCCAAGTATCCCCTTTTCTTAAAATGTGCATTGAAAGGCCTGGACAAACTTTACTCCACCCGAAAGTTGTTTGCTCCACCCAAAAGTTGTTTGCGCCCAAAAGTGTTATCAACCGGCTACTTCTGCTTCTGTAAAAGTGCTTGCTCAACGCCCGGGCTAACTGGCTACTTTAGCTTCTGTTTGAATGCTTGCTTGATGGCGCGCGCGGGCTCCCAACACCAATCAACAAACGCCAGGTATGATTTTTTAAATTTTGTTTGTACCCCACCCAAAACTTGTTTGTACCTGCTTATAAAAACCCTGCACTTACTCTGCCTGGCACCTCGGTGTCCCCGGCAACGAGTGCGCTGAGGTCCGGGTTCGAACTCGCAATCAACGACCCTTGCTGTTTGGCTTTGACTCGTGTCTCTGGTGGTCTTCAGAGGAGGGCGTACAACACGCTGGCATTACATGTATTTTCCTAATGACTAGTGATGTTGAGCATCTTTGGTATAGTGTCTGTTCAAATCTTTGTCCCACTTAAAAAACTGGATTATTTGTTTTGTTATTCTTGAGTTTTTAGAATTCTGAGTACAAATCCTTTATCAGACGTGTGGTTTGCAAATATTTTCTCTCTAGCATGTCTTTTTGTTCTCTTACCAGTATCTTTAGAGGAGCAGAAGTTCATAATTTTGATGAAATTCAATTTCTTAATTTTTTATGACTCATGCTTTTGCTTCATATCTAAGAAATCTTTGTCTAACACAGGTTGCTTCTGAGTTTTTTTTATTTATTATTTTAAATTTTAAATTATATAAATTTAAGATCTAGAATTTATTTTTGTAAGTAGTGTGAGATTTTGTAAGTAGTGTAAGTAGTAGTGTGAGTGTAAGTAGTGTGAGCTCTAAATTTTTTTTCCAAACAGCTAATTGTCCTACTATTTATTGACTTTCTCCAGTGATTTGAAATACCTTTATCACAAATGAAATTCCCTTAAATACATAAGTCTGTTTCGGAACCATCTCTTTTGTTTCACTGATGTATTTGTTTATACCTACACCAATGTCAATATTAATAGCATCTCAGTATTAAAGTCACTACTATGGGGGTGCCTGGGTGGCTGTCAGTTAAGGGCCTGACTCTTGATTTTGGCTCAGGTCATAATCTCAGGGTTGTCAGACTGAGCCCCACATTGGGCTCTGTGCTGAGTGTGGAGACTGCTTAAGATTCTCTTTCCTGCTCTCTCTGCCCCTGCCTTCTCTCTCTCCCTCTCGAAAATAAATAAATAAATAAATAAATAAAATTTCTGCTCTGGCTTTTTTCATACATTTAGATGTGATAGGGCAAGTTTTTTCTTGTTGTATTTAAAATATTTCTTGGCTAGCTGCCTTCGGCTCAGGTCATGATCTCAGGGTCCTGGGATCGAGCCCCACATCGGGCTCTCTGCTCAGCAAGGAGCCTGCTTCCCCCTCTCTCTCTTTGCCTGCCTCTCTGCCTACTTGTGATCTCTGTCTGTCAAATGAATAAATAAAATCTTTAAAAATATATTGCTTGGCTAATCTAGCTCATTTTTCCTTCCACAAGAATTTCTAGAGTCAGTCAATAAATTCCACAGATCTTGTTGAGATTTTAGTTGAGATTACATTGAACTTTCAACTTAATTTGGAAAGAGTTGATGCCGTTACATTATGAGTTTTCCCAGCCAGGAACATAATGTATCTCTCCATTTCTGTAGGTCTTCATTAATGGAATGTGTCTTTTTATTTAGGCTTCTTTTATGTTTCATACTATTCTGTAATCCTTTGTTTACTTTTCTCTCTTTCTCATGTGTAAACTTTTTGGGTGTAGGTACCTTTTTGTTTCATGTCTGTAGTATAGTGCCTAGCATATATTAGATTGCTCAAAAAATGTCTGACAAACAAGTTACATTACAGTAATTGTTGAAGAATTATTAAAAACTCTAGACTTTGAGGGGCACCTGTCTGGCTCAGTTGGTAGAGCCTGCAACTCTTGATTTTGGGGTAGTGAGTGCCATGTTGGGGGTAGAGATTACTTTTAAAAAAAGGAAAGAAAAAACTTTTCAAAAAAAGCAAACTGTGGACTTCCCCTACCTCCACAAATGCACAGAAATGCACAGAATTTTACATAAAGTTTGAAGGTCTGTGTGGGCACTCTCCCTGATGACCATGCATAAACTTCATGTTGAGTACTCATCAGAAGTAAAGAATCCTTTAAGAATGGTTGTATAGGGGCGCCTGGGTGGCTCAGTGGATTAAGCCGCTGCCTTCGGCTCAGGTCATGATCTCAGTGTCTTGGGATCGAGCTCCGCATCGGGCTCTTTGCTTGGCGGGAGCCTGCTTCTCTCTCTCTCTCTCTGCCTGACTCTCCGCCTGCTTGTGATCTTTCTCTCTGTCAAATAAATAAATAAAATCTTTAAAAAAAAAAAAAAGAATGGTTGTATAATTTGTGTGGAACGTGAGAGAAGGATTTCATTAACTCTACCACAGGGTAGAGTTTTCCTTTTCCTTTTCAAGGAAAGCCTCATTGAAAGACAATTTCTGGTCTGACACATAATGACTGAATAGGGGTTTCCTAGACTATCAAGGGTGGGGGAAGGGCATTTTAGGCTGATGGGTCCAGTTAACCTGAAAGCCATGTATCCTGCAAACCCCTTTGATCATTTGCCTGTGTATTTACTCTTTCTTGAACCCCTCTGGGCTTCCTTCTACCCTTCTGTGCCTTCCTTTACACCCATTTATCCATCCACTATTGTCTCTTGTGCCAGTTCTTTGCACTGTGTTTCTTGGAAAATGAATTCCATTGTAAACAAACCCTACTGTACCCTAGATTCCCTCCCCAAATTATCCCTCTACGTTTTTTTAACTGAAGCCTTACTTTTCCCCAAACTCCTGCCTCCCTTATTGCTGTGGCTCTTGAATGAGAAACTCATGTCATTTATTTAACCGACGTTACTGATAAAGGTTTGGGTTGTTTCTAGTTTTTTTGCTCTAACAAACAATGCCACAGTGGACATCCTTACATGTATGTTTGTGTATGTGTTAATGGATTTGTAGGATAGATTTATCGAATTACAACTGCTGAATCACATAGCATGAACAAATTTGATAAAAAGATGAAAAGTTGCTCCTCTGACGCTCATGCCTTCTGGCAATATTACCTTTCATTTCTTCTTGATGTAGTCACTTATTAACTTCTTTACTTCCTTATATTCTTTGAGGACTTAGGCATCTGGCTTGCTTTCTCCCCTCTATCCAAAGTCCTGCCCCTCACCGGCGAACTGATCACAGTGCTCTGTGGTTGGACTGGCCAAGCAACGCTGTAACTTCACAGTCCCCTGACCGGTCAGTGCTCTTCTCCATGCTACTCCTGCAGCAGAACTGTTCCACCAGATGCTGGATTTGGTCATTTCCCAGAATTACTCTACTGAAAATACAAAATTCTTTTATTTCATTCTGTCCTCAACTTCGGATTGTTCAAGTTTTCTTACTACCTAAATCCTTTTGTAATCACCCTTCAGATCCATAATCCCTCCATTTTTCCCCCCAAAACCTGTGCTCTAAGTATTTTAAAAGTAATATGTATCATAAAAGATTTGCTTCATAACATAAACCTACAACCTAGAGAGTATAAAGCTCTTGTAATCCTATCACTCTGAGGGGTGCCTGGGTGGCTCAGTCGGCTAAGTGACTGCCTTTGGGTTAGGTCGTGATCCCAGAGTCTGAGATCGAGTTCCGGATTGGGCTCCCTGCTCAGCAGGAGCCTGCTTCTCCCTCTGCCTGCTGCTTCCTCTGCTTGTACTCTCTCTGTCTAATAAATAAATAAAATATTTTAGGGACGCCTGGGTGGCTCAGTTGGTTGGACGACTGCCTTCGGCTCGGGTCATGATCTCGGAGTTCCGGGATCGAGTCCCGCATCGGGCTCCCAGCTCCACGGGGAGTCTGCTTCTCTCTCTGCCCTTCTCCTCATTCATGCTCTCTCTCCCTGTCTCTCTCTCAAATAAATAAATAAAATCTTTAAAAAAAAAAATAAATAAAATAAAATATTTTAAAAAGAATCCTATCACTCTGAGATAACCACTGCTAAGAATTTAGTGTAAGTCTTCCAGAGTTTTGCCCATGTATATATTTTTATATAATTTTTATAATACTAGGCACAAACTATATTTTATACACTATTTGCAACTTCCTTTTTTGCATAATATTACTTTGGACATTTTTATCACTTTACTACATATAGCATCAATGCATTACTTTTTAATTTTTAAAATTGAGATGTAATTGTCAGGTATACAGTATAATGATCCTGCATTTGTGTATATTACAAAATGATCACCACACTGGTTAACAACTGTCATCATCCATAGTCACAAAATTTTTTCTTGTGATGAGAATTTTTAAGATTTACTCTCAGCAGCTTTCAAATATTCAATACAGTATTATTAACTATAGTACCATGCTGTATATTACATCCCAATGATTTATTTGTTTTATAGCTGGGTGCTTGTACCTTTTGACTCCCTTTACCCATTTTACCCACCCCCTATTCCCTACCTCTGGCAACCACCAATCTGTTCTCTGTTATCAATGAGCTTAGTTGTTTTGTTTGTTTGTTTAAGATTCCACTTACAAGTGAGATCATACAGTTTTTGTCTTTCTCATCTGACTTATTTCTCTCAGCATGATGCCCTCAAAGTCCAACCATGTTGTCACAGATGGGAAGATTTTTGTCACAGATGGCAAAATTTCATTCATTTTATGGCTTGGTAATATTCCATTGTAAAAAATAATAATATTCCATTATACATGTATCCAATGATTTCTTCCTTTTGTTGTTATTAAAGATTTTATTTATTTATTTGACAGAGAGAGATCAGAAGTAGGCAGAAAGGCAGGCAGAGAGAAGGGGGAAGCAGGCTTCTGCTGAGCAGAGAGCCTGATGCGGGGCTTGATCTCAGGACCCTGAGATCATGACCTGAGCTGAGGGCAGAGACTTAACCCACTGAACCACCTAGGTGCCTCATCCAATGACTTCTTTATCCATTTTTCCATCAATGGACACTTAGGTTGTTTTCATATCTTGGCTATTGTAAATAACACTGCAGTGAACATGGGTATGCATGTATCTTTTCAAATTAGTATTTTCATTTTCTTAGATAAAGACCCAGAACTGGACTTGCTGGATCATGTGATAGTTCTATTTTAAATTTTTTTGAGAACCTCCATATTCTTTGCCATAGTAGCTACACCAGTTTACATTCCCATCAGTAGTGCACAAAGGCTGCCTCTTCTCCACATCCTCACCAACACTTGTTATCTCTCTATTTTTAAGATTTTATTTACTTATTTGACAGAGAGAGAAACAGAGAGAGAGGGAGCACAAGCAGGGGGAGTGGAAGAGGGAGAGACAGTCTTCCAGCTGAGCAGGGAGCCCGATGCGGGGCTCGATCCTAGGACCCTGGGATCATGACCTGAGCCGAAGGTAGATGCTTAACGACTGAGCCACCAAGGCGCCCCAACACTTGTTATTTCTTTTCTTTATTTCCCCTTCCCCTCCCCCTCTTGTCTTTTTGATAATAGCCATTCTAACAGATATGAGGTGGTATCTCATTGTAATTTTGATATGCATTTCCCTGATGATTAGTGATGTTGAACATCTTTTCATGTACCTACTGCCATCTGTCTGTATGAATTCTTTGGGAAAATATTTATTCAGAATCATCTTTAAATAGATTTTTTTTTTTTTTACTATTGAGTTTTATGTGTTCTTTATGTATTTTGGGTATTGACCCCTACCAGATATATGATTTGCAAGTATCTTCTCCCATTCTGTAGGTTACCTTTTCATTTCATTGATGGCTTCCTTTGCCGTGCAGAAGCTTAGTTTGTATGTTCAATTTTGCTTTTGTTGCCTTTTCTTCTGGTGTCAAATCCAAAAAGATTTCGCCAAGAACAATATCAATAACAATATCATGGAACTTATTGCTGATATTGTTTTTTTCTAGAAATTTTATGGTTTCAGGTCTTACACTCAAGTCTTTAATCCATTTTGAGTTGATTTTTGTGTATGGTGTAAGAAGGTGGTCCACTTTCATTCTTTTGCATGTGGCCGCCCAATTTTCCCAGCAGGACAGTCTGTTCTGATTGAACAGACTGTCCGTTCCTCATAATGTGTTCTTGGCTCCTGTGTCATAAATTAATTGACATATGTGTGTGAGTTTATTTCTGGGGTACCTGATCTCTTCCATTGATCTTTGTGTTTGTTTTTATGCCAATACCATACTGTTTTGATTGCTATAGCTTTATGACATAGCTTGAAATCAGGGAGTGTAATGCCTCTAGATTTTTTCTCCTTTCTCAAGATTGTTTTAGCTACTTGGGTTCTTAAGCCATTTATTTAAAAATACTTTTATTTATCTGTTTTGAAAAACAAAACATGTATATATTTAAGGTATACGATGTGATGTTTGACATATGTATACATTGTGAAATGATTACCACAAATAAACTAATTAATGTATAGTTAATTACCTTTTTGTGTGTGGTGAGAACACTGGAGATCTACTCTCTTAGCAAATTTCAAGTGTTTAATACATTATTAACTACATTTGCCATGCTGAACGTTAGGTTTCCAGAACCTATTCATCTTGTAATGCTGTAATCTGAGAGTCTATATCCTTTAATCAGTATCTCTCTTTTCCCTCATCTCCCAGTCTCTGGTAACCACCATTCATTCTGATTCTATGCCAGCTAACTCACTTTAACAGCTGCATAGTGTTCCATTGTATGCATGGCCCATCGTTTATTTTGCCAAACCTATCAATAGGCATTTAGTTTGTTCTAATGTTTATCACAAATACTACTATGTTCTTTGTACACATAGCTGTGTGCCTCTGTGAATATTTCTGTAGGATACATTTTTAGAAAGGTATTGCTGTGGTAAATGGTATGCACATTTAGAATTTTAATAACACAGTCAAATAACCTCCTAGATTCTACTAATTTATACTCTTTCTAATAAGGTGTGAAACTATGTTTTCCCTGTATACTTGCCAATTTGGGGTATTAATCTTTTTTCATCCTCAGCATTCTTTTTTTAATATTTTATTTATTTATTTGACAGAGAGAATGCTCACATGTAGGGGAAGCAGCAGGCAGAGGGAGAGGGAGAAGCAGACTCCCCGCTGAGCAGGGAGCCCAATGTGAGACTCGATCCCAGAACCCTGGGATCATGACCTGAGCTGAAGGCAGATGCCCAGCAACTGAGCCACCCAGGCGCCCCATCCTTAGCATTCTTAATGGTAATTTTTGATGAACAGCTTTTTTAATTTGGTGAAATTAACTTATTTTTTAAAAAGATTTTATTTATTCATTTGACAGACAGAGATCACAAGTAGGCAGAGAGGCACGCAGAGAGAGAGGAAGCAGGCTCCCCGTGGAGCCGAGAGCCTGATGCGGGGCTCGATCTCAGGACGCCGGGATCATGACCCGAGCTAAAGGCAGAGGCCTTAACCCACTGAGCCACCCAGGTGCCCCCTTATTTTTTCTTTTATGGTTACACTTTCTGTATTCTTTTTTTTTAAGATTTTATTTATTTATGGGTGCCTGGGTGGCTCAGTGGGTTAAGCCGCTGCCTTCGGTTTCAGGTCATGATCTCAGGGTCCTGGGATCGAGTCCCGCATCGGGCTCTCTGCTCAGCAGGGAGCCTGCTTCCCTCCCTCTCTCTGCCTGCCTCTCTGTCTACTTGTGATTTCTCTCTGTAAAAATAAATAAATAAATAAAAAGATTTTATTTATTTATTTGTCAGGGAGAGACGGAGAGAGATAGAGCAAGCGCACACAGGCAAGCAGAGGTAGAGAAAGAAGCAGGCTTCCAACTGAGCAAGGAGCCCAGTGTGGGACTTGATCCTTGCTGCTCTTCCTGCTTGTGCTCTCTTTCTCTAATAAATAAACAAAATCTTTTTTTAAAAAATGCAATATAATGATCAAAATCAGAAAAATTAGCATTGATACAATACTATTACTTTCCATATTCACATTTTACCTCTTGTCCCAATGATGTCCTTTTTTAGCATTTTTTTTCCTGGTATGGAATAAAATCCAGGATATACATTGAATCTATTTGTCACATCACATTAGTCTCCTTTAATCTGGAATAGTGCCTCAGTCTGTCTTTTTTTTCCTTTCATGATGTTGGCATTTTTGCTCAGCGGGGAGCCTGCTTCCCTCTCTCTCTCTCTGCCTGCCTCTCCATCTACTTGTGATTTCTCTCTGTCAAATAAATACATAAAATCTTTAAAAACAAATCAAAACAAAAAAACAACCTTTTTAAAAAAAGATTTTATTTATTTATTTGAGAGAGTGAGAGAATGAGAGAGAGCGAGCATGAGAGGGGGAAGGTCAGAGAGAGAAACAGACCCCCACCGAGCAGAGAACCCGGTGCAGGACTTGATCCCAGGACCCCAGGATCATAACCTGAGCTAAAGGCAGTCGCTCAACCAACTGAGCTATCCAGGCACCCAACCTGGTTTTTGTTTTTTTGTTTTTTTATATTTTTATTTATTTATTTGAGAGAGAGAGAGAGCACGCGCACGTACAATCAATGAGGAGGGGCAGAGGAAGAGGGAGAAGTGGGGTTCCTGCTGAGCAGGGAGCCTGATACCAGGCTGGATCCCAGGACCCTGGGATCGTGACCTGAGCTGAAGGCAGACACTTAACTGACTGAGCCACCCAGGCACCCCATATCAACATTTTAATGTATAGTCTGGCCCACTAAATATGCCTTCTCCCCTAGAGAGACTGCCCTGTACAGATGATCCTGTCCTGGTCTTTGAGATAAACTTATTTCCCTTTGTAAATCAATACATTGGCATATAATCCAGCTAATCATCAGATTGGCTAGTTTGAATACCCTTGACGGTTGTGATGCTTGACCGCAAAGATACTGCCTACCTAAGAGGTTGTTTTTCTGTAGTCAACAACTAAGCCTCCTGATCTTAAACAGCCCCTTGACTTCTGTACGTATAGTGAGGGTAGAAAGGCATTTTTTTTTTTCAAAAACTTCATGAGGAGCTTACAGTTTTACTGAGAAGATTAGACGTGTGTGAGGCATTTCCTGAAGAATAGTTCAACACAAGACAATACAGTAAAGGGTTAATTGGACAGCACAGATGAATGCTCTATGATTTTTTCAAGATTTATTTTATTTGAGAGAGAGAGAGCATGTGTGAGTGCAGGAAGGTGTGGAGGAAGAGAATCTTTCAGCAGACTTCACACTTAGTGCGGAGCCCAATGCAGGGCTCGGTCCCACGACTCATGAAATCATGACCCGCACCAAAACTGAGAGTCAGATGCTCAACCCACTGAGCCACGCCAGTGCCCCGAGTGCTCTCTACAAATTCATATTCTTCTTCAGTGCCTGTTATCTCCTCTTCTTCCCCTTCATACAGGCTGACATCCTGCCGGCCTGTGCTGGCTGTGGGCCCTCACCTCCTATGCTTGAATTCAGTGATGTGGCTTCTCTTTTGCTGTTGGCCTGGGATTGCAAGGGGTGGAAAAGAAGGGGCTCCAGGGACATGTGTTATGTTTTACTGTTTTTTATTAGGGTCATCTTACGCATTCTCATGGCTTCAACTGATTATACAATACATCTCCTCACACAAATGTACATCTGATCCAGACCTCTCTCCTGAGCTTTGGACTCTGTATATATCTGCCTATTTGCATAGGAACCTCAGACTCACCATTTCCCATAGTGAGCTCATTCTTCCCTCCTCTCTCTAATCTTGTGCCTCCTCTTGTTTTTTTTTTTTTTTTTTTTTTAATCTTACTGAATGGCACCAATGTCAACTCAGTTGCCCAAGCCGGAAGCCTTCATATCGCCCTCCCTGTAGTTATTCTACCATCAAATCCTTTTGGGACCATTTGCTAAATATGCATTGAATCCATATACTTCTTTGTATTCCTACTGCCACTACCCTAATCCAGACCAGCGTCACCTCTCACCTGAACTATTGCACTGTCTCCTGATTCATCTACCCACCCCACTCTCTCCTACCCCCAAATCATTCTCCATACTACAGCCAGGAAACACTTTCTAAAGCACACCCTTCATACTATACTTAGTGAAATAAGTCAGTCAGAGAAAGACAACTATCATATGATCTCCCTGATATGAGGAAGTGGAGATGCAATGTGTGGGGGCTGGGGGGTAGGAAAAGAAGAAATGAAACAAGATGGGATCGGGAGGGATACAAACCTTAAGAGACTCTTAATCTCACAAAAGAAACTGAGGGTTGCGGGGGTGGGGGGGGTGGTGGTGGTGGTGAGGGGTTGGGAGGGGGGGTTGGGTTATGGACATTGGGGAGGGTATGTGCTATGGTGAGTGCTGTGAAGTGTATAAACCTGGCGATTCACAGACCTGTACCCCTGGGGCTAATAATACATTATATGTTTATAAAAAATTTTTAAATTATTAAAAAATAAATAAAACACGCCCTTCAGTGACTTCCTAGTCCCATTAAGAGAAAGTTCAAATTTCTTTGCATAGCTTACAAGGCCTTACATCTTGCTCCTGCCTCAGCTCCATTTACTTAAACTCTGTATCTCAGTCATTCTAAACTCTGTTTTCCATTCTTGGAGAATGCTGTACTCTTTTCCATTTGAATTCAAACCTTCACACATTGCTATTCCAATGTCTGGTCATTCCACTTTTAATGATGTTGTAATTGGTGAGTGCAGCTTGGTAACCTCTGAGTTCTTTTTTTTTTTTTTTAAAGATTTTTTCTTTATTTATCTGACAGAGATCACAAGTAGGCAGAGAGGCAGGCAGAGAGAGAGGAGGAAGCAGGCCCCCTGCAGAGCAGAGAGCCTGATGCGGGGCTCAATCCCAGGACCCTGGGATCATGACCTGAGCCAAAGGCAGAGGCTTAACCCATTGAGCCACCCAGGTGCCCCAGTAACCTCTGAGTTCTTACATTGTAAATTTCCTTCCTTATTTGTCTTTCTTCTATTGGTTTTAGCATCCATTGATGATCACATTTGAATCAGCTCTTTTCTTAAAGATTTTATTTATTTATTTGACAGAGAGAGACACAGCAAAAGAGGGAACACAAGCAGGGGGAGTGGGAGAGCGAGAAACAGGCTTCCTGCTGAGCAGGGCGTCCAACACAGGTCTCCATCCCAGGACCCTGGGATCATGACCTGAGCTGAAGGCAGATGCGGAAGGACTGAGCCACCAGGTGCCCAGAATCAGCTCTTTCATAAGGGGTTTCAAACTGGTGATTTTTCTAGTCTTGTAATCCCTTCTACAGCCATTAGCTGGAATTCTCTTGTAAAGGATTTTCCTTATTGACTAAATCTATTTGGTACTGTAAAATACAGCTTGTACATGATTGGAAAGGTAAATGTTTAATTCTTTTGTGATCATGTGTTTTAAGTTTATTTAAATTAGCAATTTGGAGTTTAGGACAATTTTACCAGAGAAACCATTTATAAGTGGTAGTTATAGTTCCAAATAGCAGAGGAAAGCCTGCTTAACCCACAGCAAAAATGAAACACTACACATCAGCAATGAGATTATTTTTTTGTGATCTTAGCTATTAAAATACAATTGAATAATTTTTTTCAACCGAATAAGTTTTAAAATCTTAATGTAAGTGCTAGTACTTGAGAGAAAGGCAGTCTTGATTAGAGGAAGAAAAGGTAGGTGGATGCTTAATGGTGGTTTGAAGGGATGTGCTGAGTGCTTTCAAGAGCTTTTAGGATTTGAGGGTACTTGTTCTTCAGTCTAATTTCACTGAGAAATTTAGCTATTTCCACGTCTGTGATGGGTGTAACATCAGCGCTGCTTTTATACTTAGCAACCAGGGCCCACAACCAGAGCCAATTTTCCGCTTGCAAATGGAGACAGTTACATTTTCCAGTATGCTGAGTATAAAAGGGGACTTAGGTGGATGTGAGTGAATGAAACAGAGCTGAGGGTGCTAAAAGGTAAGGTGGTAAAAGAAAGGACTTTATTGCTAGGACTGTGAGGTCTGAGGAGGGACCAGGGCCAGAACTAGGGTGAGACAAATGAGGGGCCTGTGGTGCCCATCTAACACTTGCTTGAACCGGAGAGGGAGTGCCTCTTCAAGTGTTGTGCCCTGTGGCAGTGACTCCGAGGTGTGTCTGTGGGAAAGAGAGCAGTGAGAGCACGGAAGGACTCATATTAAGGCTCTAGGAATCCCAGTAACAGGGTTCCGGGGTACAGGAGTTCAAACCTAAGCAAAGACTCTAAAGGTTGCCAGTCAGAACCCAGACCATATATGCTAGGAGAATAAGGTTCAAAAACCAAAGAAGACTAAATATTGGAGGTCAAGAAAGGCCTCACAGAAGAGACCTGCATTAGAATCAGAGGGCTCTTCTCAGGGGCGCCTGGGTGGCTTGGTCATTAAGCGCTTGCCTTCAGCTCAGGTCTTGATCCCCACCCGCCAGGTTCTGGAATTGAACCCCACGATGAGCTCCCCCCCCCCGCTTATATTCCCTCTTTTGCTCTGTCTCTCTCTCTCTCTCTGTGTGTGTCAAATAAATAAATAAAATCTTTAAAAGATTATTAAGTGTTTTCAAATGTACTTATAAGTAAAGCAGATACTGAAAACGAACCCTCATATACCCATTAACCACATTCAATAACTATTAAGATTTAGCTGATCGTGTTTCAGCTATCTCTTTTTTCTCTTTTTCTGTCCTTTCTTTCTTTTTTAAAAATTTGCCGGGAGGGGCGCCTGGGTGGCTCAGTGGGTTAAGCCGCTGCCTTCGGCTCAGGTCATGATCTCAGGGTCCTGGGATCGAGTCCCGCATCGGGCTCTCTGCTCAGCAGGGAGCCTGCTTCCTCCTCTCTCTCTGCCTGCCTCTCTGCCTACTTGTGATCTCTCTCTGTCAAATAAATAAATAAAATCTTAAAAAAAAAAAATTTGCTGGGAGCACCTGGGTGGCTCAGTCTGTTAGGCATCTGCCTTTGGCTCAGGTCATAATCTCGGAGTCCTGGGATCCAGCCCTGCGACAGGCTCCCTGCTCAGTGGGGAATCTGCTTCTCCCTCTCCCCTGCCCCTCCCCCCTGCTCTCTCTCTCTGTCTCTCTCTCTCTCTGAAATAAATAAAATCTAAAAAAAAATTGCTGAAGTTTTTTTTTTTGTTGTTGTTTTTGTTTTTTTTTTTTAGAAACACAGGAGAGAGGGAACACAAGCACGGGGAGTGGGAGAGGGAGAAACAGGACTCCAGCCGAACAGGGAGCCCGATGCGGGCTAGATCCCAGGACCCCGGGATCACGACCCAAGCTGAAAGCAGATGCTCAATGACTGAGCCACCCAAGCGCCCTTGCTGAAGTATTTTAAAGCCAATCCCAGGCATCACATTATTTCATCCCTGCTCATTTCATAGGCATGTCTCAAAGGTAGACATTTTCTTGTATAACCATGCTGTCATGCTATCTTACAAAATTAATAATTCCTGGGGCACCTTGGTGGCTCAGCCATTAAGCATCTGCCTTCGGCTCAGGTCATGATCCCAGGGTCCTGCTCAGCAGGGAGCCTGCTCTTCTCTCTCCCACTCCTCTTGCTGTGTCTCTCTCTGTCACATAAACAAATAAAACAGTTAATAATGCCTTAATAGAATCTAATACCCTAGTTCATTATAAAAGTTACCAGATTATCTTTAAAAATAGTATAACAGTTGTTTTTTTTCATATAAGAATCCAAACAAGGTCCATCCATTACACTTGGTTATGATCTCATTTATTCCCCAGCTTTATTGAGGTTACTATAGACTAAATGTTTATGTTGAACATATGTTGAAACCTAGCCCCCCCCCCGTAATGGTAAAAAGAGGTGGGGGTTTGGGGAGGGGATTAGATCATGAGAATGGAGCCCTGATGAATGGGATTAATGCTTTTTTAAAAGAGACCCCAGAAAAATCCCTCACCCATTTCACCATGTGAGAACAAAGCAAAAAGAGAGTCAGGGCGCCTGGGTGGTTCAGTCAGTTAAGCATCTGCCTTTGGCTCAGGTCATGATTTCGGGGTCCTGGGGATCGAGCCCCACATTGGGCTCTCCACTCAGCGGCAAGTCTGCTTCTCCCTCAACCTCTGTGATCTCTCTCGCCCTCTCTCAAATAAGTAAGTAAAATCTTAGGGAAAAAAAAAAAGAGAGGGAGAGTTATCTATGAGCCAGAAACAGGCTTTCAGCAGATACTTAATTTGCCAATGCTCCGATCTTAGAATTCCCTGCCTCTAGAATTCAGAGACATAAATTTCTGTTGTTTATAAGCCACCTAATGTGTGGTATTTTGGTATAGCAGCCTGGATGGACTGAAACAAACTATAATTGACAATTCAGACTTGTATATATTTAAGATGTGTAACTTGGTGATTTGATATACTTATGAAATATTCTCCACAGTCAAAGGGGAGAGGGGGAAGGTGGGAAAAGTTAGTCAAGGGGTACAAAGTTTCAGTTATGTAAGATGGTTATTATCTCTTAAGTCTTTCTTTTTTTTTTTAAAGATTTTATTTATTTATTTGACAGACAGAAATCACAAGTAGGCAGAGAGAAAGCGGGAAGCAGACTCCCTGCTGAGCAGAGAGCCCGATGCGGGGGCTTGATCCCTGGACCCTGAGATCATGACCCCAGCTGAAAGGCAGAGGCTTTAACCCACTGAGCCACCCAGGCACCCCTCTTAAGTCTTTCTTAATCTAAAGCAGTCTGTACCTCACTTGTTCTTTTTCAAGCCGTTGGCTTATTGCAGAAAGTGGGTCAGTTTTCCTATAGTAGTGTGGATTTGTCTGTTTGCTTTCTCTTTTTTTTTAAAGATTTTATTTGTTTATTTGACAGACAGAGATCACAAGTAGGCAGAGAGGCAGGCAGAGAGAGTGGAGGAAGCAGGCTCCCTGCTGAGCAGAGAGCCAGATGTGGGGCTCCATCCCAGGACCCTGGGATCATGACCTGAGCTAGAGGCAGAGGCCTTAACCCACTGAGCCACCCAGGCGCCCCTGTCTGTTTGCTTTCTTATTCTGTCATTTACTTTGTTCCTCTGTATTCCATATTTGTCTATAATGGACGTTAGCTTTAGAAGTTTGATGATACTCAAACTCAACTTTTTTTTGTCAAGAATACTTCACAGAGGTTGCTGTGTAATTCACTTTGAATCACATCTGGAGGCACAGGTCTATTAATGCATAGGTGATACCTGATTCCTTCATTATGATGTTTTATCTCATGGTCAAATCTATCGACGATTATTGGCAAAATTAATTATTTTACTAAGAGTTTCAAAATGGTGATTTCCTAATTTTATCTTCTATATTAATTAGTTTCTGAAAGTAAACTTTCTGTCCTCAACTATGGCTGTAGGATTACCTTTATAGGGAAGGCAGTGAGAAATGCTTAATTCTTGATCTTGGACTTGATTGATAATTTTCAGAATAAAGAGTTGGTGCCCTAGTTATTTTCAGTGATATCCAATGAATTGTGTTTTTTTCTCTATCACTGTGAACTCATTTTTTTTTAATGTGTTCAGTGGGTTTCAACTGATTGAATTCATTATTCTTGTTAGTGCTTGAATCATCCTTTATTTTACCAGAACTTTGCTTCTTATATTCCTCTGACACTATTCATTAGGGTTCCATATTTGCTTGATTTCTGGCACAAAGCTTACATGTATAGTTCTTGCCCCAGACCTGCCATTTCCCTAAGAAGCTCTAGTTTATATATATTTTCTTTTTTTATCAACAGCTTTATTGAGGTATAATTTACATAGCATAAAGGTATACGATTCAGTGATTTTTAAAATACATTTATATAATTATGCAACCATGACCACAATCCAATTTTAGAATATTTCCATCAGGCTATGAGATCTCTTATACCTTTTCAGTCATTCCCCTTTCCCACCCCTAGCTCTAAGCAACTGCTAATCTTCTTTATGTCTCTAATGACTTATATTTTCTAGAGATTTCATATGAGTGGAATCATATACTATATAGCCTTTTCCATCTGGATGCTTTCATTTAGCATTAGTTTTTTTTAATTGAGATGTAATTCACATACCATAAAGCCCACCGTTTTAAAGTATGTAACTCAGTATTTTTTAGTATGTTCACAAGGTTATGGAACTGTGACCATTATCTAATTCCAGAACATTTGTTTCATACCAAAAAGGAACTCCGTACTGGTGAGCAGTCACTTTCCACTTCTCCTTCCACTTGGCCCCCAGCGCCCAATAATCTACTTTCTGTGGATTTTCCCACTCTGGATAGTTCATATAAATAGAATGATACAATATGCGACTTTTTGCCCTGCTTCTTTCACTTAGCATAGTGTTTTTAAGGTTCATCCATGTCAGAGCATCTATCAGTACTTAGTTCATTCCTTTTTATGTCTGAATAGTATTCCATTGTACAAATGCACGGTCGACCTTGAAAGTAAAATAGTCAGTTATTTTGTACCAGCGAAGGGGTTTAGTTGGGAGTAGCAGAGGAATTGCATTTCAGAACAAGCCAGCTCTTGCAAAAGCCATAGGCAAAAGCCACAGGCAAGATGGGAGAACAAAAGAGAGGACTGCTTTGTTGTAGAGAAAAGGGGGGTGTTGGGAAGGGGCTGTTATAAACAAAAAGTCCACTGGAGTAAACTGGGAGTTTGAAGCATAGTGGCTTTTCACTGTTGAGTTGCAGTAGTCTCTCATTGCCTGAGCCATTGCTGGGCAAGAAGAAAATCTTCCTCCATCCCGCTGGGAGGGTAAAGTAAGTTTCTTACCCTTGGGTCTGCAAAGGGGTACACGGAGTGGCGTGGCATGAGAGCTCCCCCTTCTGGCTTCCTGGCAGCTTTTTATTTCATTTCATTTCATTTCATTTCATCTCATTTTTAAAAAATCAAGTATGGAACGCTTCATGAATTTGCGGGTCATCCTTGAACAGCAGCCAGTGCTAATCTTCTCTGTGTCGTTCCAAGTTCTAGTATATGTGCTGCCCAAGCGAGCACACATGACTGCATTTTTTTTTAAAGATTTTATTTATTTATTTGACAGACGGAGATCACAAGTAGGCAGAGAAGCAGGCAGAGAGAGAGGAGGAAGCAGGCTCCCAGCTGAGCAGAGAGCCCGATGCGGGCCTCAATCCCAGGACCCTGGGATCATGACCTGAGCCGAAGGCAGAGGCTTTTAACCCACTGAGCCACCCAGGTGCCCCACATGACTGCATTTTAAACGAGGTTTCCTTTATTCAGTTTCACAGTACCTTATCTCCTTTATCAGTTGATGGACATTTTAGAGTTGTTTCCACTTTTTGGGTCATATATGGTTACTATATGATTAACATTTTGAGGAACCGTTAACAGGGTTTTCTAAAACAGTCACACCATTTTACATTCCCACCAGCAGTTTTCTCCCCATCCTTGCCAACACTTGTTTATTGTCCTTCTTCTTTTTTTTAATCATAGCCACCCTAGTGGCTACAGCCACTTTGGAAAACAGTCAGCAGGTCCTCAAAAGGTTAAGCTCAGGTTCTGATACCACCCCCCAACCCCCAGAGGCCCTTGTGGTTTTGTTTCTTTCTTTGCTTAACTGGACTGCCTGGACTAATTCTGTAGAGTCTGTCTTCACAGAATGCACAGTGTGTAGCCCATTGATGTTTCTCTTCAGTTTTTAAAAAAAAATTCTTTTTACTTTTAAGCCTGGCTTCCTAGGTGTCCGTCCTAGGGTCAGGATAACTTAGTGGTCAGCTAGTGCTCTTTTTAGAGGTTGTCCTGTTGAAGCACCTTGAGCCAGTATTGTCTTCCACCATTTATTGATGGAATTATGTGTGGGTTAAGCAGCAAATTCAAAGTTCAGGGAGTTTATGGGTCTTACTGATTTTTACTTTCTGCTGGGTTTTCTCATGTGTCCTCTGTGTCCATGCAAGGTTTCACATTCAGTGGGGGAAGTGTAGATAACTAGGACCTTCTCCAGTATCCTGAGCTTGAGTGCAGCCTTACTCATAGGCATGGCCTTCTATATCACCAGGGAAATGAGGGAGGTTAATCAAGTCCCACTAGGGCTGTCTTGTTTTCTGGGTCTCTCTGGCTAAACTTTTGGCAGCAACTGTTCTGTTGCTTCTTGCCCCAACCAACACTGTGATCTCAGGTAACCATGCTGTGTTTTTCCCTGATCTAAGGAGTTTGCTTTTGTTTTCAATACCCCTGGGCATAGGACTTTTTTTGTGCTCATTCCTGAACAAGTAATTCCCCTCTAGCAGCCAAGTTGTTAGTTTTTATGGCTAGTCTTGCCCTGCCCTTGTAGCTCCAGTGGAGCTGGGAAGGAGGGGGATGGGATGTGAATAGCCTCAGGCTGAAACACCAGAGATTCCCACTGTTCTGACCCAAGGTTCAATAGGTATTCTTGAACGCTTCTCAATTTATTTAATTTTTATTTATTTCCACAGTCCTGGGATGGTTGTTTTTGACCATTTTCTACAGTTATATTGCTGTTTTGGCAGGGGAGGATTTGCTGAGCTCCTTACTCTGTCATTCCTGCAGTCCTGCCTAATTTATATTTTAAAAGATTGTTCTGATAACAGTGGAAGTGGTGGATGATGGGCAAACTGGTGGTCAGGAGTATAGGATTTTACTCAGTAGTACTTTGTTATCTGTAAACAGGAATGCAAAATATAAATAGTTGAGTTGGTTTGTCCAAGGGGGGATTGGCAGAATAGGTTTGGTGGGAAAATCAAGGGAATAGGAAAATTGCAAGTGCTGGTTATTGTCATTGAAGACTCACTGTCCCTGGGATCTCTCCTAGGTAGAGAAGGAAGTGAAGTTCAAGGGGACATGGTAGCCTTGGAGAATAGGTAAAAGAGCAGATGGATTAAAGGCCTTGAAAGAGTCTAGTAGATTTGGCATTTGGTTTTAGAGGTAGAACCATTCCAAGTATCACGACAGAAAGAGATGATTGAAACAGTTGAGATGAAGAAATTAGAATAGAGTATGTCAAGGAGCTGTGAAATATGTATGTTAGATCATCAAGGGGGGTGATGAGGAAGGCTTTCAGGATGAAAAGGTGAAAGGAAATCAGTTAGTATTAAAGTCCTTAGTAAATGTAGAAGGGAGACATGGAAGTTGACGTTGAACACTGAAAGGGTGATAAAATTGAGTAGTATGGACTTTGAGGAAAGAAGGGCTTTTGAGGGGAGATAGTGAAATAATACTTTGGGGATACAGTAAAGAAGACATGAGAAGATGCTAACCTGATCTTGATTTATGGGAAGGGGTGAGAAAAGGAAAATGAGCAACCACCCATTCAGAGCTCTGCAAAGGAAACAGTAGAATTTAGGACACCCAGAGTTAGGAAGAGATGGAAGCTCAGTTCATGAGCAAAAGCAAAAGTGAGGCTGTTTTAGGAATTGGTGGATAGTTGGGGTTTTTTGTTTGTTCACTCGTTTTACTTAAGCATAGGATGCAATTAGGGGTATAATAGGAGATAATACTGCAATCTGTGTGATTAGTGTGAATCTAAAATATAACTAGGGTCATTATTGTTTAAAGTATTATTAGTCAGATGGTATACTAAGGAAACTTTCTGAAGTTATTTTGCTTAGACCTCATAGAAATTTTGGAACTGGTGTTGGTAGTTGGGAAGCACTTTGACAGCTTTGGAATATTTTGACTGCAACAAATGGGAAATTGGTGTATATATATCTGATAAGCCACTAATGCCACCATTGGAATTGAAATTGACTATGGATCACAATTTGATAGTAATGTATCTAGTAGACGGTGATGAATTTTGGTCTTTTTGTAATTAGAAATTTGGAGCTTTAAAAAGGTATCCATTTTTTTTTCCGTCTTTTCTAGAACCATCTAAAACCCACAATATTTAGAAGACTGTGTAGGATCTGCTTCGTGTGAGGGGTTTGATCTCAGTTGCTCTGACTCTATTCGATATGATTCTGTGTCTTGGTAAGGTATTTGGCTAGAAGAATAGGAGAAGAGAAAATGTAAAGCAAAAATGAGACTGAATTGGAGACCTAGAGCTCCGGTTCCAAAAAGCTTCAGAAGATTAACTGCTGTGATGGTGATCTGGCACATATTCAGTTCTAGCTATCATTTGTTACGAATTGAAAGAAAATTGAAATAATTGTATGCTGAGGTGCATAATTGCTGGCAATGGGATGGAGGAGGGGAGTGGTTAGCTGGCAAGGAGCCTTGGGGTTGTTTTTATCTTAATGCTGGATATTTGGTATTGGTCGACAACAGGAGAAAAATTATTTATGATCATGCTGGGGACTCATTACATTGATTTCTACTCTATAATAATATGAAAGACTTTAGTGGTTACTCTTATAGATGTCATATTTCTTCTTCTTCTTCTTCTTCTTTTTTTGGTCATTCTGGCAGCCATCAGCAAAGCAATCACAAAAGAGCTATTGCCTGTACAGTTCTCTTCATCATTTGTGACCTGGGATATTGAGCTCTTGGGCTGGCAGAATTCCAGTCCATGAGGCAATCTGTGTCATTCTGGTCTAGCCAGGTGAGTAGTCCCTATGGGCTGGTTTCTTGTTCTCTAGAAAAGAACAAGCAAGAGGAAAAAAAAGCAAAGCAGCGTAATATGGAAAAATATAGATATGAATCTTAGGCCCTAGAGGAGAAGCTAAGGCCTGGGCCGTAAGCAGCAAAACAGGCGGAGAGGACCCTGGGGGTTGTGTACAAGTTCGATAGAGTGGTATTCATGAAATAGAAACACCAAGAGAATGAAGTCTGTTTTGGGACCTGGCTTGGCTTCAAGAATGAGGAAACTTAGGTTGAACTGCAATAAAAATATCTATGAAGGCAAGGTTAAATACAAAGGAAGTATGCTTTGAAGTTAAAATGGATCGAAATTTAATTGTAATGAAGTGTCTTTTTCCTATGAAATATTAGCTATCTAGAGATGAGAATGATATTGTGAAAATTTCATTAATATTTAAGAGTTAAGAGAATGAATCCTGGCTCTTTGACATACCAGCTGTGTGTTCGTGGGAAAATTACTTACCTTCTCCCAAGCTCAGTTTCTTTACCTATCAGACAGATTAAGGATACTGACATGGTTGTTGTAAGAGTTAAATGAAAAAATACATAACGTGTATCACATGATGCCTGGCACATACTTAGAGCTCAATACATAGTCACCATGATCCAGCAGTGGAAGGGAGAGTTAACGAGATGGATGTTCAATAATGAGATGAATTATTCTTCACAGGTAGGTGTGTAATTAGTTATTTCTTGTCAGAGCAGCTTGCAGTAAGTTGTTTCAGGGTCAGAATCTCTTGGAGATCAGGCTACAAGGAGTGCTAATTAGGCCAATTTGAAGGATGGTGACTTCCTCTGCTTCCTGAGTTGGTAACAAATTAGGTCTCCCCTGCACTTTCTTCCCAGGATAGGGCTTTTAACAGGAGCATTTTTTCATTAGATTTACCATTAGTGTTTTTAATACTTTGGTTTGTTTCACTAGGAACTTGAATTTGGAGGAAGATGGCAAAATGGTGGACAAGTTAGGTATCCAGCCCATGCTAGCTAGAAGCAGAAAATATGGTAAGAGGGTAAAAGGTAAAGATTTCTCTGTAATGCAGATCACCTTCTGGATGGAATTTTTTTTTAAAGATTTCATTTATTCATTTGTCAGAGAGAGAAAGAGACAGTACAAGTAGGCCGAGGGAGAAGCAGGCTCCGAGTCTGATGCGCGACTTGATCCCAGGACTCCAGGATCATGACCTGGGCCGAAAGCAGACACTTAAACAACTGAGCCACCTAGGCACCCCCTGGATTGAATTTAATCAGCTCCCTTGTCCAGGCAGAGTGAAGCAGAATGCCTGGAGTTGAAGTGTCACAGGGAGCCTAAACAGAGGTCCTAATGAGGCTCTCTGGCCAGACTATTCAAATTGAGGAGGAGGAGGAAGTGGGCTTCTCAGTCTAGATAGCAAAAGAGGACATGGACTATACTTTCATGGAACTGTTTTTGTTAAGCCTAAAAAGGAGCCGTGGAAGAGAAAGTTTAAAGGTACAGGATTCTTGTTGCTGTTATTTCATATTCTGTTCGAACAGTCTCTGATTTACTTTCTTTCCCCTTTTAAGTGGGCTTTACTTTTAGAGCAATTTTAAGTTCACATCAGAATCGATCTGAGAGTACAGATTTCCCATATGCCCCCTGCCCCCTCACCCTAATCTCCCTCATGATCAACATATTTGTCACACTCAAGGAACCTACACAGACACACTGGCATCATCCAAAGTCCATAGTTTACTTCAGGGTTCCCTCTTGGTGTTGTTCCTTCTATGGATTGTGATGCAGAAGGGCATATATCCACCATTAATGTATTATAAGGAGTAGTTTCATGCCCTAAAATTCCTATGTGGTCTGACAAATAAATAAATCTTTAAAAAATAAAAAAATTTTAAAAATGAAGTATATAATTCAATTGTATAATTCAATGTATTGATCTTTAAAAGAACCAGCTTTTGATTTCTTTGATTTCCTCTATTAATTTCCTCTTTTTAGTTTTATTAATTTCTACTCTAATTCTTGTTATTTCTTTTCTTTCCTTAGATCATTTATTTATTTATTTTGCAGAGACACAGTGAGAGAGGGAACACAAGCAGGGGGAGTGGGAGAGGGAGAAGCAGGTTCCCCACCAAGCAGGGAGCCCAATGCAGGGCTCGATCCCTGGATCCCGGGATCATGACCTGAGCCGAAGGCAGACTATGCCACCCAAGTGCCCCTGGATCTTGTTTTCTAATCCACTCTGACAATCTCTTTTAATTGGTACATTTAGACCATTGACATTAACATGATAGTATTTGCCATTGCCGGTCGAAGGCATTCTTAATTTCTGTTATAGTGTTTTTGATCTCTAGCAATTCTTTTTGATTCTTTTTTAGAATTTCCGTCTCTCTGCTTAAATTTCTTATCTGTTCTTGCATGTTATCTTGCATGTTATGCCCCTAGCATGTTAATCATAATTGTTTTAGATTTATAATCTGATCATTTCAACACCTGGGTTTGGTTATGATATTTGCTCTGTCTCTTCAAACTGTATGTTTTGCCCTTTGCTATGCCTTGTAATTTTTTGGTGGAAACCAGACATGATGTGCTAGGTAAAAGGAATTTTGGTAAATATGCCTATACCAGTGATATACTGGTAAAATGTGTCAGGAAGGGAAGCATTTTACAGTCCTATGATTAGGTCTCAGTTCTTCAGTAGCCTCTGCCCCTGTGCTGTGAACTTGTCTCTCTCAGTTTTTTTCCCCCACCCCTTAGGTGATACAGGGTGGCTAGAGGGGTCAGGAGTTGGGTGTTTCCCTTCCCCCAGGTTGGTCATGCTCTGATAAAAGCCCAGTAGGTTAGGCTGCCATAAAGTAGTTTCTCTTGAGGGCAGGCCTTGTTAGGTAGAACACAGTGGTCTGGCATGTTTTAGAATGATTACTTTGCTCCCCTCTTGCTGGAATCCTGAGGAGATTTTTCATTAGTCTTCCCTATAAGAATCTGGAGGTAAAACTCATAAAATTCTGGAGGTCCCCATGACTGGGTCTCCATGGATTTTTTAAAAAGATTTATTTATTTATTCAAGAGAGAAAGAGAGAGAGAGAGAGCAAGCATGGTGGGGAGAGGCAGTAGGAGAGGGAATCCAAGCCAGCTCCACGCTGAGCATGGAGCCCAATGTGGGGCTCAGTTCCACAACCCTGAGATCACTATGGGAGCCAAAGCTAAGAGTCTGCCTATTGACTGACTGTACTGCCCAGGTGCCCTGTCTCCCTGGACTTTTTTTTTTTAATCTCTCAGGCTTGTCTACTCTGAGCCTCTAGCATTTTATCAATTATGGTTCAGATTTTCCTATACCAGTACTGGTTCTTACAGAGGTTTCTTCTCTGATAAGTTATGATTCTCTGTGTCTGCCTATCTCTCCCAATTTTGGGAGCAGTGGTTTGCCTTGTGACCTTCCTTTTCTGACAGATCTAGGAAGAATTGTTGATTTTTTTTAACACTTATTTATTTTGGAGAGAGATACAGAGAGCACAAGAGAGAGCGAGCACAAGCAGGGAGGAAGGGCAGAGGGAAAGGAAGAAAGGGAGAAGCAGGTTCCCACCGAGCAAGGAGCCTGATGTAGGGCTCGATCCCAGGACCCCAGGATCATGACCTGAACCAAAGGTAGACACTTAACATACTGAGCTACCCAGGTGCCCTGAATTGTTGATTTTTCAGTTCTTTAAGCTTTTTACTTGTTGGGATAGAGTGGCAGACTGGAAAGTGGAAGTCTCCTTTGTCAGGTTGGTTTGTTTGTTTGTGTCTGAGAGAGAGAGAGAGAAGAGAGCATGTGAGTGGTGGGGAAGGGGAGGGCCAGAGGGAGAGAGAGAATCTTAAGCAGCCTCCATGCCAGTGCAGAACCTGATGCTGGGCTCAATCTCATGACCCTGAGATCATGACCTGAGCGGAAATCAAGAGTTGGGCTTAGGGGCACCTGGGTGGCTCACTCAGTTGGGCAGCTGCCTTCGGCTCAGGTCATGATCCCAGGGTCCTGGGATCGAGCCCCACATCGGGCTCTCTGATCAGCAGAGAGCCTGCTTCTCCCTCCCCTCTGCCTGCCACTCTGCCCACTTGTGCTCTTTATCTGTCTGTTGAATAAATAATAAAAATCTTTAAAAAAAAAAAAAGAGTCAGGGCTTAAATGACAGAGCCTCCCAGGCACCCCTCCTTTGCCAATGGTTTTTTTTTTAAATATTTATTTATTTCACAGGCAAAGCATACCTGTTTTTTCCTTTGGTTACTTGTGTTTTGGTATCATACCTATGAATTCATCACCCAATCCAGGTAATGAAGATTTACACTCATGTTACATTGAGGTCTTTGATCCGTTTTGAGTTAATTTTGTCTATGATATGAGGTAAGGATCCAACTTCATCTTTTGCATGTGACTATCCTGGGTCCCTTGAATTTCCATATGAATTTTAGGTTCAGCTTATAAATTTTTACAAAGAAACAGCCTTAAGGAATTTCCTTAATTTCATTTTTAGATTGTTTTTTGCAAGTGTGCAAGTTTATAGAAATACCATTTTTTGTATATTTAACTCATATCCTGCACCCCTGCTGAATTCAATTCTTAGTAGTAATTGGTTTTTAATGGATTTCTTAGGATTTTCTACATACAAGACCACATCATCTACAAAGAGATATTTTTCCTTTTTTTTTTTCCCAGTGTAGATGCCTTGCATTTCTTTTTCTTGCCTAATTGCCCTGGCTAGATCCTTCAGTGTGATGTTGAATACAAGTGGCAAGAGTAAACATATTTGTCTTGCTCCTGAATCTAGGGAAAAGCATTCACGTCTTTCACCATTAAATATTATATTAGCTGTGGGTTTTTCATACATGCCCTTTATCAAGCTGAGGAAATTCCCTTTGCTCCTACTTTTTTGAGTGTTTTATCCTAAAGAGGTTTTGAAGTTTGTCTGTTTTCTGTGTCTATTGAGATGGTCATGTGTTTTTTTTTTAACATCTTAATTTTTTTTTCAGTGTTTCAAGATTCAGGTTTTTTTTGCACCACACCCAGTGCTCCATGCAATATGTACCCTCCTTAATACCCACCACCAGTCTCACCCATCTCCCTACCCCCTTCCCTTCCAAAACCCTCAGTTCATGTGTTTTTATTTTTTTCTTTATCCTGTAGATTTGGTGTTTTACACTAATTGATTTTTGGATGTTAGACCAACATTGTGTTCTTGGGATAAATCTTACTTGGTCACGGTTTATAATCCTTTTTAGTTTGTGTGTGTGTGTGTGTGTGTGTGTGTGTGTGTAGTCATGAGAGATTCTGGTCTGTAATTTTCTTATCTAACAATGTCTTTGGTTTTGATATGAGGGTGATATTAACCTCATAGACCAAGTTAGGAAGTGTTCTGTCTTTTGTTTATTGGAGGAATTTGTGGAGAATTGGTATTACTCTTTCTTAGTGTTTGGTATAATTCACTAGTGAAGCCACCTGTGTCTAGGCTTTTCTTTGTGGGAAGCGTTTTGATCACTACATCAATCTTTTTACTTATTTAGATGTGTTCAGATTTTTTTATTTCTTCTTGAGTCGTTTTAGTTACTGTATGTATTTCTAGGGATTTGTCCATTTCATCTGGGTTATATAATTTGTTGACATACAGTTGTTCATAGTACTGCCTAGTAATCTTTTTGCATTTCTAATGTGAGTAGTGTAATCCCCACTTTCATTCCTGATTTTAGTACTTTGAGACTTTTTTCCTTTTTTTTCTTCATCAGTCTAGCTAAAGGTTTGGCAGTTTTGTTGATCTTTTCAAAGAATCAACTTTTGATTTTATTGATTTTTCTTTTTTGTTTTTCTCATCTCTATTTTATTATATTATAGTCTCATCCTTATTATTTTCTTTCTTCTGTCTGCTTTGGGCTTAGTTGGCTCTTCTTTTTCCAGTATCTTCAAGTGGAAGGTTAGGTTGCTGATGTGAGATCTTTCTTTTTTAATGTAGACATTTATATCTATATAATTCCTTGTAAGCACTGCTTTTGTGGCAACCTAGAAGTTTTGATATGTTGTGTTTACATTTTTACTCATCTCATAGTATTTTCTAATTTCCCTTGTGATTTTTATTTGAACCCTTGCTTTTCCAGGAGTGCCTGGTTTAATTTCCCCAAATTTTTGTTACTGATCTCTAATTTTACTCCATTGTGATCAGAGAATATAGTTCACACAATTTCCATCATTTTAAATTTACTGAGGCCTAGCACATAGTCAGTTCTAGAGAATGTTCCATGAGCACTTCAGAGGGATGAGTATTCTTTTATTGTTGGATGTAACATTCTGAAGATGTATGTTAGGTCTAATTGGTATTTAATATTGTTTAAATCTTCGATTTCTTTTGTTGGTCTTCTGTCCTGTTGTTCATTATTAAAAGTGGGGGTATTGGGGACGCCTGGGTGGCTCAGTCAATTAAGCGTCTGCCTTTGGCTCAGGTCTTGATCCCAGGGTCCTAGAATCGAGCCCCATGTTGTGTTCCCTGCTTCTCCCTCTCCTTCTGCCTGCTGTTCTGCCTACTTGTGCTCTCTCTCTCTGTCAAACAAATTTTTTAAAAATCTTTTAAAGGGGTTCCTGGGTGGCTCAGTGGGTTAAAGCCTCTGCCTTTGGCTCAGGTCATGGTCCTAGGGTCCTGGGATCGAGCCCCGCGTCGGGTTCTCCGCTCAGTGGGGAGCCTGCTTCCTCCTCTCTCTCTCTCTCTCTGCCTACTTGTGATCTCTGTCTGTCAAATAAATAAATAAAATCTTAAAAAATAATAAAAATAAAAAATAAAAAAAGTAGGGGCACCTGGTGGCTCAGTGGGTTAAAGCCTCTGCCTTCGGCTCAGGTCATGATCCCAGGGTCCTGGGATCGAGCCCTGCATCAGGCTCTCTGCTTGGCAGGGAGCCTGCCTCCTCCTCTCTCTCTCTGCCTGCCTCTCTGCCTACTTGTGATCTCTGTCTGTCAAATATATAAATAAAATCTTTTTAAAAAATAAATAAATAAAATAAAAAATCTTTTTAAAAAAGTAAGATATTGAAGTCTCCAGCTATTATTATTGAATTGTGTATTTATCCCTTCAATTCTGTCAATTTCTGCTTCACATATTTTGGGGTTCTTTGGTTAGGTATATATTTATTTTAATTGTTATATAGTTCTGCTAGACTTATTATTATAAAATATTATAAAATGTCCCTCTTTTTTTTTTTTTAAAGATTTTATTTATTTATTAGAGAGAGGGGGAGAGAGAGCAAGCACAGGCAGACAGAATGGCTGGCAAAGGCAGAGGGAGAAGCAGGCTCCCTGCCAAGCAAGGAGCCCAATGTGGGACTCGATCCCAGGACGCTGGGATCATGACCTGAGCCGAAGGCAGCTGCTTAACCAACTGAGCCACCCAGGCGTCCCATAAAATGTCCCTCTTTATTTCTAGTTACATTTTATTCTTTTTTTAAAGTTTTTTTTTTTTTATTTTTAAGTAATCTCTACACCCAGCGTGGGGCCCAGACTTACAACCCTGAGGTCAAGAGTCGCATGCTATACTGACTGAGCCAACCAGGTGCCCCAGTAACATTTTATTCTTTTTTTTTTAGTAACATTTTATTCTTAAAGTCCATTTTGTCCAATATTAGTCCAGCAGTTCCAGCTTTCTTTTTTTTTTTTTAAGATTTTATTTATTTATTTGACAGAGAGAGGGATCACAAGTAGGCAGAGAGGCAGGCAGAGAGAGAGGAGGAAGCAGGCTCCCTGCCGAGCAGAGAGCTGGATGTGGGGCTCGATCCCAGCACCCTGAGATCATGACCTGAGCCGAAGGCAGAGGCTTAACCCACTGAGCCACCCAGGCGCCCCAAGTTCCAGCTTTCTTATGGTTGCTGTTTGTGTGGTATATATTTTTCCATCCTTTTACTTTTCAACCTATTTGTACTTTTAATCCAGTGTTTCTCCTGCAGATAGCATATAGTTGGATCTTATTTTTTTAATCCATCTCACAATAACTGCCTTTGATTGGATTGTTTAATCCATTCACATTTAAAGGTATTATTGATATCGTTGGATTATATCTGCCATTTTAGTTTTTATTGTCTCCATGCTTCATCTCTGTTTTTGTTTTTCCAGTATTTCTTTTCTATTTTGTTTTGTATTATGAATATTTTCTAGTGTGACACTTTCTTTTTTTAAAATGAATTTTTATTTATTTATTTATTTGTTAATATAGTCAGAATTTCATCTTAAAAAGATCATTGTGGATCCTGGGAGTGGAGAGCCTTGGCCAAGATCCAAGGCTGAAAAACTGGTGAGGGTACAATTGTCCTGTTACGTACAAGATGATGAGGGCCTAAACTAGGGTAGTTGTGGTGTTGGAGAGGATGGATTCTAGAAATCTTCAGGAGAGTAGAATAAAACTTTGGTGAAAGGGGCACCTGTCTGGCTCAGTTGGTGGAGTATGTGACTCTTGATCTTGGGGTCATAAGTTCAGGCCCCAGGTTGGGCATAGAACCTACTTTAAAAAATCCAGAACCTTAGTTGGAAATAAGATGTGTATGTTGGTAGCAGCACTATTGAGTAAGATGACTTGCAGGTTTCTGGCTTGACCTAGAAGGAAAATGGTACCAGCAACTGATATAAGGAATATAGGAAGAACAAGCTTGGTGGTGAGGGTGACAGTAAGTTCAGTTTCAGACATGTTTAGGAGCATTTAAGAGGAGGTATTTTTTTTTAAGATTTTATTTATTCATTTGACAGACAGGGATCACAAGTAGGCAGAGAGGCAGGCAGAGAGAGAGAGGGAGAAGCAGGCTCCCTGCTGAGCAGAGAGCCTGATGCGGTGCTCGATCCCAGTACCCTGAGATCATGACCGAGCCGAAGGCAGAGGCTTAACCCACTGAGCCACCCAGGCGCCCCTTAAGAGGAGGTATTAATCAGGTGATAGGATATGGGATTTTGAAGTTCAGGGGAGAGATGAAGGCAGGAAGTGGACATTTAAAAACTATCAGTACTGGGGCACCTGGGTGGCTCAGTGGGTTAAAGCCTCTGCCTTCAGTTCAGGTCATGGTCTTGGGGTCCTGGGATCGAGCCCCGCATTGGGCTCTCTGCTCAGCAGGGAGTCTGCTTCCCCCCCCACCCGCCCGCTTCTCTGCCTACTTGTGATCTCTGTCTGTCAAATAAATAAACAAAATCTTTTTTAAAAAATTATCAGTACTGGGGCGCCTGGGTGGCTCAGTGGATTAAGCCGCTGCCTTCGGCTCGGGTCATGATCCCAGGGTCCTGGGATCGAGCCCCGCATCGGGCTCTCTGCTCTGTGGGAAGCCTGCTTCCTCCTCTCTCTCTGCCTGCCTCTCGCCAACTTCTGATCTCTGTCTGTCAAATAAATAAATAAAATAAAATCTTTAAAAAAAATTATCAGTACTTAGGTAATTGTTAACAGCATGGGATTTATGAGATTGCTTAGGGTATTTATAACAAGAGTAAGGTTGGTTCCCAAAAGAATGTTTAGAGGTTGGGATAAGGAATAGCCCAAAAAGGAGATTTCTATCCTTGATTCATTTTTTTGGTCTTATTTACACATTTTATATGTGAAATCTCATCTATACCGATGACTTTAAGTACCTTTTTTCCCAAGATCCATCTTAGTATTTCTTCCTTTATTTTTTTTTATTTCTTCCTTTTTTAAAATTTTAATCACCCAGTGCTCATCATGACAAGTGTACTCCTTAATCCTCATCCCCTATTTTACTCATGCCCCTCCACTCCCCTCTGGTAAACATTAGTTTATTCTCTAGGTTAAGTGCTGTGTGGCTCAGTCATTAGTTGTCTGCCTTTGGCTCAGGTCATGATCCTGGAGTCCTGGGATCAAGCCCCACATTGGGCTCCCTGCTCAGTGGGAAGCCTGCTTCTCCCTCTCCCACTCCCCCTGCCTGTGCTCCTGCCCTCACTGTTTCTCTCTGTCAATAAATAAATAAAATATATTTTTAAAAGAGTTTATTTATTTATCAGAGAGGGGGGAGGAGAGAGTGAGCACAGGCAGACAGAATGGCAGGCAGAGGCAGAGGGAGAAGCAGGCTCCCTGCCGAGCAAGGAGCCTGATGTGGGACTCGATCCCAGGACGCTGGGATCATGACCTGAGCCGAAGACAGCTGCTCAACCAACTGAGCCACCCAGGCGTCCCAATAAAATATTTTTGAAAAAGAGTCTTTTTCTTGGTTTGCCTCTCTCTCCCCTTTTCCCCCATGCTTGTTTGTTTTGGTCCTTAAATTCCCATATAAATGAAATCATACAGTGTTTTTCTTTCTTTGACTTATTTCACTTAGTATAATGCTCTCTAGCTCCATCTAGGTTATTGCAAATGACCAATTTCATTCTTTTTTATGGCTGAGTAATATACCATGTACATATGTACCATCTCTCTTTTATCCATTCATCAGTCAGTGGACACTTGGGCTGGTTCCATAATTTGGCTGTCATAGATAATGCTGCTACAGGGGCTTCTGGGTTGCTGTGTTGGTTAAGCATCTGCCTTCAGTTCAGGTCATAATCCAGGGGTCCTAGGACCAAGCCCTGTGTCAGGCTCCCTGTTCACCAGGGAGTCTGCTTCTCCCTCTTTCTCTTCCCCTCTCCAATGCTTGTGCTCTCTTTCTCTCTCTCTCTCAAGTAAATAAAGAAAATCTTTTTTTTTTAAGATAATGCTGCTATTAACATCGAGGTGCATGTATCCCTTTGAATTTATATTTTTGTACTCTGGGTAAGTACCTAGTAGTGTAATTGCTGGGTCATAAGGTAGCTCTATTTTTAACTTTGAGCAACCTCCATACTGTTTTCCAGAGTGGATGCACCAGTTTGCATTCCCACCAACAGTACAAGAGGATTCCCCTTTCTCTGTATCCTTGCCAACATCTGTTGTTTCTTGTGTTGTTGATTTTAGCCATTTTGACAGGAGTGAGGTGATAGCTCATTGTAATTTTTTTAAAAGATTTTATTTATTTTTATTAGAGAGGGAGAGAGAGCAAGCATAGGCAGACAGAATGGCAGGCAAAGGCAGAGGGAGAAGCAGGCTCCCTGCCAAGCAAGGAGCCCAATGTGGGACTCGATCCCAAGACTCCGGGATCATGACCCGAGCTGAAGGCAGCTGCTTAACCAACTGAGCCACCCAGGCGTCCCTCATTGTAATTTTTTAAAGACTTCATTTTTTAAAATAATCTCCACACCTAAAAGTGAGACTCGAACTCACAACCCAATGATCGAGAATTGCGTACTCCACTGACTGAACCAGCCAGGCACCCTGATAGCTCATTGAAGTTTTGATTTGCATTTCCCTGACTGTAAGTGATGTTGAGCATCTTTTCATGTGTCTGTTGGCCATCAGTAGGTCCTCTTTGGAAAAATGTCTGTCTGTTCATGCCTTCTGCCCATTTTTTAATTAGATGGTTAGTTTTTTGGTGTTGTATTGTGTAAGTTCTTAATATATTTTGGGTACTAACCCTGTATTGGGTGTGTCATTTGCAAATATCTTTTCCCACCCCAGAGGTTGCCTTTTAGTTGATTGTTTCTTTCACTGTGCAGAAGCTTTTTATTTTGGTGTAGTCCCAATGGTTTATTTTTGCTTTTGTTTTCCTTGCCTCAGGGTACCTATCTAGAAAAAAAGTTGCTATTACCAGAGTCAGAGAAACTATTGCCTGTGCTCTTTTCTAGGATCATGTTAGTATTTCTGACTACCTAATGGATCTTCTCCCCTAAATGTTTCAGACGTAACACCTCAGACTTTTAAGTTTTTACCTCAAATAACACTAGCATCATCAACAACAATAACAAACAATGGTAGACTGTATTTATTGAGCATTTACTCTATGCTCAGTACTATTCTAAGTGCTTTATGTATTTTAACTCATTTTGTTTCTCAAAACAACTTAATGAAGTGGTATATTATTAGTTCCATTTTCCAGATGAGAATTTTGACACATGGAAAGTGGATCTCATTAATCTTTGCATCTTACTGATCCTAAAATCTCATGCTATAATAGAGAATGGAATACAAAAGTGATCATTTCCAGCCATGGTGTTCAGAAAAGGTAACAATATGAGATGAGAATGTTTTGACCCTTGGCAAATAGGTAGGTCTTCAGTAGGTGATGGGAAACATTGCAGGCACAGAGACAGGCAGAGGCAAGGAAGAGTGGCTAGAAAGAGCAACGTGTATTCATAGAACTGGTTGGATAGTGGGAAATACAAGTGGAAAAGAGGTTTATTTAGTCATTAAATAGTTACTGCACTCTCACAATGTACATGACACTATGCAGCATGTTGAAAATAAAAATATGAATAGGACAAGAAAATCTTGTAGTAGGGGAAGCATAAACATAGAAAATGTAATAAAGTATAACAAGGAAGAGTGAGATTAGAGACATCTTCACAGAGAAGGTAATTAAATGGAGACAGAGCATGAGTAAGCATTTACAAAGTGTACAAGGTCAGGAAGGGCATTTCAGGAAGACATTAAATTACCCAGACATGCTGTGGTAAAAAAGCATGGCCCATTCTTTAACTGAAAATAGATTGTATAGCTGAACGAACGGTATGGAATAAGGAATTGATAGAAGATGAAGTTGGAGGGGCTCTTGGGTGGCTCAGTGGGTTAAAGCCTCTGCCTTCGGCTTGGGTCGTGGTCCCAGGTCCTGGGATCGAGCCCCACATTGGGCTCTCTGTTCAGCGGGGAGCCTGCTTCCTCTTCTCTCTCTCTGCCTACTTGTGATCTCCGTCTGTCAAATAAATAAATAAAATCTTCAAAAAAAAAAAAAAGAAGATGAAGTTGGATAGGTAGGCAGGGGTCAGAGCACAAAAGGGCCTCACATGCCAAAACACGAGGTGTAATTGGTAGCCACTGAAGAGCTTTAAAGGGGAAAGTGAATGTGTTTTAGACATCTGGTTGCATTGTGAAGGATAGACCAGGGAGGGGAAAGATCAAGGGAAGGGAGACAAGTTTAGAAGGCTGTTGGAATTGTCTTGAGGGAGAGATGAGGTCCTGAACAAAAGAGAGGAAGTGATAGATTCAGAGAGGTATTTCTGAGGAATCGATAGGCCTTTGCTGACTAAGTGATTATGGCAGGTATGAGAGGAGTTAAGGGCTTAAAGCCATTAAAGGGTATTAGAATGGCTTAAAGCCTTGAAGGGCTCTATAATTATCACTTTGTTAGTTCTGATTTCACATACTAAGTTCTCTTAAAAGATAGCTTTACCTGTATGAGGCACCTGGGTGGCTGTCGGTTAAGCATCTGCCTTGGGCTCAGGTCAATGGTGAGGCCATTAACTAGGAATGAGATTGGTAGTAAAACAAGTTTGGAGAGTGGTGATGTGACATAGTAATTACTGGCATTTACTGAGACCTGACAGTGTGGCAGGCATTATAGTATGTGCTTTTGTAAAAGATTTTTATTTATTTATTTGAGAGAAGAAGAGAGAGGAAGAGAGAACATGAGCAGTGGAGGGAGGAGCAGAAGGAGAGGAAGAAGCAGACACTCCACTGAGCAGGGAGCCTAACACTGGGCTCCATCCCAGGAGCCCAGGATCATGACCTGAGCCGAAGGCAGACGCTTAACCAACTGAGCCATGTGGGTGCTCCTATACTAAATGCTTTATATGTACTTATTCATTTAATTCTCACAACAACGTTAAACGAGGATAGTAGTATACTAATATTTATGGATTAGATAGAGAAGGAGGAGATGGTGAAGGAGATTGAGTTCATGTTCATTAAATATTATGAATTTTGTTCTTGTGAATTTATATACCATCAGCTTAGGAAAATATTTATTTGGGTTCTTTATGCCCAGTGCTATGCCAGGTACTTTGGGAGCTATCTGTAGTGTCAGATAACTTGTGTGCTCAAGGTTACAGTAATTGAATAAAGCATCACTGAAGAGGTGGGACTAGGATTTTTTTTAAAGATTTTATTTATTTATTTGACAGACAGAGATCACAATTAGGCAGAGAGGCAGGCAGAGAGAGGGGGAAAGCAGGCTCCCCGCTGGGCAGGGAGCCCAATGTGGGGCTCGATCCCAGGACCCTGAGATCATGACCTGAGCCAAAGACAGAGGCTTAACACACGGAGCCACCCAGGCGCCCCTAGTGTGGGTTATTAAACAAGAGAGGGTTTAGATACAGAAAGAGGTGATGGGAGGGCCTTCTAAGAAGAGGAAACAGTGTGAAGAAAGGTATGGAGACATTAACGTGCCCGGTGTGATCCAGGAAGAGTGAGGAGGATATTGGTGTAACAGTACTGGCAGTTACAAGTATGAGAGTAACAGGAAATAAGGTAGTATTGGTTGGTAAAAGGAGAGCAGACAATAGAAGATTCCAAATTAAGCTGAAGAGTTTTCACCTGATACAGCTAGAGAGCTGTGGAAGTTCCTTGAGCAAGAGCCTGGCACAATGAAAAAAGATTTCTTTCAATAGTTGTGTATGAGATGTACTGGAAACAGTAAAGTGAGACCAGCTAGAAATCTGTCATGGTAATCATGTTATGAAACAGTAAGATCCTGGATAGTAGTGGCCCCAGTAGCATTGAAAAGAATGTGTAAATGAGACACATTATGAAGGAATAAATGAGAGATCTGTTTGTGAACCCTGTATCCAAAGATGAGGCCAAGATATTCATCTAAAAGACTGGAAGAACTGTGGTACCATAGACAGGAACAGAGTATTTGAGAAGGGGAGTCAAGTGTTAGGATAAATGGTCTATTCTAAATTATTAAAAGTTCAAAATAGCTGTGGCTTGGTGTAAGATGTTGATTTCTCTGAAATTATCTTTATAAGTTACTGTCAAGAACAAGAAAATATTACAACTCTATATATTTTTGTATAATGTCATTTATTTGTTCACTGAATATCTATTTACATATAGTCTGGTGAGATTAGAGTGAGAGAGTTTGGTACAGTAGGGGTTAAGTTGTTGATGGGTTAGAAAGAAAGAAGTTCATCAAGGAGGCTGGTTGTATGATGTACAGAGGAATTCTGACTTTATTTTGTAAGTAATGGGGAGCCATCAAAAGGCCTTTAGGCCAAAAGGGAAACATAATCAGATCTTTTCTTCAACACTAGACTTTTAGTTTCTTCTGGAAAGTGACCATTATTATTTATCTTTGAGCTACTGGGGGGTGACATTGTTTCTTAAACATCTATTATGCAGGATGCCTGGGTGGCTCAGTTTGTTAAGCATCTGCCTTCAAAGCAGGTCATGATCCCAGTGTCCTGGGATTGAGTCCCAAGTTGGGCTCCTTGCTCTGCAGGGAGCCTGCTTCTCCCTCTGCCTGCTACTCCCCCTGCTTGTGCGCTCTCTCTCTCTCTCTCTCTCTTGCTGACAAATAAATAAATAAAATCTTAAAAGAAAAATAAAATAAAAAATAAATAAACATCTATTATGGGCCAGGTACTCTGCTGAAGTTTTAGTGGTAAGTAACAGAACCATGTACTACTCTCAAATAACAAAGAAAAATGCACCCAGAATCTATTTCTCTCCATTTCCACTGCTACCATCCTGGTCCCAGTTGATCAGTTCTATTTGGATTATTATAATAGCTTCGTCTCCCTGCTTCCACTTTTGCCTTTCTGCAGTCTCTTTTCTCAGAGTAGGTAGGCTAATCCTTTCAAAAGGGTAAGGAGTTAAGCTTCTGGTTATGGTGGCGTGAGAAGGACTGAATTTACCCTCTGGCCTTAAATGCAAAACTACAAAATACATGAGACAACAGTTCAGAGAGAGGGAACCTAGCTAGAGCCTCACAGTCTCCCTAAGTTTAGGAGATAGAGTTGAGAATTCAAGAAAGCTGAAGTGGCTAACATATGTAGGGCACAGTACCAAATAGAAACGTTTAAAGAAAGATTGAGAGAGACAGAGGGAAAGGAAAAGATTGAGAGAGAGAGAAAGAGAAAGAGGAAATATTGCCTCAACAGTGGAGACCAATTAGCTCTAAACTGAAGGTTGGTCTAGTCCGGCCTAACAAATTTTAAGAGAAAGTTTGAAAGGATTAAACTGTTTCTGAGAAATTTAAGCGTATCCTAGAACAAATCTCAAAAGTATTTGAAAGAGTAATAAAGAAAAGAACCCATCACCCAACAATATAAAATCCGCAATGCCTTGCATTTAATAACAAATGATCAAGTATACAAAACAGGAAAATATGAACAAAATCAGTCAACAAATACAGACCCCTGGGAGCACCTGGGTGGCTCAGTGGGTTAAGCCTCTGCCTTCGGCTTGATCATGATCTCAGGGTCCTGGGATTGAGTCCCACATTGGGCTCCCTGCTCAGTGGGGAGCCTGCTTTCTACTCTCTCTCTCTCCACCAGCCTCTCCACCTACTTGTGATGTCTCTCTCTCTGTCAAATAAATAAATAAAATTTTTAAAAAATATACAGACCCAGAAATAATACAGATGATATAATTAGTAGATAAGGACATTAAAACAGTTATTATGAATATATTTTATTTCTTCAAAAATATAGAGGAGAGCATGATCATGTGATTATGTTGAGGTGGAACATGGAGGATATGAAAGACTGAAATTAAACTTCTAGAAATGAGGGGTGCCTGGGTGGCTCAGTCGGTTGTGTCTGCCTTTGCCTCAGGTCATGATCCCAGAGTGCTGGGATCAAGCCCCATGCTAGGCTCCCTGCTGGTGGGGAGCCTGCTTCTCCCTGTGCCTCTGCTCCTCCCCCCACTGCTCGTGCTTGCTCTTTCTCTCTCTCAAATAAATATCTTTAAAAAATAAACTTCTAGGGGCGCCTGGGTTGCTCAGTAGGTTAAGCCTCTGCCTTTGGCTCAGGTCATGATCTCAGGGTCCTGGGATTGAGCCCTGCATCGGTCTCTCTGCTCAGCAGGGAGCCTGCTTCCCCTTTCCCCTCTGCCTGCCTCTCTGCCTACTTGTGATCTCTCTCTCTCTGTTAACAAATCTTTTTTTTTAAGATTTTATTTATTTATTTGACAGACAGAGATCACAAGTAGGCAGAGAGGCAGGCAGAGAGAGAGGAGGAAGCAGGCTCCCTGCCGGGCAGAGAGCCCAATGTAGGGCTTGATCTCAGGACTCTGGGATCATGACCTGAGCTGAAGGCAGAGGCTTTAACCCACTGAGCCACCCAGGGACCCCCCACTCTGTTAAATAAATAAATAAAATCTTTAAGAAAAATAAACTTCTAAGGGCACCTGGGTGGCTCAGTGGGTTAGACCTCTGCCTTCAGCTCAGGTCATGATCTCTGGGTCCTGGGATCGAGCCCCACATCAGGCTCCCTGCCCAGCGGGGAGCCTACTTTCCCCCTCTCTCTGCCTGCCTCTCTGCCTAATTGTGATCACTCTCTCTGTCAAATAAATAAATATATTTAAAAAAATAAACTTCTAGAAATGATACATATGATGTCTGAGAAAAAATACACTTGATCAAATTAGATACTCCTGAAGAAAATATTAGTGAACCTGAAGACACAGTGATAGAAACTATCCAATATTAAACATATAGAGAAAAAAATGACCAGATGACAAAGGAACAGAGCATCAGTGTGCTGTGGGCCACTTCCAGAAGTCTGAACTTGGGAGAGATAATAGAAGTAGAGATATCCTAGTCTCGATTATAATAAGTGGTCTTTGAAGCCATAAGACTGGATGCCATCCCAAGGTGGGGGAAATAGTCAAGGGAAAACAGAAGAGGACTCATGACATAACATTAGGGAATGGCTTTGTATAACAGCATATGTTAGAGAATAGGCTTCAGAATCTCTGATTTCAAGATCTGTTACTGAGAACAGATTCTCAGCCTTCACAGTCAAATTCCTTGGGGGGAAAAAACATTTTGCTTTTATTACTACCACTCCTTCCTTGCATTTACTACCGTAACTCCTTCCTTGCATACTAGGTTGTGCAGATATAGAGAAGAAAAATTTGATGGTAGAGGGGCTATATTTCAGAGGGAGCAGGGAGTAGACAAATACAGCAGTGTTTGTGAGCATAGTATTTGGAGAAAACTTCAAGTCGTATGTTGTTAACGTACAGTGATTATGTAGGGCAGTAGCAAGAGACGAGGCTACAAAGATTGGCATAGGGGGGATTCATGGCAGGGTTTTAAGCAGAGGAGTGAAATGATTACGTGTGTTCCCGTGGCAGTTGTAGAAGATGGATTGTAAGGAAGCAAGCCAAGGCAGGGAGATCAGTTAATAGATGTATTAGCTTCCTGGGGCTGCCATAACAAATAACTGCACATTGGGTGGCTTAAAACAATAGAAATGTATTCCAGGGACATATGGGTGGTTCAGTTGGTTAAGCGTCTGTCTTCAGCTCAGGTTGTGATCCCACAGTTCTGGGATGGAGCCCAAAGTCGGGCTCCCTGCTCAGTGGGGAGTCTGCTTCTCCCTCTTCCTCTGCCCCTCCCCCTACTTTGTTCTTTCTTATGCACGAGTGCGCTCTCTCTCTCTCTCTCTCATGCACGCTCTCTCAAATAAACAAATAAAATCTTTTTAAAAAATAGGAATGTATTCTGTTACAGTTCTGGAGGCTAGAAGTTCAAAATCGAACTGTTGGCATGGCCATCCCCACTCTGAAAGACTCTAGGGAAGAATCCTTCCTTGTCTCTTCCTAGCTTCTGGTGGTCTCAGCAATCCTTAGTATTCCTTCACTTGCAGCTGCATCACACCAATCTCTGTCTCCCTCTTCATGTGATCTTTTCCCCTGCCTCTTTTCTGTAAAAACCTATATCTTTATATGGCTTTCTTCTCTATGTGTCTTTACATGGCATTATAAGGACACTTGAATTTAGGGCCCACCCTAATCCAGTATGACTTTATCTTAACTACTTTCATCTGCAGAGACCCTATTCCTAATAAGATCACATCCTGAGATACAAAGTGGACATGAATTTTGGGGACACTATTCACCTTAATACTAGAGGCTATTATGGTAAATTAGGAGACAGATGATGACCACCCAGACTAAGACACTACAGTGGGAGTGAAGTGGGAAGGACAGACTCAAAGGGTAATATTGGGTGCTTGCAGGCATATTTGATTATATCTAACCTATAGCCATTCGTGATTTTTTTTTTACAAATATTGCTCTGATTCCGTTAAAAGTCAGTGACACTGTTGCTTTTTATTTTGAGCTCTGCCTGTTTCAGATGACACATCACAAATGTAATAAGATTAAATATACAAAGGTTAAAATTCACAGTTCTTTTAATAGGATTCTCAAAAGTCTAATTGGATTATACAATCAACTTGAATTCCTTGACTTATGATGAAATCCGTTATTGCCTGCAGCACTGAGTGGCCCCTTGACCATAATGAATAATTTTATTTGACAGAAGTTTATTGAGTACTTATATGTACCAGGTGCTATCCTAGTCCCTAGAGATACAGGGATAAATAAGCAATGGTCCCTATCCTTAGGAAACTCACAGCTTGGTGTAAGAGACATGTGAGTAAACAGATAATTATAGCACCATGTGCTAAGTGCTGCAACAAAAGTAAGCATTCTGTACCTTGAAAGAATGAAGACATGTATCTAACCCATTTTAGAGGGTTGAAGAGATGATAACCCACCTGAGTTTTGAAGGCAAGGTAAGACTTAGCTAAGTAAAATAGTATAGGAAAAGGGATTCTAGGCAGAGGGACAGAAATGAGAGAGCCTGACCCATTCAGGGATCTGCAAATAATTAAGTGTGACAGGAACAAAGAGTGGTGAGGGGGAGAGTCAGGGGCTAGACCAGGAAGAGTATTGTAGGTTGTGTTATGCCAAGGTATTTGGACTTCATTCTGAAGCTATGGGAAACAACTGAAAGACTTTAAGTAGAGTAGTCATGGTCAAGTTTTCACTTTAGAAAATTTAATGTTGTGGTCATGTGAAAGCTGCACTGGTAGAGGAGACAGAACTGGAAGCATGAGGACTAGTTAGGTAGCTACTAGAATAATTCAGGTAAAAAAAAAATTCAGAGCTTGAATCTACACAATGATAGGGAAGACAGGGAGATGAGAGCAGATTTTTAAAAATTATTTTTAAAACATTTTTTAAGCATTTAAAAATTTTTATTATTGAAGTATAGGAGATGGAGGAAGATTTGAGAGACGTACAGTACCAAGTCAAGAAGCTCCAGAAGACTACATGTGGGGACTAACGGAGACAGAGGGAAAGGGTATATTCTCTTCTCTAGACTTGAGAACCATTCACTGAACAAGGAATTTGGGAGGACAAGATTTGAGATTCGTAGGGGATGGAGAAGACGATAAAATCACTTTTGTAGGGACGCCTGGGTGGCTCAGTCAGTGAAGCATCTGTCTTTGGCTCGAGTCATGATTCCAGGGTCCTGGAATTGAGTCCCGCGTCAGGCTCCTTGCTCCGTGGTGAGTTTCCTTCTCCCTCTGCCTGCCTCTCTCTCTCTGACAAACAAATAAATAAATAAAATCTTTTTAAAAAATCACTTTTGTGTACATTGAATTTGAGAGCCTGTAGGATATCAAAATAGAGATGTATACCAGATACTTGGATATATGAGTTTAAAATTGATGAAAGTTAGAATTTTTCAGTTCATAGCTGTTAGTTGAAGCCAGGGAAACTGATACAGTCATTTGATGAGAATCTGGATAGTGAGACCAGAAGAGGATTAAGGATAAGACCTAGAAGAACACAGACATTTAAGGGGGAGGTGAGGCAGAGGAAATGGAAAGATAAAAGAAGGATTGGCCAGTAAAGTAGGGGAAAGGCTAGGGAAGCACTGTATCCTTCACTGCCCAGTCTTTCAGGACAGTGCTTCTCAGTATCTTATGTCCTACCAATTATCATAAAAGAACCTGAGTATAGGGGCGCCTGGGTGGCTCAGTTGGTTAAGCATCTGCCTTCAGCTCAGGTCCTAATCTCAGGGTCCTGAGAGCAAGTCCCACATCGGGCTCTCTGCTCAGTGGGGAGTCTGCTTCTCCCTCTCCGTCTGTGCTCTCCCTCCCTCTCTGTCCCCCTTCCCTGCCCCAAATAAAAAAAAAAAGAACCTGGGTCTGTAAGAAGCAGAGACCTCTTTTTGAAAGCCAAGTATATGTTTACAGCATTCTGTTGCATTTCATTTTTAGGTTAAGGATATTTATTCCTTTCTTTTACTTTTCAAATTGTAAAATATACATAGAGAATGTTCATACAGTGTTTATTTACAGTTTAACAAACAATAACAAAATGAATGCCTGTAGAGCCACTACTCAGAGCCCGAATAAAATATTAGCACTCCAGAAGCTCACTGTATACTCTCCCCTCCCCCAATGAGGTAACTTACCATAAGATTTTTTTTAATTTATTTATTTGACAGAGAGAGATCACAAGTAGGCATAGAGGCAGGCAGAGAGAGAGAGGGAGAGGAGGAAGCAGGCTCCCTGCTGAGTAGAGAGCCCGATGTGGAACTCGATCCCAGGACCCTGAGATCATGACCTGAGCCGAAGGCAGTGGCTTAACCCACTGAGCCACCCAGGCGCCCCTACCATAAGATTTTAAAAAAAACCACACACACAAATTTTATTTATATTTGTTCTAGTTTTATTGAGGTAGAATGGATATACAGCACTGTGTAAGTTTAAGGTGTGCAGTATAATGATTTGACTTACCTGTATTGTGAAATTATTCTACAACTAATGAATCGTTGAACACTACATCAAAAACTAATGATGTATTATATGTTGGCTAATTGAACATAATAAAAAAAATTATTACCACACTAATTTAGTTAACGTCCATCTTCTATAAGTAGTACAAAAAAAGAAAAAGAAAAATATGGGTTATTTTCCCCTTGTGGTGAGAACTCTTAGAGTTTACTCTCTCTTGTTTTTTTTTAAAGATTTTATTTATTTATTTAACAGACAGAGATCACAAGTAGGCAGAGAGGCAGGCAGAGAGAGAGGAGGAAGCAGGCTCCCCGCTGAGCAGAGAGCCCAACGTGGGGCTCAATCCCAGGACCCTGAGATCATGACCTGAGCTGAAAGCAGAGGCTTTAACCCACCCAGGCACCCCAGGGTTTACTCTCTTAACAACTTTCAAATATACCATGTTATATTAGCCCTTAGTCATCATGTTGTACATGACTCTCCTCCTACTTATTTATCTTATAACTGGACGTTAATATTTTTTGACCACCTCCCTCCAGCTCCCTCAACTGTGGTAACCACAAATCTGCTCTTTCTTTCTATGAGTTTATTTTTTGTTTTGTTAGATTGCATATATAAGTAAGATCATATAGTATTTGTCTTTCTCAGACTGACTTAACTTCACTTAACATAATACCCTCAAGGTCCATCCATGTTGTTACAAAAGGCAGGATTTCCTTGTTTTTCTATGGCTGAATAGTATTCCTGTGTGTGTGCGTGTGTGTATGTGCGTGTGTGTGTGTGTGTGTGTGTAGCACATTTTCTTTATCTATTGTTTCCATGTCTTGGCTAATGTAAATAATGCTGCTGTGAACAGGAGGTTACAGATCCCTCTTTGACATAATAAAAAACTTTGTATTTTGAAATAAGTAAGACTTACAGAAAAGTTTATTTATTTTTTAAAGCCAGTGTTTTGTTTTGTTTTTTAAAGATTGTATTTATTTTATTTGATAGATAGAGATCACAAGTAAGCGGAGAAGCAGGCAGAGAGGGAGGAGGAAGCAGGCTCCCTGCTGAGCAGAGAGCCCGATGCGGGGCTCGATCCCAGGACCCTGGGATCATGACCTGAGCCAAAGGCAGAGGCTTTAACCCACTGAGCCACCCAGGCGCCCCAAAAAAAGTTATTTTAAAAATAGTGTGTATAATACCTCATATGTGGAACACCTGGGTGGCTCAGTCAGTTAAGCATCTGCCTTCGGTTCAGGTCATGATCCCAGGATCCTGGGATGGAGTCCCATTTCCAACTCCTTGCTCAGCAGAGAACCTGCTTCTCCCTCTGCCTGCTGCTCCCCTTGCATGTGCTCTCGCTCTCTGACAAATAGAATAATTAAAAAATAATAATACCTGGGCACCTGGGTGGCTCAGTCAGTTAAGTGGCTACCTTTGGCTCAGGTCATGATCCCAGGGTCCTGGGATCGAGCCCCGCGTTGGGCCCTCTGCTCAGTGGGGAGCCTGCTTCTCCCTCTGCCTCTGCCTGCCGCTCCCCCTGCTTGTGTTCCTCACTTTCTCTCCCTCAAATAAATAAATAAAACCTCTAAAAATTAATAATAATACTTTATACGTGTCACCAAGATTCCTCACCTGTAAATATTTAAGCACATTTGCTTTATCATCCCCCCCTTCTTCCTCCTCTCTTCTCTCTTTCTCTCCAATTATTTCTAATTCACACAAATTGCAAACATAATGCCTCTCTACCCCTAAATATTTGAGAGCATTCATCCTAAAAAAAAAAAAAAAAAAAAAAAAAGACATTCCCGGGGCGCCTGGGTGGCTCAGTGGGTTAAGCCTCTGCCTTCGGCTCAGGTCATGATCTCAGGGTCCTGGGATCGAGTCCCGCATCGGGCTCTCTGCTCGGCAGGGAGCCTGCTTCCCTTCCTCTCTCTCCGCCTGCCTCTCTGCCTACTTGTGATCTCTGTCTGTCAAATAAATAAATAAAAATCTTAAAAAAAAGAAGACATTCCCTTATAGAACTATAGCATGATGATCAAAATCAGGAAATTAATATCAACATAATGCTACCATCTAACCTACAGATTTTATTCAAATTTACCCATTGTCCCATTAATGTCCTTTATAGCAAAAGAAAAAAAAAGTCTAGCCCAGGATCTAAACCAGGATAACAAATTGCATTGAGTTGTCATGTCTCTTTGAGTTTATTTTTTCAAAATTAAGGTAAAATTCAGGACACCTGGCTGGGTCAGTGTAAAAGCATGTAACTCTTGATCTGGGGTCATGAGTTTGAGCCCCACATTGGGTGTAGGGACAAACAAACTTTAAAAAACAAATTAAACAAAAAAAACCCAAATTCGGGTAAAAGTCACATAACTCTGTTTTAAAGGGAACAACCAATTAGCATTTAGTATGTTTATAATGCTATACAACTTCTACCTCTGTCAAATTCCAAAACATTGTCATTACCCTAAAATAAAATTCCATATACATTAAGCACTGTCTCCTCATCTGCCTCTCTGCCTGCTCACCTTCAACACCCAGCTGCTGGTAACCATCAGTCTGTTTTCTGTCTCTGTGGATTTATCTATTTTGGACTTTCACACAGATGGAATCATACAATGCGTGACCTTTTGTGTCTGGCTTCTTTCACTGAGCATGATGTTCTCAGGATTTGTCTACACTGTAGCTCATGTCAGTACTTCATTTCTTTGTATGGTTGAATAATAATCCATTGTTTGGATACACCCCATTTTGTTTATCCATTTATACATTGATGGACATTTGGATTATTTCTGCCTTTTAGTGCCTGTGAATAGTGCTGCTATGAACATATCTGTTAAGGGTTTTGTTGGAGCACCTGTTTGCATTTCCTTTAGGTATATACCCAGGAGGGAAATTGCTGGGTCATGTGGTCATTTTATGTTTACCTCTTGGAGGAACCATCAAATTGAGTTTCTTTTAGTCTGGAGCAGTTTCTCAGTCTTTCTGTGTTATTCATGACATTGGTATTGTTTTTTAGTACTGACCAGTTATTTTGTAGAATTCCCCTCATTTTGGATTTATCTGATATTTCCACATTGTGAGACTCAAGCTATGCATTTTGGACAGGAATACCATAGAAGTAATTTGTGGCCTTCTTAGGGTATAATATCAGGAGGCACATGATACCTGTTTGTGCCATTCCTGGTGATGTTAGCTCTGATCAGATGGTTAAAGTCTACCAGGTTGCTCCACTGTAAAGTTACTATTCTTCCCTTTGCAATAAACAAGTAATTTATAGGGACGCCTGGGTGGCTCAGTCAGTTAAACTTCTGCCTTCAGCTCAGGTCATGATCCCAGGGTCCTGGAATGGAGCCCTGCATTGGGCTCCTTGCTCAGCGGGGGGCCTGCTTCTCCCTCTGCCTGCTGTTTCCCTGCTTGTGTTCTCGCTCTCTCTGTCAAATAACTAAATAAATAAAATCTTTATTTAAAAAAAAAAACAAGTAATTTATAGAGGGCCATTTTGAAAATATCTTGTTTTTCATCAAGCTTTCACTCACTAGTTTTAACATTCGTTGATGGTCTTTGCCTAGAATAAAATATTATTGTGGGAGGTGGGAAATATTGCACAATAATGTTGAACTTGGGGTTAGGTGTCTGCCTTTGGCTCAGGTCATGATCCCAGGGTCCTGGGATCGAACCCCACATCAGTCTCCCTGCTCAGCGGGGAGCCTGCTTCTCCCTCTCCCTCTGCTCCTCCCCCTGCTTGTGCTCTCTCTCTCAAATAAATAAATAAAATCTTTTTAAAAAAACCCAGACATGGGGCACCTGAGTGGCTCAGTGAGTTAAGGCCTCTGCCTTCTGCTCAGGTCATGATCCCAGGGTCCTGGGATCGAGCCCTACATCAGGCTCTCTGCTCTGCAGAGATCCTGCTTCCTCCTCTCTCTCTGCCTGCCTCTCTGCCTACTTGTGATCTCTGTCTGTCAAATAAATAAATAAATCTTAAAAAAAAAACCCAGACAATAATATTGAAGTTCTTGAGAAGATACCCCTTAATCAGCATCAAACTACATGCTAGTCTAAGGAACAAATAGGAACTTTGAGAGAAAAAAACATAGCAGTAATAGAGTGAAGCAGATACATGATTTAACTTTCTAAATTTACCAGCATGAATGACACGCCACTCTTGTAAAGAATCTATTTTCAAATTACTCATTAACGTTTTTGCACAGTAAGTTTTTAATAATATATCATACCTACTATACATACCATGATCACATAGATGGACATAAGGGAGCATGGGCTCTTGGTAATTTTTATTTTTAAATTTTATTAATTTATTTGAGAGAGAAAAAGCATGAGATGGGGGAGGGTCAGAGGGAGAAGCAGACTCCCCACTGAGCAAAGAGCCAGATGTGGGACTTGATCCTGGACTCTGGGATCTGAGCTGAAGGCAGACACTTAACCTACTGAGCCACCCAGGCATCTAGGCCTTTGGTGATTTTTATTAAAACTCCAAATCAGGGGCACCTGGTGGCTCAGTGGGTTAAACCTCTGCCTTTAGCTCAGCTCATGATCTCAGGCTCCTAGGGTTGAGTCCTGCATTGGGCTCTCTGCTCAGCAGGGAGCCTGCTTCCCCCTCTCTTTCTGCCTACTTGTGATCTCTCTCTCTCTCTGTCAAATAAATAAAATCTTTTTAAAAAATGGGACGCCTGGGTGGCTCAGTTGGTTAAGCAGCTGCCTTCAGCTCAGGTCATGACCCCACGTCCTGGGATCGAGTCCCACATCGGGCTCCTTGCTTGGCAGGGAGCCTGCTTCTCCCTCTGCCTCTGCCTGCCACTCTGTCTGCCTGTGCTCACTCTCACTCCTTTCTCTCTGACAAATAAATTAAAAAATCTTTTTAAAAAATCTTTTTAAAAAATAAAAAAATAAAACTTCAAATCACACTGCACAGAGTGTCGGTTGAAAAGGAGATTCAGAGAGACAAGAAGAAGGTAGTGTCAAAGAAACTAAGGGAGGTAAAATTTTAAGGTAGAAAAGTGGATAATACCAAATGCTGCAGAAGTCAATGAGCTATTCACCCTTACTAGAATATGTCCATGAGATTTGGCTTTTAAGAGATAGTTGGTGACCTTATTGAGTACTTTTTTGGATCGCTATGGTTCAGAAGCCAGTTTATAATGGGTTAAGTAGTAAGGTAAAGTTAAGTAGTAAGTAAGTAAGAAAGTAAGTAGTAAGGTAAAGAAAGTGATTAAAAGCTTTGATTACATTAAAAGGAAAACCTTTTAAATAACGGGGATGCCTGGGTGGTTCAGTCAGTTAAGCATCTGCTTTTGGCTCAGTTCATGATCCCAGGGTCCTGGGATCAAGCCCCGAGTGGGGCTCCCTGCTCAGCAGGGAAGTCTGCTTCTCCCTCTCCCTCTGCCTGTGCAGCTTCCCCTGCTTGTGCTCCCTTGTGCACTCTTTATCTCTCAAGTACATAAATTCCTTGGCGGGGGGAGCCTTTTAAAATAACAGAAAATGCCAAAACACCATAAACAAAGTAAAAAGGCCAAACTTAGTGGAAAATTCTTCCTGTTTTCAGAGACGTTTGGATTTGGAAGTCATAGACAAGGGATTGAGGACCTGTACAACCTCTCTGGAAAGCAACATGACACGATATAGTAAAGTTGAAGATGTCCTCACTTTTCTACCATGTAATTCCATTCTGAGTGCAAAAGGACTCGCATGAGAATGTTCATTACAATATTGCTCATAGTGGTGAAAAACTAGAAGCACAAATGTTCATTAGTAAGTGAATGGGTAAATAAATTGTGGTATAGTCATATGAAGGAATTCTTTATGAATGTTCATTTAAAATGAATGAACTACAATTATACACATAAACGGGAAAATCACATTAGGAAGAAGCAAAAAAACCAAACTGTGAGATGTGCTTGTGATATGCCACATATTCATATGATACCACTGACATAGAGCTAAACCACTCCAAAACTAGTTACCTAAAACGACATTCATTGTATCTGCTCAAAAATTTTGGAGACAGTTTGGGCTAAACTCAGCTGGGCATTTCTTCTGTTGGTCTTGCCTGGGCTCACTCAGGCTATGGTATTCAGGTTGGTGGGGGCCAGATGACTTAAGATGACCTCACTCACTAAGGCTCGAAGCTGGCAGGCTTCTAGCCAGGGTGCCTAGATTTTCTTCCATGTGGCCTCTCTAGAAAGTTTGTACCTCTTCATATGATGGCCAGCTTCAATGTACAAACAATCTTCAAGCTTCTGCGTGTATCCCATTTATAGTTATCCCATTGGCCAAAGTAAATCCCATAGCCAAATCCAGAGTCAGTGTGGGAGGAGACTACCCAAGGGTGTGGATTCAGGGAGGCAGGATTCATTGGTGGTTATTGGTTCCACATCTCCCATGACTACATATTTTTTAGGGATATATACATATATAGTATCAATAACAAAACATGTGTGGAAATAAGAAATACCAAAGTCTGAATAGTGGTTACCTCTGGAGAGGGAAGGAGAGAAATAGAGAAGTGATAGCTACACATGATACTTAAACTATAACAGTAATGTGGGGCGCCTGGTTGGGTCAGTGGGTTAAAGCCTCTGCCTTCGGCTCAGGTCATGATCCCGGGGTCTTGGGATCGAGCCCTGCATCGGGCTCTCTGCTCAGCAGGGAGTCTGCTTCCCCCTCTCTCTCTGCTTGCCTCTCTGCCTACTTGTAATCTCCATCTGTCAAATAAATAAGTAAAATCTTTTTTTTTAAGGTTTTATTTATTTATTTGACAGAGAGAGTTTACAAGTAGGCAGAGAGGCAGGCAGAGAGAGAGAGGAGGAAGCAGGCTCCCCGCGGAGCAGAGAGCCCAATGTGGGACTCGATCCCAGGCCCCTGAGATCATGACCTGAGCTGAAGGCAGTGGCTCAACCCACTGAGCCACCCAGGCGCCCCAATAAGTAAAATCTTTTAAAAAAAACTATAACAGTAATGTTTCACTTCTTTAAAAAATAGGAAAGAAATTATTTTAGACAGAGCAGGGGCTGGAGGGGATCGTTAGGGAGAGGGAGAGAGAGAATCTCAAGCAGACTCCCCCATGATTCTGAAATCATGACCTGAGCCAAAATAAGAGACACTTAACAAACTTAAATGACGAAGCTACCCAGGCGCCCCATTATATTATTACTTTTGTTGTTTGCTTAAAATATTTCCCAGTTTACAAGAAGTGACTGTGAGGTGCAGAAGTGCAAACTAATCTTTGAAGACGTTTGGCAAAGGGAAGGGGCAATAGGGAAAGTACACAGTAGCTACACAAGAAAATGTGGTTGGCAGAATACTTTTTTTTAAGATGGGCAAAGTCTTTTTTTTTTTTTTAAAGATTTTATTTATTTATTTGACAGACAGTTCACACAGGCAGAGAGGCAGGCAGAGAGAGAGGAGGAAGCAGGCTCCCCGCTGAGCAGAGAGCCCGATGTGGGGCTCGATCCCAGGACCTGGGATCATGACCTGAGCCGAAGGCAGAGGCTTTAACCAACTGAGCCACTCAGGCGCCCCAAAGATGGGCAAAGTCTTGAGAGCATTAATAGGTTGAAGAGAAGTTGATTAGGCTGCTGAAAGAGAAAGTTAGTTCAAGAAGTATTCTTGGGGTGCCTTGCTGGCTCAGTCGGAAGAACATGCGACTTGATCTCAAGGTTGTGAGTCTGAGTCTCATGTTGGGTGTAGAGATTACTTAAATAAGTAAACTTGAAAAAAAGAAGTACTCTTGACTTGTATCAAAAAGACAAGAGATAGCAAGCATCGAGAGGATGTGAAGAAAAGAGAAGTCTTATACACTGTTGCTGGGAATATAAGCTATTATGGAAAACAGTATGAGGATTCTTCAAAAAATTAAAAATAGAACTATGATATGATCCAGCAATCCCACTCCTGTGTCTGTAGCCAAAGGAAATGAAATTAGGATATGTGCACTTCCATGTTCATTGTAGCATTATTCATAGTAGCTAAGAAATAAGCTAAGTATCCGTCAACAGATCTGATGGATAAAGGAGATGTGGTATACAATGAAATATTCAGCACGAGAAGGAAGGAAACCCTGCCATTTGTAATATTATGCTAAGTATAAGCCAGATAGAGAAAGGCAAATACTGTATGATCTCACATATATAGAATCATAAAAAGAAAATTGAACTTCTAGAGACAGAGAGTAGAATGGTGATTAAGTAGAATGGTGATTACCAGGGGCTAAGAGGTGGGAGAGATGGGGACATGCTCCTCAAAGCATACAAGCATTCAGTTACAAAATGAATAAGTTCTGGGGATCTAACATATAGTATCACAACTATGGTTAATAATACTGTATTGTATACTTGAAATTTGTTAAGAGAGTAGATCTTAAGCCTTTTCACCACACCAAAAAAGAAAAGGTAGCTATAGGAAGTGATAGTTGCATTAAATAACCTCATTGTACTAATCATTTCACAAAGTGTGCATGTATCAAATTGTCATGTTGTACACTTTAAATATATACAATTTTACTTGTCATGCTTCAATAAAGGTGGATTTTAAAAAGAGTAATTTAGGGGCACCTGGCTAGCTCTGTTAGAAGGGCATGTGACTCTTGATCTTGAGGTGGTAACTTTGAGCCCTGCATTGGGTGTAGGGATTACGAAAAATAAATAAATAAACTTTTTTAAAAAGAATATTTTAGTTAGAATTCACCTTAAAATAAAAAATTTTAATTGCTCAAACATTTCAAATTGACTACAAGGATGACATTTTACCAGAACCAATTTACTAATAATATATAAAACATCAAATGTGCCACTAAGTAATATATAGAATTGTTGAATCATTATGGAGTCAGACGCGCTACCATTGCACCACGAGGTCACAAGAATTGTTGAATCATTATATTGTACACCTGAAACTAATATAACACTATGTTAATTGTTAATTGTACTGGAATTAAAAAGTAAAAATTTAAAAAATCATATATGCAAAGACACCTTTTTAACACAAAAGACTTCGTATAATATGTCTGTTACATATTTTTATTTTTTATTTTATTATTTTTTAAAGATTTTATGTATTTATTTGACAGACAGAGATCACAAGTAGGCAGAGAGAGAGGAGGAAGCAGGCTCCCTGCTGAGCAGAGAGCCTAGTGCGGGGCTTGATCCCAGGACCCTGGGATCATGACCTCAGCAGAAGGCAGAGGCTTAACCCACTGAGCCACCCAGGTGCCCCTGTTAAATATTTTTTAAAAGATTTTATTTATTTATTTGTCAGAGAGAGACAGAGCCCACGAGCAGGGGGAAGGCAGGCAGAGGGAGAAGTATGCTTCCTGCTGAGAAAGGAACCCAATGCAGGACTCAATCCCAGGACTCTGGGATCATGACCTGAGCCAAAGGCAGACGCTTAACCTACTGAGCCACTCGGGCGCCCCTTATGTAGTATCTCTTAAAATTTCTTCTCTTTCATTTCTGATTTTATTTAAGTCCTCTTTCCTTTTTTTCTGTGTTGGTGTAGCTAAAGTCTGTCGGGTTTTTTTGTCTTTTGAAAAAACCAGCTCTTAATTTTATTTATTGTTTCTACTGTTTTCTGGTCTTTCATTTATTTCTGCTCTTAGTTATTTTCTTTCTTCTGATACGTTTGGGCTTATTCTTTTTTCCCCTAGGTCCTTGAGGTGTGAAGTTAGGTGGTTTATTTGAGATCCCTTTTTGTTCTTAATGTAGGCATTTACTTCTTTTTTTTTTTTAAAGATTTTATTTATTTATTTGACAGAGACACGGACAGAGAGGGAACACAAAGAGGGAAAGTGGGAGAGGAGGAAGCAGGCTACCCACCTAACAGGGAGCTTGATGTGGGCCTTGATACCAGGGCTCTGGGATCATGACCTGAGCTGAAGGCAGCCGCTTATCAGCTGAGCCCACCCAGGTGCCTGTAGGCATTTGTTCCTATAAACATCTCTCCTAGAAGTCCTTTTGTAGTATTCCATAGGTTTTGATACATTGTGCTTCCATTTTTTTCCAAGATATTTCTTGATCACTTTTTCTTTTTTCTCTGAGCCATTGGTTATTCCACAGTGTGTTGTTTCATTTTCACATATTTGTGCATTTTCCAGCTTTCCTCCTTTTATTGGTTCCTTTTTTCATACCATTGTGGTCAGAAAAGATACTTGGTATGATTTCAGTTTTCTTAAATTAGCTAAGACTTGCTTTGTGACCTTTCATATGATTTGTCCTAGAGAATGTTCCATGTGCACTTGAGAAAAACGTGTATTCTGCTACTTTTGGATGGAATGTTCTATATGTGTCTCTTAGGTCCACTTGGTCTAAAGTAGCTGTAAGGCCAGCATTTCTTTGTTGATTTTCTGTCTTTATGATCTGCCCATTGTTGATGATAGGATATTGAAGTCTCCTACTACTATTTTTTGTCTATTTCTCTCTTTAGATTTCTTAGTATTGGTTTAATATATTTAGGTGCTTTGATGTTTGGTGCATATACATTTACGATTATTTTATCTTGCTGATATATTTACCACCTTATCATAACACAACCATATTTGTCTCTTGTTACTGTTTTTTTTTGGCTTTAAGTCCATTTTCTTTCTTTCTTTTTTTTTACAGAGGAAGAGAGCCAGGGGAGCAGAGAGAGAGAGAGGGAGAGAGAGAGAATCCCAAGCAGGCTCCATGCCCAGCACAGAGTCTGACGTGGGGCTCTGTCTCACGACCCTGAGATCATGACCCAAGCTGAAATTAACAATCAGGCACTGAACTGACTGAACCACCCAGACACCACTTTAAGACTGTTTTCTGATATAAGTATAGTTTCCCTTGCTTTCTTTTAGTTTCTCTTTGCATTGTTTATCTTTTTCTATCCCTTCACTATGAGCCCATGTGTGTCCTTCAAGCTGAAGTGAGTGTCTTTCAGGTAGCTATAGTTGGGTCTTGTTTTTTTTAATCCATCTAGCCACTCTATGTCTTTTGATTGGATATTCAATCCATTTACATTTAGAGTAATTAGTAATAGGTAAGGGCTCTGTAAAAAACCCACTGATAGCCTTATGGGGTTTCCTTTGTATGAGAATTTTTTTTTCTCCTCTTGCTGCTTTTAAAATTCTCTCTTTTTCTTGATTTTAGACAGTTTTATTATTATGTTTCTTGGAGAAGTTCATTTTGAATTGAAATTTTGGTCTGACCAATTAACTCCATGAACTTAGATGTCCAAAACTCTTCCCAGGTTTGGGTAGTTCTCAGCCATTATTTCTTTAAATAAGTTTTCCACCCCTTTCTCCCTCTCTTTTCCTCCTGGGACTCCAGTGATGCATACATTACTTCTCTTGATTGTGTTCCATAACTCCTGTAGGCTTTCTTTATTCATTTTGAAACTTTTTTCTTTTTTGCTCTTCTGACTGGGCACTTTGACTTGGTCTGTCTTCTAGCTCATTGATTCTTTCTTTTCTTTGTTCAGGTCTGCTCTTGGAGCTCTCTATTAAGTCCTTCAGTTATTCTTCAGGTCCAAAATTTCTGGGTGTTTTTTTTTTGTTGTTGTTGTTGTTGTTGCTGTTGTTGTTTTTTGTTTGTTTTCTTTTGTTTTTTACTATTTAAAAATTTATTTAGGGCACCTGGGTGGCTCAGTCAGGTAAGCATCTGACTCTTGATTTTGGCTCAGTTCATGATCTCAGGGTCCTGGGATCAAGCCCATGTCAGGTTCTACACTCAGTGGGGAGTGTGCTTAAGGATTCTCTCCCTCTCCTTCTGCCCCTCTTCATGCTTGCATTCTCTCTCTCTCTAAAACAAATAAATGAATATTTTAAAAGTTTATTTATTTTTTGATAATCTCTACACCCAGCATGGAAGTCAAACTCACAACACTAAGATCCAGAGTCACATGCTCTACTGAGTTAGCCAGCCAGGCACCCCCAAAATTTCTGGATTTTTTTTTAAAAGATTTTGTTTATTTATTTATTTGACAGACAGAGATCACAAGTAGGCAGAGAGACAGGCAGAGAGAGAGGAGGAAGCAGGCTCCCTGCCGAGCAGAGAGCCCGACTTGGGGTTCAATCCCAGGACTCTGGGATCATGACCCGAGCCGAAGGCAGAGGCTTTAACCCACTGAGCCACCCAGGTGCCCCAAATTTCTGGATTTTTAAATACTTTACTTATTTTTGTTGAATTTCTCATTTTGTTCTTATAATGTTTTCTGATATTACTTTTTTAAAAAAAGATTTTATTTATTTGAGAGAGAGAGCATGTGAGTCTGGGAAGGGGCAAAGGCAGAGAATCTTAGGCAGACTCGGTGCTGAGCACAGAGCCCAATCCAGGCCAAACCCCGTAACCCTGAGATCATGACCTGAGCTGAAACCAAGAGTCAGAAGCCAACTGACTGTACCATCCAGGAACCCCTGTTTTCTGATATTGTTAATTGTTTACCTGTGTTGCCTTGTAATGCTCTGAGCATCTTGAGAACAATTCCTGGAATTCTTTGTTGGATAATTCCTGTATCTGCATTTCTGTGGGGCCAGTCACTGGAGATTTATTGTATTCCTTTGGTGAGATCATGCTTTCCTGTTTTCTTTGTGATCCCTGTAGCCTTGTGTAGGTACCTGCACATTTAAAGAATCAGTCACCCCCTTATAGACATTATGGACTGTCTTTGGTAAGGGAATCCTTTTACCTGGGGATGGCTGCCCACTTGAGTGTACTATGGCTCCAGATCTAATGGTGGAGGGCACCAAGTGCATGGACATATGTCGGCCCTGGATCCAGGGGGAGTGTGATGTCTCTTTGGCTCAGGCCACTGGGTTCCACAGCATGGATCATTCTGTGAGTCTTAATGGTCACTGTGCAGGGTCCACAGTGGCTGCCAGAGGTATCAGGGTCCTCAGCAGCATCTCTGTTACCCTGGCTGGGGACCAGGACATGTGTCAGTACTGGTGGTGGTTGGAGCCAGTGGTTGGGTACATTTAGTTACGAAAGTCAGCTACAGGTAACTTTGTAGTGCAAGGGACTGGGTGCAGACTCACATGTAGTGGTGGAGACCAGGCACACAACCAAGGCTGGGGCCAATTATGGGCTCTCTGGCAGCTGCAGGGGTCCTGGCTTTCTCATGGCTGCACAGTGCTTCCCAGGCATGTGCACTACTGTGGAGGCCAGCGATAGTTGTCAGGCCGGCAGTGTGCAAGTGCACAGCTGGAGGGGCTAGACCCAAGTGTGCACATGGCAGTGGGGGTCAGCTGTGGGGGGTCTTGGCTGGTGTCTTGTACTTAGATAGCTGCAGAGGCCTGTGCTGACTGCCAGTGTTGTTCCCAGGCTTTGGTGGAAAAGGAGAGTGGGGAAGGACTTAGGTAGCTCAGATCAGTGAGTATGAAGACCCATGGGACCAAAGATGGTAAAATTTGTAAGCAGTCCATAGTAGCTGTGTTGGCTGTTAGTTTCGTGGTGAATCTCCTGTGGTTTTCTGCAAAGCAGGTCGTCGTGAACCATGATTATTTCCACTGTGTGACTGCTTAGGTAATCCCTGCTTTTCTTCCTTGCTCCTAGTCATCTCTTTATGTCTCAGATTTGCTGGTCTGGGCCCAAGAGGCTGGGCAAACTCTTCACTCACTCCACTCTTCCTTACTTGGTAAGGGGGACTCTTTCTAGCCAGGAAGTTCTTTCTTGGTGCTGAGCAAAGCTAGCTTGAGGAATGGGATGATACAGGCAAAATGAAGCAGTCTTTTTTCCTTTCTTGTATGATTATTTTCAAGTTTTTGTTTCACTGTGTTGCTAAAGTTGGAATGGATTCCAGAGCTCTCCTAGAGCTTTTTCTGTTGATGGATAGCCCTTTAATTGTTGATATTTGCTGGGGGACAGAGGCCAGGATCTCCTGTATTGCCATTTTGGTGACATCCTTGATAAGTGTTATTGCTTGGGGTTTTTTCCTATGAGAGCAGTTGTCATGTTTATTTTAAAATTTTTAGAAAATAGAGGTAAACAAACAAAAAAGAAATGAAAACTGGTAACCCAACTCCCCAGAGATAATCAATATTAATATTTTAGTGTATGTTCTTCTAGTCTTTTCTTCTATGTGCAATGGCTGTGCATCTAGCCAACCCCCATCACCATTTCTGCAAGACTTTCTTTTGTCAGGTTCCAAATGGTCCCACTCAGGTTTCTGTATTACTTATTTGACAAGCCACACAGTGCACTGATTGGAGTACTGTTATTTCTTCTGGGAATCACCAGGGAGCCTCACATTTTCATTTTCTATACATTCTAGATTTAAAAGCATATTACTAACCATCTGTTCCAGAGATTCTAATTTTTTTCTTGCTACTGCACATGAATATCTTATAATTCTCACTGAGAATTGATTAGCAAATAGATATTGTCAGGTGAAATGATTAGGGCTATAATGAGTATGTTGGAAGCTAAAAGCTTGGAAAAAGAATTAATCATTGAAATTTTAATAACACTTGTCACCTAAGAGATAAGATTAGCCATCTGTAGAAGTGGTTTACAAGTATGTTGCTAACACAAACATGGGAACAATCAGATTAATCAAGGTACAACTTTAGAAGTGGGAGATAACTAAAGCAAGCATTTTTGTAAACATTTTTATAGGATTTCAAGATTACCACAGTATTTTCTGCATGCCTTTTAGTTTTTCACAACAAAATATGTAGAGGGGCGCCTGGGTGGCTCAGTTGTTAAGCATCTGCCTTCTGCTCAAGTCATGATCTCAGGGTCTGGGGATCAAGCCCTGCATCAGGCTCTGTGCTCAACGGGGAGTCTGCTTCTCTCCCCCACCCCTCTCCCAGATCATGCTCTTTCTTTCTCTCTCTCTCTCTAATAAATAAAGTCAGGGAAAAAAAAAACATGTAGACATAGTTCCATATATATATATATATATATATATATATATATATATATATATATATAACTTGTCTTATTTTTTTAATTGCCATGAGATGTACATAGCTGAATTTACCATTTTAACTATTTCTCAGTGTACAGTTCAGTGGCATTAATTACATCCACACTGTGGTACAACCATTACCACTATCCATCTCCAGAACTTTTTGTCATCCCAAACTAATACTCTGTACCCATTAAACAGTAATTCCCCTTTCCTCCTTCAGCCCCTGGAAACCTTTTCTACTTTTTGTCTCTATGAATTTGATAACTCTAGGTATCTCATATAAGTGGAATCATACAATATCTGTCCTCATGTCTTCACATCTCATCCACATTGTAGCATATATCAGAATTCACTTAATTTTAAGGCTAGCTGATATTCCACTGTATGTATACGCTACATTTTGTTTATCCATTCATCTGTTGATGGGCATTGGAATGGTTTCCACATTTTGACTGTTGAGAAGAGGACTGCTGTGAACATAAATGTACAAATATGTGTTCAAGTTCCTGTTTTCAGTTCTTTTGGGTATATATGTGGAAGTGGAATTGCTGGATCAATGTTTAATTTTTTTAAGATTTTATTTATTTATTTGCAGACAGAGATCACAAGTAGGCAGAGAGGCAGAAAGACAGAGGTGGGGGAGGGAAGCAAGCGAGCAGAGAGCCTGATGAAGGGCTTGATTCCAGGACCCTGGGATCATGACCTGAGCCAAAGGCAGAGGCTGAATGTGATGTCCTGGGTAAAAGGAACTCAGGCAAATTAGCATTTAGTGTGAGAATTTTTTTTTATCTGGCTTAGGGATTAGGCTGGTTTTACTGTTTACTGTAGCTGTGTCAGAGGTGAAATTGCCACTGGTGCCCTTGTTTTTGCCACCCCTGTTGTCTTTGGATTTCCCTAGAAAATTCTTTTTAAATAAGGTCTGAGATATATAGTTCTTTCCGTTGTCATCTTGTTATTATACAGGAATCTTATTAATGTGGTGTCATGGTGTTGGAGGAGGATTCTCTATTCCTGTGGTTAGTTCTCAGTCTTTTAGTGAACCTGTATTCCTGAGCTGTGACCTTTAACAAGTGCTTTCCATTCTACCACATCTCCCAACTTAGGTGAGATAGGAAAACTAGAAGGGGCTGGAGATGGCTATTTCTATTCCTCCAGATTGGCTAAGCTCTGGTCAAATAGATTATCTTTAGTGTAGGGTTTTTTTGTTTGTTTGTTTGTTTGTTTGTTTAAGGAGAACAGAATATTCTGGGCATATTTCAAAATGGTTCCCCTCCACCACCATCACAATTTTGAGGTACTTTTTCTCTAGTCTTCACACTGAGAACTTAGTAGGGCTCATGTAGGTAAAACTCATGAAAGTGTTGGGCCTCCCTAAGATTGGGCCCTCCCTCTGGATTTTTTTTTAACTCTTACGCTTCTCCACACAGACTTTCCAGCAGTTGGTCTGTTACAGACCAAATTTCCTATTCTAATACTAGCTCCAGGGGTGGGCTTCTATTCTCAAAAGCCATGATTCTCTTGTATTCACCTGTCTCTCTACTTTGGGAGGCAGTCATTTGCCCTGTGACTTCAATTCTCTGATGAACCTAAGAATAGTTGTTGATTTTCAGTTTCTTCAGCATTTTTTTGTGTGTATGAAGATAAGACTGATGACCTTCTGAGCTCTTTATATTTTGGACCTGATGTTTTTCAAAATAAGTTTGTTCATGTTTTTTCCTTGTGTTCATTTTTTTACTGTAGAGAAGATTAGGATGGCATCTAAGATTCTTTCCAATACTAAGATTTTTTATGTGATAAAAGATTTCAATCAGTAGTTAGTCCTACAGGGTTACACTTTTGCTAAATGCATTCCTGTATCTCAACTGGTTAGATCTACTACACTTTTATTTTCCAAGCTGTGTTGTAATGAAGCGTATATCTCATTTATACTTAGTTTATTCTTAATGCTTTCCTGCAACCTCTTACAGGTCTGATTTCTTCTTTTCTTTTTGTGGTTGCAAAATACACATACCATGAAATTTACCCATTTTAACTGTTTTAAAATGTGCAACTCAGTGATATTAAGTATATTCATGATGTTGTGCAACCATCACCTCTATCTTTGTCATCACTCCGAATGGAAAATCTGTACCCATCAGGCAATTATTCCCCCACCATTTCCCCCTCCCCTCAGACCTTCGTAACCCCTAATCTGCTTTCTATCTCTGGATTGACCTATTCTAGATAACTCATATAAATGGAATCATACAATATGTGATCTTTTGTCTCTGACTTCTTTCACTTAGATGTTTTCTCTTTTTCCCTCCAGCTTTATAGAGGTGTGATTGGCAAACGTATATACTTAATGTGTACAATGTGATGTTTTGATATATGTATACATGATATTATATACATTGTGAAATGATTACCTTAATGTTTTTAAGGCTCATCCACACTGTGTGGCATGTATTGGTACTTCATTACTTTTTATGTCTGAATGATGCTCCTTCATATAGTTACTCCACAATTTGTTTACCCATTCACTCATTGATGGACATTTGGGTTGTTTCCACCCTTTGGCTATTGTAAATAGTACTGCTATAAACATATGTGTTTAAAGATTTGTTTGAACAAATGTTTGTAATTCTTTTGAGTAGGTATCTAGGAATGGAATTGCTTGGTCATGTAGTAATTCTGTTTAATTTGTTGAGGAATTGCCAAACTATCTTCCACTGTTCCCCACAGAAGCTGTACCATTTTGTATTTCTACCAACAACATGTGAGGATTTGAGTTTCTCCATTATCCTCACTAACACTTGTCATTATCTGTTTTAGTCATAACCATACTTGTGGTTGTGATTGGCATTTCCCTAATGATTGGTGATGGTTAACATCTTTTCACGTGGTTGTTGGCCATTTGGATATCTTCTTTGGAGAAATGTCTTTTGAAATCTTTGCCCTTTAGCTTTGCGCAGTGGCAGTATCGTAGCCAATGAGGTTTATCCAAGGTGCAATTATTGCTAATTGAAATCTTTGCCCTTTTATTTATTTTTTTAAGATTTTATTTATTTGACAGATAGAGATCACAAGTAGGCAGAGAGGCAAGCAGAGAGAGAGAGAGAGAGAGAGAGAGAGGAGGAAGCAGGCTCCCTGCCTAGCAGAGAGCCCAATGGGGGACTTGATCCCAGGACCCTGAGATCATGACCTGAGCTGAAGGCAGAGGCTTAACCCACTGAGCCACCCAGGCAGTCCAAGATTTTATTTATTTATTTGACAGAGAGAGAGACCACAAGTAGGCGGAGAGGCAGGCAGAGAGAGAGGAGGATGAAGCAGGCTCCCTGCCTAGCAGAGAGCCCGATGTGGGACTCGAGCCCAGGACCCCGGGATCATAACCTGAGCCAAAGGCGGAGGCTTAACCACTGAGCCACCCAGGTGCCCCGAAATCTTTGCCCTTTTAAAATTGGTTTATATTTTATTATGAAGTTGTAGGAGTTCTTTATATGTTGTATATATGCCCACAACTGTATATCAGATATATGATTTGCAAATTTTTTCTTCTATTCAGAGGGTTGTGTTTTCAATATCTTTTTTTTTAAGATTTTTTAAAAATTTATTTATCAGAGAGAGAGAGAGGGAGAGCGAGCGCACACAGGCAGACAGAATGGCAGGCAGAGGCAGAGGGAGAAGCAGGCTCCCTGCCGAGCAAGGAGCCTGATGCAGGACTCGATCCCAGGACGCTGGGATCATGACCTGAGCTGAAGGCAGCTGCTTAACCAACTGAGCCACCCAGGCATCCCGTGTTTCCAATATCTTGATGTCTTTTTTAAAATAACAACTTTATTGATACATAAATCACATACTATACAACTTACCCATTTAAGGTATACAATTGATTTTTTAAAAGATTTTATTTATTTATTTGAAAAAGAGAGTGAGCAATAGAGAGAGAGCTCATGAGAAGGGGCAGCGGGAGAGGGAGAAGCACACTCCCCCACTGAGCAGGGAGCCAGACACAGGGCTTGATTCCAAGCCCTTGGAATCATGACCTGACTTGAAGGCAATGCTTAACTGACTGAGCCACCCAGGCACCCTGTACAATTAATTGGTTTCTAGTATATTCACAGTTCCACAACTATCACCACAATTACTTTTTGAATATTTTTATTATTCCAAAAGTAACCCCCATACCCATTTGCAATGACTCCTCACTGTTGTTTTCTTCTGAAGATTTTACTTGATGTGTTTGTCGTTGACCTTGAGAACTGCTGAGCTATGTAGTCAGCCTTGAGAGCTTATGGTAAAGTTTCCTGCTCTGTAATATAGAGAATATAGCTTTCCTGATATAAATGGCTTTAGAGTGTTTAGAAATTATCCCCCTGAAATATTACTTTATACAAACAATAACCACCTTGAAATTATATTTCATAAGAGATCCATACCCTCATGAATGCCATCAGAGACCAAATACCTACACCCTAGAGTCATTTTCAGAGAGCCCATTCATTTCAAGTGGATTGTTTTATAGAAGGATTATACTAATTGATTTCTCGTGCTTCTTCCAACCCTGAAATCCCTTCGAGAAAGTAGCAAAAGGAAATGAGGTAGGAAACTCCTTATTTCTAAATTTAGTATTCACTGTTCCTAAGTTGGAGTTACCTACATCTCAGCTTAAAGGGAGATCAGAAATGAGTCAGTAGGCTGCTTTAGACTGAGCCTTAAAGATGCCATTAACCTTGTGGCATTTCTAAGACCAGGGTCTGATCTCTTATTTTGTAGGTCCAGAAACCTAGTTTTGTCAGTTCATCCAAAGATGATCAGGTTAAGAACTAACTTGAATTCTGTGGCCAACAGATCAGAGATACCACTGTATTGGGCACCTGGGTGGCTCAGTGGGTTAAAAGCCTCTGCCTTGGGGCGCCTGGGTGTCTCAGAGGGTTGAGGCCTCTGCCTTCAGCTTAGGTCATGATCCCAGGGTCCTGGGATCGAGCCCCGCATCGGGCTCTCTGCTCCGCGGGGAGCCTGCTTCCTCCTCTCTCTGCCTGCCTGTCTGCTTACTTGTGATTTCTCTCTGTTAAATAAATAAAATCTTAAAAAAAAGAAAGAAAGAAAGAAAGAAACATGGATGCTGAGAGTTTAAAAATAAAAAGCCTCTGGGGCGCCTGGGTGGCTCAGTGGGTTAAGCCGCTGCCTTCGGCTCAGGTCATGATCTCAGGGTCCTGGGATCGAGTCCCACATCGGGCTCTCTGCTCAGCAGGGAGCCTGCTTCCCTCTCTCTCTCTCTCTCTCTCTCTCTCTGCCAGCCTCTCTGCTTACCTGTGATCTCTCTCTGTCAAATAAATAAATAAAATATTTAAAAAAAAAAAAGCCTCTGCCTTCAGCTTGGGTCATGATCTCAGGGTTCTGACATCGAGGCCTGCATTGGGCTCACTGCTTGGCAGGGAGCCTGCTTCCCTCTCTCTCTCTCTCTGCCTGCCTCTCTGCCTACTTGTGATCTCTGTCTGTCAAACAAACTTTTAAAAAAAGAAATACCACTGTATTAATTTTTTTTCTTAAATGTATATAGCATTTTTTAAAAGATTACTTATTTTTAGAGGAGAGCCTGAGCAAGCATGGGAGGAGAGACATAAGGAGAGAGTCTTAAGCTAACACCTCACAGAGCAGAGTCCAATGTGGGGTTTGTTCTCATGACACTGAGATCATGACCTGAACCAAAATCGAGAGTTGGATGCTTTTTTTAAAAATTTTTCTATTTTTTAAGATTGTTTATTTGAGAAATAAATTGTTTATTTGAGAAAAAAAATCTTTTTTTAAAGATTTTTTTTTAAATTTTTTAAGATTGTTTATTTGAGAGAGAGAGCACCAGCGGGGCGAGGGGTACCTGAGTGTCAGTTAAACATCCAACTCTTGACCCACCCCGGTGTCCCTACACTACATTTTCTTTATCCATTCATTCATTCACTGATACTTGACTTGCTTCCACCTTCTGGCTATGGTGGATAATGCTGCTTTGAAGATGAGTGTACAAATATCTGTTCAAGTCCCTGCTTTCAGTTTGTTTGGGTACCTACCCAGGAGTAGAATTGCTATTTTGTATTTTTAATCGTATTTTACATTTTGTTTTTCAACTCACTTTTTTTCTTTAAATGTGTTACTTTTAATTAGAAAAAAGTTACTTAAAAAGGGAAGATTAAAATGCTGTATACCTTTAGAGCATGTGACTCTTGATCTTGGGGTCCTGAGTTTGAACCCCATGTTAGAGGATAGAGATTACTTTTAAAGAATGTTAGGAATGGGATGCCTGGAAGGCTCAGACCATTAAGCCTCTGCCTTTGGCTCAGGTCATGATCCCAGGGTCCTGGGATGGAGTCCTGCATCAGGCTCTCTGCTCAGCAGGGACCCTGCTTCCTTCTCTCTCTCTGCCTGCCTCTCTGCCTACTTGTGATCTCTGTCTGTCAAATAAATAAATAAAACCTTTAAAAAAATAAAAAGAAGTCACTGTTCACTGATGACTAATGACTTCAGTTTTGAACATGTCGAGTTGGAGGTGCTGGCAAGGCACATGGATTCTTGCAGGCAGTTATAAACTTGGTTCTGAAACTCAGAGAGATTGAGGGTAGAAATAAATAGTTGTTCATATAAGTGAGACTGTGACTACGTCAATGGGTAAGTTTGCTAAAGGAAAGAAAGACAGAATAAGAAGAAATTCAGAATCATCAATCTATGTACTAAGAATGAGGCTCCACCCTAGGCCCACATTCTTAAAATGCGGCCCCTCTCCATTATCTGGTATACTTATTTAAAATACACAATCCCAGGGTGCCTGGGTCACTCAGTAGTTAAGTATCTGCCTTTGGCTCAGGTCATGATCCCAGGACAGTGGGATAGAGCCCCACATCAGGCTACCAGCTCAGTGGGAAGCGTGTTTCTCCCTCTCCTTCTCCCCCTGCTTGTGTTCCCTCTCTCTCACTGTTTCTCTCTCTGTCAAATAAACTAGTAAAATCTTTAAAAAATAAATAAAGCTCCCCATGATTTTATGCACATTAATGTTTGAGAGAGCCTGCTTTAGAGAGTGAGTATAGACAGAATACTTTGAGGACTCCATTTTCCTTATTTTCTATGATAAGCATGTATCATTTTTATTTTTTTTAAAGATTTTATTTTTAAGCAATCTCTACACCCAACATGGGGCTCAAACTTACAACCTTGAGATCAAGAGTCTCATGCTCAGGATGCCTGAAGGGCTTAGTTAAGTGTCTGCCTTTGCCTCAGGTCCTTATCCCAGGGTCTGAGATGGAGTCCTGTATTGGGCTCCCTACTCAGTGGGGAGCCTGATTCTCCCTCTGCCTGTTACTCCCCCTGCTTGTGCCCCATCTCTCACTTTGTCTCATTCTGATAAATAAATAAATAAATAAAGTCTTAAAAAAAAAAAGGAAAGAAGAAGAGTCTCATGTTCTACTGACTAAGCCAGCCAGCCACCCCTAAAACATGTATCATTTTAAGTGGAAAACATCTTTTAAAATTTTGGATACTGATGTTTGGTGAACTCTCACGATCATAGTTCTTATTCCACCATATACCTTCATATTTGCCTTTTTTGTAGTTAGGCATATTTCCCTTCTCCCTTCCCCCATGTCTGCCTAATCTTGTCTTGCCTTCAGAATCAAGTGGCTAAAGGAAGAAAAGCTTAGTGAAGAGACTTAGAGTTTTGTTTTGTTTTTTTTTTGTTGTTGTTGTTTTATTTTTTGTATTGTTTTATTTGTTTTTTTTTAATCTACTACTTCTTGGTTGGTACCATTTCCCATCCCTCAAACAATAACTTAAAAAGCAATCGCTAACTTTCAATGTAAACCCTTTTATTTCGAGTTTCTTGGAAGGTCAGGGCCATACTCCCTACTCATGGGGCTATAGTCATGGGTTTCTCAAGACAAGGAGCCCCTAGAGAGCTGGAAACATTCAACCTGTAGGCAGTTATTCCTTTGTCAAGGTGCTCTAACCAAAGATCACAAATAAACCATAAAAGTTGTATTTAGTGTGAAGAGAAAAATTGGCATATAAGAGGGCTAGCTCCAAGTCTGGCCCTTTGAGGAACTGCAGCCTCTTCCCAATTATCTCTGCTTGTCCAGTCAGTGTTCCTACAGAAGTGGGGCTATCATCAGGGCCAAAGAGTGTAAATGTTTTCTGTGTAAGATTTTTATGGTAAAAGGGTGCCTGGGTGACTCAGTCGGTTAAGCGTCGGCCTTCAGCTCAGGTCATGATCTCAGGGTCCTGGGATCGAGTCCCACATCAGGCTCCCCACTCAGTGGGATGTCTGCTTGTCCCTCTCCTTCTGTCTCTGCCCCTCCCCTCTGCTTGTGTGCACTCTCTCACTCTTTCTCTCAATTAAATAAATAAAATCTGTTTAAAAAAAGATTTGTATGGTGATGGTCAATCTAGCTCTCTCCTCTCACCTGCATCTTTGTTCCTTACCACCACTAACAATCTTTTACAACTACTGTGCCTTATCTGGAAGTGAAATACCAATCTAGAGAGTTCCAAACTTCATCATAGGAATGAAACTACAGCAGAGCAATGTCCACTCTGTTTTCTCAAGTCCAGGGCACTACTTGCTGATCCCAGAGGTAGGCAGAGGCCATAATTCTTGGGTTTATTCCCCAACAGATAGTCAGAAACCAGATAGGGAAGGTAGGCAAGAAGGCTGGATCCACAGAGACTGAAGTGTGGGTGGGCAGAACAATTAACTTAGTGCCAGTTGAAGGCAGCTGGGCCTCACCTTAAACCCTTCTAATCTGTTCTGTTCCTAGCCCTGAAACCTTCATGACTCTGGCCTTTGCATTCTTTTCCAGGTGACCCGAGTGATGTCTAAAAGGAGAGAGGAAGGCTGTAGTAACATGCAAAGCAGATCTGCCTTTAGGGAATGCTTGCTCTCCTTGACTCTAGATTCCAGACTTCAATCTTTTCCATTCAACTTACATTTTATGAGTACCTATGTATGCCAGGTATTTTGTGAGAATTTAAGATAAGAAGTTGAGTAAGATTTGGGCCCTGTCCAGGAAGGGGTCATAATTTTGTGGGGAACACAGAAATATGAACAAATAATTACCACATTAGAAAGTACAAGTACTAGAATAGAGCTGTTAGAGGGGTGCTATGAGAAAATAATCCTCAAGCCAGAGTCTGATTTTTAGGTCAGATCCGATCTAAGTCTGGCCGGGTTCCTGACCCAGTCTGGAGAAGGATGTGCGGAGTCCAAAAGCTCTTAAAACAAAGGCTGTGGAACTGGGATGTGGGGGAGGCTTGCCCACCACCTCCAGAGGTGGTGAAGGGGTGGTGAGCTCAAGGGGCTCAGCAGATGTCTTCCCCTGCTTGCCACAACGTTGCTTCTGGGGGCCCTCGGGAATCTCCTTCAGTTCCCTCTTCTGGCACTATTGCAGTTGGAAAATCAAATTCAGGCACATTAACAATTTTGGAAGTTTGAGCAAAAACCCATTCGAATTGGGCAGCAACAAACTGGAGGTTTTGGGGGCCTGTGGCTTAAAGCCTAGTTGGCTGTTTGTAATTGATTGTCCTTAATGTTTGGATTTGGTAACCTTGAGGCCTTAGATTTTGGTTTGCTTATATAGGCCACCATTGGCCTTAGAGCTGCATCAGTCTAACGGCCTCCTTAATTAATTTAGCAACATACATATTTAAAGATTTATAAATATATCTGTATTATGCTAAACATGAGTACGTACTGTGGCCTCCAATTCTTATCCCTTACCATATGGATCATTTTAGCCTCTTGCCTTTGCTTCTCTGTACCCTCCCAGTCCTAACAGTGAGAAACCTGGCTCCCACAATCCATCATCTGGTTACTTAATTGCTCAATTCCAGTATATATGTATAATGGTTTCAGAATTGCTAGCATGTAGCTTCACAGGCAACAACTGTTTTTTGTTTTTTGTTTTTATGATTTCATTAAAGAGAGAGAGAGAGTGCGAGAGAGCACAAGCAGGGGGATCTGAAGAGGCAGAGGGAGAAGTAGGCTCCCCACCAAGCAGGCAGCCCGATGGGGAGCTCAATCCCAGGACCCTGGGATCATAACCTGAGCTGAAAGCAGAGGCTTAACCCACTGAGCCACCCAGGTGACTCGGGAAACAACTGTATTGACTAGAATAGAGTGCTTTACATGTAGCTGCTTTTGCCTATAATTTTCCAGACAACCTTCATTTATAAAAGTTACTTAGGTTTGTACATCTGCCCTTACCTAATTCTGTAAGGTTATTTCATGACATTTGTAATATAGTTAGATTCTTTTTTCACATTCTACATTCTGACCATTGTATCCCTTGATCCTCTAAATGACTTTTTACTTTAATTGCATGAAACTTAGTAAGTTTCACTCTTTGTGCTCTAAAGTTCTGGAAGTTTTGAAAACTGTGTAAAGTAGCCACCATTACAGTATCATGGAAAATAGTTTCACTGGACTAAAATATTCCTGGCTTCACCTAGTCCATCCTCTTCCCCAAATTCCTATAAACCATCAATATTTTTACTGTCAGTTTTGCCTCTTCTAGAATGTCACATAAGTGGAATTTGACAGTATGCAGTCTTTTTAGACTGGCTTCTCACACATAGATATATATGTTTAAGATTCATGCATACTTTTGCATGGTTTGAAAGCTCATTTCCTCTTTTCACCCAATAGCATTCCATTGTTTGGATCTACCACAGTTGGTTTATCCATTCACTTAACTGAAAAAGATCTTGGGGCACCTGGCAGGCTCAGTTGGGAGACTGTATGACTCTTGATCTCGGAGTCGTGCGTTCGAGCCCCACATTGGGTATAGAGATTACTAAAAACTAAATAAATAAACTTAAAAAAAATCTTGGTTGCTTCTAGGTTTCAGTGATTATGAATAAAGCTGCTATAAACATTCACATGCAAAAAAAAATTCCTCAGAGAAGAAATATTTGAGCTGAATATTTAAGGAAAAGGAGGAGTTCACTATGTCGAACAAGAGAGAACTGCATGAGGAAGGGCAGAGAGGAAAGAAAGAACATAGCATGTTTGGGGGGCCATCAGAAAGTTCTTTCTCCTTTTTTTTAAGCAATCTCTACACCCAACATGGGGTCAAACTCATGACCCCAAGATCAAGCGTTGCATGCTCTACCAACTGAACCACCAGGTGCCCCAGAAAGTTCTTTCTAATTGGAATGGTACATTTATGATTACAGATTAGGAAAGGCTGAATGGGACCAGAGCATAAAAACTCATGGAGTTGGGCTTTATTCTTATAGGACCAATGTTTCCAACTTCACTGAATCATAGTCTACCTTCACCATTTTTCATTTCTTAAATTTAGACAGTAATATCTTAGAAACATTGAGTTTAATATTTTCTTATAAAAATTAGAGCAAAAGTATACCCATTAAAATAAAAATATATTTATGTGTGCCAACAGTGGTACACTGTAACTGTTTAGAAAGATAATTCTGAGTACCCTCTGTAAGAGAGATTGAGGAGAGGAGTAAAACAGGGAATTATTTTAAAAGCTATTCAAGTACTGAGAGATGATATTGTCCTGAACTAAAAAAAGCCTTATTGGCAGAGGTGGTAAAGAGGGGAAGGGATTTAGAAAGAGATTTAGGAACTGGAGTAGATAGGATTTATGATTAATTAGAGGAAGATAGGGATATTTATGAACTAAAATCTGGATCTGGTGACTAATTAAGTGGAAGGATGGAAGATTACAGAAAGGATGGATCTAGAATTACTTTTAGGCCTCTTGTCTTAGGAGTGAATGATGACACCAATTCACTAAAGTAGAGAACAATAGCAAAAGCAAGTTTGAGGGAAAACATTTCCCTCAAAAGGTTTTTTAATTGCAGTTTTCTTTTAAATTACAAATATAGGGGCCCCTGGGTGGCTCAGTGGGTTAAGCCTCTGCCTTCGGCTCAGGTCATGATCTCGGGGTCCTGGGATCGAGCCCCACATCAAGCTCCCTGCTCAGTGGGGAGTCTGCTTTCCCCTCTCTCTCTGCCTGCCTCTCTGCCTACTTGTGATCTCTGTTGAATAAATAAATAAAATCTTTAAAAATAAATAAATAAATTACAATTATAGTATGTTCTTACTGTAACATGTGAAATAATCTATAAATACAAGAAGGTGGGGCTCCTGGGTGGCTCAGTGTGTTAAGCATCTGCCTTTAGCTTAGTTCGTGATCCCAGGGTCCTGGGATCAAGCCCTGTATCCCTGCCTGCTCAGAGGGGAGTTCGCTTGTCCCTCTCCCTCAGTCCCTCCCCACTCTACTCATGCTCTCTCTCTCTCTCAAATAAAGAAAGAAAATCTTTTTGAAAATACAAGAAGGTAAATAAAGTTAATAATCTCTTCCTTTTTATATCTCCCTCTCTCCCCCCACCTTATAACACTGTTTCTTGTTCTCTTTCTCTTTTTGTGTTTTTTGCGGTTACTTGAACATTTTTTAGAGTTCAATCTTGATTTTTTAATATTATTTTTGAACACACTGCTTTGTGTAGTTTTCTTAGTTGTTGATCTAGGTATTACAAAGTAAATATGTAATTTATTATAACTACTGGTATCGGTGCTTTACCACTTCAAGTGAAATATAGAGGCCTTATTTCCATTCAGATTCCTTTACTTTGCCCACTTTTAAAATATATACTTAACTATTTCTTCTATATATATTGAGCCACCACATCAGATGGTGTTATAATTTTTGCTGATGATTTAAGGAACTCATGAAAAGGATGGTGTACCCCTATTTTTGCGCATTCTGAGCATTGTTCTTTCCTTTCTAAATTTCCAGGCCTTCTTCTTTTATCACTTTCCTGCTCAGAGAACTTGCTTTAGCCATTCTTTAAGGGCAGATTTGCTAGCAACAAATTCTCTCAATTTTCCTTTATTGGAAGGATAGTTTTACTCAACATACAAGTTGTTGACAAGTTCTTTTTCTTTTTTATTACCCTTTATTTTTTAATTATTTTTTAAAATATTTATTTATTTGAGAGGCAGAGAGAGACAATGAAAGAGAGAGAGCATGAGAGAGGAGAAGTCAGTGGGAGAAGCAGACTTCTGCTGAGCAGGAAGCCCGATGTGGGACTCCATCCCGGGACTCCAGGATCATGACCTGAGCCGAAGGCAGTCGCTTAACCAACTGAGCCCCCCAGGCGCCCCTACCCTTTATTTTTTAGAAGAGTTTTAGGTTTACAGAAACAATGAGAAGATAGTACAGAGAGTTCCCATATCCCCACACCCAGCTTCCCGTATTGTTAACATCTCACATGAGTAGAGTATGGTTGTTATGGTTAGTAAAACAATATTGATACTTTATTCAAGTCCATACCTTATTAAAATGTCCTTAGTTTTTACCTACTGCCTTTTATCTGTTCCAGGACTATCTAGGAGGCCACATCATATTTAGTTATCGCATGTCCTTAGGCTCCTCTTGGCTATGACAGTTTCTCAGACTTTTCTTACTTTTGATGACCTTGATAGTTCTGTGGAGAACTGGTCTGCTATTTTGTAGGCTATCTCTCTGTCGGAATTTGATGTATGATTAAACTGGGATTATAGGTTTTGAGGAAGAAGACCACAGAGGTAAAATACCATTTTCACCACAACATATCAAGGGTACATACTGTCACAATGACTTAACACTTTTTTTTTAAAATAAGCTCTACACCCAACAAGGGGCGTGAACTCACAATCCCGAGATCAAGAGTCACATGCTGTACCAACTCAGCCAGCCAGGCACCCCGTGACTTACCACTTTTGATGCTCACCTTGAACACTTGTCTGAGGTGATATTTGTCAGGTTGCTTCACAGTAAAGTTACTCTTTTATTCCCTTTTCCATATTGTACTCTTAGATGTTACTGTGTACACCTAAGCTTAAGGAATAGAGAGTTGCGCTCCATCTCCTTGAGAACGAAGTAGCTACACATGTTATTTAGAATTTTGCATGGGAGATTTATCTCTTTACCCTGATGCATGTATGTTTTGTTTACATGTACTTATCTATCCATCTAATCAGCCAATCAATTATTTATATCAGCCTAGATTCACGAATATTTATTTATTTGTTAAGATTTTATTTATTTGGGGCGCCTGGGTGGCTCAATGGGTTAAGGCCTCTGCCTTCGGCTGGGGTCATGATCCCGGAGTCCTGGGATTGAGCTGTGTGTCGGGCTCTCTGCTCGGCAGGGAGCCTGCTTCCTCCTCTCTCTCTCTGCCTGCCTCTCTGCCTACTTGTGATCTCTGTCAAATGAATAAATAAAATCTTTAAAAAAAGATTTAAAGATTTAAAATCTTTAAAAAAAGATTTTATTTATTTGACAGAGAGAGACATAGCCAGAGAGGGAACACAAGCAGGGGGGCAGGTGGGAGAGGGAGAGGCAGGCTTCCCACCAAGCATGGAGCCCGATGTGGGACTTGAACCCAGGACCCTGGGATCATGTCCTGAATCTAATGCAGACGCCCAACGACTAAGCCACCCAGGCACCCCATCATGAATATTTATTTTATACTGTGGTTTGTAACCCAATACCACATTACCGTGTTGCTCAAATTGTTCTAGCTTTGGCAACTGGGAGTTCTTTTATTTGGCTCCTCATCCCTTTTTTTTTTTAAGTTTTATTTATTTATTTTACAGAGAGAGAGAGTGATCACAAGTAGGCAGAGAGGCAGGCAGAGAGAGAGCGGGAAGCAGGCTCCACGCTTAGCAGAGATCCCGATGTAGGGCTCGATCCCAGGACCCTGAGATCATGACCTGAGCTGAAGGCAGAGGCTTAACCCACTGAGCCACCCAGGTGCCCCTCCTCGTCCCTTTGACATGCTCCTTCCATTGTGTTTTTTTCTTTTTCTTTTGAGCAGTTCCTTACTTTCTGGCACTACAAGATGTTCCAAGCTCAAATTGCAGATTTCCTGCCCCAATATAACACTTTTCTGCACTTGAAAATTTTTGTGCAACTTCCTTCTGGTCTGTATGGTTTCAGATGAGAAATCTGCTGTCATTCAAATTGATGTCTTTCTATAAGTAATGCATCTTTTCTCTTTGGCTTACTTCAGGATTTTTTTTTCTTTGTCTTTTATTTTGTTTTCAGAAGTTTAATTATGAGGGGCACCTGGGTGACTCATTCAGTTAAGCATCTTCTTCAGCTCGGGTCATGATCTCAGGGTCTTGGGATCAAGCCCCCATATCAGGCTCCCTGCTCAGCGGGAGTCCTGCTTCTTCCTCTCCCACTCCCCCTGCTTGTGCTTCCTCTCTCACTGTCTCTCTATCAAATAAATACATAAATAATCTTTTTAAAAAACTATATATACATATGTGTATATACATATATAAAGAGTATTTGTTGCATCATTATTGTTAGTGGCAAAAATGTTGGGAATAGTCTGTAGGGTCAAAGAGAATGCATTATGAATTTGGGGGAGCTCCTCAGTACTGTGAGTGGAGCTAATCACATTCCTCATTTTATATGACATTACCGTCATTGGCCCATGCAAGCCTCCTCCCTTGTTTGTTTGTATTTTCTTTTTTAGCCCTGAGCCCTCTATCCCCCACAAGAAACCATTCCTTAATGTGTGTTCTTTTGTTTGTAGTCTTATAAAATGAAATTTGGTTTTATGTGTATGTTATTTTCATTTACTAAATGATATTTTGTCAGGCATCCCAATTTTGTTTTTGCTGTTCAGCTTTCTGTCATAAAAGCCACTCCTGTTGCCATATGTATACATCTAAGGCATTACTTCTAACCACTGCATAGTTCTCCAAGGTATCTAACTACCGCATTTCCCCTATCCACTTCTCCAGTGACGGGCAAGCAGACTAGCACCAACTTCCCATTAACACAAACAACAATGTGATGAGCATCCTTGCATGTGTGCTCTACGGACCTGTGTGGCAATTTCTTTGACATATAATATAAAATATATAAATATAAAATACTTTGGGGGCACCTGGGTGGCTCAGTGGGTTAGGCCGCTGCCTTCGGCTCAGGTCATGATCTCGGGGTCCTGGGATCGAGTCCCGCATCGGGCTCTCTGCTCAGCAGGGAGCCTGCTTCCTCCTCTCTCTCTCTCTGCCTGCCTCTCTGCCTACTTGTGATCTCTGTCAAATAAATAAATAAAATCTTTTTAAAAAATTAAATAAATAAATAAATAAATAAAATACTTTGTATTTTTAAATTTTTATTATTTATTTTCTATTTGATTTTATTTTTTAAAAGGTTTTATTTATTTATTTGGCATTGAGAGGGAACACAGCAGGGGGAGTGGGAGAGGGAGAAGCAGGCTTCCTGCAGAGCAGGGAGCCCAATACACGCGGCTCGATCCCAGGACGCTGAGATCGTGACCTGAGGCAAAGGCATCTTTGCCCAGGCACCCCATTGATTTGATTTTGTAAGTAAACTCTATTTATGCCCAGTGTGGGTCTTGAACTCATGACCCTGAGATCAAAAGTCGCATGCTCTACCAGCTGAGCCAGCCAGGCACCCCTGTATCTTATTTTTTTAATAGTTAACGCCAGATTACTTTCCTAAAAGGTTGTATAGCAAGTCATACTTGTACCAGTTGTGTGCCTGTTTGCCTTAATCTTCACCTACACTGAATGTTATCATTCTCATTAATGTGTGCCTGTCTTTCTGAGAAATATTGCATTTATTGCTCTAATTTGCATTTCCTGTTTACTAGGTAAGGTTGGGCATCTTTTCATGTTTTGGGCAATCTGAATTTCTTCTGTAAATTGCCCTGTTTGGAACTGAATTATGAATATGTTGAGTTTGCAATATCTAGGAGCATCTAGATGACCTATCTAGTAGGCATCTCCGAGTCTGTTTTTCCACAGGGGATTGGAGTAGGGAGTTAGCAAATGGGCAGTCCACAGTTCACAGGTGATAGCCAAAATCATCTAAATGGGATGTAAATGTATGATCATCCCTGGAAACAGTGTCAGGGGAGAAAAGAGCTGAATAGAATCTCTGCAAATCCAACATTGGAGCAGCAGACAGAAGAGGAGTCAGAAAGAATGTGACAAGTAAAAGTCACAGAGGAAGAGAAACAGCAGAGAGCTATGTCCAAAGCCCCGGGAAGCTAAGGGAGGAGAGATTTTTCAAAGAGGAGGATGGGAGCCCAGGGATCAAAGGCCGTAGGGAGATCCTGAGAAGTTAGGACTGAAAAGTACCCATTAGATTTGGCAATTAGGGTGTTGTTTGTCACCTTCCTTGAGCACTGTTTATATGGTAAGGGCAGAAACCAGATTGCAGGGGCCAAGTAGAGACTGGGAGGTGAGAAAGCATAGGTATAGTGAAATGCAGATGATCCTTTAAAGGAGTTTGGACCTAAAGGGAAGAAGAAAGGGCAACAGTTAGAGGGATTTTAAGGTTTGGGGAGGGCTACGTTTGTTTTAAGAAAGAAGAGGCTTGTTCATTTATACAGGCTTAGAGACTAGGAAGAGAGGTTAAAAAAGAAGTCGAAAGTGGAACTCCTGATTTCCCTCCCAAACTTGCTTCTCCCCAAGGCTTTCCAATCTTAGTAAATGGCCTTACGGCCGCTTAGTTGCTCAACCCCCGAACCTGGATATGACCCTCGAGTCCTCCCTTTCTGTCATTCCATTTTAGGAGCTAGTGGAGACTGTTGGGAGAGTACCTACATTTTTTTTTCTTTTTCTTTTTTTAAAGGATTTTTTGGTAAGTAATGTCCATACCCAATATAGGGCTCAAACTCCCAACCACAAGATCAAGAGCCATGTGCTCTACTAACTGAGCCAGCCAGGCGCCCTCAGAGAGGGTGTAAATCTACTACTCTAACAACCTCACCTTGCTTGCCGAAGCCTGGCTGGGGCAGGATGTGGGAGCCATGGAAGTCAGGGTCAGAAAGAGGGTGCGCTTGCTTTTCATTCCCTGACCACGTGCGACAATAATAGTCAATGTTGAGAGCAGAGTAGATGGCAGCTTTAATCAGCTAACAGAACTTCTTTTGACTGTTAAGAACAATACATTGGCTTCAGTGCTGTATTTAGAATTAATGCGGGGTGCCTGGGTGGCTTAGTGGTTAAAGCCTCTGTCTTCGGCTTGGGTCATGATCTCAGGGTCCTGGGATCAAGCCCCGCATTGGGCTCCCTGCTCGGCGGAGAGCCTGCTTCTCTCTCTTCCTCTGCCTGCCACTCTGCTTACTTGTGCTCTCTGTCTCTCTGTCAATTAAATAAATAAAATCTTTTTTAAAAAAAGAATTAATGATGAGGAGCATTACCAAGAGAGTGCAAATTAGTCTTGTAGCTCCTCTTCGTAATAGGTATTAATTCTGCTCTTCCTTCCAGTTCTCTGGTGAGAAGAGGATTAGGACCCTGTCTGATCACAATGAAAGCGAAGGACATGGGGTGGTGGCTGAGTGTGAGTGAAATTAGCCTTTGTTTCAAATCTACTCTGTGCGTTTAAACTCACCAGCCTTAAATCTCTACCAGCAAGGATTGTGTCTGAACCCTTAACATCTGGCACCTCGCGGAGGTGCCCAATCAGTGTTTGAATCTAAGCCATTCAACGATCTCATTTAATCCCTGCGATAATTTCGGAGGTCAGGAGCTTTCCTTACGGACCAGAATACAAAAGCTTCCAGAACTGGGTAGCTTGCCCAAGTTCAGGCTTAGGGGAATGCACTTGCACCAAAGTCCCCACAGAGCAGTGCCAATGCTTCGTTCTAGAGGAGGGTCAGTGCTTTGGGGTAAGGAGTGAGGCTATGGCAAAGAGACTGATTCTTTCTCCTCCCCGATACGCTTTGGAGCAGGGATTTTTTAGCATCGGAACAAATTGGCCGCCGCATAATTCTTTGTTGTGGGGCGGGGGCGCGTTCTGTGCTTCCAGAGGCGTTTGCCAGCACCTCTGGCCTCTACCCACTAGGTGTCAGTAGCATTCCCCTCCCACCCGACTACCTTGTAACACCCGAAACTGCAATGCCAGGGATTAAAACCACCCCTGCCTGAGAACCTCCAGTGCCTTGGAGGCTCACAGATCCGGGCAGGTGCCGCCCAGGATCCCCTTTATACTCAAAGAGTGACTCTTCCCTCAGTCTTTTCTCCCGACGAAGTCAGCAGTGGGGAACTTGATGTAAGCACTAATGGACAATTCTAAATCCTAGCACTTTTCCCGGGCCCTTCGTCCCTCTTCCTTTTGGTTAAAATGTCTTCAGTTTTTCCCTTCCCTGCATCCCCCACCTCCACCCCTACCCCAGCCCTTTCTCCCTTAAAAGGCCAAAGTTGTGTTTTGTATGAGAACAGCACCCCATAGGCACTGTAGCAGCAGTCCCTAGGAGCGTGTTTGAATATTCTGGTGTAATCCAGGCCCTTTCTGCTACCAAACTTTTCTCTAAGCCCTGAGGCTGTTTGGCTCTCTACCCCCCATGGTCTCCTTTGTCATACGGAGATGCCAGTCATATTTGTGGGATTCCATCCATTGTTAAAAAAAAATAGTGGTGGAGTCAGATCTATCTGAATCCGAGGCCCATGTCTCTCCTTTACCCCAGTGTTTTTCAAACTTTAGCATGGATTAAATCACTTGGAGGTCTGGTTGCCAGATTTAGGGGAAAATAAAGCAAACAAACAAACAAAACAAAAACAAAAACAAAAACAAAACCCGAACGACAAAATGCCTAGTTAAATTTGAAGTTGAATACCACTGTGTCCCAAATCTTGCAAATATTTACACTAAAAAATTATTCATTGTTTATCAGAAATTCAAATTTAACTGGACCATCTAGTATTTTATCTGGACCTTGCCTACAGGGCTTATTAAGACACAGATTGTTGGGCCCTGCCCTCCAAGAGGTTCTGATTCAGGAGCTCCAGATGGGGCCTGAGAATTTGCACATGCTGGTCTGGGGGACTGGAGGGGTGGACAACACGTTGAATATCCCGGGCAAATACGTTGCAAGGTACAAGGTTAAGGGTGTCGCCTGTGTGAAGCCTTCCCCCACACCACCAGAGCAGGAGAGAAGAAAACAAGTAAAACTTAAAGCAGGGTTCAACTTCTTTTTTTTTTTTTTAAATCCTGAACCACCTGATCAGAAATCTATGTGTGAGGCTCTATGAATTTGTATTGCTTAACAGTAGCCTGCTACCTATTCAAAGCCATGGATTTGAAGCAATAATACAAAGGCAGCCGAAAACTCAGTTTAGGAAGCTGTGCTTACCGTTTATCAAAGCCTAGTGTTAGGCATTGCTCAATTTTGATTAAGTCAATGAGAATGACTCATTTTCTAAACTGATTCTTGACAACAATGCTGTTACCACAGTTCTTTTCTTTTTTACCACAGTTCTTTTGAACGCTTTTCTCTAATCATTGTTTTTGCTAATTCCAAAAGTAATATATGCTCGTTAAATTTTAAACTTGGAAAGAAAAATTCTCTATAATCCTGGTACCAAGAGATAAGTGCAGTTTTATTATTTTTTTAACAAAAACTGAATCATTATGAACGCATGGGTTTGAACATTTAATATTTCAGACTCATCTTGTACACCTCCTGACCTAAAACTAGATTCAGCCACTTTACAAAAAAAAAAAAAATCCCTGATTTCTTTTTAGTGAGAAATGGTATTTCAAGGCCACAATCAGGACGCTAGCCATGCTCAAAGCTACAGGGCTGGTCATTGTGAACCTTTTAAGCCTCCTGAGTTCGCCAAAATTCTTTAATTCAAATTCAGTCCTATAGGGTTCTCCTTAACCTTCATTTTACATCTGAATCTCCTTTCTTTCGTGAAAGGAAAGAAAATCTTGGCTCCCAAAGATATAGGGGATAATAGAATTAGAATATCACAGAATTATTCATTTGCTTTATCCCACTAACATTCACAGCTGTCTCAACCCTATGAATACCACTACCTCAGTATGGTTACAAAAACAATTTAAACATTTTTTTTGCATATCCTCTCTCCATTTTCCCTCTTTTGCAGAAATTACATACAATACTATTAATTAGAATTTTCACCAAATCTTAATTCTACATGTGAATGTTATATTTATTTAGAGCTCCCTACCAGTACTTAGGTCAATGTTTTTCCAGTTATTTTGGTTTCTCTGAAGTTTTTTCTCTAGCACATTCCAAGGGAAGTGTTCATGAGCGCAGTCTTTCCTGAATGATTGCATGTTGATAATACTATGTAGCCTCGATTTTAGAAAGTCACTGTATTAGTTTGCTAAGGCTGTCATGACAAAATAGCACAGATTGTGTGAATTAAACCTCAGAAATTCATTTTCTCAGTTCTGGGGGCTAGAAGTTCAAAATCAAAGTGTTGGCAGGTTGGATTTGTTCTAAGGCCTCTCTCCTTGACTTGTAGGTGGGCACTTTCACAGTCTTTTCTGGGTGTCTCCACATCCCTGGTATCTCTCTGTGTGTCCAAGTTTCCTCTTACGCGGACACCAGTCAGATTTGATTATAACCTACCTTAACAGTCTCATTTTAACTTCATCACCTTTTAAAGTTCCTGTCTTCAGTTATGGTCACATTCTGAGTTACCAGGAGTTAGGGCTTCAACATATGCATTTTTAGGGCACACAGTTCAACCCACATCAGTCTTTTCGGCTGGATATAAAAATCTTCGGCTCACATATTTTTTGCGTGTGTATGTTGAATATGTGACTTTATTTTCTTCTGGCATATACCATTGCTGTCAATATATATGATGACTGGCTGTTTTTCTTTCCCTTGTTTTCTTTGCCTGCATAGGTAAGAATTATTTTCTTTCAAGTCCACTAATTTGACTATGGTTTGGTCATTCGGGGTCGATTTTCTCAGTTACACAAATCTCCCCCTTAAATGTTGTGTCAAGTCTTTATTTTTTTTTTAAAGATTTTATTTATTTATTTGACAGAGAGAGATCACAAGTAGGCAGAGAGGCAGGCAGAGAGAGAGGAGGAAGCAGGCTCCCTGCTGAGCAGAGAGCCCTATGCGGGACTCGATCCCAGGACCCTGAGATCATGACCTGAGCCGAAGGCAGCGGCTTAACCCACTGAGCCACCCAGGCACCCCTTTATTTTTTTTTTTTAAGATTTTATTTTATTTACAGGGCGTGATCCTGGAGTCCCGGGATCGAGTCCCACATCAGGCTCCCAGCTCCATGGGGAGTCTGCTTCGCTCTCTGACCTTCTCCTCGCTCATTCTCTCTCTCACTGTCTCTCTCTCTCAAATAAATAAAATAAAATCTTAAAAAAAAAAAAAAAAAGGGACGCCTGGGTGGCGCAGTTGGTTGAACGACTGCCTCCGGCTCAGGGCGTGATCCTGGAGTCCCGGGATCGAGTCCCACATCAGGCTCCCAGCTCCATGGGGGGTCTGCTTCGCTCTCTGACCTTCTCCTCGCTCATTCTCTCTCTCACTGTCTCTCTCTCTCAAATAAATAAAATAAAATCTTAAAAAAAAAAATAAAAAAAAAAAGATTTTATTTTATTTATTTAACTGACAGAGAGAGAGACAATGAGAGAGGGAACACAAGCAGAGGGAGTGGGAGAGGTAGAAGGCTTCCTGCTGAGCAGAGAGTCCGATGTGGGGCTCCATCCCAGGACCCAGGCACCCTTGAAATAACTTTTAATAAAGACTTGACAGGGGCGCCTGGGTGGCTCAGTCAGTTAAGTGTCTGCCTTTGGCTCAGGTCATGGTCCTGGGGTCCTGGGATAGAGCCCCACGTTGGGCTCCCTGCTCAGTGGGAAGCCTGTTTCCCCCTTTCCCACTCCTCCTGCTTGTGTCCCCTCTCTCTATATCTCCCAGTCTCTGTCAATTAAATAAATTAAATCTTTAAAAAAAATTATTTCAAGAAAACCTTTTTTTTTTTTTTAAGATTGTGTTGTTTTTAAGTAATCTCAACACCCAATACGGGGCTCACATTTACAACTCCCAAGATCAAGAGTCACACACTCCTGACTGAGCCAGCCAGGCACCCCAAGAAAACTTTCTTACAGTCTTTGTTATTCGTTCTGTTATCTTGCTTTGAATTTCTTCTATGTATGTTGGATTTTCTTTAACTATCTTCTAAATTTATAACTTTTCCTCAAATCTTTGTTATATCTTTTCTTTTTTAAAAATTTCTGGTTTAAAAAATTTCTTCCTTTCATTTTCTGATTCTCTTAGGGCATCATGTGTTGAGTTTATTTGCTCTCATGTGCCTTCTAATTTAGAATTCAATTCTGATGTATTCTTTTATTTCCAATTCTTTCCTTAGCTCTAATACCTACCAACTTTTGAGTTTTTCTAATTCTGATTTTGGTTGGTCCTTTATATCTTTCATCTTTTCCTTAATGTCTTTTTTGTTGTTTTAAAATAGCTTTCACGTTTTGTAGTATAATATTTCTGCCACATTTTCATTGTCAAAGGGTGTTATTATCCTTACTCCCTTCTTTATTATAAAGGTAACCTTTATCTTTTTCTCTTGCTAATTTTTATGTAAAAAGTTTTTAATTTTAGGAGGCTGAATTTAAAGTTAGACTCTTTACCTTCATGGCTTTCGAGCTCCCTCTTCTGTTGCTTTTGTGTAATATTTTTAAAAAAATGATTACCTGGAGCTATTTGCCTCCCCTACTTCCACCTGGGCCTTTTCTTGCTGCGCTGTCTAGTTTGGATTCTTTTTTTTTTAAGATTTTATTTATTTGTTTGACAGAGAGAGAGAGAGAGAGATCACAAGTAGGCAGAGAGGCAGGCAGAAAGAGAGGGGGAAGCAGGCTCCCCGCTGAGCAGAGAGCCTGATGTGGGGCTCCATCCCAGGACCCTGGGATCATGACCTGAGCCTAAGGCGGACGCTTAATGACTGAGCCACCCAGGTACCCCTAAATGAAGTTTTTTGGTGTGTAATTTGGGCTGTAAACTTGAGCAAGGGCCATCTCATTGTTCAGTTTCTCAAGCACATGATTCTCTCCTTTGCTCTGTTCAGAGCCTTCCTTTAGTCCTTTAGAGCTGGGGAAGTGTTCTTTGGTGAGGTTACTTTTTAGTTTGCCCTTACTTAAGGTTTAGTCCTTTCAGGATCCAGCTAAAACCCAGGAGTACAGAAGGAGGGCCTTTTTAAAGGCTCTCTACCTTGGTTGGACCTAAGAGTCCATGGATATTTTAGCTGAAATTTACCAGGTTTGTTCAAGGCAAAAGTAGCTTCAATGTACCATGTCTTTATGGGTTCCCTTTTATTTTATGATCAGGGAGCCTGATGTTCGATGCTCGATCCTAGGACCCCGGGATCATGACCCGAGCAGAAGGCAAATGCTCAAGGGGACTGAGCCATCCAGGCGCACCTCTTTGGTTTTATCTTAATAATTCCTTACTATCTTACCAGTTCTTTGATGCTTTTCATAAGGTACTCTATGTTCTCCGGTCTCTTAAGTGGTTGTCTGTTGAGTGGAGTGGTTCGGATACTTTGTCTACCATATAACCAAAAATGGAAATTTTCCTTCATATTTCTGTAACTGTTTTCTTACATAGTTTTTGTTTGTTTTTGCTGGAGTTTCTAATTGCCTTTTTTATTTTCTTTTTAGAAATAGAGATGATCATCTCTCTTTTTAGAAAGATTATTTCTTCAAATCATTAATATTTTCTAGTTTTTTAATCTGTCACTTGGAATAGTTAAACGACTGCCTCCGGCTCAGGGCGTGATCCTGGAGTCCCGGGATCGAGTCCCACATCAGGCTCCCAGCTCCATGGGGAGTCTGCTTCTCCCTCTGACCTTCTCCTCGCTCATGCTCTCTCTCACTGTCTCTCTCTCTCAAATAAATAAAATAAAATCTTAAAAAAAAAAAAAGATATCATTCTCCTTGAAGACATTGTTTCTGTAGAACCCTAAAATTTTTTAAAGACTTCATTTTTATTTACTTGGGAGAGTGAGCAAAAGAGAGAGAGAGAGCATGAGTGTGGGGAGGGGCAGAGTGAGAAGCGGTGTCCTCGCTGAGCAGGGAGCCTGATACAGGGCTTGATCCCAGAACCCTAGGATCTCAGCCTGAACTGAAGGCAGACACTTAACCAACTGAGCTACCCGGACACCCCAGAACCCTAAATTCTTATAAACTGAAATGATTGCTTTACAGGCCTACTTCATAGTTGTTATCTTGGAGTACTTTTATCACTGGATTTATGAGTTAAATCTACTATTTCTTTTTTTTTTTCTGGGGATTTACCCTAGTTTTATTGGAGTATATCTTCAAGTAATGTACAAAGAAAAGGTATTTATGGAGGTATTCTTTTTGAGTCCTTACATCTCTGAAAATATTTTCTTGTACTCCTACTTGATTGGTGATTTGGTTAGGTTTTTTAACTTTTAATTTTTTGAAGATTTTATTTATTTGACAGAGATAGAGAGATCACAAGCAGGCAGAGAGGCAGGCAGAGAGAGGAGAGGAAGCAGGCTCCCCACTGAGCAAAGAGTCTGATGTGGGGCTCGATGGGGGAGTTGATCCCAGGACCCTGAGATCATGATCTGAGCCGAAGGCAAAGGCTTAACCCTCTAAGCCACCCAAGTTCCCCTTTGGGTAGGTTTTAAATTGTAGGTTCAGAGTAATTTTCTCTCAGGATTTCAAAGTATTAATCTACCATTTAGTGTTGTTAATGAGAAATCTGAATTGGGGTGCTTGGCTGGCTCAGTGAGTGGTATATGTGAATCTTGATCTTAGGACTGTGAGTTCAAGCCCTATGTTGGGGATAGGGTTTACTTAAAAAAAAAGAACTCTGATTTTTTTTTTTTAATGAGTAACCTATTTTTTTTTAAAGCATTTACAATGTCTATTTTTCTTTTTCTTTTTTTTGTTGAAATAAGATTATTTATTTATTTATTTGACAGATAGAGATCACAAGTAGGCAGAGAGGCAGGCAGGCAGAGAGAGAGAGGAGGAAGCAGCCCCCTTGCTGAGTGAGCACAGAGCCCAATTCAGGACTTGATCCCAGGATCCTAAGATCATGACCTGAGCTGAAGGCAGAGACTTAACCCACCCAGGTGCACTATTTTTCTTTTTTCAAAAGATTTTATTTATTTTGAGAGTGAGAGAAAAAGAGAGAGGAGGGACAGAGGGGGAGGGAGAGGGACAAGGAGACTCAGAGCTGAGTGCATGTAGAGCCCAATGCAGGGCTCAATCCCAGGATCCCACGATCATGACCCAAGCCAAAATCAAGAGTCTGACACCCAACAAACTGAGCCACCCTGGTGCCCCAATTGTCTCTTTTTCTGATAGAGTAAAACGATATACTGTTGACATATGGGTCGTTTTTCCCCTTTGGTCTTAGTAGACCCTTAAAATCTTCTCTTCTTTGAATTATCTCTCTCTTTCTTCTGTAGTTAATTCTGCTTGTTTATCTTAGTCTTTCTTTTCATAATGCTGTTTTTCTTTTTTTAAGTTATATTTTCTTTTTCTTAATCTCTACACCCAATGTGGAGCTTGAACTCATGACCCCAAGATCAAGAGTTGCATGCTCGGGCGCCTGGGTGGCTCAGCGGTTAAGCCTCTGCCTTCGGCTCAGGTCATGATCCCAGGGTCCTGGGATCGAGTCCCGCATCGGGCTCTCTGCTCAGCAGAGAAGCCTGCTCCCCCCTCACTCTCTGCCTGCCACTCTGCCTACTTGTGATCTCTGTCTGTCAAATAAATAAATAAATTAAATCTTTTTTTAAAAAAAAAGAGTTGCATGCTCTTCCAACTGAGCCAGGCAATGCCCCTTTAATGCTGTTTTTCTTCACATTTTTCTAAAAGATTGTATTTATTTGGGGCGCCTGGGTGGCTCAGTAGGTTGAGCATCTGCCTTCAGCTTTGATCATGATCTAGGAGTCCTCGGATAGAGTCCTACATTGGGCTCTCTTCTCAGTGGGAAACCTTCTTCTCCCTCTTCTACTCCCCCTGCTTATGCTCTCTCTGTGTCAAAATAAAATAAAATAAAATCTAAAAAACAAAAAAAGATAAAGATTGTATTTATTTATTTTTTTAAAGATTTTATTTATTTATTTGACAGACAGAGATTACAAGTAGGCAGAGAGGCAGGCAGAGAGAGAGAGAGGGAAGCAGGCTCCCTGCTGAGCAGAGAGCCCGATGCGGGACTCGATCCCAGGACCCTGGGATCATGACCTGAGCCGAAGGCAGAGGCTCAACCCACTGAGCCACCCAGGCACCCAAGATTGTATTTATTTGACAGAAAGAGAGAAAAAGCACAAGCAGGGGAAGCAGCAGGCAGAGGGAGAAGCAGGCTCTCTGCTGAGCAGGGAGCCCAGTGTGGGGCCTGATTCCAGGACCCTGTTATGACCTGAGCCACCCAGGTGCACCATTTCTTATAGTCTTTGTATAAATGAAAGAATAGGTCACTGATATAAGTTCCTCCACTTCATGAATGTAGATCCACGTTCTCACTAGATCTCTCCCCGAATGAGGGATTGGACTATATACATCAGTGTAACCAGCCAGGACTTACGACTAACACCTTCTCTTTTAGACTTGGGTTTGGAAGCTGCCTTTAGACTGGGGTCCCTGAATGCCAGATTAAGAAGAGTTTTCACTTGGGGTGCCTAGCTGGCTCAGTTGGTAGAGCAAACAACTCATGATCTCCTGAGTTTGAGCCCCATGTTAAGTGTAGAGTTTACTTAAAACATAAATAAGTTTTTAAATTTTTATTTTATTTTTTTTTTTAAGTAGGCTCCATTCCTGTGGAGCCCAACACAGGGCTTGAACTCAAGACCCTGAGATCAGGACCTGGGCTGAGATCAAGTGTCAGATGTTTAACTGACTGAACCACCCAGGCATCCCAAGTTTCATTTTTTTTTCTTAAAAAAAGGTTTTATTTATTTATTTGAGAGAGAGAGAGAGAGAGAGAGAGAGCATGAGAAGGGGGATTGACAGAGAGATAGGAAGCAGACTCCCTGCCGAGCAGGGAACCCAGCTTGGGGTTCCATCCCACAACCCTGTGATCATGACCTGAGCTAAGGCAGATGGCTTAACAATTGAGCCACCCAGGTGCGCCCCTCCCCCTTTTCTTAAAGAAGAGTTTTCACTTGCTCTGGGGCACCAATATTTATACTACCCTTCAGTTTTCTCCAGGTGTTTATTCCGTTTCTGTTGAGTTCCTTCTTTTTCTTTTCTTTTCCCTTTCTTTCTTTCTTCCCTCCTTCCTACCTTTCTTCCTTTCTTTTTTTTTTCTTCTTTCTTTCTTGTTAGGTGGTAAAGATTAGATTAACTATACTGAGTATGGGTATGATGGTTGAAGGGATCATGGGGAGAAAATGGTGGCATTTGTTTCATAGATAGGCTTTCAGTTCACTCCCAAGCTTTCAGACTCCCTTCTTATTTCAACCTTGAATACTTGCCGGCACTGAAATGGGAGCCTCTCTGGGATTCTGCCAGACACATTGGCTTATTCCATTCTGTTTCATCAGTTGACACATTTCCAATCTTCCAGAAACTTGTTAAGCCCATTTTTTTCACTGTTAAGGGCTTATTCCTTTATTACCATTTTAATGGGATGTCAAAATGGAGAGAGATAAGCACATATCTTTAGTTAGACATCTTCAGTTAGAACTCCCTTATCTTTATAATGGCTTCATGGTAGACCTTTGTGTGAATGTAATATAGTTTATTAAATGCCCAGTGGGTAGACATTTGCGTTCTTTCCAGTTTTTCACTCTTCAGACATTGCCACATCCTTTGTATATACATTTTTGGGCACCTGGGCAAGTATTTCTGTAGGATAAACTCATAGAAGTAAAATTGATAGATATAGCCAAATTGCACTCTTAAAACATTGACCCACTCCACTCTCCAGTTAGCAGTGAATAGGAGTATCTCCTTCCCCACAGCTTCACAACACTGTCATTTTCCATCTTTGCCAACCAGATGGGCAGAAGTCTGCTCTCTCATTGTTTTAATTTGTATTTCTAAAATGTGAGTGAGGTTAAGCATTTTTTCAGATGTGATTTCCTCTGTGAATTGCCTGTTGGTGTCCTTTGCCCATATTTGTTATCTTTTTCCAGTTGATTTGTTGGAGTTCTTTTTATATTATGCATCACTATTTTGACTCTCAGTTTCTATCATTTATAAGCTTGGAATATGCAGAGTAAAACAAAATTAAGCAAACTTCATTACCACAGGATTTTTAAAAGCCTTTAATAGGATAATGTCCATTGTGAAGAAATGCATTTAGAGTGCATTTAGAATTTCTGAAACCAATCTGGCCACAGAACTATTTTCCTGGAGTACCTTTAGAATTAGTTTTGAGGGGGCTCCTGGGTGGCTCAGTGGGTTAAGGCATCTGCCTTCGGCTCGGGTCATGATCCCAGGGTTCTGGGATCGAGCCCCGCATCGGGCTCTCTGCTCAGTGGGGAGCCTGCTTCCTCCTCTCTCTCTGCCTGCCTCTCTGCCTACTTGTGATCTCTCTCTGTCAAATAAATAAATAAAATCTTAAAAAAAAAAAGAATTAGTTTTGAGGGACCAATTTGGGAACTGAACTGCTTTCTTATTTAGTAGTTAATGAAAGTGAAGACTATGTCTGTCTTATCCACCTTTGTATATACAACTTCTACTACCTGGCATGTAGTAAATTTTAAGTAAATATTTGTTGAATAAATAAATGAATACATCTGTTAATGCCCAATAAATGAGCATTTTTTTTGTTTCTACTATTTGGTATTCTGATAGATACTGCCTAAGATGTACCCTTGTTTCATGCAGCACTAAGAAAGAACAAAATACTGCCAAATAAATTATGATATAATACTATTTTATCTTTTGGAATTTATAATTATTCAGAGTGTTCTTTAACACTTATTTGGAAATGGATTTTTATCATATATTACTCTTGTGCCTACATTACAAAGAACGCTGAAATGAAATAAACTGGATAAGATATTTCTAAAACATCTTCATGTTTGCTTTTATTTATTTTTTTAAAGATATTATTGAGGGGCACCTGGGTGGCTCAGATGGTTGAGCATTTGCCTTTGACTCAGGTCATGATTTCCAGTTCCTGGATCAAGCCCCAAGTCAGGCTCCCAGCTCAGCAGGGAGTGTGTGTGCTTCTCCCTCTCCATCTCCCCTTACTTGTACTCTCTCTTTCTCCCTCTCTCAAATAAATGAATAAATCTTTTTAAAAAATACATAAATAAATAAAGATTTTATTGATTTATTTGAGAGAGAGAAAACATGCCCACGAGCGTGAGCAGGTGGGATGGGGTAGAGAGAGAGAGAGAGAATGAGGCAGACTCCCCGGTGAGCATGGAGCCTGCCCCTGGGGCTCAATCTCACACCTTGTGATCATGACCTGAGCTGAAATCAACAGTTGGACACTTAACCCACTAAGCCAGCCAGATGGCCCTAAAACATCTTCACATTTGGAATTTGGCTCTTCTGAATTACTTTTGGCTCAGTCAACATGTTCTGGATTTTCCACATAATATTATTCTCTTTGGGGCGCCTGGGTGGCTCAGTGGGTTAAAGCCTCTGCCTTAGGCTCAGGTCATGATTCCAGCGTCCTGGGAGCGAGCCCCGCATCAGGCTCTCTGCTCAGCAGGGAGTCTGCTTCCTTCCTCTCTCTGCCTCTCTGCCTACTTGTGATCTCTGTCTGTCAAATAAATAAGTAAATAAAATCTTTAAAAAAAATATTATTCTCTTTGTCATTAAGAACATTGGTGATGTACAGTGTATGGGGGGGAGGAAAGCGTTATTGTCCAAGGTTTTCTTCCAAGTTGCTCACAACCATTCTGAAATTTTTTAAAATATTTTTTTAAGATTATTTATTTATTTATTTGAGAGAGGGAGAGGGAGCGGGAGAAGCAGACTCACCACTGTGCAGAAAGCCCAATGTGAGGCTCCATCCCAAGACCCTGGGATCATGACCTGAGCTGAAGGCAGCCGCTTAACCAATGGAGCCACCCAGGTGCCCCATATGCAATTTTTTATTAGTAACCTTTGCACCCAATGTGGGGCTCAAACTCAAGACCCTGAGATTGAGAGTGGTGTGCTCTACCAACTGAGCCAGCCCTGTGCCCTGATTCTGCAAATTTTGATGCTGGTGCTTTCTTGATCTTACCAGAAGGTGTCAGACAATGACAGCTGCATCACCAGTGCTGCCTGGGCAACAGCAATTGTGAGATTCCATTAACTGTAAGATGCATCCCAATCTCAGAAAATTTTAAAACATGAAGACATGTGCATCCTTGCCTCTATGAAATGTACTATTAGATATTATCATTGTGCCCTTCCTGAATTCTAAATTTCTCTTTAGCTAAATGTATTTTTCTCTTTTCCTTCATAGCCCTGCTTTTCAAAAGTGTCATGTTTACTGTCATGTTTACTGTCTCCCTTTCCTTCCCTTTCATTCACTCCTTAATGCACTGCATTCTAACCCCCACCATGGGCCATTTGCAGTCCATATACAGATTCACTAACCAACCAGTGAATGTGTATAGTCTATTTGGGATGATAACAGTAGTAAGGAACAAATCAGAGCATCTTAGAGCTAGAAGGTTTCCTAATTTTGCCTTCTTTTTACGACAAACCATCACATGTTCGACTACTGTCTGTGGCTCCATTCTCATCAGCCCCTTTCTTAGATTCATTTTATTTACATTCAGTAGTTTTGGCTTCTTCAGCAAGTGCTCCAGCAAGTGGCAGTGTTTCCAGAAAACTTACCATCTTTCTTAAAAAGATTTTAATTATTTATTTATGAGAGAGAGAGTGGGGGGAGGGGCAGAGGAGAAGAGAGAATCTCAAGGTGACTCCTTGCTGAACTCAGAGCCTCATGTGGGGCTGCATCCCTCAACTGTTGTTACAGGATTTCTTTTCCTTTAGTCCTGTGGTTTTTGGTCACGCCACTTAGAAGAATGAAGAGGTAGACTAGACAAAGAGGGGTAGGCAGCAAAGCCAAGTTTATTGAGTGATACTAAAGTCTATTGAGGGATAGTACAAAGCTCCCAGAGGGAGGGGACCAGAGAGGGTTGCGGATTTGGCCTTTAGATCTAGGGGTTTTTAGGGACCTGGTGTCCGGCTATTTTAATCTGATTAACCTTCCATGCACCTGTTATCCCATCAGGTGTTTGCCATCTACCTATGACGTGGGAAAGGGTGGAGGGCTCCTTCCAGGGTGATTTAAAATCCTTTTAAGGGTAGTTTCTTCTTGGGAGGGGGGGGTTGTCCCTGCCTACCTTTCTTCCAATTACCCTCCATTACTGAGAGATCATGGTCTGAGCTGAAATCAAGAGTCTAATGCTTGGGCCACCTGGGTGGCTCAGTGGGTTAAGCACTGCCTTCGCCTCAGGTCATGATTAGGTCCTGGGATCCAGCCCTGCGACATGCTCCCTGCTCAGCGGGGAATCTACTTCTCCCTCTCCCTCTGCTGCTCCCCCTGCTTGTGCTCTCTCTGTGTCTGTCTCTGTCTAAAAAATAAAATCCATTTAAAAAAATTTTTTAAAAAGGAGAGTCTGATGCTCCAGCAACTGAGCCATCTGGCACCCCTGGAAAGCTTACCATCTTAATTGTGTTGACCCAAGCCTACACTGTGACTGGCAGTGGCAGTCCTGAGGTGCTGAGACCTGGGTGAAATGCATGATACCCCCAGGAAAATAGAGCAGTGGAACCACAGTGACCTAGTAGGGCTCAGCTTCTATTCCCACTCCCCATAGATGCTATTTAAAACCTTCTCAGGTGGCCTGCTCCAACTTTGTTCTTTCCCTTTCTGAAGATGTTCATGCCTCCCCTTTAGAAAGAAAGCTGAAGTCTCTCTCCTTCTGTGAAAAGCTAATTCTGCTTCCTGTGCTCAGAGTCCTGGAGCCTCCTAATCTCTACAGGCTCCTGTCGAGGCCAAAATTATTCCTTCTTTGTTCCTATCTCTTCAACCTCTCTATCTCCTTCACAGATTTTTACTCTCAGCTGGTAAACAAGTTTTAGTACATCCTTTTAAAAAAAATTTTTTTGTATGTGTGAGTTTCCCTTGTTTTTTTTGGAGGCCTGTATCTCCCTCCATCCATCCTTCACCCATTTTGCCCAGCTCCCCATCCCCAGCCATCATGGTCTCTACTGTCTTTCTTCTGAGAAAAAAGTATATGCTTCATTAATTCTACATCCAGCCTTAGTTAAATTTGTTTTCTTCCTTTTTTCACAGATAAACTTCATTTAAAATTGTCTATTACTTCCTTTTTGGTTCAAAATTCAAAAGTTATCAAAGGGCGTGTCAGGAAAAGTTTCCCTCCCATTCCTATCCCAGAAGCAACCAGGGTTGTGAGTTTCGTGTTTACCCTTTGGCAGTCCAGCCCTAATCCCTAAGGTGTCCGCTGTATGTAATGAATAAACTTGTCAGCCAGGCATCTGGAATGGCATTAGTTTTTTGCAATTAGAATTGAGAGTCACAGGGGTCGGGGTAAAAAAAAAAAAAAAAAAAGAATTGAGAGTCACATAAACAATTTTCTATAGGGCTTTATTCTGGGAACTCTAGTTGAGAAAAGCTATAGAGATAAACTGTGTATGTAAGCAACTATGGATATAGATGTGTAATTTTTCCTCTTTTTGAGAGAATTGATGCAAATAAAAAAAAAAAGAACTGATGCAATCTCACCGCATCTTCATTCACCTAATATGTATTGGAGATCTATTCCTCTATCTGTCTTTTTTCCTATCTATCATCTATTAGAGATAGATATGTATATATATATATATAGAGAGAGAGAGAGAGAACTGTATATATACCTAAAGAGGTCCCTGGTTAAAAAATTTCACCTCGGGGTGCCTGGGTAGCTCAGTGGGTTAAAGCCTCTGCCTTCGGCTCAGGTCATGATCTCAGGGTTCTGGGATCGAGCCCTGCATCGGGCTCTCTGCTCAGCAGGGACCCTGCTTCCTTCTCTCTCTGCCTGCTTCTCTGCCTACTTGTGATCTCTGTCTGTTAAATAAATAAATACAATCTTTTAAAAAAATTTCACCTCTTTTTTTTTTCTTTGAGAGAGAGAGAGAGAAAAAACATGAGCTCTTGCTTATGTGCACAAGCTGGGGGAGGGTTAAGGGAAGAGGGAATCTTAAGCAGATTCTGCCGAGTGCAGAGCCCCTACTTGGGGCTCAATCTGATGACCCTGAGAGCAGGGCTCAAGCTCAAATCAGGAGTTGGTAGCCCAAAGGACTGAGCCACCTCACCCCTATTTCTTAAATAAAGGCACCCCTCACTCCTATTTTTTAAAAAAGCTTTTTTGAGGGGTGCCTGGGTGGCTCAGTAGGTTAAAGCCTCTGCCTTCGGCTCAGGTCATGGTCCCAGGGTCCTGGGATCGAGCCCTGCATCGGGCTCTCTGCTCAGCAGGGAGCCTGCTTCCCTTCCTCTCTCTCTGCCTGCCTCTCTGCCTACTTGTGATCTCTGCCTGTCAAATAAATAAATAAAATCTTTAAAAAAATAATACAAATAATAAAAATAAAAAAATAAAAAAGCTTTATTGAGATGTAATTCCCATGCCATACAACTCAGCTACAAATAAATGGGTTTTAGTACAAATAAATGATTTAGTTTAGTTGTAAACAATCACACCGACCAATTTAAATTTTTTTTCATTTATTTATTTATTTATTTATCAGCGGGAGAGAGAGAGTGCAAGCAGGGGGCGCATCGGGCAGAGGAAGAAGCAGGCTCCCAGCCAAGCAAGGAGCCCAATACGGGACTCGATCCCAGTACCCTGAGATCATGACCTGAGCCCATGGCAGATGCTTAACAGACTGACCCACCAGGTATCTGCACAACGATCAACTTTAGAACATTTTTATTACCTCAGAAAGAAACCCTATACCCGCTAGCAGTCCTTCTCCACTTCTTTTCCACCTTCCCAGCCCCTGACAGCCACTGATCTACTTTCCATCTCTACAGATGTACCTATCCAGGATGTTTCATATAAATGGAATCATATGCTATGTGGTCTTTTGTGACTGCCTTCTTTTACTCAGCACACAGTTTTCAAGGTTCGTGTTGTATTATGGCATGTATTAGTATTTCATTTCTTTATATGGATGAATAATATTTGATTGCATGAACATACTGCATTTTATCTATCCATTCATCAGTTGATGGTCATTAGGGTTGGTTCTGGGTTTTGGCTATTATTAATAATCCTGCTATCAATATTTTTGTATGTTTGCATTTCTCTTGGGCATACATCTTCCTGTAGATTTGCTTCGTCCTCTAGTGATTCTGAGTTTAACCTTTGGAGGAATTGCCATACAACTTTCTACAAGGGCTACACCATTTTACATTCCCACCAGTAGTATATGAGGATCCCAATTACTCCTCATCTTCACCAATGCCTGTTATTATCTGTGTTTTCTTTCTTTAAAGATTTTATTTTTAGGGGGCGCCTGGGTGGCTCAGTGGGTTAAGCCGCTGCCTTCGGCTCAGGTCATGGTCCCAGGGTCCTGGGATCGAGCCCTGCATCGGGCTCTCTGCTCAGCAGGGAGCCTGCTTCCTCCTCTCTCTCTGCCTGCCTCTCTGCCTACTTGTGATCTCTGTCTGTCAAATAAATAAAATCTTTAAAAAAAAATTTTATTTTTAGGGTTGCCTGGGTGACTCGGTTGACTAAATACCTGACTTGGGCTCCGGTTATGATCTCAGGTCCTTGGATTGAGCCCAGTGTCAGGTCCCACACTTAGTGAGGAGTCTGCTTCTCCTTCTCTCTCTGCACCTCCCCCTGCTCATGCTCTCTCTCTCTCTCTCTCTCTCAAATAAATAAATAAAATCAGGTTTTTTTAGGCACGCTTGGGTGGCTCAGCTGTTAGGTGTCGTGGGGTCATGATCCCTGGGGTCCTGAGATCGAGCCCTGTATCAGGCTCCCTGCTTGGCCAGAAGTCTGCTTCTCCCTCTCCTGCTCCCCGTGCTCCTGATCTTGCTCTCTCTCTCTCTCTGTCAAATGAATAAATAAAAATCTTTTTTAAGAGATTTTATTTTTAAGTAATCTCTGTAGCATGGGGCTCAAACTCATAACCCTGAAATCAAGAGTTGCATGCTCTACTGACTAAGCCAGCCAGGCAACCGTATTATCTGTCTTTTTGATCATTGCCATCCTAGTGAGTATGAAGTGGTAACTTATTCTGGTTTTGATTTACATTTTCCTGATGGCTAGTGATATTGAACATCTTTTCATGTTCTTTTTGGCCCATTTGTATATCTTCACTATAGAAATGTTTATTCAGATTCTTTGCGCATTTTTAGATTGGATTGTCTTACTTTTTTATTGTGATAAAATATATAAAACCTAAAGTTTACCATTTTAACCATTTTTACATGCTCATTTCTGTGCATTAAGTTTATTCATATTGTTGTGCAACCATCACTACTGTCCATTTTCAGAACATTTTCATCTTCCCAACCAAAACTCTATACCCATTAAATACTAATTCTCTTTTCTCCTCTCTTCCCAGTCTCTGGCAACCACCATTCTATGTTGTCTCAATGCATTTGACTACTCTAGAACCTCATGTAAGTGAAATCTTGTGGTATTTGTCCTTTTGTGACTAACTTATTTCCTTTAGCATAATGACCTCAGGATTCATTGATGATGTAGCGCATGTCAACATGACCTTCCTTTTTAAGGCTGAATGATATTCCATTGTGTGTATATACCACATCTTGCTTACTCATTTGTTTTTTTGTTGGTGGACACTTGCATTATTCTAACTTTTGCTTATTGTGAATAATACTGCTATGAATATCGGTGTACAAATGACTGTTCAAGTCCTTGCTTTCACTTCTTTTGGGTATATACTCAGAAGTACAATTGCTGGATCATTTAGTAATCATATGCTTAATTTTTTAGGAAAGACCATACTGTTTTCCACAGTGCCTGAATCATTTTATTTTTTAAAAATTTTTACATTTTCAAAATATTTTATTTATTTATTTGATGGAGAGAGAGCACAAGCAGGGGGGAGCAGCAGAGGGAGAGGGAGAAGCAGACTCCCTGTTGAGCAGGGAGCCCAATGTGGGGCTCGATCCCAGGACCCTTGGATCATGACCTGAGCTAAAGGCAGGCACTTAACCGACTGACCCACTCAGGTTCCCCATGGCTGAATCATTTTATATTCCCACCAGCAACTAACAAGGGTTCTCGTTTCTCCATGTTCTTGTCAACACTTGTTATTTTCTGTTTGTTTTTTTAATAATAGTCATCCTAGTGGATGTGAATTTGTTATCTTGTTATTACAAGATTGTAAGAGTTCTTTATATATTCTAGATAGAAACCTTTTGGTAAAAAAAGGATTTTATTTATTTGACAGAGAGAGAAATCACAAGTAGGCAGAGAGGCAGGCAGAGAGGGAGAAGCAGGCTCCCCGTTGAGCAGAGAGCCCAATGCGGGGCTCGATCCCAGGACCCTGAGATCATGATCCAAGCTAAAGGCAGAGGCTTAACCCACTGAGCCACCCAGGAACCCCCAGAAACCTTTTTTTTTTTAAAAAAAAATATTTTATTTATCTATTTGACAGAGAGAGAGAGAGAGAGAGATCACAAGTAAACAGAGAGGCAAAGCAGAGAGAGAGCAGAGAGCCCAATGGGGGGCTTGAGCCCAAGACCCTGAGATCATGACCTGAGCCACAGGCAGAGGCTTAACACACTGAGCCACCCAGGCACCCCTAGATAGAAACCTTTTATCAGATAAATGATTTACAAATATTTTCTCCTAGTCTTATAACTTTCTTGATGGTGTCATTTGAAAAACAAAAGGTGATTTTGATGGAGTTTGATTCATCTGTTTTTAATTCTGTTGCTCATGCTTTTGTTGTCACATCTAAGGATACATTGCCAAATCCAAGGTCATGAAAATTTACACCTCTTTTATAATGAGAATTTTATATTTTGTATTTTTATACTTTTTAAAAGTAAATTCAGGGCGCTGGGGTGGCTCAGTTTTTCAGCATCTGCCTTTGGCTCAGGTCATGATCCCAGGATTCTGGGATGGAGCCCCGAGTCAGGCTTCCGGCTCGGTGGGAAGCCTGCTTCTCCCTCTCCCATTCCCCCTGCTTGTGTTCTCTCTCTCTTTCTGTATGTCTCTCTCTCTCTCTCTCTCTGTTAAATAAATAATAAACAAACAAATAAATAAATAATAAATAAAATCTTTAAAAAATAAAATAAAAGTAAAGTAACTGTCAATATGGGACTTGAACTCACTAGTCTGAGATTGAGTCACACACTGTATTGACTGAGCCAACCATGCACCACAAGAACTTTACATTTTAAGCTCTTATATTTAGGTGTTTGATGGATTTTGAGTTAATTTTTTAAAAATTAAGATAAAAATTTTTAAGGAATCTCTAAACCCAACCCACAACTTGAGACCAAGAGTCATGTGCTTGGGAGATGTGCTGGGTGGCTCAGAGGGTTAAGTATCTGCCTTCATCTCAGGTCTTGGGATCATCCTGCATCAGGCTCCTTGCTCAGCTGGGAGCCTGCTTCTCTCTCTGCCTGCCTCTCCCCCTGCTTGTGCTCTCTCTCTCTCTCTGTCAAATAAATAAGTGAAATCTTAAAAAAGGAAAGGGAGAAAAACAGCCTTCTTGCTGATATGGGGAAAGTTTTAGTGGTCTGGGTAGAAGATTAAACAAGCCACAATATTCTCTTAAGTCAAAGCCTAATCCAGAGCAAGGCCTAACTCTCTTCAGTTCTATGAAGGCTGACAGAGGTGAGGAAGCTGTAGAGGAAAACTCAGGAAGCTAGCAGAGGTGGGTTCATGAGGTTTAAGGAAAGAAGTTGTCTCCTAAAATAAAAGCACAAGGAGAGGCAGCAAATGCTGATGTGGAAGCTGCTGCAAGTTCTCCAGAAGATCCTGCTCAGATAATTGATGCAGATGGCCACACTAAACAACAGATTTTCAGTGGAGGAGAGACAGCCTTCTGTTGGAGGAAGATGCCATCTAGGACTTTCATAGGGAAAGAGGAGAAGTCAATGCCTGACTTCAAACTTCAAAGGACAGGCTGACTCTCTTGCTAGAGTTTAAGGCAGATGGTGACTTTAAGTTAAATGGCAATGTTTCTTTGGATCATTCTGGAAATCTTAGGGCCCTTAGGAATTATGCCAAGTTGGGAAATTTATTCTGTCTGTGTTCTATAAATGGAACAACAGAGCCTGGAGGACGGAACATCTGTTTGCAACATGGTTCACTGAATATTTTAAGCCCATTGTTGAGGGCTATTGCTCAGAAAAGACTCTCTTCAAATATTACTGCTCATTAATAACACACCTTACCACCCAAGGGCTCTGATGGAGATGTACAACGAGATTCATGTTTTCATGCCTAGTAACACAACATCCATTCTGCTGCCCAGGGATGAAGGAGTAATTTTTATTTTTAAGTCTTATTATTTAAGAAATATGTTTTGGAAGGCTATAGCTGCCATAGATAGTGATTCCTCTGATGGATCTGGGCAAAGTAAATAGAAAACTTTCTGAAACGACTCACCATTCTAGATGCCTTTAAGAACATTTGTGATTCATGGGAAGAGGTCAAAATTTCAACATTGAGGGGTGCCTGGCTGGCTCAATCGGTAGAGTATGTGACTCTCGATCTCAGGGTTGTTAGTTCAAGCCCCACATTGGGCATGGAGCCTACTTAAAAAAAAAAATCAGCAGTGGGACGCCTGGGTGGCTCAGTTGGTTAAGCAGCTGCCTTCGGCTCAGGTCATGATCCCAGCGTCCTGGGATCGAGTCCCACACCGGGCTCCTTGCTCGGCAGGGAGCCTGCTTCTCCCTCTGCCTCTGCCTGCCTCTCTGTCTGCCTGTGCTCCCTCTCTCTCTGACAAATAAATAAATAAATAAATCTTTAAAAAAAAAAAAATCAGCAGTGACGGGAGTTTGGAAGCAGTGGATTCTAACCCTCCTGGATGACTTGGAGGGATTCCAGACTTAGTGGAGAAGGTAACTGTGGATGTGATGGAAATAGCAAGAGAAGTAGATTTAGAAGTAGAGCCTGAAGATGGGACTGAATTGCTGCAATCTCATGATACAACTTTAACGGATGAGGAGTTGCTTCTCACGGATGCGCAAAGGAAGTGGTTTCTGGAGGTGGAATCTTCTCCTGGTGAAGATGCTGTGGTGATTGTTGCAATAACAAAAAGGACTTATAATTTTACGTAAACTTAGTTGATAAAACAGCAGCAGGGTTTGAGAAGATAGATCACAGTTTTGAAATAAATTCTACTGTTGGTAAAATGTTATCAAACTGCATCATATGCTACAGAAAAATTGTTGGTGAAAGTAAGAGTCCATCAACAGGGCAAACTTCATCGTCTTATTTTAAGAAATTGCCACAGCCACCCCCAATTTCAGCAGCCAGCACCCTGATCAGTCTGTAGCCCTTAGACCTTCCTCTATGGGATGCCTGGGTGACTCAGTCAGTTAAGTGTCTACCTTCAGCTCAGGTCATGATCCCGGGGTCCTGGGATTGAGCCCCACATTGGGCTCCCTGCTCAGCAAGGAGCCTTCTTCTCCTGCTGCCTGGTGCTCCCCTGCTTGTATTCACTGACTCTTACTCTCTATCTGACAAATAAATAAATAAAAGATTTTAAAAAAGACCTTACTCCGGTAAAAAAGATTATGATTCACTGCCAACCCAGGTGATGTTTAGCATGTTTTAGTAATAAAATGTTCTTTAAGTGGGCCCCACACCAAACATGGGGCTCAGGCTCATGACCCTGCCATCAAGAGTTGCATACTCTATCCATTGAGCCAGCCATGCACCCCAGCAATAAAATATTTTATATTTTTTTGTAAATATTTTTAAAAAGATTTTATTATTTGAGAGAGAGAAAGAGAGAGATCAAGAGCAGAGGGGAGGGGTAGAGGGAGAAGCAGACTCCTCACTGAACAGGGATCCTGATGCAGGACTGATCCCAGGACTCTAAGATCATGACTTGAGCTGAAGGCAGACACTTAACTGACTGAGCCATCCAGGCACACTGATTTTTTGTAAATATTTTTAATTAAAGTATACATATATATATTATATACATATATAGATATATATATTAGACATAATGCTATTGCACACTCAATAGACTACAGTATAATATAACTTCTATATGAACTCAGAAAATTAACTCATTTGACTCACTGTACGGTGACATTTGCTTTATTGCAGTGGTCTGGAACCCAACCCACAGTACCTCCAAGGTATGCCTGTACGAAGTTTTGAAATTGGTAAGGGTAAGTCTTCTAACTTTGTTCTTTTTCAAGATTATTTTGACTGTTCTGGGTCCTTTGAATGTCCATATGAACTTTATTTTTTTAAGATTTTAGTTATTTACTTGACAGAGAGTGAGTGAGCACAGGTTGGGGGAGCCGAGGGAGAGGGAGAAGCAGGCTCCCTATGGAGCAGGGAGCCCAATATGGGACTTGATCCCAACCTGAGCTGAAGGCAGATGTTTAGTGACTGAGAGACCCAGACACCCCTCCATATGAATTTTAGAATCAGCTTATCAATTTCTGCAAAGAAGACAGCTGGAATTTTGATGGGTATTGCCTTATATACACGGGTCAATTTGGAGCTTATTGCCAACCTAATAATGCCATGTCTTCTAATTCATAAACAGGATATCTTTCCAATTTTTAAGGTCTTTAGTTTCTTTCAATGATGTTTTATAGTTTTCAGAGTATAAGTTTTGTACTACTTTTGATAAACCTACTCCTAAATATTTTTTGATGCTGTTATAAATAGAATTTTTAAACTCCATTTTTTGCATATTCTATATAGAAATACAATTGATTTTTATATATTGATTTTATACCTGCAACCTGGCTTACTAGTTATTGGAACTCACTGATTAGTTCTGTTGGCTTGTAGCGAGATTCTTGGGATTCTGTATGCAAAATCATGTCATCTGTAAATAGAGATCATTTCCTTCTTCCTTTCCAAAATCGATGCATCTCATTTGTTTCCCTTGCCTAATCATTCTAACTAGAACTTCCAGTGTTGAATAGAAATGGTGAGAGTAGACATCTTTGTCTTGTTTCTAATTATAGGAAAAACATTCAGTTTTTCACCATTAAATATGATATTAATTGTGGATTTTTTAAATAGTTCTTGAGGACTGTCTCTCCTCCTGTGCTAAATCTCCAAGCTTCTCCTCTGGAGATCTGAACAGGGACTTGTTGGAGTGACATCCGAGCACCGGGAAGGGCCAATAGCCTCTGGTCTTCTTGGCTTGCCAAGGTGAAACCTCTGCCCTACAAACTAGCTGGGCAAGGGCCTTCAGGTCTCCAGTTTTTTGTCCTACAGCACCTGGGTAGAACCCCTGCTCTGTGACTGGGGACTGGGCAGAGGAAGGGAGCCCTCCTGCTCTCCACCTCAATCGCTTGGATTTTAGGCTCTGCTACTGGAGCTAGGAATGGTTGAGAAATGCTGGAGGCCTGTCCCTCTTGGGGAAATACCATAATCCATGACTGGGACCTGAGAGGAGAAGACATCCTGTTTTTATGGCCACATCTGTCCAGAATGGAGCTCTGGTGATGCTGAATGAACTAGGGTCAAGGAGGACGTTGGAGGTCTTGGTCATGTGTCAGGCTCTTACTCTTCTTACCAAGATTTAGATTTCCTTGAATAAATTTGTTTTGCATTTTCTCTATGCCCTTAGGACAATTTCCAGAGAGTTTAAATGGTTGTGTGTGTTTTTAAAAAATAATTTTTTACCAGTTATGGGTGTTTCATTTGGGAGTGGATGTGCAGAATTCCTCACATTGTCATTTGGAAGTGGAATCTCCTTCATTTTAAAAATAACTACAACTGTTAGGGACGCCTGGGTGGCTCAGTCGGTTAAGTGTCTGCCTCCAGCTCAAGTCATGATCCCAGAGGTCTGGGATCGAGTCCCGCATGGGACTCCCTGCTCAGCAGGAAGCCTGCTTTTCCCTCTGCCTGCTGCTCCCCCTACATGTAGGCGCTTGTGCGCTCTCTCGCGCGCTCTCTCTCTCTCTCTGACAAATAAAATCTTAAAAAAAAAACAAATAAAAAAAATAAAAATAGAAATAACTACAACTAATAAAAATAATAATTTAAAAAAGAAAAATAACTACAGCTAATTCTTGAACGACATGGGTTTGAACTGCATGGGTCCACTTACACGCAGATTTGGGGGGATAAATACAGTACAGTACTGTAAATTTATTTTCTCTTTCTTATGATTTTCTCTGTTATTTATATTTTTTTGTTTATTTAAGTAATCTCTTCACCCAAAGTGGAACTTGAACTCACGACCCCAAGATCAAGAGTCACACACTCCTCTGACTGAGCCACCCACGCGTCCCCTTATGTTTCTCAACATTTTCTTTTCTCTAGCTTACTTTATTGTAAGAATACAGTATACAATACATATAGCATGTGTTAATTGACTGTTTATGTTATGCATAAGGCTTCCAGTCAACAGTAGACTATTAGTAGTCTATTAGTAGACTATTAGTAACTATTAGTAGTTAAGTTTTGGGGGAGTCCAAAGTTATATGCAGATTTCTTTAAAGTAACCTTTACACCCAACATGGGGCTTGAACTCATGACCTGGAGATCAAGAGTCACATGCTCTACTGACTGAGCCAGCCAGGTACAACGACATGCAGATTTTTGCCTGTGCAAGGGTTGGTATCCCTTCTTCCTACATTGTTCAAGGGTCAACTGTACATTTTACTCCTTTGAAAGGACCAAACTTTATTTAACTCATTCCATACTGATTAGGTTATTTAAAATACTTTACCATTGGGACGCCTGGGTGGCTCAGTTGGTTAAGCGGCTGCCTTCGGCTCAGGTCATGTTCCCAGAGTCCTGGGATCGAGTCCCACATCAGGCTCCTTGCTTGGTGGGGAGCCTGCTTCTCCCTCTGCCTCTGCCTGCCACTCTGTCTGCCTATGCTTGCTCTCCCTTCTCTCTCTATGACAAATAAATAAAATCTTAAAAAAAAAAATAAAAAAAAAAAAATAAAATAAAATAAAATACTTTACCATTAATAGTTAGGTTATTTAAAATACTTAAATAAATAAATAAATAAACTTCAATATAAGTTGCTGTTAAAAATGATACTATAATTAATAACACCTTGTGTATGTTAGTATATCTGTAATACAGATTTCAATTTTTCAGTCAAATAGTATTTATATAAATAGCTTTAATAAAGGTTGCCACATTGCCCTCTGTGAGGGCTCATGCCAGGAATAGCCAGGGAGTATCTATTTTATACTCTGGCCATAATCAGGTGTTAGCAAAATTTTGGGTCTCTTTCAGCCTTATTATGTGACAAACTATTTTATTTATTTTTTTTTTTTTTTTTTTTAGGGAGAGGGACAGGAGAGAGAGGATCTCAAGCAGACTCCCCACTGAGCACAGGGTCTGACTTGGGACTCAATGTGGAGCTTGATGCAGGGGCTCAATGCCACAACCATGAGATCATGACCAAAATCAACAGTCAGGCGCTTAACTGATTAAGCCACCCAGGCGCCCCTAAAGATTTTATCTTTTTTTTTTTTTTATTTATTTGACAGACAGAGGTCACAAGTAGGCAGAGAGGCAGGCAGAGAGAGAGGAGGAAGCAGGCTCCCTGCTGAGCAGAGAGCCCGATGCGGGGCTCGATCCCAGGACCCTGGGATCATGACCTGAGCAGAAGGCAGAGGCTTTAACCCACTGAGCCACCCAGGTGCCCCAATTAGTGTCCTTCTTGAAGCAGGTAATCCAACCACTCCCATGTCCTCTTACAAACAGTTGAAGTCAGCAGTTCTTAGTGTGTGTGGTCCCCTGACTAGTAGCATCACCACCTCCCAGAATTTTTTGCTCAGAATGCAAATTCCTTGGTCCCCTTCTTGAATATAGTTTTAATATTTTTTTCTGCTACAAGTGAAGTTCAGAATCTTTTTTTTTTTAAGATTTTATTTATTTATTTGACAGAGAGAAATCACAAGTAGACAGAGAGGCAGGCAGAGAGAGAGAGAGGGAAGCAGGCTCCCTGCTGAGCAGAGAGCCCGATGGGGGACTTGATCCCAGGACTCTGAGATCATGACCTGAGCCGAAGGCAGCGGCTTAACCCACTGAGCCACCCAGGCGCCCAGAATCTTTTCATATAATTCTGAGGCATATATTTTCTTTTCTGTGCTCTATATCTTTTCCTTTTCTTTTTTTTTAAATTTTATTTTATTTTTTTATGTGACAGAGAGCAAGATCACAAGTAGGCAGAGAGGCAGGCAGAGAGAGCGAGCGAGAGAGAGGGAAGCAGGCTCTGCTGAGCAGAGAGACTGATGCGGGGCTCGATCTCGGAACCCTGAGATCATGACCCGAGCTGAAGGCAATCGTTTAACCCATTGTACCACCCAGGCCCCCCTATATCTTTTATTTTAAAATTGGGATGATGGGGGCGCCTGGGTGGCTCAGTCGTTAAGCATCTGCCTTCAGCTCAGGTCATGATCCAGGGTCCTGGGATCAAGCCCCGCATCAGGCCCTCTGCTCAGTGCGGAGCCTGGTCTGACCTATGATTTTTTTGACTTTATGATGATGCAAAAGCAATATACATTACGTAGAAACCATACTTTGAACTTTGATCTTTTCCTGGGCCACTGATAATGCAGTACAATATTCTCTTACGATGCTGGGCAGTGGCAGTGAGCCACGGCTCCTAGTCAGCTGTGCCATCACAAGAGTAAACAACCAATATATTTACAACCATTCTGTACCCATATGACCACCCTGTTTTTCCTTTTAGCACACTGTTCGGTAAGTTACACAAGAAAGTCGACACCTTGTTGTAATATAGGCTTTGTGTTAGATGATTTTGCCCAACTACTAGCTAAGGTAAATGTTCTGAGCATGTTTAAGGTAGGCTAGGCGAAGCTGTGATGTGTAGTAGGTTAGGTAGTTAAATGCATTCTTGACTTACAATAAGCTTGTTGTAACATAACCCCATCAGAAGTCAAGGAAGAGCTATATGTTGATTTCAGTTTAGTGGGATTCTAAGTAGAGGACCTAGCTAATCTGTGCTGGTACTCCTGACCCACAGAAACTATGAGATAGGGGCGTCTGGGTGGCTCAGTCCTAAAGCATCTGCTTTCAGTTCAGGTCATGATCCCAGGGTCCTGAAATCGAGCCCCACATCAGGCTCCCTGCTCAATGGGAAGCCTGCTTCTTCCTCTCCCACTTCCCCTGCTTGGGTTCCCTTTCTTGCTGTCTCTCTCTCTGACAAATAAAATAAATAAAATCTTTAAAAAAAAAAAAGAAAGAAAGAAACTGTGATAATAGGGGCACCTGGGTGGCTCAGTTGGATAAGCAACCGAGTCCTGATTTCTGCTCAGGTCCTGATCTCAGGGTAGAAGGATCCAGCCTCAAGTCAGACTCTGTGCTGGGTGTGGAGGCTGCTTGGGATTCTCTCTCTCCTTCTCCCTTTGCCCTTCCCCCCAATCTCGTGTGCACACAGGCTCGCGCTCTTTCTCTCTCTCTCTCTTTATATATATATATATATACACATATATGTATATACATATATATATACATATATACATGTGTATATATGTATATACATATATACATGTATATATACATATATATACATGTATATATGTATATACATATATATACATATATATATAATAAATGAATAAATAAGAAAATATAAGATAATAAATGTGATTGTTTTGAGCTGATAAATTTGTGGTAATTTGTTACACAGCAATAGAAAACTAATACACTTAAATTGCTGGAGCTTGTTATCAATGTAATGTAATCAAGCTCCATTTGGAGCTTGCTATCAATGAATGCTTAGAGGTTCGGGCACTGGGATGGCTCAGTCAGTTAAGCATCCAACTGTTGATTTTGGCTCAGGTCACAATCTCAGGGTGGTGAGATCCAGCCCCTAATTGGGTTCCACACTGGATGTGGAGCCTGCTTAAGATTTTCTCCTTCTCTTTCCAAAAAAAAAAAGTCTCTCTTTCCCTTTTCCTCTGCTCCTCCCCCCCTTAAAAAAATGAATACTTACGGATTTTCTTCATATCATTTTTAATTTTTTTAATTAAACTTTTTAAAAGATTTTCTTTATTTATTTGGCAGAGAGAGAGAGAGAGGGCACAAGTAGGGGGAGCAGCAGGCAGAGGGAGAGGGAGAAGCAGGCTCCCTGCTAGCAGGGAGCCTGATGCCTGCGGGCCTCCATCCCAGGACCCTGTGATCATATCATTTTTTAAAGATTTTACTCATTTATTTGAGAGTGAGAGTGTGCATGAGAGGGGGTAGGGTCAGAGGGAGAAGCAGACTCCTCACTGAGCAGGAAGCCTGATTTGGGACTCGATCTCACATATTTATTACTGTTAAATCCCACCTTCGTGGTTTAGAATCAGTGTTGTAGCATGTAGATCATTGGGTAGATTTCATCTCCTCTTCTGTGGGTTCTTCCTGGATGGTTTTTCCCTGCCCGTTTCCCCTAATACGCTGTGGATTGTTCTTCTTTTGAAATCTAGTAGCCCTTTTTATAGTACATTGGAAATATCTGCTCACATGCTCATCTTTTCCACTGGTCTGTGAAGCCTTTGAAGATTGGGACCTTGACTTTTTACATCTTAGTGCAGTGCCTGACATGTAATAGAAGCTTAATAATTCTTTTCGTTGAATGCATAAAATGAAAGAAGAGGCAATCAACAACAAGAAATGCTTTGGAGGACTTAAGTATAAGATGTCTAAGTAACATATGATTTGAGGTCTCTGAAAAATTCAAGCCCCTTCTAAGGTAAGTTCTTTTTTTTTTTTTAAGATTTTACTTATTTATTTGACAGAGAGAGAGATTACAAGTAGGTGGAAAGGCAGGCGGGGGGCCGGGTGGGGGGGGGCGGGGAAGCAGGCTCCCTGGTGAGCAGAGAGCCCAATGTGGGACTCGATCTCAGGACCCTGAGATCATGAACTGAGCCGAAGGCAGAGGCTTAACCCACTGAGCCACCCAGGTGCCCCCTAAGGTAAGTTCTGCTCAATTTCCTTTTTAAAAAAATATTTATTTTGGGACACCTGGGTGGCTCAGTGGATTAAAGCCTCCGCCTTCGGCTCAGGTCATGATTTCAGGGTCCTGGGATCAAGCCCTGCATCGGGGTTTCTCCTGAATGGGGAGGCTACTTCCTCCTCTCTCTCTGCCTGCCTCCCTGCCTGCTTGTGATCTCTCTCTCTCTGTCAAATAAATAAATAAAATCTTTTAAAAATAATAATATAATAAATTAATTAATTAATTAAAAATCTTTATTTATATTCATTTGTTTATGTTATTGCAGAATAATTGACATCCAAAGTTTCAGGTGTACAACATAGTGATTCAATATTTATATAGGTAATGAAATGGTCATCACAGTAAGTCTAGTTATCGTCTCTCACTATACAAAGTTGCTACAATATTATTGAGTATATTCCCTATGCTGTACATTACATTCCCATGTCTTATTTATTTTATACCTGGAAGATTGTACCTCTTAATCCTCTTTACCTACATTGTCTATCCCCGCCCGCCATTCCCCTCCCCTCTGGCAACCATTTAGTTTGTTCTTCTATATTTTCAGGGTAGAGTTATGGTCATCGGCCTTCCTATGTCCATTACAGCTTATGGTGGCCCTTTCCCTGACCTTGCTGTACTTGACAGGCACACACAGTTCAAGACTATGGTTGTGTACCCAGTAACAATGTGTGTGGGCCCTCCCCCGCCAGCACCACCAAGCAATTCTCAGACACAAGCTGGGTGTCCTACAATTCAATGCAATTCTACACTACCTGGAGATAGCCTTAGATCCCACAGTTCAGTCCTACTGAGGTTGCCCTCCCTGTAATTTGACACATGAATTCCAAGTCTAACTTGTCACCTGTGCATCTGAACTACCAGCTCTAGATTGGAGGTTCCAATCACCCCCCCCTTTTGGGCATGACTCATTTGCTAGAGTGGCTCACAGAACTCAGAGAAACATTCTGCATTCTAGATTACCAGTTTGTCATAAAAGGATATAATTTAGGAACAGCCAGATGGGAAAGATACATAAGGCAAAGTACAGGGAAAGGGCTTGGAGCTTCCAGGGGTACAGAAGGTATTACTCTCCCCAAATCTCCATGTGTTCACTAGTCCTGAAGCACTCTGAACCCTGCCCTTTTGGGTTTTTTATGGAGGCTTCATTACTTAGAATGACTGATAAATCGCTGGCCATTGGTAATTGATTCATCTTCCTCCCCTTTCCTCTCCCAAGAGGTCAGGGGATGGAACTTAAGCTTCCAACCCTTTAAATATGTGGTTAGTTTTCTGGCAACCTGCCCCCATCCTGAGGTGTGGTTGAAAAGTCACTGATTAACATAACGAAAGACACCTTGATCATTCTAATCACTTAGGAAATTCCAAGGGTTTTAAGAGCTCAAAGTCCGAGGTGTGAAGACCCAACATGTATTTCTTATGATAAATTACAGTATCTCAAAGACCTTTGCAGTAACTAATGGATCCTGACTGCCTGAGTCTCAAGTGGGATAGGTTATATATACTACCCAGGGGAGGGAATTGTTGCCGTCTTCTTTTCCTCAAATTTAGACCCGTGTTTATTTCCTACTTTGTGGTAGTGGATCCCCAAGAGTTGGGAACAGAATTAAGAAATACCATCCTCTGAACACAGCGTATTACTTATGAGACAAGGACATTCTCCAAGTTTTTATCAAGGAAACCTGAATATCTTCTCTAATCTAAGGAAGAACCCAGATTCATTCTCAGATGGAAAGAAGGGGGGAGGGCTAATCCTCACATCTGGACTGTAACTGATACAAAGAAAACGAATTCACTTAGATGTATCATAAGCAGTTTGAAGTTACCTGAAAGCTGTGTTCTTTGAGAATAATAGAAATAATAGAATCAAAAGCGAGTCTATGTGAGTGTATCACTAGGCTTGACCTTAAAAGCAGACATAAATTTCTTCAGAGGGCAGTAGAAGAATTAATCCAACTATAATTTTTTTCCAACTATAATTTTTTTAAAGTAGGCTCCATGCCCATCGTGGGGCGTAAACTAAATGACCTTGAGACTAAGAGTCATGTGCTTTACCGACGGAGCCAACCAGGTGCCCCTCACCTGTTTTTATTTGATGAAAAATATATCTAAGAGAGGGTGCCTGGCTGGCTCAGTCAGTAGAGCACGTGACTCTTGGTCTCAGGGTCCTGAGTTTGAGCTCCACGTGGAGTGTCAAAAAAAACAAACTAAGAATATTCAATTTCCTATTCATTGAAACATTGTTTATAATAGTTAATACGTGAAAACAACATAAATTTACCATAATAGTTATTTTAGAATACTTTAAAAGGATATTACAGGAGATCTTGAAGAATGTTCAATGGCAAATGTAATAGTTTACTAGAACTGCCACAATAAAGTAACACAGGCTGGGTGACTTAAACAATAGAAATTCAGTTTTTCATAGTTCTGGAGCCTAGAAGTCCAAAATCAAGATGTTGGCAAGTTTGGTTTCTTCTGAGGCCTCTCTCCTTGGTTTGCAGATGGCTGCCTTCTCACTGTATCCTCACAGTATTTTTTTTCAGTGTTTGCCCATCCCTAATGTACCCCTGTGTGTCTAAATTTCCTCTTATAAGGACACCAGTCAGATTAGATTTTGGCCCATGCTAATGGCCTCATTTTTACTTCACTTCTTTAAATACTCTGTCTCCATATACAGTACATTCTGAGGCACTGGGAGTTAGGCTTAAACATACAAATTTTGGAGAAACACAGTTTGACCCATACAACAGGAAAATGTTTACAATATGAGTAAAAAAAGCAAGATATAATATTTGATGTGATGCTAATTGTATAAACATATACAGGCAAATCTTGGAAAGAAATACTCAAAAATATTAGGAATGGTTTTCTTAGGGCTTGGGAGTTTTGAATAATTAAAAGTTTTTTCTTCTTTATGCATTTCTATATTTTCCATTTTCTATAATGAACATGTACAGGTATTCTACAATGAGAAAAATGCAGTAAGAATTACATTTAAAATTCACTTCTCCCTTTAATTCTCTGACTAAACCAACTTACCTTTAAGGAGAGAAGACAAGGAGGGATAATTGTGGCAGAATAGTTAGTATCAACTGTTAAATCATAAGTGGCATTCTGTTATAAGTCAGGCACTAGCGAGGTTGACTATGTTGGCTGGATCTTCTTTGAGTGAAATTATTTAAATGACTTGTTTTTATGTGTGAAGTGGGTCAAAAGATATGAATTTCCAGTTATAAAATGATAAGTCATGAAGATATAATGTATAATATGGTGCATTAAAAATACCTATTGAAGGGTGTCTGGGTGGCTCCATCGTTAGGCATATGCCTTAGGTTCAGGTCGTGATCCCCTGGTCTTCGGATTGAGCCACATGTCCGGCTCTCTGCTCAACAGGAAGCCTACTTCTCCCTCTCCCTCTCCCACTCCCCCTGCTTGTGTTCCTTCTCTCGTTGTGTGTCTCTCTCTGTCAAATAAATAAAATCTTAAAAGAAACAAAAAAAAAAAACCTATGGAGGGGCGCCTGAGTGGCTCAGTTGGTTTAGCGTCCGCCTTCCACTCCGATTTAACTTAAGTTAGCCACCCATGCACCACTTTGAGAAGCTCTCATGTCAAAACATGATTAAAAAGTAAATATCTTGGGGCGCCTGGGTGGCTCAGTGGGTTAAGCCGCTGCCTTCGGCTCAGGTCATGATCTCAGGGTCCTGGGATCGAGTCCCGCATCGGGCTCTCTGCTCAGCAGGGAGCCTGCTTCCTTCTCTCTCTCTGCCTGCCTCTCTGCCTACTTGTGATCTCTCTCTGTCAAATAAATAAATAAAATCTTTAAAAAAAAAAAAAAAAAGTAAATATCTGGGACGGGGCGCCTGGGTGGCTCAGTGGGTTAATGCCTCTGCTTGGGATCAGGTCATGATCCCAGGGTCCTGGGATCGAGCCCCACATCGGGCTCTCTGCTCAGCCAGGAGACTGCTTCCTCCTCTCTCTACCTGCCTCTCTGCTTACTTGTGATCTCTCTCTGTCAAATAAATAAATAAAATCTTAAAAAAAAAAAAAAAGTAAGTATCTTGGGACGCCTGGGTGGCTCAGTCAGTTAAGCGGCTGCCTTCGGCTCAGGTCATGATCCCAGTGTCCTGGAATCGAGTCCCACATCGGGCTCCTTGCTTGGCAGGGAGCCCGCTTCTCCCTCTGCCTGCCACTCTGTCTGCCAGTGCATGCTCTCTCTCTCTCTCTCTGACAAATAAATAAAAATAAAATCTTAAAAAAAAAAAAGTAAATATCTGGGACGCCGGGGGTGGCTAGGTCAGTCAAGTGGCTGCCTTTGGCTCAGGCCATGATCCCAGAGCCTTGGGACCCAGTCCTGCATCGGGTTCCTTGCTTGGCAGGGAGCCTGCTTCTCTCTCTCCCTCTGCCTGCCCCTCTGCTTGTTTGTGCTCTTTCTCTCTCTGTAATAAAATCTTTTAAAAAAAGGAAATGAGAGTTTTCCTCATAAGGCTAGGAATTTAGATACTAGGTTCTACGGTTAGATGAGGAACAAAATGATCTCTACATTTGAGAAGGCCTGCCTAGTGGGGGAAACAAAAAATCTGAACATGATTATCCTTTAATATAAGAAGTGCTATGTTAGATGTATAGAGAGAAGAGCAAGAGATTTGTTCTTTGTACTACCTGAGGAGTAAAAGGAATAGCTTCATTTAAGTGATAGTTACGATGGGACTTTGCAGTGGATGCTAAGGTTTTAAGGAATCAGTATACAATGCCCCCATTTCCCCCTTCATGGTTTCTAGCCAATTGAGAAATAAGCTACAGGAAACAAATGGAGATCAGAATGTTAACATTCTTACTGATAAAGCTGTTGAGTGAACACAGCTTTAGATTCTGGCAAGTAGATCTATAAAACACTGTCTTTTTTTTTTTTTAAAGATTTTATTTATTTATTTGACAGAGAGAAATCACAAGTAGACGGAGAGGCAGACAGAGAGAGAGAGAGGGAAGCAGGCTCCTACTGAGCAGAGAGCCCGATGCGGGACTCGATCCCAAGACCCTGAGATCATGACCTGAGCCGAAGGCAGCGGCTTAACCCACTGAGCCACCCAGGCGCCCCCAAAACACTGTCTTTTTTAAAAAATATTTTATTTATTTATTTGAGAGAGGAAGAGAGAATGAGGGAGAACATAGAGGGAGAAGCAGGCTCCCCCCGCTGAGCAGAGAGCCCCACATGGGGAGGGTACTCCATCCCAGGACCCGAGATCATGACCTGAGCCAAAGGCAGACCTCCAACCGACTGAGGCACACAGGTGCCCCAAACACTCTCTATCTTGAATCAGAACGTATTCTCTCTGATGGCAGGATGACCTCTGAAGTGGGAAGGCAGGAAGAGCTGAACCTTCCTTAAGAGAAGGAAGAGCAGTTCCTTCTCTTAAAGTCATTAGTCATGCTAATCAGTTTTCTTCCTAGAGGAGTAGCTAGGAGGCAGAAAGAGCAAAGAGGCTCATTTTCCTTACCCTTCCCAATTATGTGAGCCAGTATATTCCCTTCTTTGCTTATAGTGCTTTGACTTGGATTTCTGTCTTTTTTTAAAATTTCAATTCCAGTATATTTAACATACAGTGTTACATTAGTTTCAGGTGTACAACATAGTGAAGGATTTGTGTCTGTTGTAACAGAAAAAAAGACCTGCATAATACAGTCTTGAAACATGAGTAGACATTTTTTTCCAATTTATTTATTTTCAGAAAAACAGTATTCATGAGTAGACATTTTTAAGCTAAGAAAGGAGGAGCATTTCTTTTCTTTCCTTTTTTTTTTTTAAAGATTTTATTTATTTATTTATTTGATAGACAGAGATCACAAGTAGGCAGAGAGGCAGGCAGAGAGGAGGAAGCAGGCTCCCCACAGAGCAGAGAGCCCGATGCGGGGCTCAATCCCAGGACCCCGAGATCATGACCCGAGCCGAAGGCAGCGGCTTAACCCACTGAGCCACCCAGGCGCCCCAAGGAGGAGCATTTCAAATAGGAGACAGCATGGGCAAAAGTCTAGAGGTTTGGGAAATGTTCGCCTGTGGTTAACATAATGCCAGACAAAAAAAAGAACTGAAAATGAAACAAAACATCTTATGTGGAACAAAGTTGTAAACATCTATTCGTAATAAAATAATTTAAAAAAAATAGAAATAGAAGGACATCTTCTTTCTTTCTTTCTTTCTTTCTTTTTTCTTTGAAAGATGTTTCTATAGGAGCACCTGGCTGGTGGTAGAAAGAATCTCAAACTAACAGTTACCATACTTACTCCCTTTTAAATTGCAAATAAAATAAGGATGCCTGTTATTGCCGTTATGATTTAATATTGTCTTGGGTGTTCTGGCCAGTGCCTTAACATTTGAAACAGAAATAAAAGGAATCAATATTTGAAAAGAAGAGACAAAAATATTACTTGTGGATGATGTGGTTGTATGCCTGAATATTCCCCAGGTAAGAAAAATATACAAAAATCAGTGGCAGTCTTACATACCATAAATAACCAGTTAGAAAAAAAAATGCATGATAGTATTAAATACATGTGTATACAGTATTTTTAAATAAATTCAATGAGAGATATATATGGCCTAAGAAAAACTACAAAGCTTAACTGAGAAATATAATATGGCTTTAATAAAGAGACATCTTTCATTCCTGGATAGAAAAACAAAATATAAGAATATTAGTTCTGGGCACCTGGGTGGCTCAGTCGTTAAGTGTCTGCCTTTGGTCATGGGATGGAGCCCCACATCTGGCTTGCCAGGGGGCCTGCTTCTCCCTCTCCTACTCCCCTGCTTGTGTTCTCTCTCTTGCTGTGTGTCTCTCTGTCAAATGAATAAATAAAATCTTTTTTAAAAGAAAAGAATATTAGTTCTATAGGAGCACCTGGCTGGCTCAGGACATAAAGCATATGACTCTTGATCTCGGGGTCGTGAGTTCAAACCCCATGTTGGGCATAGAGTTTACTTTTTTAAAAAAAGGAGTATTAGTTCTCTTAAAATGAATATATGAACTTACTGTGATTCCACTCAGAACCTCAACAAAATTTTTCTTGAAACTCAGTATAGTCAATTCTGCTATGAGCAACATATTTATTTCTAAAAATCACCTGGCTATGCAAAACTGTTCAATAAAAGCCACATGACCTATGGGTAAAATGGGATTAGAGGCACAATGCTAAAAATCCGTGTCAGTGACACCAAAATGATAGAAGTCTATAAAAAATGGTATCACAGTTTTACACATGTTAAATGATAAGAAACATATGAATACTATAATAAATATGGCACTTCACCTTGAAAAGGAACTAAAGTGTGCTGGGGGAAGTGAGCATTGAGTCGTTTTAGCTTGTGAATTACTGTGAAATGGTGGAAAAAGAGTTATCTGAAATACACCAGATGTGGATGGGTGTGACTCGTAACACACGTGGGTAACTGATGGAGATGTCTGCCCATGAATGCGTGTGTTCATTACGTTTATTCCAGCATGGCTAGGTTAATCTGGGTGCAGTTTGCTGCATTCATTTACTATTTCCAATAGACAAAGTTGCACATAAGCCAAGGCAAAATTCGCATTTTGCTCAAATCGCTGCCTAATGTATCAATTGCTTTGGAAAAAATTCTCATTTTCAAAATAAGCATTATGGCAGAAATCACTTAAAATGATTGCTTTACTTTGAGAAATAAATGGCTAAGTACTTTGTGAAAGGAGCAAGTCTTTCCTTAACAAATGTTAAAATATGGTAAAGACCCCATTATTTAAAATGCTGGGCTGGGAAGAGAAACTTAGAAACTACATAAATGTGCATAAATAGGGGAGTGGTTAAATAAATTAAATTCCAAACACTGGAACAGTAGATAGCCATTTAAAAAAGTGAGTGGGGGGACGCCTGGGTGGCTCAGGGCGTGATCCTGGAGTCCCGGGATCGAGTCCCACATCAGGCTCCCAGCTCCATGGGGAGTCTGCTTCGCTCTCTGACCTTCTCCTCGCTCAAGCTCTCTCTCACTGTCTCTCTCTCTCAAATAAATAAATAAAATCTTAAAAAAAAAAAAAAAAGTGAGTGGGACACACCTGGGTGGCTCCGTGGGTTAAAGCCTCCGCCTTTGGCTCTGGTCATGATCCCAGCATCGTGGGATTGAGCCCTGCATCAGGCTCTCTGCTCCATGGGGAGCCTGCTTCCTCCTCTCTCTCTGCCTGCCTTTCTGCCTACTTGTGATCTCTGTCAAATAAAAAAAAAGTGAGTAGGTTGGGGGAAGGTCTATGAGTACGGATCTGGAAATGAGTCCAAAGTATATTTAAAAAAAAAAAATAAAGAGGGCACCTGGGTGGTTCAGCTGTTGGGCGTCTGGCTTTGGCTCAGGTCCTGGTGCCAGGGTCCAGGGATGGAGCCCCGCACTGGGCTCTCTGCTCAGCGGGAGGCCTGCTTCTCCCTCTCCCACTCCCCCTCCTTATATTCCCTCTCTCGAGCGCGCGCGCTCTCTCTCTCTCTCTGTCAAGTAAATAAACAAAATTTTTAAAAAAGGAAAAAAGTAAAGAGTGGAATATGTATATTATAATCATATATGTATTTTTCAAGGATATATGTGTTAACAGTGGGGATATCACACTGGGTGTCAATGGAATTTTACTTTCTTTTTTTTAGATTTTCTTTATTCTTTTTTTGTTTAAAGATTTTATTTATTTATTTGATAGAGATAGAGAGCATGAGTAAGCAGAGCAGCAGGCAGAGGGAGAAGGAGAAGCAGACTCTCTGCTGATCAGGGAGCCGGATGTGCGGCTCGATCCCAGAACCCTGGGATCATGACCTGAGCTGGAGGCAACGGCGCAACCAACTGAGCCACCCAGGTGTCCCTATTTATTCTTTTTTTTAAAGGTTTTTAATTATTTATTTGACACAGAGAAAGAGACAGTGAGAGAGAGAGAGCATAAGCAAGGGGAGAAGCAGGCAGGTAGAGGGAGGAGAAGCAGGCTCCCCAACAAGTAAGGAGCCTGATGTGGGGCTCACTCCCAGGACCTTGGGATCATGACCTGAGCTGAAGGCAGCCGCTTAACCTACTGAGCCACCCGGGCGCCCCACTTTCTCTCTTTCTTATGAACATGTTTTGCTTTTGGCAATATTTATTTTTTATTTCATTTTTAAAAAATGTAATCTCTACACCAAACGTGGGGCTCAAACTCATGAACCCTAGAACAAGAGTCCTGTGTTCTACCAAGTGACACAGCCAGACGCCTCTGCTTTTGCAATTTTAATTTTTTTTTGATTTTTGAAAGATTTTATTTATTTTTTTATTTGTTAGAAACAGAGAGAGAGAAAGTGAGCGAGCGCAAGCAAGGGGAGCAGCAGGCAGGGGGAGCGGCAGGTGGAGGGAGGAGCAGGCTGCCTGCTGAGCAAGGAGCCTTATGTGGGTTTTGATTCCAGGACCCTGAGATCATGACCTGAGCAGATGGTGGACACTTAACCAATTGAGCCACCCAGCGCCCTGCTACTTAAAAAATATTTAATTTAGGGGGACCTGACACACAATCCATATCCGGATTTCCCCAATGGTCCTAATATTGTCCTTTATAGCTGTTTTTAAAAAATTTCAATCCGAGGTGCCTGGGTAGCTGAATATACCCAGGTCTCTTGGCACTTTATTTTTTTTTTTAATATTTCATTTATTTTTAAAAGTAATTTCTACATCCAATGTGGGGCTAGAAATTACACCCTTGAGATCAAGAGTCGTGTGCTCCAAGAGCACCTGGGTGACTCAGTCGTTAGGTATCTGCTTTCAGCTCAGGTCATGATCCCAGCCAGCATCCTGGGATCGACCCAGACATCAGGCTCCCTGCTCTCCCTTCTCCCTCTGCCTCTTCCCCTTCTTGTATTCCCTCTCATTGTCTCTCTCTCTGTGTCAAATAAATAAAATCTTTAAAAAAAAGAGTCATGTGCTCTAGCAACTGAGCCAGCCAAGTGCCCCAGAAAAATGCACTTTATAATGTCATATCTCTCTAGTTTCCTTTTTTTTTAAATTATTTTTTAAAGATTTTATTTATTTATTTGACAGACAGAAGTCACAAGTAGGCAGAGAGAGAGAAGGAGGCAGGCTCAGAGCAGAGAGCCCAATGAGGGGCTCGATCCCAGGACCCTGGAATCAAGACCTGAGCTGAAGGCAGAGGCTTTAACCCACTGAGCCACCCAGATGCCCCTGAAGATTTTATTTATTTATTTATTTGATATAGAGAGAGGTCAGAGGTCAGAGGGAGAAGCAGACTCCCCACAGAGCTGGGAGCCTGATGCAGGGCTCTATCCCAAGACCCTGAGACCATGACCTGAGCTGAAGGCAGAGGCTTAACCCTCTGAGCCACCTAGGTGCCCCTCCTTTTTTTTTTTTTGTTTAAGATTTTATTTTATTTATTTATTTTTTAAAGATTTTATTTATTTATTTGACAGACAGAGATCACAAGTAGGCAGAGAGGCAGGCAGAGAGAGAGGGAGGAAAGCAGGCTCCCTGCTGAGCAGAGAGCCCGATATGGGGCTCGATCCCAGGATCCCGAGATCATGACCTGAGCCGAAGGCAGAGGCTTAACCCACTGAGCCACCCAGGTGCCCCTAAGATTTTATTTTTAAGTAATCTCTATACCCAACATGGACCTTGAACTCTCTACCCCAAGATCTAGAGTCACATGCTCTTCTGATGGAGCCAGCCAGGTACCCCTCTTTAGTCTCTTTTAATCTAAAAAGCCTCCTTACTTTTTTTTTTTTTTAAAGATTTTATTTTTATTTATTTGACAGAGAGAGATCATAAGTAGGCATAGAGGCAGGCAGAGAGAGAGAGAGAGAGGAGGAAGCAGGCTCCCTGCTGAGCAGAGAGCCCGATGCGGGACTCGATCCCAGGACCCTGAGATCATGACCTGAGCCGAAGGCAGCGGCCCAACCCACTGAGCCACCCAGGCACCCCTTACTTTTTTTTTTTCTTTTGTCTTCAAGACATTTGCAGAGTTCTGGCTAGTTGTCTTTTGCCTTGTAGAATGTCTCACAATCTGAATTTGTCTGATTATGGCCTCATCACTAGATTCAGATTAAAAAGTTTTGGCAAGGGATGCCTGGGTGGCTCAGTTGGTTAAGCGGCTGCCTTCGGCTCAGGTCGTGATCCCAGCCTCCTGGGATTGAGTCCCACATCAGGCTCCTTGCTCGGCAGGGAGCCTGCTTCTCCCTCTGCCTCTGCCTGCCACTCTGTCTGCCTTGCTCACTCTCTCTCTCTCTCTGACAAATAAATAAATAAAATCTTAAAAAAAAAGTTTTGGCAAAAATATGCCATGGAGGTATGTACTTCCCATTACATCACACCTAGAGGTCCATAATGCCAGTTTGTTTCACTATTTGTGTGATGCTAAATTTGATAATTTGGTTAAGGTGGTTCCCCCTAGATCCTTCCACTGTACAGGTTCTATTATAGGCAGAATTTTGGCCCCCCACAACCTCCTGTCCCAGTGAATGTGTTACATTACATGGCAAAAAGGACTTTGCAGTCATAATTAAGGTTCCTAATTATTAAAATAGGGAGGTTGTCTTGGATTATCTCAGTGGACCTTTGTAATCACATGAGCCCTTAAAAGTAGATTTATTTATTCAAAGCAGGAGGATTTGATGCATTGTGGCATAGAGATGGAGAAGACCACATGTTAAGGAAATGTGGACTTCAGTCTTACAACTGTATGGAACTAAATTCTGCCAACAACTTGAATGAGCTTGGAAGTGGAGGCTTCCCCAGAGTATCTAAAAAGGAATGCAGAAACTTTGATTTTATCCCTGTGAGACCCTGAGCAAAGAAATGCAATGCTGTGCTGGACTTATGACTTACATAGTATGGAGTAATAAATTTGTGTTGTTTTAAGCCAGTAAATTTGTAGTAATTTGTTACAGCAGAAATGAAAAATTAATACAGGACCTTTCCCTGTGAAAGAAGTATGTAATCTGTGGGGTGGTACTTTGAGATTATGTGAATACCCTGTTTCCCAACATTTAATGATCATCGATGAATGATCCTGGTCTAAATCAGTTATTACTTTGATCAGTGAAAAATGGTGATTTTCTAATGCTAGCATTTCTTGTAGATTTTTTAAAAAAAGATTTTCTTTGTATGTTTGACAGAGAGAGAAACAGCGAGAGAGGGAACACAAGCAGGTGGAGTGGAAGAGGGAGAAGCTGGCTTCCCACTGAACAGGGAGCCTGATGCGGGGCTCTATCCCAGAACCTTGGGATCATGACCTGAGCTGAAGGCAGACACTTAACTACTGAGCCACCCACCCTCCTTGTAGATTTACTAGCTGGCATTCTTCTACAGAGAAGAGCTCCCCACCCCTGCCTTTTTAAAGTATCTCTATGAACCTATGAAATCTCTTAAAATTCAACAACAATAATTATTATAATAATTATATTAATTAATTAATAATTATAATTAATTAATAATTCAGTATTAGTCAATACTGTTAATATCCTTATAAAATTAGGGTTGACAACTCTGACCATAAAGTTTTAAAAATTGAATATATTCACATTCTGTGACTCCACAAGTCCACTACTAGATCTATACCCAACAGGACTGTGTACATGTGTTCAGCAAATAATATATACTAGAACATTCATAGAAGCACTCTCTGTAGTAGCTAAAAACTGTAAGCTAACAAAAGTGAATCAACAAGGTAGAAGGAATGAATTGTGATATATTCCCACAAAGGAATACTACACAGCTAAGAATTAATGATAGGCAATGATGCACAACAATATGGAGGAACCTCAGGAAGTTAATGTTGAATGAACTTCCTCAGTCTGGTAAAGGGTATCTACAGAAAACACATAGCTACCATCATACTTAATGGTGACAAACTGAATACTTTCCCCTTAGGAACAAGACAAGGATGTTTACTCTCAACATTTCTTTTGAACACTGTACTGGACTAGAAGTTTGAGCTAGAGCAATTAGGCAAGGAAAAGAAATAAAAGGCATCCAGATTGGAAGAGAAGCAGTAAAATTATCTATATATGCCAATGACATGATATTTTATCTTTTTAAAGATTTTATTTATTTATTTGACAGAGAGTCAGTGAGAGAGGGAACACAAGCAAGGGGAGTGGGAGAGGGAGAAGCAGGCTTCCTGCCGAGCAGGGAGCCTGACATGGGGCTTGAACCCAGGACCCTGGGATCCTGACCTGAGCTGAAGGCAAACACTTAATGACTGAGCTACCCAGGCCCCCGTGATCTTTTATTTTCTAAATTTTTAAATTAATTCATTAATTTGACAGAGAAAGACAGCAAGAGAGGGAATACAAGCAAGAGGCAGAGAGGGAATACAAGCAGAGGGGAGGGAGAGGGAGAAGCAGGGTTCCTTCTGAGCAGGGAGCCCAATGTGGGGCTCGATCCCAGGACGCTGGGATCATGACCTGAGCTGAAGGCAGACACTTAACGACTGAGCCGCCTGGGCTCCCCAACATGATCTTTTACATAGAAAGTCCTAAGGAAGGGCGCCTGGCTGGCTCAGTCACTGGAGACTACGACTCTTGATATCTGGGTTGTGAGTTTGAGCCCCACATCTGAGGTAGAGATTACTTAAAGTTGTAGGTAGATTTACTTAAAATAAATAAATGGTTAAAGTGGCAAAAGTATGTGTACTTTACCCAAATAAAAAAACTAAAAAAAAAAAAAAAAAGTCCTGAGGCACCTGGGTGGCTCAGTGGTTAAGCCTCTGCCTTCCGCTCAGGTCATGGTCTCAGGGTCATGGGATTGAGTCCCACATTGGGCTCTCTGCTTAGTGGGGGGCCTGCTTCCCCCTCTCCTTCTGCCTGCTTCTGCCTACTTGTGATCTCTCTCTCTCTCTCTCTCTCTCTCTCTCGCTGTCAAATAAATAAATAAATAAATAAATAATCTTAAAAAAAAAATAAAGAAGTCCTAAGGAATCCATTTAAAACACTATTAGAAACTAATGAGTGAGGGGGCACCTGGGTGGCTCAGTGGGTTGAAACCTCTGCTTTCGGCTCAGGTCATGGTCTCAGGGTCCTGGGATGGAGCCCCACATCGGGCTCTCTGCTCAGCAGGGAGCCTGCTTCCTCCTCTCTCTCTCTCTCTCTGCCTGCCTCTCTACTTACTTGTGATCTCTGTCTGTCAAATAAATAAATAAGATCTTAAAAAAAAAAAGAAACTAATGAGTGAGTTCAACAAGGTTGCAGGGTACAAAATCAGTATACAAAGATCAATTACATATCTTTCTTTTTTAACAAGTAATCTCTATGCCCAATCTATATTCTCTAAGTAATCTCTGTGCTTGAACTCACTACCCTGAGATCAAGAGTTACAGGCTTTACTGACTGAACCAGCCGGGCACCCCTCAATTATATTTCTCTATAAAGTCAATGAACAAACTGAAATTAAGAAAATAATTATACTTGCAGTAACAGCAAAAAGAATAATATGCTTAGGAATAAATTTATCAAAAGTAGTACAAAACGTACAGTCTAAAAACTACAAAGTACTGTAGACAGAAATTAAAGGAGACCTTAAAAAATGGAAACACAGGGCCCCTGGGTGGCTTAGTGGGTTAAAGCCTCTGCCTTTGGCTCAGGTCATGGTCTCAGGATTCTGGGATTGAGCCCCGCATCAGGCTCTCTGCTCAGCAGTGACCCTGCTTCCTCCTCTCTCTCTCTGCCTACTTGTGATCTGTCTGTCAAATAAATAAATAAATGAAACTCTTTTTAAAAAAATGGAAACACATGTTCATAGATCAGAAGATTTGATATTGTTAAGAGAACAGTATTCCTCAAATTGGTTTATGGATTTAAGGCAATACCTGTCAAAATTACAGATGTCTTCTTTGCAGAATCAAGCTGATCCTAAATTTCATATGGAAATTCAAGGGACATAGAAAAGCTAAAACAATGTTGAAAAAGAAGAACAAAGTTAAAGGACTCACATTTCCCACTTTCAGAACTTACTACAAAGCTACTAGTAACCAAGACAGTGTGGTACTGGCATAAATACAGTCATATATGTTATTGGAACAGAATTTAATGTCCATAAGTAAATCCTCACATTTGTGGTCAATTGATTTTTGACAAGGGTGCAAGACAATTCAGTTGGGGGAAAGAAAAGTCTTTCCAATAAATTGTATTTGTATACTTGATATCCACATACGAAAGAACGGATTTGGAACCCAACCTCACACCTTGTACAAACATTAACTCAAAATGGATCAAAGACCTAAATATAAGAAATAAAACCATAAAACTCTGAGCAGGATACAGGTGTAAATCTTTGTAACCATGGATCAGGCAGTGTTTTGTATTGTTTTGTTTTTACATGTGACAGTTAAAGCAGAAGCAATCAAACGAAAAATAAATTGAACTTCATCAAAATGAAAAACGTTTGTGCATCAAAAGACACTATAAAGAAAGTGAAAATATAGCCCATAGAATGGAAAAAAATACTAGCAAGGAGTGCCTGGCTGCTCAGTTGGTGGAGCACTTGACTCTTGATCTCAGGGTATGAGTTGAGCCCCACGATGGACATAGAGCTTAATTAAAAAAAAATCATATCTTTGGGGCGCCTGGGTGGCTCAGTGGGTTAAAGCCTCTGCCTTCAGCTCAGGTCATGATCCCAGGGTCCTGGGATCGAGCCCCACATCGGGCTCTCTGCTCAGCGGGGAGCCTGCTTCCTCCTCTCTCTCTCTGCCTGCCTCTCTGCCTACTTGTGATCTCTGTCTGTCAAATAAATAAATAAAATCTTTAAAAAAATCATATCTTTTTTAAAGATTTTATCTATGCCCAACATGGGGTTTGAATTCACAACTCCAAGGCCAAGAGTCACATGCTGCACCCACTGAGCCAGCAAGGTGCCCTATAAATCTTATATCTGATGATAAGGGTCTAGTGTCTAGACTACATAAAAAATCTTGTGGCCGGGGCGCCTGGGTGGCTCAGTGGGTTAAAGCCTCTGCCTTGGGCTCAGGTCATGATCTCGCGTCCTGGGATCGAGTCCCGCGTCGGGCTCTCTGCTAAGCGGGAAGCCTGCTTCCTCCTCTCTCTCTCTGCCTGCCTCTCTGCCTACTTGTGGTCTCTCTCTGTCAAATAAATGAATAAAATTAAAAAAAAAAGATGGCTGGGGAGACAAACCATAAGAGACAATCTCACAAAACAAACTGAAGGTTGCTGGGGGGAGGGGGGTTGGGAGAGGGTGGTGGGATTATGGACACTGCGGAGGGTATGTGCTATGGTGAGTGCTGTGAGGTGTGTAAACCTGGCGATTCACAGACCTGTACCCCTGGGGCTAAAAATACATTATATGTTTATAAAAAATTTTTAAAAATTAATTAAAAAAAGATGGCTGGGGTGCCTGGGCGGCTCAGATGGTTAAGTGTCTCCCTTTGGCTCAGGTCATGATCTCCAGGTCCTGGGATCGAGCCCCATGTTGCTCCCCACTTGGCAGGAAGTCTTCTTGTCCCCTCTGCCCCTCGTGCACTCGCGCTCTCTCTCTTCCTCTCTCTGTGCCTCTCCCAAATAAATAAATAAAATCTTCAATAAGTTTTTTAAAAGATGGCTTATAACAAGTGTTGGTGAGAATGTGGAGTAATGAGAACACTCATGTACTGCCCGTGGGAATGTAAAGTAGAAATGTAAAGCCCTTGTAGAAAACAGTCCCTCGGTTCCTCAAAATGTTACATACAGTGTTACCATATGATCCAGCAGTTCCACTCCTAGGTATTTACTCTAAAGAATTTAAAATATGGGAGACTATGGACTCTGAAAAACAACTTGAGGGTTTTGAAGGGACGGGGTGGGAGGCTGGGGGAACCAGGTGGCGGGTATTAAGGAGGGCATGTATTGCATGGAGCACTGGATGTGGTGCAAAAACAATGAATACTGTTAACGCTGAAAAGAAATTAAAAAAAAAAAAGAATTTAAAATAGGTCCACAGAAAAACTTGTACACTGGGGCGCCTGGGTGGCTCGTTCAGTTAAGCCTCTGCTTTTGGCTCAGGTCATGATCCCAGCAGTCTTAGGATTGAATCCCACATTGGGCTCCCTGCTCAGTGGTGAGTCTGCTTCTCTCTCTGCTTGCTACTTCCCTTGCTTGTGTGCTCACGTGCTCTCTCTCTCTCTCTCTTTCTCTCTCACACACTCTCTGTGACAAATAAATAAAATCTTTTAAAAAGGGGGTGAATTTTATGGTATATGAATTTTATCTCAACAAAAAAGTACATACTGTATGATTACCTTTATATTCGGCCCAGAAACAGGTTTAAAAAAGTCAATGCTGGGGAGCCTGGGTGGCTCAGTCATTAAGCATCTGCCTTCAGCTCAGGTCATGATTGCAAAGTCCTGGGATGGAACCCCACATTGGCTCTGTGCTCCATAGGTGGCCCACTTTCCCTCTCCCACTCCCCCTGCTTGTGTTCTTGCTCTGGCTGTCTCTCTTTCTCTGTCAAATAAATAAATAAAATCTTTAAAAAAAAGTCTATGCTATTAGAAGTCAGGACAGAGGTTACTCTTGTTAGGGGTCGGGGAGTAGTAACTGGAAGGAAGCAGGAAGGGGATTTCTCTGGGACTGATGTTTTGTTTCTTTTTTTTTTCCAATTTATTTATTTTCAGAAAAACAGTATTCATTATTTTTTCACCACACCCAGTGCTCCATGCAAGCCGTGCCCTCTATAATACCCACCACCTGGTACCCCAACCTCCCACCCCTCCACCACTTCACTCCCCTCAGATTGTTTTTCAGAGTCCATAGTCTCTCATGGTTCACCACCCCTTCCAATTTACCCAAAAGCACATACCCTCCCCAATGTCCATATCCCTACCCCCCTTCTCCCAATCCCCCTCCCCCCAGCAACCCACAGTTTGTTTCGTGAGATTAAGAGTCACTTATGGTTTGTCTCCCTCCCTATCCCATCTTGTTTCATGGATTCTTCTCCTACCCACTTAAGCCCCCATGTTGCATCACTACTTCCTCATATCAGGGAGATCATATGATAGTTGTCTTTCTTGATGTTTTGTTTCTTGATGAGGAGCTGTTACGTGTGTGTTCATTTTGTGAACATTTATTGAACTGTTTATTAATTATAAACAATGAATTTCTATTTTCATTTCATTTCATTTGTTAAATTTATTTCATTTCATTTATTAAAAATAAAATTTTTATTGTATTATCAAATAACTTTAAACAATAATAGCTATGCTGTGGAAATTGTGGTGAAGCTGGTTTACTCTAACATGACAGATAGCACTGTAAATTGATTTAAAAAACTTCCTTTGGTGAAGCACTGTAACAAGTATCAAAGTTTATAAATATCTTCATTATCTTTGACTCAATAATCATACTCCTGGGAATGAAGACTAATTCTAGTAAAAAGAAACGTTGTGGGTTTTTTTTTTTTGAGTTATTGTGTTAATAAAGTTGTTTTGTATAATAAAAGAAAACTGGAAACAACCTGAATAAAATTTATTTATTTATTTATCTATTTATTTATTTTTAAAAAGGTTTTATTTATTTATGACAGAGAGAGATAGCGAGAGAGGGGACACAAGCAGGGGGAGCTGAGCGGGGAGCCTGATGTAGGACTCCGTCCTGGGATCATGACCTGAGCAGAAGGCAGATGCTTAATGACTGAGCCACACAGGCATCCCCTGAATAAATGTTTAAATGGTTAAGCAAATAATGTTGCCATCAGTGCTATGGAATATTTTTAAAAGATTTATTTATTTGAGGGGTGCCTGGGTGGTCAGTGGTTAGGTGTCTGCCTTGGGCTCAGGCCATGATCCCAGAGTCCTGGGATCAAGCCCTGAGTCCGGCTTCCTGCTCAGCAGGGAGACTGCTTCTCTCTGCTTCTGCCCTGTCTCTCTCAAATAAATAAATAAAATCTTTAAAGAAAAAAAGATTTATTTGAGAGAGAGTGGTTGCGCACACAAGTGGGGGGAGGGGCAGAGAAAGAAGAGGGGAGAGACTCTCAAAAAAATATTTTATTTGAGGCGCCTGGGTGGCTCAGTGGGTTAAACCTCTGCCTTCAGCTCGGGTCATGGTCTCAGGGTCATGGTCTCAGGGTCCTGGGATTGAGCCCCCCCCCCCCCGCCCCCCGCATTGGGCTCTCTGCTCAGCGCCCCCCTCTCTCTGCTTGCCTCTCTGCTTACTTGTGATCTCTCTGTCTCTCTCTGTTAAATAAATCAATAAAATATTTTAAAAAATATTTTATTTATTTATTTGAGAGAGAGAGAGAGATTGAGCAGGGAGGAGGGGCAGAGGGAGAGGGAGATGAGCCACCCAGGCGCTCCTCTTCTTGTGCATTTCAGTGAGGTACGGTACCTATAGGAGGTGGGCATTGAAGTCCAATAGGTTTATCAGGAAGATGGTCAACAAAATTATTCTGATGTGAGGTCAGGCACATCGTGCCTCAACTTACTCATCAGGAAGATGAAATTAAATACACCCCCTCCTCCAAGAATTCACTATCGTTACAGTTTCGCATTTAACAGTTTAACTAGAAATACACTACGGAGAGACTGAGGCCTAAAAATTTATTAAGTATCTGGGGTGGCCGAAAATCATCTTTCAATCTCTTGCTGACTGCCGTTGAAATACCCACAGCTGAGGGTGAGAGCTGCGGGATCGGAGTCAGACGGCTGTCCATAATATTGGCATGGTCCTTGGGAAAGATTTCAGGGGTGAGGGAACCTCGTGTCGAAAAGCAAGCTAAGGAAGACTGAGGGAGAGTGAGTTGGAGACTTCCTGTGCCGTTTCCTCCTCCACTTCTTCCCCCCTCCCCCACTGCCGCCAATCACAAATTCTGACCCTTAAGGTACAAAGGTAGAAAATCCCATGGGGTCTCAGGCCAGGAAGCCTCTCTTTGTCCCGCTCTGACTAGAAACTCGGAGAATGGGAAAAGGCCACCCTCTCCTCGCCTGTCCCCTGCTTTTTTGCCCCTTGCCACGCTGGGCTTGCTGTGGCAAGTGGGAAGCCGTCTCCGGCTGCAAGCAATCCTTTTTGCAAAGCCGAGGAATGAGTGAATGAGAGAGAGTGACAGAAAGAGAGACAGAGAGTGTATGTGTGTCTGTAGTGTCTCTGTGGTGGAGGGAGGATTGGGGGTGGGATTCCATGACGTTACCAGCTCCGCCTCCCGGTGTATATAAGGGGGGCGCTTGGCGCGCAACGACCCCAAGCCGCAGCTTTGAAGCCTGAACAACGAAGTCGGTAGCCCCGACCCAACTCGGCTTAACTCAGCCTCACCCAACCCAATCTGAGACTCGCCTCTCCCTGGGCTTGGAACAGCTCTCTGGTAAGCCTCGGGGGCCGACAGGTGTGTCGGAAGGGGACTGCGAGGGTCTGGGCATACCTAGGATTCCCCGGCAACCATAGCGTGCAGTTGCATCAACGCGGCCGTGACCTGTTGCTGGGCGAGACCCCGGCCCCGGGATGGCTCCCGTCTCCACCTCAGCCCCAGACCGTTTCTAGATGAAGCCGGGAGCTGAGTTGGGGGGCGTAGGGTGGAACCCCTCTCTGTTGCAAGCAATTTCGGGCTGCCCTGGGGCCCCTCTCAGGGTGCATCTCCAAATCTTCAGATGTCGAAGCCCCGCCCCACTGTTGATTCTTGCTGGTCAGCCTTGCAGGGGCGGGAGGAAGTGGGGGGAAACATTTGCTTACTCCCCTGGGCGACAGTAGCACGATTTACCCGGTGTGGGCTTGGTGAGTAGGGGTGAAATTGAGTCGGTGCTCACTTTCTGATCTGCCGGGGAGGTCGGTCTCCCCCCCCCCGCCCCGCCCTCCCGGCAGTGTAGGAACCTTACCTGTTAAGTAACCCTTGGGGTAAGCACCGAAAAGGAACGTGGATAGTGGATGTGAGAAGGGGGTTCTGCCTAGATTTATTTGCTGGTTGCTCCTGGGGTGAGTTCTGTTTAATTCTACAGGCCAGGGAATGGACCCAGATTAGGTTCCATGGTTCCTGGATTAGGGTCTAGGATAAACCCTAATTACCCCGTCAGAGAGAGAGAGAGAGAGAGAAAGAGAGAGACTGATACTGAGCACTCGTGAGGTGCCTGGCTTCTGTACCCCAGGGGCCTTTCACATGTCTTCTGTGCATTTAGTCCTACAAACCTGTGAGTTACTGTTTATTCCTACTTGTTAAGGAAGAGACTGAGGTTAGAGGAAGACACTTGCTTTTGCCCCTTAAATGTCCTCCCCATCCCCCCATCGCTCCTTTGCCGGATGGAGTGGGTATTGTCATGCACTCTCAGAGCTTAGGGATAATGAGCCCCATTGAAGGGCTTTTTGTCTTGTTTTCCACCAGATCTTAGGCTCCTCTGCAATTTCAGCTAGAATGCTGTGGCGGGCCCTTCGCAGAGTGGGTCAAAAGCTGGTACGCAGACGGGCGCTGGAGCCAGGCATGGCTGAGACTCGCCTTGCCCGATGCCTGAGCACCCTGGATTTAGTGGCCCTGGGTGTGGGCAGCACCTTGGGTGCAGGTGTGTATGTCCTGGCTGGTGAGGTGGCCAAAGATAAAGCAGGACCGTCCATTGTGATCTGCTTTTTGGTGGCTGCCCTGTCTTCTGTGTTGGCCGGACTGTGCTATGCGGAGTTTGGTGCCCGAGTCCCCCGTTCTGGTTCTGCATATCTCTACAGTTATGTCACAGTGGGTGAGCTCTGGGCCTTCACCACGGGCTGGAACCTCATCCTGTCCTATGTTATAGGTGAGATGCTGGGGCCGGGAGGGATCCTGTGCACGGCCAATGAAGGGGCACAATGGTGAAGTGATAAATTAACATTTACAGGACTTCAGTACCCCTAAATGTGTGTGTGTTGGGGGGCCGGCTGGGAAGGTTGAAGGTGTGGAGAAATTGTTCGTTCTCCTTAACCTCTGTCCTGGGGTCGTAAATTGACTGGTTTTGGTTTTTTAAAAAGCAAGGCTATGGGCGCCTGGCTGGCTCAGTCGGTGAAACATGCTGACTCCTGATCTTCAGGTTGTGAGTTCAAGCCCCACTCTGGGTGTAGAGCCCACTTAAAAAAAAAAAAAAAAGTAAGAATAGGTGAAAACAGCAGGGATTATTTGTGTGACTGGTTTCCAGGGAGGGCGGGAGGAAAATTGACCCCACTGTTTTTCCCTCTGCTCCCCCAGGTACAGCCAGTGTGGCCCGGGCCTGGAGCTCGGCGTTTGACAACCTGATTGGGAACCACATCTCTCAGACCCTGCAGGGGAGTATTTCACTGCATGTTCCCCATGTCCTTGCAGAATATCCAGACTTCTTTGCTCTGGGCCTTGTGTTGTTGCTCACTGGTGAGGGAAGACACAGGGAACCGGTGGGGGCAGGGCTAGGAGGGACCAAGCCAGAGACTGGGCTGGTGGAGGGGATAATGGTGAGAAAGAAGATAGGCTGAGTGGGAAAGCTGTGCATGGAAGCGGGAAGCAAAGCTCCCCGATGGAGGACTTTTCTGAGTCCTGACTGCTTCTTTCCCACAGGATTGCTGGCTCTGGGGGCTAGTGAGTCAGCCCTGGTCACCAAAGTGTTCACAGTGGTGAACCTTTTGGTTCTCGGTTTTGTCATCATCTCGGGCTTCATTAAGGGGGACCTGCACAATTGGAAACTCACAGAAGAGGACTACAGACTGACCATAGCTGGCCTCAATGACACCAATAGGTTAAGACATTAACTCTGAGGAGCTGCAGGGCTGGGAGCATGAGGGGGAGCCAAGGGGGAAGCCGTGTTAAGGGCTTCGGGATTGGGTGGGGGAGGAGGAATGGGAGCTGAGGCCTCAAAGACCTGGCAGAGTAGTTTGGCATCAGAGAAAAGGCACAGAGGAGGCTGAACACACCTTTTACATTTTCTATCTGTTTCTTGCAATTTAGCTTGGGCCCCCTGGGCTCTGGAGGATTTGTGCCTTTCGGCTTCGAGGGGATTCTCCGAGGAGCAGCTACCTGTTTCTATGCATTTGTTGGTTTCGACTGTATTGCTACCACTGGTAACACAGTCATTCTGGTTCTGTTGGGGGCCAGGATACAATGTATGCTCAGGTGGCATGCACATTGGTGGCAGGGGGGGTGTTGGGGGGTGTAGGGGAGGGTACCTGCTTCCCTTATTCTGAAACTTGTGCCCCTTCCTGCAGGCGAGGAAGCCCAGAATCCCCAGCGTTCCATCCCTGTGGGCATCGTGATTTCACTGTTCGTCTGCTTTTTGGCGTATTTTGGGGTCTCTTCAGCACTTACCCTTATGATGCCTTACTACCAGCTTCAACCCGAGAGTCCCCTGCCTGAGGCATTTCTTTATACTGGTTGGGCCCCTGCCCGCTATGTTGTGGCTATTGGATCCCTCTGTGCTCTTTCTACCAGGTCAGTGGCGAACGTTTGTTTTCCTCTGCTGTAGGAGTATTAGGCTTTAGCATTCAGTGCTCTCGAATACCCCTTCAAAGGGCTCTGAGGAGGGGCACCTGGGGAGCTCAGTGGGTTAAGTGTCTGCCTTCGTCTCAGGTCATGATTCCGGGGTCCTGGGATCGAGCCCCGCGTTGGGCTCCCTGCTCTGCGGGGAGCCTGCTTTTCCCTCTCCTACTTCCCCTGCTTGCGTTCCCTCTCTCTGTGTCTCTCTCTGTCAAATAAATAAATTTTTTAAGGAAAAAAAAAAGGGGCTGTGAGAAGGCTGGGTGGTTACAGAGACCGCAGTGAACTCATGCCACTCTGGCCATTCCTCTCTCAGCCTCTTGGGCTCAATGTTCCCCATGCCTCGGGTGATCTATGCGATGGCAGAGGATGGCCTCCTGTTCCGTGTCCTTGCCAGGGTCCACACAGGCACACACACCCCCATCGTGGCCACTGTGGTCTCTGGTATTATTGCAGGTAAAAAAAAAAAAAAGTCTTTGCCCTTCCCCTAGTTGTTTCACCAATTCCCTTAACTTTGCTCTTCCCTTCTCTCATTTCTTGGTTTCTGCCCATCAATTTCAGCATTTATGGCCTTCCTCTTTGAACTCACTGATCTTGTGGACCTCATGTCAATTGGGACCCTGCTGGCATACTCTCTGGTGGCTGTTTGTGTTCTCATCCTCAGGTGAGAGTCTCTCTGTAAATCGGGATTGGGTTTTTTTTTTTGTTCTCAGATTGAGGAACGCGGATTGAGGTCTATTGAGGTCTATTCCTCCTCCTTCCTCCAGCTGCCTTATCCTGACTCTCCTGGAGGGATGTGGACAGCCCAGCCCGCCAATAAGAGCTTGGACCCTTGATGATGAGGGAGGTTAAGCTGCGTGGGAGAAGATGCTAAAGCAGTTAGGGGTCGTCCTTAATCCTGCCTTCTTATTCCTGCCTCAGGTATCAGCCTGAGTTGAGGAATGATGAAGATGAGGTGGAGTTACAGGAGGAGAAGCTCCCCGAAGCAGAGAAGCTGACCCTGCAGGGACTCTTCTGTCCTCTCAACCCCATCCCCACTCCGCTCTCTGGCCAAGTTGTCTATGTGTGTTCCTCATTGCTTGGTGAGCAATGAAATTTTTCTCTAAGGTGGTGGTTTCGAGGTCACTGTGATGGGGTGACAGAGGGGGGGTGTGGTGGAGTGTGTGGCATTTGGTGGCCGAGGATGAACTAGAGAGAGCGTGGCCTTCCTTGGAATGGGGTGTCTGATATCTTCACATGCTGGTCACAAGAGCCCGTTTTGATATTCTTCACCTTGACCCTTGAAGCCCTGCTCCTGACTCTTCTTTGCCTGGTATTGGCCCAGTGGCCCATCCCACTGCTTTCTGGAGACCCGGTATGGACCGCAGTGGTTGTGCTGCTCCTGATGCTCATTACTGGGATCACTGGGGTCATCTGGAGACAGCCACAGAGTCCCACTCCTTTGCACTTCAAGGTAAATTACCTCTTTCTTCCCACCTCCTCACCCATCTCAGAAGAGCAGGCTCCAGATGCTTTGGGCTCTAATAAGGTTCGTAAATATTCGGGCGCCTGGGTGGCTCAGTGGATTAAGCCACTGCCTTCGGCTCAGGTCATGATCTCAGGGTCCTGGGATCGAGTCCCGCATCGGGCTCTCTGCTCAGCAGGGAGCCTGCTTCCTCCTCTCTCTCTCTCTGCCTGCCTCTCTGCCTACTTGTGATCTCTGTCTGTCAAATAAATAAATAAAATCTTAAAAAAAAAAAAAGGTTCGTAAATATTCTTTAATTGGACGAGGAAGGAGAGATACCAGAGAAACCTAGGCCGAATACTTCTCTCACCCTCCGTAGTTCCTTTCCAGCTCTGTTTCCCCAAACTGTGTATCCTTGGAGTCCTGTAGGAGGTGCAGTGTAGTGGGCATTGAAATACACAAGATGAGTAGGAGCTGGACCCTCCCTTTCTGGGCAAGTAGGTCAGGGATCTCTTTCTAGGTCACCTCATGGGATATACAAAGGTTTTGCTTTGTTCCCAGGTACCTGCTTTGCCTCTCCTCCCACTAGTGAGCATCTTTGTGAATGTTTACCTTATGATGCAGATGACAGCGGGCACCTGGGCCCGATTTGGGGTCTGGATGCTGATCGGTAGGTATCCACTGGGGAAGAGTAGTCTTTTTGGGTGTCCTACCCCAATCCTTTTCCCTCTTGGTCTCCCGTAGGGAGACCTGTGAAGCCTTTACGGGTCACTATTTCCCTACCTCACAATTCCCCTTTCCCCACCAGGCTTTGCTATCTACTTTGGCTATGGGATCCAGCACAGCCTGGAGGAGGTTAAGAGTAACCAAGCCCCACTCAAGTCTAGGGCCAAAACTGTAGACCTTGATCTCAGCAGTGCCTGTACACATTCGATCTGATGTCATCACCCCTGAATGCTGTCTGGTCCCCCTGCACAATAATGGCGAGCACCCTTGAGCACACGGGAAGCTAGGGATCCCATGGGATGTGGGTGGGGGACCACTAACAGAGCTCTGTATTTAATGTGGAGTGAAGGGTGTGTCTTTGCTGTTTTCTCCTCTTGGTTTTTAAATTTTTATTTTTCGTGGTCTCCTTTCCGATCGTGTCTGTAGCTGCTTCTTGGCTTTTACAAAATTATTAAAAAGAAACCAGAAAAAGAAACCATGTCTTGTTCTTTGCTTGCTAGAGATGATGTGGGGCCTGACTTTTGGTGTGGAAAGAGCTTCAGATAAGTGTGCTGTGTTTGCTCCAGTCGCCGCTAAAGGATCTGTTGTGCTTGTGTGTTTCTTGTTGGCTCAGTGTTGGAGGAGGGTGGTGTGAGCACTTGTCAAGCCTAGTCCCACTTAAAGGAATGATCTTGAGATAGGTTTCCCTCTTGCTATACTAAAGGTTAGCTTCTGAGTAAGTAGGACGGCAATACTTGCCTTTGAGATTTGGGGGTGGACTCTGATCTCCACACTGGCATTGGTCAGGACCTACACTGAGACCATTGTCTTCTGTTCCACCCCTTCTAGTTGGACCAGACCCAGACTCTTGTGACTGCCTGGGTAACAGCAATTTTGGCTAGGGTATTTGGCCCTGCTGGGAGGAGGGGTGGACCAGAGTGGGGTTTGGTAGAGGACTGTATATACGTGTAGATCCCAATGGCTGTAGAAGTGGTAAGACAGAAGAGGTCAGAGCTTTGCTCAGACCGAGAATGATTCATTCATCCACCTATTCAACAGTGGAGCTCCTGTTAAAATGCTAGGCCCCATGCCGGGCGCTTGGAATACAAATATGAATAAAACCTCTAGTCCCTGCCCTCAAGGAACTCACCATCTAGAGGGGGTTAAGCAGGTACACATGAAATAAATGATGTGACTTGACACCGGGGGAGGGGTGAGTGCTGATTGCTATAGAAACATAAAGAAGGACATGCTTGATCTGAGTCTTGAATGGGTGTTCCTGAAGTGGACTGAGAGGAGGGCTTGTTTGTTGGTGAGTGGTGTGCACAAAGCCACGAAGTGTGAAGAAGCACATTGTATTTGGAGGTATGGCCTGTAGTTTAGTGTGGTTGGAGGGTAGCCTGTGTGGGGTTGTGAAATAAAGCAGACCATAGGAACAGTGTGGGTGGCTTTGTATATCCTACCAAGGAATTCAGATGTTCTCTTTGTAAATGGTGCAAGTGTGCAGGGGAGGGGGGCAGGTAGTGAAGGAGTCTAAGGAAGATGGTTGGGTTTGTTAGTCCCCACAGCAGCAAGGGGAGTGCTTCCAAAGAGGCTGGGGGAAGTTAGAGCAGCGGGATAACAGTCCCCATTTCACTCTTGTGTGACATTGCTAGTAGTAATTAGGAGGACGTTGCGATCGTTTGGGTAACATTTTAGGGTCCTTGATCAGTTGGATGTAGGAGGTAAGAAAGAAGTGGATGGCTTCAATTTCTGCATGAAATTCCTGATTGGGTGATCAGATTATTAGCCAAGATGGCAAAAGAGGAGTAACATATTGGGGGAAAGATGAAATCAGATCAAGATATGCTAGTTTATAAACATATAAGAATTTAGCTTCATATAGGTCAAGATATGTAATCAACAACTGGAACTTGAAGCTAGGCTAGAAGTCCAGGCTAGAGTTTAAGATTTGGGGGCCATCAACTCAGAGCACACATGTGTATTTGGGGGAGATTGGCTGGCTCAGTTGTAGAACATGTGAGTCTTGATCTTGGGATTGTGATTTCAAGCCCCCCCATTGGGTTTAGGGATTACTTTAAAAAAAAAAGGGCGCCTGGGTGGCTCAGTGGGTTATGATCATGATCATAGGGTCATACTTGTGATTTCTCTGTCAAATAAATAAATAAAATCTTTAATATAAAAAAAGAAACCTCTAGTAAAAGTTATATAATTATCTTTACATACAAAGAGCTCTTACAAATCAGTAAAATGAGGGGAGCCTGGGTGGCTCAGTGGTTAAGCATCTGCCTTCAGCTCAGGTCATGATCCCAGGGTCCTGGGATTGAGTCCTGCTTTAGGCTCCCTGCTCAGCTTCCCCCTCTCCCACTTCCCCTGCCCGTGTTCCCTCTCTCAGTAGCTCTTTCCCTGTCACATAAATAAATGAAATCTTTTAAAAAATCAGTAAGATGAATAACCTGATAGTTGAATCAAGGATATAAATAGTTTGCAGAAAAAAATATGTAACACCAACAAATTCGGATACTCAGCCTCACTCATTAAATGCAAGACAAAACAATTGAGAACTCAGTTCTTAACCTTATAGATCAGCAAAACAAATTTTTGTAAGACTTTATTTTATTTTAAAGATTTTATTTTTATTTATTTGACACTCAGAGATCACAAGTAGACAGAGAGGCAGGCAGAGAGAGAGGAGGAAGCAGACTCCCCGCTGAGCAGAGAGCAGGATTCAGGGCTTGATCCCAGGACCCTGGGATCATGACCTGAGCCAAAGGCAGAGGCTTTAACCCACTGAGCCACTCAGGTGCCCCTGTAAGACTTTATTTTGAAGTAATCTCTGCACCCAATGTGGGCCTTAAACCCATATCCCTGAGATCAAGAGCTGTGTGCTCTATAGACTGAGCCAGCCAGGTTCCCCCCTCCATAAACCAAAGTTCAGTGATTTGGTGTTGGCAAAAGTGAGGGGAAACAGTCTTATGCTTGATGGGGATTACATTGTTGTAACTTTTGTGAGAGTAATTTGATAATACAAGAATTAAAAACATTCCTTTTGATCTGACCATTCCACTTACAGGAATTTTTAAAATTTCACTTATATAAGGATATTTACTGTGACATTTTAAGGCAATAAAACTTGGAAGCTACCGAGTGTACATCAGCAAAGAACTAGTTAAGTTACAATACATTAATTTGGTGGAATATTTACAGAGCCAGTAAAAAAATGACATAGAATTCTATGTGCCAAGGGGTGATACAGAAAGCTCTTCAAGGGGCACCTGGGTGGCTCAGTGGGTTAAGCCACTGCCTTCGGCTCAGGTCATGATCTCAGGGTCCTGGGATCGAGTCCCGCATCGGGCTCTCTGCTCAGCGGAGGGCCTGGTTCCCTTCCTCTCTCTCTGCCTGCCTCTCTGCCTACTTGTGATCTCTCTCTGTCAAATAAATAAATAAAATCTAAAAAAAAAAAGAAAGCTCTTCAAGATAGACTATTAAGTAGGAACAAAACAAAATGGAACAAAAACCCCAAGATGCAGAACATTTGTGTGACGTCTGTTTATACATAATTTTTTTTTCTGGAAAAATGTATAGGAAACTAAACTTCTGGTTTTTCTTCTGTACTTCAGTTTTCCTAACCAGATAGAAGCATTACTTTTCTCATTCTTTTTTTTTTTTAAGATTTTATTTATTTTATTTGACAGAGAGAGAGAGATCACAAGTAGGCAGAGAGGCAGGCAGAGACAGAGGGGGAAGCAGGCTCCCTGCTGAGCAGAGGGCCCCATGCGGGGCTCTATCCCAGGACACTGAGATCATGACCTGAGCTGAAGGCAGCGGCTTAATCCACTGAGCCACCAAGGCGCCCTCTCATTCATTTTATAATCATCATAACAGTAAAAACTAACAGCAAAATATTGGGGTACCTCTAACATTTAAGGGATGAAAGAAGATTAGCACCAGAGGTGAAGAAAGAATGACTGAATAGACAGGACAGTGATGTGGGAAGTCTAGGGAGGAAAGGACTTTCCAAGAACAGTCAGCGATGCCAAATGCTGCCTAAAGAGCCACGTTAAGTAAGATGAGGACAGAAGAGGGTTTATTGGCTTTGTCAGTAGGTAATTTGATCATTTCATGAGTAGTTTTGGTCAGATGGTAGGAGTGGGGGCCCTAAGGCAGTGGGTAGAGTAAATGGAGGGTGAGGAAGCAGGTACAGCGTTTCAAGCCACCAGCCAAAGGGAGTCAAGAGGATTTTGTTTTATAAGATGGGCTGTTCTGGTATTTTCATGCTTAACGAAGATTGTCAATGGAGAAAATGAATACATTTTGGTGCTACTGTTGAAATAAATAATTTATGAAGGATGGACGAGTTCTCTGCTTTGGTTTCCTAGTCTTTTTTTATTCCGTGCGATGTTTCCCATACTTCAGACCTTCAGGAATTTTTCTCTATTTGTGTAATTCCTGTAATGTTAAAAAAAAAAAAAACCCTCACTTTTTAAAGCTTAAATACACTTATTTATTTATTTATATTTATATTTTTTATTTATTTTTTAAAAGATTTTATTTATTTGACAGACAGAGATCACAAGTAGGCAGAGAGGCAGGCAGAGAGATAGGAGGGGAAGCAGGCTCCTCACTGAGCAGAGAGCCCGACAACGGCGATGTGGGGCTGGATCCCAGGATCCTGGGTGCCCCCTATTTATTTATTTATTTTTTTTAATTTTATGTATTTGACAGAGATCACAAGTGGGCAGAGAGGCGGGCAGAGAGAGAGGAGGAAGCAGATTCCCTGCTGAGCAGAGACCCAACCCCCCCTCCCCTTCCTGGGCTCTATCCCAGTACCCTGGGATTATGACCTGAGCCAAAGGCAGAGGCTTTAAGCCACTGAGCCACCCAGGCGCCCCTACACTTATTTATTTTTAAAGATTTTATGTATTGATTTGAGAGGGGGGAGGGAGGACTTGCAGAAGCCTGATTGGGGGAAGGGTAGAGAGAGAGAGAGAGAGAGAGAGAGAGAAGCAGGCTCCTCGATGAGCAAAGAGCCCAGCCTGGGGCTTGATCCCAGGACCCCAGGAGCATGACCTGAGCTGAAGGCAGAGGCTTAACTGACTGAGCCACCCAGGCGCCCCTATTTATAAAGTTTTATTTAAGTAATTTGTATATCCAACCTGGGGCTCATGACTCCAAGGTCAAGAGTAGCACAGCACAGTCTTCTGACTTGGTCAGTCAGGTGCCCTAATACGCTTACTTGAAAGGAAAACATTTGGGGGCACCTGGGTGGCTCAGTGGGTTAAAGCCTCTGCCTTCGGCTCATGCTTCGGCTCAGGTCATGATCCCGGGGTCCTGGGATTGAGCCCTGTGTCCGGCTGTCTGCTCGGCGGAGGGCCTGCTTCCCTTCCTCTCTCTCTGCATGCCTCTCTGCCTACTTGTGACCTCTATCAAATAAATTTAAAAAAGAAATCTTGAAAAAAAAGGAAAACGTTTTACCACTATCATACATAAAAAGCAAAGTATTTCCCTGAGACTCATTAAAATAAATATCCAACTATTCAAAAATGTTTGGCTGTGTACCAAATAATCCTTAAATGCATTTAGCTTTCCATGGTTTCTCTGCCACCCCCCACCTCCATCAACCATGGTCTGGAAGCCAACGGTCCTCATGTATAGTCCGAAGGTCAATGGTAGCTTGATGCTACATCAGTGCCCATGTCATTCACCTGGCTTCATCTTACCATGTAGGCATTTTATCATCTCACATCCTCTCTGGAAGAAGGGTGAGTACAGTACAAGATCTTTTGAGAGAGACCACATTAACATTACTCAGGATATTGTTATACTTGTTCTCCCATCCAAGTACTAACCAGGCCCAACCCTGCTTAGCTTCCAAGATCAGATGAGATCGGGCGCGTTCAGGGTGGTATGGCCGTAGACTGTTATACTTGTTCTATTTCATTACCATTGTTAATCCTTTATTGTGCCCAATTTATAAATAAACTTTATCATAGGTATGTCTGCGCAGGAAGGAATAGTATATGTCGTGTTCGGTGCTCTCTGTGGTTTCGGGCATTTCCTGGGGGTCTTGGAACATACCCCCTGTGGATGAGAGGGAACTGTTAAATACTGCACATTGGAAACCCTTAGGCAGTTAGTGAGTAATCTCTTTAGGATGCTGAGCTTAAAGATGGCTTTAGGCATGGTCTAATCTTAATCTCCTCCAGGAGTCAGGGATAAACTTGGCCCAAATACGTACAAAGACACCAAGCAGGAAATAAGCAAGTGTCCTAAGAGAGCTATGCATGAAATCCCATGAAGAACTCAAATCAGGGAGTTCTGGGAAGTCTTCATGGAGGTGGAGGCTCTTAAACTGGAGCACAAAGGATAGGTAAAATGTGTAATTTCAGCAATGGGTAGAGCATTTCAGGAGGAGGGAACCTTGGGCATAAAGACAAGAAATTGAGAAACCTTATAGTTTGGTGTGCCTACAGTCTCGGATGTTGAAGGGATGAAATGGGAAAATAGGGCAGGAAACATACCTTCCAGTCAGACTCTTTGAAGGTCATTACTTTCAGAGCTTAGTCTAAGGGCAGGGAAGTGTGTGGATGAGAACGTTTGAATGAATGAAAGAAAGCGGTTCTGTGATTTGGTTCAATGAATGTACCTCAGCTGCCCAGTCACACCATTATAATCTAGATCTTGCCAGAATGTACACCTATGAAACCACAAATTCAAACATCAAGTTCTCTGTCCACAGCTTCCCCAACTCACTTGCTCAAGTAACCCCACAACAATAATTCTTTGACCTCATGAATCCCCTAATTCATTCTCCCCTCCCACATACATTTTCTCTTATTTTATCAGGTTCTGCCAGTCTTTGCTTGCTCCCTTTCCCACTTAAATTCCTGAATTTATTATCATTATGACTCTTGCAAATACCTTCACCTCCCTAGGCAGTATTCCAGAGTCCTATGCCCTGCCCCTAGAGGAATCCAAACATCGCACCTCTGGGGCAGGAGTTTTGGAGGCAATCCTAAACCTGGGCAGCTTAACAACCGTCAGCCTTCACTAGGTCCTCACCACTACCTGGGAACCTTTTTTTTTTTCTCTCCAATTCCCCTCTCTAAAACAACTGTTTCTTACCTTATTCACATTCTTCAAATCTCTCCTACTCTCTGCTCTTGACTGCCTCATACTTTAATGAGAAAATACATGCCCATCAGATAAAACTCCCTCATCTTCCTGTGGGTTTTTTCCTTTAATGAAAATAGCTTCTTGGGGTGCCTGGCTGGCTCAGTTGGTAGAACATGCGATTTTTGGGGTGCCTGGGTGGCTCAGTCATTAAGCGCCTGCCTTCAGCTCAGGTCATGATCCCAGGGTCCTGGGATCTAGCATCGGGCTCTCTGCTAGATGGGGAGCCTGCTTCCCTCTTCCCTGCCTCTCTGCCCACTTGTGATCTCTGTTTGTCAAATAAATAAAATCTTTTTAAAAAGTAGCTATGTAGTTGCTTCAGAACTTTTTCTTGAATGACTACCTCACTGAGTTCAATCATTTCCATATCGGTCTGCACTATTACCATAAATTTTATTTACAGGAATTTTAATATCTGGTAGAGCAAGTCCCTCTCCTTTACTCCATTACCCCTTTCGTTTTTAGAATTTTCCTGTCTATAATTGCATATTTTTTCTGAAGGTGTTTCTCTCTCTCTTTCTTTTTTTTTTAACAAGGTGTAATGCATGCTTATTAACCAATTTGCATTCTTGGTTGCTGACTGTCTTTTAACCCACTCGATAAATGAGAGTCTTTATTTTTTTTTTAAGATTTATTTATTTATTTGAGAGAGGGGGAGGGCAGAGAGAGAGGAAGAGGATCTCGAGCAGACTCTGCAGTGAGAGCAGAGCCTGGTTTGGGGCTGGATCTCATGACCCGGAGATCATGATCTGAGCTGAAACCAAAAGTCAGATGCTCGGGGCGCCTGGGTGGCTCAGTTGGTTAAGCAACCGCCTTCGGCGCAGGTCACGGTCCCGGAAACCCGGGATTGAGTCCCGCATCAGGCTCCCAGCTCCATGGGGAGTCTGCTTCTCCCTCTGACCTTCCCGCCTCTCATGCGCTCTCTCTCTCAAATAAATAAAATTTTTTTTTAAGATTTTATTTATTTATTTGACAGAGAGAGATCACAAGTAGGCAGAGAGGCAGGCAGAGAGAGAGAGAGAGAGAGGAAAGCAGGCTCTCCGCTCAGCAGAGAGCCCCATGTGGGACTCGATCCCAGGACTCTGGGATCATGACCTGAGCCGAAGGCAGTGGCTTAATCCACTGAGCCACCCAGGCGCCCCAATAAATAAAAATCTTAAAAAAAAAGTCAGACGCTCCCTGCCTTCTGCCTATTTGTGGTCTCTGTCTATCAAATAAATAAATAGGGGCGCCTGGGTGGCTCAGTGGGTTAAGCCGCTGCCTTCGGCTCAGGTCATGATCCCAGCCTGGGATCGAGTCCCGCATCGGGCTCTCCGCTGAGTGGAGAGCCTGCTTTCTCTCTCTCTCTCTCTCTCTCTGCCTGCCTCTCTGCCTACTTGTGATCTCTCTCTGTCAAATAAATAAATAAAATCTTTAAAATAAATAAATAAATAAATAAATAAAAATCTTTAAAAAAAAAAGATGCTCAACAGAATGAGCCCCCCAGGTGCCCCATATTAATGAGAGTTTTCATAAGCTCTCACTAGAGTCCATGCTGTTCACCTGCTGCCTTATATGCTTATCTATTTCACCATTTCTGCATTAATTTGTTAAAGAACAGGAGAGTAAAATTTGTAGTTTATGCCAGGGTAAGGGAAGATAATCTACAGCCTGTTGAGTGCCATTTAATGGCATTTTCTTACTCATTCTTGCATATCCTCCTCAACATGCACCTGCTTCCTTTATTATCTCCTTTCTTCTTTTACTTTTTAACAAAAACACTGGAGAAATCCATACAAGGACATAAGGGCTTTCACCCTTTCTGCATATTTTTTATTCACTTTTTAAAAAATATTTTATTTATTTATTTGACAGACAGAGATCACAAGTAGGCAGAGAAGCAGGCAGGGAGAGAGGAGGAAGCAGACTCCCCACTGAGCAGAGAGCCTGATGCGGGGCTCGATCCCAGGACCCTGGGATCATGACCTGAGCCAAAGGCAGAGGCTTTAACCCACTGAGCCACCCAGGCACCCCTTATTCACTTTTGTTTGTTTTTTATTTCACCTTTTCTGCGTATTTTTATTTTTTATTCAATGCAGTGGTACCAGTTCCATAGCCTTGAATTTAGGGGCATATTTACAGTCAGTATTAATCAAGAGTCATTTGATTCTTGTTTGCCTTATATAATCTTGGATGATATCATACCCATCCTACTAGAGACACTTTTTTTTTTTAAAGATTTTATTTATTTATTTGACAGACAGAGATCACAAGTAGGCAGAGAGGCAGGCAGAGAGAGAGAGAGGAGGAAGCAGGCTCCCTGCTGAGCAGAGAGCCCGATGTGGGACTCGATCCCAGGACCCTGAGATCATGACCTGAGCCGAAGGCAGCGGCTTAACCCACTGAGCCGCCCAGGCGCCCCTACAGACACTTTTTTAAAGTGACCTGTACATTGGGGCGCCTGGGCGGCTCAGTGAGTTAAAGCCTCTGCCTTTAGCTCAGGTCCTGGTCCCAGGGTCCTGGGATTAAGCCCCGCATCGGGCTCTCTGCTCCTCAGGGAGCCTGCTTCCTCCCCTCTCTCCCTGCCTGCTTGTGATCTCTGTCTGTCAAATAAATAAATAAAATCTAAAGTAATCTGTACACCTAGCACGGGGCTTGAGCTTGTGACCCAAAGACGGGTCTTGCATGCTCTAGCGATTGAACTAACCAGGCATCCCAGCTACAGACATTATTTTTTTTTCCAATTTATTTATTTTCAGAAAAACAGTATTCATTATTTTTTCACCACACCCAGTGCTCCATGCAAGCTGTGCCCTCTATAATACCCTCCACCTGGTACCCCAACCTCCCACCCCCCCACCACTTCAAACCCCTCAGACTGTTTTTCAGAGTCCATAGTCTCTCATGGTTCACCTCCCCTTCCAATTTACCCAAATTCCCTACTCCTCTCTAACGCCCCTTGTCCTCCATGCTATTTGTTATGCTCCACAAATAAGTGAAACCATATGATAATTGACTCTCTCTGCTTGACTTATTTCACTCAGCATAATCTCTTCCAGTCCCATCCATGTTGCTACAAAAGTTGGGTATTCATCCTTTCTGATGGAGGCATAATACTCCATAGTGTATATGGACTACATCTTCCTTATCCATTCATCCGTTGAAGGGCATCTTGGTTCTTTCCATAGTTTGGCGACTGTGGCCATTGCTGCTATAAACATTGGGGTACAGATGGCCCTTCTTTTCACGACATCTGTATCTTTGGGGTAAATACCCAGGAGTGCAACTGCAGGGTTGTAGGGAAGCTCTATTTTTAATTTCTTGAGGAATCTCCACACTGTTCTCCAAAGAGGCTGCACCAACTTGCATTCCCACCAACAGTGTAAGAGGGTTCCCCTTTCTCCACATCCTCTCCAACACATGTTGTTTCCTGTTTTGTTAATTTTGGCCATTCTCACTGGTGTAAGGTGATATCTCAATGTGGTTTTAATTTGAATCTCCCTGAGGGCTAATGATGATGAGCATTTTTTCATGTGTCTGATAGCCATTTGTATGTCTTGATTGGAGAAGTTTCTGTTCATATCTTCTGCCCATTTTTTGATGTGTTTGTCTGTTTCGTGTGGGTTGAGTTTGAGGAGTTCATTATAGATCCTGGATATCAACCTTTTGTCTGTACTGTCATTTGCAAATATCTTCTCCCATTTTAGTTGTTCTTAGTCTAGATTGACTAATCCAAAATAGTGCTCATTGACTGGATACTGTTCTGGACCAATCTCTTTCTCTAATGCCGAGGCATTGGCACCCCACGAAGTCCGGGCCTGCTCAGAGCCGCGGCGGCCGCGCTTCCCGCACACGCGCTTCCCGGCACCCCGACCCGCCGCGGCGGCTCTTCCTGGAAACGCGCGGGCGGTCGCGCGCGCCTCGGCTCTCGGGCGCCTCGCGGGGACGGACAAAGCGCGTGGGGCAGACGGCGGTGCGCACGCCGGCCCCGCCCCGGCCACACAACATTCAGGCCCTCGGGGCGTTTCGTCAACAGAGCGCCGCCGTACGGAAAACCCGTCTCGGGCGCGACCCCCCTGGCCCGGGCGCGCCAGCTGTCAGCCGGGGGGCCCGAGGGAGGGAGGGCGCGGGCCGGAGGTCCCAGGGGTTGCGGGCGGCCCCAGCGAGGCGGGCTCCGCGGCCGAGGCAGGCGGCCCCGGCGGAGTCCAGGCCCCACGGAAGACCGCGCCCGCGCCCCCGAAGACCTACAGACATTATTAATCACTAAGATTTCTTTTTTAATTTTTAAAGATTTTATTTATTTATTTGACACAGAGAGAGATCACAAGTAGGCAGTGAGACAGGCAGAGAGAGAAGGGGAAGCAAGCTCCCTTCTGAGCAGAGAGCCTTATGCGGGACTCCATCCCAGGACCCTGAAATCATGACCCAAGCCAAAGGCAGAGGCTTAACCCACTGAGCCACCCAGGCGCCCCAATCACTAAGATTTCTAAGATGTATGGGAAAGGACCACCATGGGCTGGAGAGCCAAGGTCTAAGTTTCCTCCTGTTTCCTGTTCATTTATTATTTTTACTAACATACAATGTATTATTTGCCCCAGGGGTACAGGTCTGTGAATCATTAGGCTTACACATTTTCACAGCACTCACCATAGCACATACTCTCCCCTGTGTCCATAACCTAACCATCCCTGTTCACTTATGAACAAAAAGGTTATGGTAGAGCCAGCGGCCTGGGCGGGATGATGGAAGTTGGGAGCGCTTGGTTTGCCAACCAGGAAATGGAGAACAACAATGGAAACTCAGGCTTGGGGCGCCTGGGTGGCTCAGTGGGTTAAGCCGCTGCCTTCGGCTCAGGTCATGATCTCAGGGTCCTGGGATCGAGTCCCGCATCGGGCTCTCTGCTCAGCAGGGAGCCTGCTTCCTCCTCTCTCTCTCTCTGCCTGCCTCTCTGCCTACTTGTGATCTCTCTGTCAAATAAATAAATAAAATCTTAAAAAAAAAAAAAAAAAGAAACTCAGGCTTGTTACCAATTACATGCCCGCCAGTGTTCTATGCTTTACATATGTTATTCCATTGAATGAGAAGCTTGGAACTACTTTTATTTCCATTTTATAGATGAAAAAATGGAGGCAATGAGATTCTGAGTAGCTAGCACTAGTATATGGTGCATGAGGATTCGGTCAACTATGAGATACTCGACCACCCTTTTCCACCAGACTTCCTTGTGTATTTTAGCAATCTGGGATTGTAAAATAAATACCAAATTGCAGGATGCAAAAGAAGAGGCGTTAATAGCAGTACTTCCCCTGTTTTGCCTTTCTCCTTCACTCTACTAAGTGCTTTAGATGCAGAAAATTTCAAAGAGGGATAAGAAATTATTTTTAGAAGTCCCATCTTCTCCATGACAGGTAATGACCGACTCAGAGACTGTCAGGGCCAGGAGGAAACTTTTCATGTTTCCAGAACTGAAACCACAATCTCTTTCCTTCATCTTGCTAGCCAGCTTCATGTCTGGCTTGACTGAGGTGCACAAGCCTCAAAAGAGGGCTATGAGGCCGGAGGCTTGTTAATGTTTTGATTTGGGGTTTTTTCCCTGTATCTGGAGGCATAATGCCTTAACACTGTTGTCTGTGAATAGAGATTTCAGTAAAAGGCCAACTCCTTTGTTGAAAGCATCATCCATATATTTAGCTGGTACCAAACATGTTTACTTTTATATTCCACCCCCATTCCTAAAACTATTTGTCTGGAGATGGGTGGGACTGCCGCCCTTACTGGGAACCTGCAGGGGAGTCATTAGACAGTCTCCTTCAGATTCTAAAAGGGCTGGGCAGCAGAAACGTTTCTTGGAACTACGGGGTTTTTCATTCCTCTCAACTTCTGATATATATATATATATATATTTAAGACTTTATTGTTTTATTGGACAGAGAGGAATACACCGAGACTGGGAACACAAACATGGGGAGTGGGAGAAGGAGAAGCAGGCTCCCTGCCCAGCAGGAAGCCCCATGTGGGGCTCCACCCCAAGACCCCAGGATCATGAGCTCAGCTGAAGGCAGACGCTTAATGACTGAGCCACCCAGGCGCCCCTCAACTTCTGATATTTCTGACATTTGCTTCTCTTGAATAACCAGTGGGCAGTACTGTTAACTTCCTTCGCTCTACCTCCTCCTCCCCCTCCTCTCCCCTCCAACTCTCCCCCTTTCTCTTACCCCCCCCCGCACTTCCCCCCTCCTCTTCTTCCCCCTCCTTCACTCCCCCCTCTGTATTTCCGCTTCCTCTTTCTCTCTTTCCGCTCTCTCCCTCTCTCTTTCCGCTCTCTTCCTCACCCTTTTCGATCTCCCCCAAGGCCTCCTCTCTGCTTGCCTGTAACCCTGGCCATCTGCACCCCTCTCAATAATAACGGTAGTGTGCTTTCAGTATTGCCTCATATTTCCTTACTCTCTGTGATTCTAACCCAGACCTTCTAAAACGCAACCCTAGGATTTAAGGCCTAGACAGGGCCCCGTGGCCCGACGACTACCACGCTTACGCTTAAGCCGGCATAAAGGGTAAAGGCCAATTGGGCGTGGCCTTTGCTGACGTCACTTTGGGGGGAGGTGCCTTCTGAGCGTCGAAGGACCCTGTAGACAGAGTTTGTGGAGAAGGAACTGTGGCGGTCGTGTTCCCCGCGGAGGTTCGGGATCCTACCTCAGCCAGAGGTAGGAAGGGCTAAAGGTGGGTCAGCTACAGGTTCAGCGTGCTTTACAACTAGCCAGAAGATGTGGCCATTTGTTTAATACTTTTTAGAGGGCCTCTGAGGCAGTGGTTTTGAACTGCAGAGTTGCTGTAGCCGACTCAGGTGAAGGAAAATGGGTAAAAGCAGAGGGTTTTTTTGTTTGTTTTTTGACGTGGATTAAGTATGGGGAGCGGTGTGCGGCCACTGAAAGCGGGAGATGGAAGTTTAGAGGCGAACGACCAAAATGCCGCTGTAACCGGGCCCTTGATGATTGTTGGGGGTGGGGAGCTGAAGGTGCTAGCAGGTCTGCAAGAGTGGGAAAAACAACAGCGAGTGATTGGATACTTTGAACGTATGGGTGGTGACGCGGGGAGATTTTTGAACCAATTAGGAGGAGGCATCGAGTACCAGCCAGACCAATCACAGGGTACCTCGAGCCCTGGTTTCCCTGTTGCAGGGCAGACTATGGTTAAGAAAAGACCCGCGTGAAAATTTAGTTCAGGCCCGGTTCTTGGCATGCAACAGCCAGGCCCTGCCCCTCATTAACTGCTTTTTCTGAGTTTTAAAAATTTCTGAAGCACTTTTCCCCCTTTGGATAACAAGTAACTGGAAACTTTGTAAAGAGATTTATTGAGAGCCCGAAGGATAAAGGACAGAATATTAAAATATTTTCTTATTTCATAGGCCTGAACCAGAGATTTAAAAATGGACCATATTGATTTTCGTTTCATGGATTTTAAAGGTATATAGCTTTACATGGTAGTAAAGAAAATGTTGTTTGTTGCCTTATCTGAGATCTAAATGTATTTTGTTTCTGAATATTACCTCTTTGGACTGTCCATAGGTCCGAATTTTCTCATTTATGTACCAGAAAAACAACATAGATGTTTAAGACTCTGGAACCCTCTTATAAGCTAGTATAAGGAAATAGAATTCACAATTCATCGCTTGTTTTTGGAGAATTTTTATGGCATGCAAAATAACACAGGTTTAATCTGAATTAGAGATCCACTGCTTTAAAAGTACATTAAAAAAATCACTGCAAGATCCCGAAGTGCCTTGCCATAATTACCAGTGAAAAATAAATTATATTCTGTGTAGTTTTAGACTTAAGCGCATTTTATTGTATCTTAATTATTTTAAAAACTGGTAATCCATGTATGGTATTTATGAGAAACCTTAATAATTAACAAAAGCAATTTAATTGACCAGAGCACCAGATTCCTCAACCATGCCAGATGTGGGAGAGTTTATGGTATATCTTTTTTTCTGGGGACATGATTAGACCTGTAATGCATTCACATTCAAATTCACATAATATTGAAATATGTTGTAAGCAGGGTGGCTCCAAATCTATTAGGTCATTGTTTTGTTAATGCTTGTCATTTAAAAACTACAACAATGAAGCCTTAAGGGTTTTTTTTAATAATCCTTAAGCTTTTAAAAAAAAACTTTTTATTTTTTAAATTTTGTCTTTGATTTTTACATGGGGCTCCAACTCACAACCCCAAGATCAGGACACATGATCTACTGACTGAGCCAGCTAGGCTCTCCCAAAGCCTTAAGTTTTAATTTAGGACATAGTATCTTTATTTATGTATTTTATTTTATTTTATTTTAATTTTAGTTTTTATCTCTGTACCCATCATGGGACTCTAGCCCACAACCCTGAGTTCAAGAATTGCATGCTCTGGGGATGCCTGGGTGGCTCAGTAGGTTGAGCGTCTGCCTTCAGCTCGGGTCATGTTCCCAGGGCTGTGGAATCAAGTCTGGCATCGGGCTCCTTGCTCATCAGGGAGCCTGCTTCTCCCTCTCTCTGAGGCTTCCCCCCCTTGCTTGTGTGCACTCTCTCTCTGATGAATAAATGGATAAAGTCTTTTTTTTTTTTTTAGATTTTATTTATTTATTTGACAGAGAGAAATCACAAGTAGATGGAGAGGCAGGCAGAGAGAGAGAGGGAAGCAGGCTCCCTGCCGAGCAGAGAGCCTGATGCGGGACTCGATCCCAGGACCCTGAGATCATGACCTGAGCCGAAGGCAGCGGCTTAACCCACTGAGCCACCCAGGCGCCCTAAATGGATAAAGTCTTAAAAAAAATTGTATGCTCCACTGCCTAGCCAGCTAGGCACCCGAAGGATATGGTATCTTAAATATATAAAAATGGAATAGGGATTATGACTTTTGATTACAGTTGACCCTCAAACAACTAGGGTTTGAACTGTTCAGATCGACTTCCATGCAGATTATTTACAATCTGTTATTGTAAATATTTCTCCTCATGATTTTAACATTTTTCTTTTCTAGCTTACTTTATAATAAGAATACAGTATATAATAAACATAACATGCAGAATATATGTCAGTTGTTATTGGTAAGTCTTCTGGTCAGCTGTAGGCTATTAGTAGTTAAATTTATGGAGAGTTATATTCGTAGGCTGATTTTTAAATGTGCAGGGGTCAGTGTCCCTAACTGCTGCCCCCCTCCGTGTTGTTCAAGGTTCAATTGTGTATGGTATTTGAGACCTTGTATTTACATAAATATTTGAAACACACAGAAAAGTACTGAGAACAAGATAATATATTACCCGTATACCTACTATTAAGTTTAGTTGAATCTTAAAACAGTTTGCCATATGCTTCAGATAGTTCATTGTTCAGTTTTTCATCTTTAAAATTTTACCTCAATTTTGTCTTTTGTGTGATTTTTTTTTTCTGCAGCTTATCTTTTTTTTTTAAGATTTTATTTATTTATTTGACAGACAGAGATCACAGGTAGGCAGAGAGGCAGGTGTAGAGAGAGAGGGGGGAAGCAGGCTCTCTGCTGAGCAGAGAGCCCAGTATGGGGCTTGATCCCATTACCCTGGGATCATGACCCAAGCCAAAGGCAAACGCCTTAAACCACTGAGCCACCCAGGCTCCCCTGTAGCTTGTCTTTTTTTTGCTCAGTATTGTGTTTTCCATATTTACCCATATGGGTATTTGAGTTCTAGATCATTTGTTTCCACGGCTAATTAGTATTACTTTAAATATAAGTCTCTCTCTCTCTCTCAAATAAATAAAATCTTTTTTTAAAAGATTTTATTTATTTATTTGATAGGCGGAGATCTCAAGTAGACAGAGAGAGAGAGAGAGGAGGAAGCAGGCTCCCCGCTGAGCAGAGAGCCTGATGCGGGGCTCGGTCCCAGGACCCTGAGATCATGACCCGGGCAGAGGCTTTAACCCACTGAGTCACCTAGGCGCCCCTCAAATAAATAAAATCTTAAAAAAAAATCTCTTTCTCTCTGAGAATAAATAAACCAAATTCTTTAAAAAAGAGGGGATATGTGGGTGGCTTAGTTGGTTAAGCATCTGCCTTCAGCTCAGGTCACAGTCCCCGGGGTCCTGGGATAGAGCCCCAGGTCTGTGTCCCTGCTCAGCGGAAAGCCTGTTCTCCCTCTCACTCTGCAGATCCCCCTGCTTGTGCATTCTCTCTCTCTCTTTCTCTCTTAAATAAATAAAATCTTTACTTTGAATATAAATATACCACAATTTATCTAATCTTCTTTGTTGGCTGTGTGAGTTGTTTCAAGTATTTGCTATTACAAACAACACTGAGTGAACATTGTGTTTCAGAGAATTGAGCAGTTTTTCTTTTTCTTGTTTTTTTTTTTTGAGTAATCTGTATGCCTAATGTGGGGCTCAAACTTTTTTTTTTTATTTTTTTTAAAGATTTTATTTATTTATTTGACAGAGAGAGATCACAAGTAGACAGAGAGGCAGGCAGAGAGAGAGGTAGAGGGAAGCAGGCTCCCTGCTGAGCAGGGAGCCCGATGCAGGACTCGATCCCAGGACCCTGAGATCATGACCTGAGCCGAAGGCAGCGGCTTAACCCACTGAGCCACCCAGGCGCCCTGTGGGGCTCAAACTTAAAGCCCTAGATCAAGAATCACATGCTCTACAGACCTAGTCAGCCAGGGGCCCCTAGCAGGAGTTTCCAAACATTATGGCTACCACCCATGGAAAGGAAATATTTTTTACATCCCATCTACACAATGTGTCAAAAGTTTAATGAAATAACCCTTATTACATGCAATACACTATGATATTTTTAAAAAATTTAAATTCAGTTAATTAATATGTACTATATTATTTGTTTCAGGGGTAAAAGTCAGTGATTCATCAGTCTTTTATATAATACCCAGTGCTCATTACAATACATACCCGCCCCAATGTCCATTACCCAGTTACCCCATTCCCCCACCCTCCCCTCCTCTCCCAACACTATGACATTTTCTATTCTATGCTTTTTCATTAATGGGGCACCTTCTCCCTCTCTCTGCCTACTTGTGATCTCTCTGTCAAATAAATAAAATCTTTAAAAAAATGTTGGTTATGATCCACTTAATTTATTTATTTCTTGAGCAGTTGTGGGTGAGGCTCTAGGACAGTACTGTCTGAAACAGTGAAAACACAAATAATTTTATATTTCATAGTAGCCACATTAAAAAACTAAATAAATTAAAAAAAATATTTGTTTATTTGCCAGAGAGAGAGATCACAAGTAGGCAGAGAGGCAGGCAGAGAGAGAGGGGGGAAGCAGGCTCCCCGCTGAGCAGAGAGCCCGATGCAGGGCTTGATCCCAGGGCCCCAAGATCATGACTTGAGCCGAAGGCAGAGGCTTAACCCACTGAGCCACCCAGGTGCCCCAGTTAAATTTTAACAATATAGATTATAGGGGCACCTGTCTTGCTCAGTCAGAAGAGCATGTGACTCTTGATCTCAGTGTTGTGAGTTTGAGCCCCATGTAGGGTGTAATGATTACTTCAATAAATTAATTAAAAAGCCATATAAGGGCGCCTGGGTAGCTCAGTGGGTTAAGCCATTGCCTTCGGCTCAGGTCATGATCTCGGGGTCCTGGGATCGAGTCCCGCATCGGGCTCTCTGCTCAGCAGGGAGCCTGCTTCCCTCTCTCTCTCTCTGCCTGCCTCTCTGCCTACTTGTGATCTCTGTCAAATGAATAAATAAAATCTTTAAAAAAAAGCCATATAAATTATATAGCTCAATATATCTAGAATGCTATTTCATCATATAATCAATATAAAATTAATGAGATATTTTATGTTCTTTTTTTGTACAAAATCTTTGAAGTCAGGTATGTATTTTTCGTAAGTTTTTTTTTTTTTTAAGATTTTGTTTATTTATTTAACAGACAGAGATCACAAGTAGGCAAGAGAGGCAGGCAGAGAGAGAGAGGTGGAAGCACGCTCCCCCTGGAGCAGAGAGCCCAATGTGGGGCTCGATTCCAGGACCCTAGTATCATGACCTGAGCCTAAGGCAGAGGCTTAACCCACTGAGCCACCCCGATGTCCCCCCCTTTTTTTAAAGATTTTATTTATTTATTTGACAGAGAGATAGATCACAAGTAGGCAGAGAGGCAGGCAGAGAGAGAGAGAGAAGGAAACAGGCTCCCTGCTGAGCAGAGAGCCGGATGTGGAGCTTGATCCCAGGAGTCTGAGATCATGACCTGAGCTGAAGGCAGAGCCTTAACACTCTGAGCCATCCTGGTGCCCCCTGGTATGTATTTTGTACTTAAAAACTTAACTCATTTTGGACTTGCCTCATTTCAAGTTGTCAGTAGTCACATGTGGTTAGTAGCTACCTTGTATAGTGGCAGTGCTGTTCAGGGTATACATTTAGGAGTGGAGCTTCTATGTCAAAAGCTATGGGCATCTTAACTTTATAAATATTGTCAAATTGCTGTTGAGTAGTTTTTAATAATTTGTACTCCCTCTTCCTTTCACTTTTCCCTATAGCCTTGCTAAGAATTGGTATTGTTAGACTTAAAAGAATTTGCAGGTATGAAAAGTGTTGTTGTTTTTAATTATCATTTTATTTTGGAATACTTGTAGATTTACAGAAAAAGTACAGAAATAGTGCAGAGTTCCCATATTATCCTCAGCCAGTTTCATTTTCATTTATTTTATCATTTTCCATGAGCATTGTTTGAATTTCCATTTCCCTGATAACTAGTGAAATTGAATGTATTTTCATAGATTTATTAGCCATTTGTGTTTTCTCTTCTGTACGTGTAACCTTTTCAGTCAAGTTTTGTATAAATAAACTACCAGAAAACCATGTGGCAGCTCTAGGTCATTTTCTTCTTAGGGAGAATTGATGTAACATCCATCTTTGTGTCTCAAGACCAAGAAGAAATTCTTCTAAGTTATACCCATTGGGGCTAAATAAGTGTAACTCCTTTTCTGCATGCCACATTGTGAACTATTTGAAGATATTTATGTCCCCTGGGAAGTCTCTTCTTCGGATTACGCATATTTAGTTCTTTCAGTCATTCCTCATATTTCATGGTTTCTAGTCACCTTATCGTCTTGTGTGCTGTCCTCTGAATATGTTCTATTTTTTCACGTTATTCCTTGAAGCGTGGTATCCATAACAACACAATATTTTAGGTTTTATATGATCAGCACAAAAGAATCCTCTTTACATTTAGGAGTGATCATCATTCTCTTAGATACTGATGTAATTAAGATTCAATTTATTTTTTTCTTTTTTTGGGGTGAGGCCAATTTGACAGAGACACACAGTGAGAGAGGGAACACAAGCAGGGGGAGTGGGAGAGGGAGAAGCAGACTTCCCAGCAGAGCAGGGAGCCTGATGTGGGGCTTGATCTCAGGACCCTGGGATCATGACCTGAGCAGAAGGTAGACGCATGACCATCTGAGCCACCCGGCACCCCATCTATCTTTCCCTTCCCCAACCCTCCCCTCCCTTCTCTTCTCCTTTCCTCTCTCCTGCCTCCCTCCCTTTCTCCTTTCCTCCCTTAGTAATCGCTACCCAGAGTGAGTCTTTGAACCCAGGACTCCAAGATTGAGAATCAGATGCTCTTCTGACATTCCAAGCATTCCAAGACTGCTTTCCTGATGTTGAACAAATCTGATGCCACACTGTGCTATCCTCCCGACCTACAGCCTCTAGGGATTTCAGCTCTGCAGTACTTTTTCTTTCTTTCCCCTGCCTTCTCTTCCTCTCACCTTCCTTTTCCTTTCCTTTTCTTTTTTCTCTTTTATTGTTTTTTCTCAGAAATCAGTTAGACTTAGGCATAATTTATGTAGAGTAGAATTTGCACATTTTAAGTATACAGGTTGATACCATTTTTTGAGCAAATGTGAAACCACATAAATAACATTTCAAAGAATAGAACATTATTAGAGAATTCTTTCATGCCCCTTTGTAGTCAGTCTACTCCCCACTGTCCACTCTAGGCAACCACTGTTCTGATTTCTGTCGCTATAGATTAGTTTATAAATGAATTCATATAGTATGTATTTTTTTTTCTGTGCTGTGTTTCACTAAGCATGATTATTTTGAGTTTCATCCATATTGTTGTATAGGAGTAGTTAATTTTTTTATTGCTTAGTAATATTCCATGGAATAAATACACCATAGTTTATCCATTCTTTTTTTTTTTTTAAAGATTTTATTTATTTATTTGTCAGAGGGAGAGAGGGCGAGAGAACACAGGCAGACAGAGTGGCAGGCAGAGGCAGAGGGAGAAGTAGGCTCCCCACCAAGCAAGGAGCCCGATGTGGGACTCGATCCCAGGACACCGGGATCATGACCTGAGCCGAAGGCAGCCACTTAACCAACTGAGCCACCCAGGCGTCCCTAGTTTATCCATTCTTATCTTGATAGACATTTTTGACTATCATGAATAAAGTTGTTATGAATATTCCTTTATAAGTTTTTTTTAAAAGATTTTATTTATTTATTTGACAGACAGAGATCACAAGTAGGCAGAGAGGCAGGCGGGGGGCAGGAGTAGCAGGCTCCTTGCTGAGCAGAGAGCCCGATGAGGGGCTCGATCCCAGGACCCTGAGATCATGACCTGAGCCGAAGGCAGTGGCTTAACCCACTGAGTCACCAAGGTGCCCCCATGTATAAGGTTTTTAAAGTGACTTGATTTTCATTTCTCTTGGGGGAAATACCTAGGAGTGGATTTGCTGAGATGTAAAGTGTCTTTGTAACCAGGTCAACAGATTGTCTAGAGTATGTCCTTTCTGGAGGACAGATTTTGAAAGATTCAGTTCTTAATTTGAAGGGAATTAAGAGGTATAAACTTCTAGTTATAAAATAAAAAGTCATTGGGATGAAAAGTACAGCATAAGGATATAGTCAATAATATTGGAATAATGTTGTATGGTGATGGATGGTAACTATACTTATCTTGTTGACTATAGCATAATGCATAGAATTGTTGAATAATATGTTGTGCACCTGAAACTAATATATGTCAATTATACCTCAATAAAAAAATAGTGCCTGGACTGGGGGTGTTTCCTAACACCGTCCTGTCTGATTCAGAAAAAGTTCCTCATCTTGGCAAGCACCAGGACCATCCAAAATAGAAAGCAACTTAATATGGGAATAGAAAAAAATTGAGTGTTTAAAGAATAGTATTTAAAGTATAGTTGTACCAAGATAATTTAGCTCAGGGGCGCCTGGGTGGCTCAGTGGGTTAAAGCCTCTGCCTTTAGTTCAGGTCATGATCCCAGGGTCCTGGGATCAAGCCCTGCATTGGGCTCTCTGCTCAGCAGGGAGCCTACTTCCTTCTCTTTCTCTGCCTGCCTCTCTGCCTACTTGTGATCTCTGTCTGTCAAAAAAAACAAAAAACAAAAAACAAAATAATTTAGCTAAGTTGTCCTTCTCAGCACCAGGATTTTTTTTTTTTTTATTGGGGAATCAATTGTTATTCGTGAGCATCAGGATTCTTAAAGAATGCCAACTGTTTATCAAGTTTTAGGACTCCCTTTCTTATGGTTAATTTTTTTAAGGTTTTATGTATTTATTTGAGAGAGGGAGAGAAAGAGCACAAATGGGGGAGGGGGAGGGGGGAAGAGAGAAGCAGACTCCCTGCTGAGCAGGGAGCCTGCTATAAGGCTTGATCCTAGGACTCTGGGATCATGACCTGAGCCAAAGGCAGATGCTTAACTGCTTGCACCACCCAGGCACTGCTCCTATGGTTAATTTGGAGACAGCTCTTCTTTTTCTAGATTTCTAAATCTTTGTGTTTGCTTTTATTTATATATACCCTTATGGTCCATTAAAATATCTAAGTTTATACTTTCTTTTCCTATTAAATTTATGATGACTATTATGTAGATACTAACTAATTTGCTTCAACAAATTTTCAGAAGTCAGTCACAATATGTTACTCTAGTTCAGCCCTATCTGTTAGACCTATAATGTGAGCTACAAGTGTAATTTATAGGGATGCCTGGGTGGCTTAGCTGGTTAAGCATCCGACTCTTGATCTCAACTCATGTCTTAATCTCAGGGTCGTGAGTTCAATTCCTGCATTAAACTCCATGCTCAGTTTGGAGCCTACTTAAAAAAAATTTTTTTTTTTGAGTAGTCACATTTGAAAAGTAAATAGGAAAAAAAAGTAAAGAGAGACAGGTGCAATTATTATTAGTAAAAATTATAACTTTAATACTATATTTTAGCCCCACATATCTCAAAATATTTCAACATGTAATCAGCATACAAAATTACTGAGTTATTTTACATTTTTTTATACTAAATATTTGAAATCTGATGTGTATTTTACAATTATAGCATATTTCACTTTGGACTAACCACATTTAAAGTACTCAGTAGCCACATGTGGCTGCCATGTTAGACTGCAGATCTAGACTTAAAAACTTTAGTACTAAACTTAGTCAAGATCATTGATGTGGGGCGCCTGGGTAGCTCAGTGGGTTAAAGCCTCTGCCTTCGGCTCAGGTGATGATCCCAGGGTCCTGGGATCGAGCCCCACATCAGGCTCTCTGCTCAGCGGGGAGCCTGCTTCCCTTCCTCTCTCTCTGGCTGCCTCTCTGCCTACCTGTGATCTCTGTCTGTCAAATAAATAAATAAAATCTTAAAAAAAAAAGATCATTGATGTTCTTTGGATCTCAATGGATTTAATTCATTTGGAAGCTTCCCTGAACTATTTTTTCCCCTATTCCTTTAAATACCATAATGGGAATCCTCAGATTAGCAATGGCAGAGTTATTAGGAAATGTTCCAAGACAGGGCCACATAGTTCAGAGTTATGAGCATAGCTTCTATATGGCCTGTGCAGAAATCTTGTTGGGGTCACCTGGTGTGTACGTATTAGGTAGCAATAATAATACAGTTTATGAAGAGGTAGAATAATTGGGGTGCCTGGGTGGCTCAGTGGGTTGAAGCCTCTACCTTCGGCTCAGGTCATGGGATCGAGCCCCGCATCATGCTCTCTGCTCTGCGGAGAGCCTGCTTCCTCTTCTCTCTCTGCCTGCCTCTCTGCCTACTTGTGATCTCTGTCTGTCAAATAAATAAATAAAATCTAAAAAAAAAAGGTAGAATAACACAATACAACCTTCTTAGTCTGCCATGTAATGTGTTTCAGGCTGTGTCCCCTACATGCCTGCCTTTCCTAATTTTTTTTAATTTTTTTTTAAAGATTTTATTTATTTATTTGACAGAGAGAGATCACAAGTAGGCAGAGAGAGAGAGGAGGAAGCAGGATCCCTGCTGAGCAGAGAGCCCGATGCGGGACTCGATTCCAGGACCCTGAGATCATGACCTGAGCCGAAGGCAGCGGCTTAACCCACTGAGCCACCCAGGCGCCCTCCTGTAACCTTCTTTTACCCATTTTTCTAACCATATATAATTATTTATGGTTATTTGAACCCATTGTGCTTTTCAGCACCTGTATGCATCTCCCTCTGTTTGGTATGTTGTCTCATGATCTCCAACTCATCCTTCAAGAGCCATCTCAAATAGAATGGCACCTTAATGAAGCCTATTCTGCTATTCTTACAACCCAGCTCTCAAATGGGCAGCTTCTCAATTCTTTCTTTATATTCATTTGGTATTCATAGCACTTAATACATAATATTGTAAGTGTTCCCATTTTAATTTCCTGTGGTAGTGTGATCTACCTACTTGATGGCTTAGATGGCCTCCTTCATCTTTGTATTCCTACCAAGATGCACGGTATCTGCTTGGTACCAGGCATTCTCCGTGTTTGTTGACTTAAGTTTTACAAGGAGAAATGTGGACACCAGCCAAAGTAGAAAGAGTGATGTTGTCTTGTATTTTGTTCATGCTATGCTACTAATAGCTTCTGTCTTGGGCAAGTTAATTAACTTCTCTATGCTTTATTTTAATCAGTTTAAAATTAGTGTTTTACTAAATTATTTATTTATTTGAGAGAGAGAGTGAGAGAGAGAGAGAGCGCGCGCGCAAAGGCAGGGAGAGTGGAAGAAGGAGAAGCAGGCTCCCCCCTCGGCTGGGAGCCCGATGCATGACTCTATCCCAGGACCCCAAGATCATAACCTGAGTCAAAGGCAGTCGCTTAACCGACTAAGCTACCCAGGCGCCCCTGTTTTACTGAAATTTTGAGGTGATTTATAGCTCTAAGAAATTGGTTGATTGGTAAATGTGCATTCATATATATCTTTTGTGGAAATGACTGTAAGCTGCTCAAGGGAGGGAACTATGTCTTGTTTACATTATATCTGTGCTTAGCAAAATAACGTATCATCATTAAATGTTTCTTTATTATTTATATTTTTTAAAGATTTTATTTATTTATTTGACAGACGGAGATCACAAATAGGCAGAGAGGCAGGCAGAGAGAGAAGGGGAAGCAGGCTTCCTGCTGAGCAGAGAGCTCGATGTGGGGCTCGATTCCAGGACCCTGAGATCATGACCTGAGCCGAAGGCAGCGGCTTAACCCACTGAGCCACCCAGGCGCCCCAAATTAACCATCTTTTGATTTTATTACACTTTAGATCTCTTATGTGCAAGTTTTATTGTGTATATATATATTGTGTGTAGTTTATAATAGCTTAGAGATAAGAAACCACAAAGACAGTTTAATCAACTTAGACTTCTTTCTTCCTTCAAATACCTCTTTTGGTGAGAGTTGCTAAAAGGTACTCAGCCTAGCTAATCCACTTCAGCCTTCCAAATGTGTTGTTACAGTTTGTCAGCTGCATTCCCAGCCTTTCCAAGTGTTGTTTCTGGTCTAATTCAGATGTGAATCTGCTAGGCTAGTGTCTTGGATTGAGTCTTTCTCCAGTGCCTATCAGATTGTTAACACTCAGTAAACAGAAATCATTTAATTAAATTGAAGTTGGTTAAACAGAAATAGCCTCTGGTAACTGTGGTAATTAAAACAAACCAGATCTTGGGGCACCTGGGTGGCTCAATGGGTTAAGCCTCTGCCTTCAGCTCAGGTCCTGATCCCAGGGTCCTGGGATCGAGCCCTGCATTGGGCTCTCTGCTCATCAGGGAGCCTGCTTCCTCCTCTCTCTGCCTGCCTCTCTGCCTGCTTGTGATCTCTGTCTGTCAAGTGGATAAATAAAATCTTTAAAAAAACAAAACAAAACAAACAAACCAGATCTTAGCTGAATAGAACATTCTCAGTCAAAAACAGTGGGGTCCATATCTTGGCCATTGTAAATGATGCTACAGTAAACATAAGGGTGTATATATCCTTTTGAATTGGTGTTTTCATTTTTCTTTGGGTAAATACCCAGTAATAGAATTATTGAATCATATTTTTAGTTTTTTAAGATTTTATTTATTTGTCAGAGAGAAAGAGAGAGAGAGCGAGCACACAAGCAGGCAGAGAGGCAAGCAGAGTCTGAGAGAAAAACAGGCTCCCTGCCGAGCAAGGAACCCATGCGGGACTCAATCCCAGGACCCTGGGATCATGACCTGAGCCGAAGGCAGAGGCTTAACCCACTGAGCCACCCAGGCATCCTTCATATTTTCAGTTTGTTGAGGAACCCCCATGCTGTTTTCTTGCAGTACTTGTGCCGATTTTTTTTTTAATTAAAAAATTTTATATTTATTTAATTTTAATTTTAAAATTAATTTTTAAAAAAGATTTTATTTATTTATTTGACAGGCAGAGATTACAAGTAGGCAGAGAGGCAGGCAGAGAGAGAGAGAGAGAGAGAGAGAGAGAGAAGGAAGCAGGCTCATTGCTGAGCAGAGAGCCCGATGTAGGGCTCGATCCCAGGACCTGGGATCATGACCTGAGCCAAAGGTAGAGGCTTTAACCCACTGAGCCACCCAGGCGCCTCTCAAGTTTAAAATTAATTTATATTTTTTAAATATATGTGCCTCTTGCAGAGCACTCCTTTAATATTTATTTATTTATTTGGGGTTGGGGCACATGCAGAGGTAGGGAGAAGAGTGGCAGGCAGAAGCAGGCTCCCTGCAGAGCAAGGAGCCCAATGTGGGACTTGATCCCAGGACATGACTTGAGGTGAAGACAGACACTTAACAGACTGAGCCATCCAGGCACCCTGAAGGGTTCCTTTGGCTCCAGGTCATTGCCAACACTTCTTATTTCTTGCCTTCTTGATTTTAGCCATTTTGACAGGTGTAATGAATCCACTTATAGATTAATAGATAAGATGTATACACACTTTCGCTGAAAAAAAAAAAAACAACAGGGCTCAGCTACGAAGGGGAACAGGGTACAGTGAGAGTAAGAGAGTAATATATACAGATACTTGGTAAAGAAGATGCTTACGGATAGGATTGGATGAGTTGGCAACTTGAGTTTGGTTATGGGCCTTGTATTTAGAAGAGTGTGAAAGATAAAAAATATCTAATGCATCCCTAGACAGTGTGCCTTTGGTTGAGAGGACTGAGCTGTGGTTCTTTGGGATATTCTTCCTACTCATGTAGTTTGACCAGAATCAAGCCAAATTCTCTTTTGGTTAGCATGATATTGTCAGCTCTTGTTTCCCCATACTGCCAGCCAGTTGCCCTCCAGAACTTTATATAGCTTTATCTCCTGTTGAGCCCAGGCTTTGGTTCGTTCCAGTCACTAAGCCAGTTCTGTCCAGGGCCAAAAAGAATAGCAGTATTGTGCAGTAGGGAAGAAGTTGGTTTGACGTGAAGTCCTGCTGGCCATCAGATTTGAGATTTAACATGCTAGGGGCAAACTCTAGGTACCTGTTGAGCTTTGGAGCTAGTTGTATCGTTTCTGTCAGGATTTTCACGGAGTTAGCCTATCCTGTGTCCTTTTCTAGTTGCCCTCCACGACCAAGATGCTCAGAAGTACAATACACCACTGTGAATAGTTCTCTTTGAACTACGTTGCAGGCAGTTCCCTCTGACTTCTGCATTACAGCTAGCTGCTTGGATTCTCTTATACCATACCCAGTTTGTCATTTGGACCTCCTGGAATATTGTATAAAAATGATGATCTCTCTGACCATAGAAAATATTATTTACAGGGCGCCTGGGTGGCTCAGTGGGTTAAGCCGCTGCCTTCGGCTCAGGTCATGATCTCAGGGTCCTGGGATCGAGGCCCGCATCGGGCTCTCTGCTCAGCAGGGAGCCTGCTTCCTCCTCTCTCTCTGCCTGCCTCTCTGCCTGCTTGTAATCTCTCTCTGTCAAATAAATAAATAAAATCTTAAAAAAAAGAAAATATTATTTACAGTGTAATTTTAACCTGTGATTTTAACCTGTTTGTCTGAATTTGCCATGCTGTTTGAGACTGAATATTTGGCTATGGTCATTCTGACTAGCTCAGCTGGGATACTTTCTCTGAGCCTGCAATCAGAGTTACAGTGTGATATGCTGAGTGGTGTTGGCTCATTTTTTTCTATCTGCTGTTTTTTAGTTGTATCAGTCTTGGCATATCACTTGCTTCAGGCCCTTCCTGACAGAACTAGAATAAGGGAAAGTACAGGATTTCAAATTAGAAAGACTGAGTTCAGATCCTAGTTTGCTATTTTCTCTTTGTATCACTAGAGAAGTCACTGCACTTTATTAAATCTGTTTCTGCATCTTTTAAAATAAAAATGTCGGGGCACCTGGGTGGCTCAGTGGGTTAAGCCGCTGCCTTCGGCTCAGGTCATGATCCTAGGGTCGTGGGATCGAGCCCCGCGTCGGGCTCTCTGCTCAGCTGGGAGCCTGCTTCCTTCTCTCTCTCTCTGCCTGCCTCTCTGCCTGCTTGTGATCTCTCTTTGTCAAATAAATGAATAAAATCTTAAAATAAAATAAAATAAAATAAAAATAAAATAAAATAAAAATGTCTCCCTTGCAGAATAGATTGATGATTAAATGAGAATACATGTGAAAAAGCTTTGGGACTGTTAATTTTATTGTCATTTTTGTTTTTTTCTCACTAAAGAAGTTGCGGATAGTCATTGTGACTTGGAGTAGAATCTTGAATTGACCGTGACAGGTCTTTGAGCTACTTTGGCTTTCAAATGACTGGTTGAGCTGATGGAGGCCACAGGAAGAGACTTGGCAGGACTTTCTTTTTTTTTTTTAAAGATTTTATTTATTTATTTGACAGAAATCACAAGTAGATGGAGAGGCAGGCAGAGAGAGAGAGGGAAGCAGGCTCCCTGCTGAGCAGAGAGCCCGACACGGGACTCGATCCCAGGACCCCGAGATCATGACCTGAGCCGAAGGCAGCGGCTTAACCCACTGAGCCACCCAGGCGCCCCTTGGCAGGACTTTCGATAGATTATTTTTCCTTGTTGTAATGGAAGCTCCCTTTCTCAAGGATAGGGAAGATGCTTATTTTCTATTATTCTGTACCTAGAATGTGGTCTATCAAATCAGAATTAATTGGTACTGATTAACATGGCTCTCTGAATAGAGTAACCCCTTCAGGATGAATCTCATTTAAATTAAATTGACTGAAATCATGCGTAAATCATAGTTTATTTCAGTAGTTAGGAAGATAATTGAATAACTTTCTTTCAAAATGTACAGTCTTCTTGCTGGATGTAATCTTAATACAGCTTGTCGTCCTCAGATCTCAGGAATAAGCTGTATTTATAGAAGTTCTTTTCTCAGCTTCTCCCAGAAGCAGGTCTCTCTCGTTCATAATGTAAGTCCAACCATTTAGCTATGTGATGTCTACTACGTATTTAGTTTTGCTGACTGCATTTTATCCTAAAGCACTGCAGTGCTTTCATTGCTTCAGCTGGTGTCAGTCAAGTTTCTCAACTGATTGACATTGAAAATATGTTTTGAAAGGACCAGAATTATGTTGACAGAGAATGAATTATATAAAACATTAAGAGGACATTCACAAATCAAAATTAATGTCTTTGCAATCTCATGTATTATGTAACCACAAGTCGTGAGTAGTATTCTAGTAAAGTATATGTATTTTTTTAAAAAGGAACTCAAATTGAAAATTTATATTGGGTTTTTGTTTTCTTTCTTTCTTTTTTTTTTTTTTTTAAAGATTTTATTTATTTATTTGACAGACAGAGATCACAAGCAGGCAGAGAGGCAGGCAGAGAGTGAGGAGGAAGCGGGCTCCCTGCCGAGCAGAGAGCCCAATGTGGGGCTCCATCCCAGGAGCCTGAGATCATGACCCGAGCCGAAGGCAGCGGCTTAACCCACTGAGCCACCCAGGTGCCCCTGTTTTCTTTTCAAGAACATATCAAAAATCTGTTTTTAGGGACACCTGGATGGCCCTGTCTGTTGGGTATCTGCCTTCAGCTTGGGTTATGATCCCAGGGTTCTGGGATCCAGTCCTGAGTCAGGATCCTTGCTTGGTGGGGAGCCTGCTTCTCCCTCTGCCTGCTGTTCCCACTGCTTGTGCTCTCTTTCTCTATCAAATAAATAAATAAAATATTTTTAAAAAAGGAATCTTTTTAAATAATACTTGAATTCTTAAAAACAATTTTTAAACTTTCCTAATTCTTTTTTTTATTGAGGTATAATTGACATATACCATTATATTAGTTTAGGTGTGTATCATAATGATTTGGTCACTGTATGTATTGTGAAATGATCACCACAACAAGTCTAGTTAATATTTGTCACCATGCATAGTTAAGTTTTTTCTCGTGATGAGAACTTTTATTTTTTATTTTAAAGACTTTTATTTATTTATTTGACAGACAGAGATCACAAGTAGGCAGAGAGGCAGGCAGAGAGAGGAGGAAGCAGGCTCCCCACCAAGCAGGAGCCTGATGCGGGTCTCAGTCCCAGGACCCTGGGATCATGACCTGAGCAGAAGGCAGAGGCTTTAACCCACTGAGCCACCCAAGCACCTGTGTGATGAGAACTTTTAAGATTTACTCTTCTAAAAACTTTCAAATGTGTAATACAGTATTACTAGTTATTGTTACCATGCTATACAATACATCTCCATGACTTAATTTACTTTATAACTAGAAGTTTGTACCTTTGACTCTGGTCACCCATTTCACACCCCCCCCCATACACCTGAAACCACCAGTTTGTTCTCTGTATCTATGAGCATGTTTTTTTTTTTTTTTTAAGATTTTATTTATTTATTTGAGAGAGCACGAGCAGAGGGAAGAGGCAGAGGGAGAAGCAGGGAGCCCGATGTGGGACTCAGTCTCAGGATCCTGGGATCATGACCTGAGCCAAAGGCAGAAGCTTGACTGAGCCTCCCAGGTGCCCGTGAGCTTGGTGCCTTTTTTTTTTTTTTTTTAAATTCCATATATAAGAGAGATTGTATAATATTTGTCTTTCTCTGACTTATTTCACTTAGCAGAATGTCCTTAAGTTCCATCTATCTTGTTACAAATTCCTTCACCTTTATGGCTGAATAATATTCCATTGTGTGTGTGTGTGTGTATGTGTATGTGTGTATACCATAATTTATTCATTTGTCTGTAGTTGCTGTATTTTGGCTGTTGTAAATAATGCTTCAGTGAATGTGGGGAAATATATATTTTTTTAAGTTAGTGCTTTCATTTTCTTCAAATAAATACCCAGAAGTGGAATTGTTGGATTATATGGTAGGTCTATTTTTAATTTTTGAGGAATTCCATACTGTTTTTGGTAGTGGCTGCACCAATTTATGTTCCCACCAACAGTGCACAAGGGTTCCTTTTTGTTCACATCCTTGCCAACACTTGTTATTTCTTGTCTTTTTTTTTTTTTTTTTAAATGGGCTCCATGCCCATTGTGGGGCTTGAACTCATGACCCTGAATGAGATCAAGAGTCCCACGGTCTACTGACTGAGCCAGCCAGGTGCCCCTCTTTCTTATTTTTTTTATTACCCATTCTAACAGGTGTGAGGTGCTAATTCATTGTGATTTTGATTTTCATTTCCCTGATGATTTGTGATGTTGAGCATCTTTTCAGGCACTTGTTGACTTTCTGTATGTCTTCTTTGGAAAAATGTCTATTCAGATCCTCTGCCCATTTTTAAATTAGATTGTTTGTTTTATTGCTTTTATTTTTAAAAAATATTGTATTTTTTGCTTTTGAATTGTATACGTTCTTTATATATTTTGGATATTACTTCCTTACCAGATATATGATTTGCAGGTATTTGCTCCCATTCTAAACTTCCCTAATTCTGTTACCAGTATTTTGAGAAAGGGCTGTAATATATATGCTCCTCAGCCTAATACTTACCTAATCTTAGAAGAATCAAGATATTTAATATTAGCTTTTCCAGGGGCGCCTGGGTGGCTCAGTGGGTTAAGCTGCTGCCTTCGGCTCAGGTCATGATCTCAGGGTCCTGGGATCGAGTCCCGCATCAGGCTCTCTGCTCAGCAGGGAGCCTGCTTTCCCTCTCTCTCTTCCTGCCTCTCTGTCTACTTGTGATTTCTCTCTGTCAAATAAATAAAATAAAATCTTTTAAAAAAATATTAGCTTTTCCACCATCTATTTAATGGGAGTAGGGAAGCTAGAGGTTTTTCTTTCTGTATATATTTCATCACCTGAGATGTATGAAGTATGTATGGTATATTTTCCTTAATACCTCGGCTCATGCTGTGTGTTCTAAAGATTCCATGAGCTGTAAAAAAATATTTGGTTATGTTTGAGCATAATTTGCTTTGTGAAGTCTTTATTTTTTTTTATTAAGTAATCTCTTTGCCCCACATGGGGTTTGAACTCACAACCCTGAGATCAAGAGTTGCATGCTCCAACTGAGCCATATGGGTACCCCTTGCTTTATGAAGTCTTAATGTGATTCTATTTTCTGGTGCTTAACTGACAGTATTTCTTTTTTTGTTTTTAAAGACTTTATTTATTTGACAGGCAGAGATCATAAGTAGTCAGAGAGGCAGGCAGAGAGAGAGGGGGAAGCAGGCTCCCTGCTGAGCAGAGAGCCCGATGCGGGTCTCGATCCCAGGACCCTGGGATCATGACCTGAGCCAAAGGCAGAGGCTTTAACCCACTGAGCTACCCAGGCGCCCCTTAACTGACAGTTTTTCATTTAGCAGATTATTGCAGCATGTTGAAAGTTATTTCAGGGAGAGGGTGGGTGGGAGGGATGGGGTGGCTGGGTGATGGAGATTGGGGAGGGTATGTGCTATGGCAAGGAAAAAAATAATTAAAACATTTCTAAAATACTTTTTCAGAAAGTGCTCTGTAGTGCTTAGGATTGTGAATATTAACATTTTTGCTAGTTGATGCTCAACAATATTGTAAGAAATTAGAGACATGTAGAGGTTATGTAGACCTCTGTTACATGAGTTTGGAAAAATCTCAATTTGATAGTATGAAAGGCATCAATTGTGATTTTATATCATGCTTCATTTTTAAGGAATTCTGTGGCCTTTTAAGATTCAGTTATATGGAGTCTGGAGCTCAGATTGTTTAGAAAATGGTGACATCATTTGTACAGATTCAATAACTGGTTAATGTTGTTGCTAATTGGGCATGTCATTTTTTTCTCACAGAGTAAGGTCAGACTTCAGAGCCAGCATTGTTAGTTATGTCTGTCTAATGCTTAAAATTATTAATAATAAGTATTTCAGTTTTACAGGGCACATATATGTCTCCTTTCAGAATTTCTACATTTTCTTTAAGATTTTATTTATTTATTTGTCAGAGAGAGTGAGCAAGCGTATAAGCAGGCAGAGTGGCAGGCACAGAGAGAGGGAGAGAGACCAGCAGACTCCCTGCTGAGAAAGGAACCCCATGTGGGACTGCATCCCAGGACCCTGGGATCATGACCTGAGCTGAAGGCAGTGACTTAACCAACTGAGCCACCCAGGTGTCCCCAGAATTTCTACATATTCTAGTTTTGAAGATGTTGTTAATTTCTATTTTGTAGTTTTAAGGTGACCTGTTTGTGAAGTCAGTACATCCTGCTTTCTGGGAATGAGTGATGATTAAGTTATAAACAAGTGACTTTCATGGAATACAAATTTTATTTGAAAATTGTACTCTACTCTTAGTTACGTGAAGCTTTGTATCCAGTTTGGTTTTACTCTAAGGATAATACAAGTTTCTTCATGCTGTATTCATTTTACCAAAGATCTAGGAACAGATTTCAAAATGATTTGCTACTTTTAGCTAATGGTGATATGGTTCACAGCACTTTTATTATCCATTGTTATTTCAGAAATCGTTGAAAACCTGATTTTAAGAGATAATTCACCCAGCATACCTGAGGCAATTGACAGACTATTTGCCGACATAGCAAATATTAACAGGGAGTCTATGGCTGAAATACAGGATGCTCAGGTTGGTACAAAAATAAAAGATTTTATTTTATTTTTAAAGATTTTATTTATTTGAGAGAGTGAGCGAGAGAGAGAGAGAGCAGTGCTGGGGGCAGAGGAAAAGGGAGAAGTAGACTCCCCACTGACCCACTGTACAGGGAGCCTGATGTGGGGCTTGATCGTGGGACTCCAGGATCATGACCTGAGCGGAAGACAGATGATTAAGTGACTGAGCCACCTAGGAGCCCCTGAAAGATTTTATTTTTAAGGAATCTCTACACCCAACATGAGGCTCAAACTCACAACCCAGAGAGTAAGAGTTGGATGCTCCACTGATTAAGCCAGCAAGGTGCCCCTGATAAATTTTGATGATTCACTATTACTATCCTGTATAAGAAAAAAATAGTCTTCATGATTAAACATTATAAATACATAGAAATTTATTTTTGGATTTTCAAGCCTAATGCCTTAACAGCTAAAACAATAAATGATACAAAGCAGCATAACTAATTGCTCAATTATGTGAAACTTAATGAATATAGAAATTCAAAGAGGAAAGAGATCAATGTAGACTGTAATAGTTGCTGAAGTTTTGTATATGTTCCTGGGGAGACTGAAGTGAATTTGAGTCATATAAAGGCAATGGGAGGAGGTTTATTAGGTAAAGCCAGTAGTATGAATAAAACTGTATCGATAGGAATTAACAAGTTGTGTTCATGGGACAGTCAAATAATTACTCTACAGTGGGTATGTTTTGGGGGAAGCAAGGTAGAACGGGACTAGATTACAGAGGGCCTGTAAATGATCCACAATAGTCACAGGACCATGAAACATGCAAGAAAAATATTATCTTTGGAGGTAGACGGTATTTTAACTTGCTGAGAAAATGTTTCTCTTACCCAGATGGAAGAAATGGCAGTAAACCTGTGGAACTGGGCAGTCACCAAGAGAGTAGGTTTGATTATAAGTGAAGAGCAGAAAGCTAAATGTACGTATATATTTTGTGACTCTTGGTATGAGTAGTATTTCTATTATATATTAGTAGTATTTTTATTACACATTAAATTGTTCCTGTACTTTAAATAATATCTTGACTAGTTTGTGGATGGATATTTGTTAAAATAAAACTAAACAAAAAAATGACCCATACGTAGAAGTTTCTTAAGCAAATGTCCTGAATTTTATGAATTTTTTTTCCAGAGGTTAGGTCTTGATTAATAAAAGCATTGTTGCAAGAAATAGTCTGGTGGTGAACAACAAAGATGATTAAAGCGTGGGAAAATGAGAACTTGAGGAAGTATTACAGGACATGGATTATCTTCCCTGGAAAAGAGATGATCAGAATCTTCAGGCTTCTGAAGGACTATCAAATAGTAGTTTCTTTCTCCATTGATAATAGAATGGGAAATGTTGCCATGTGAGGGATTTAGATTTAAAAATCATAGAAGAGGGACGCCTGGGTGACTCAGTTGGTTAAGCAGCTGCCTTCGGCTCAGGTCATTATCCCAGCATCCTGGGATCGAGTCCCACATCGGGCTCCTTGCTCTGCAGGGAGCCTGCTTCTCCCTCTGCCTCTGCCTGCCATTCTGTCTGCCTGTGCTCGCTCTCTCCCCCCCTCTCTGATAAATAAATAAAATCTTTTTTTTTAAAGATTTTATTTGTTTATTTGACAGACAGAGATCACAAGTGTATGGAGAGGCAGGCAGAGAGAGAGAGAGGGAAGCAGGCTCCCCGATGCGGGACTTGATCCCAGGACCCTGAGATCATGACCTGAGCCGGAGGCAGCGGCTTAACCCACTGAGCCACCCAGGCACCCATAAATAAATAAAATCTTTAAAAAAAATCATAAAAGAATAATTTCCCATGAGATAGGTTGATGAACTTTGGGCTCAGTTACTGAGAAAATTCTAGAAGTTTTTTTCTGCTTGTGAGAACAAACAAAAAGAATAACAGCAATATAAAACCCCTAAACCAAACTCATCTGCTTGGATGCATTATATGTGGTCCACCGTCTGCCAGAGTTCTACTGCTCTAGCTACATGGCTGGGTGTAGTGTGCTGACAGTTACCAATTTCCAGCAAAGACGGTGACAGTTAATGCATTTATGGAAAGTATATTGCCCCATTATAAAGGGTACATCGAGCCAAAATGTGAATCTCTGGACTGCTTGGCTTTGTAAGGACAAATGAATTTTGTCTGTATGCAGCAAGTAGAATTCATTGCTAAGGGTTTATCTTTATGAATATAAACCAAACTGTGTAAAATTTCAGTGTAAGTCTAGGGTAATTAGTGGTTAATATAGTCAATAATATACTTATTTATTAGCCCATTCCTCTATTAGGATGTTTAGAGAATAGTTCTGCCTCTTTAACTCTCAGATGAATGTTGATACTGCTCCTCAGAGCTTTTGATCCTCAAAGTTATGGGGAGGGAAGAATTAGAAATTTATCTGTGGGAGAATCTTAGTACATAGTCAAACTGTGTGATACTAAAATCTAAACTTCTACTGTTCTGTATATCAAGGAGTATTGTTCTTAGCTGTTTTTCATTATTTGTCTTACAGTAGAGATTTGGTAGATGGATCCCTCCCAATGTACTGACTCTTTGTATATAGCAGTTTTTAATTAGACATTTGGATGCTTATTCTGTGTGTAGTAATTTTAAGAAACCGTGGAAAACAGGATGTAGTGTAGGAAGCCTCTGATTTAAGAGTTTTATTCCAAAAATGTTGATTAGAAGATATTTTGTCTCCTTAACAGAAATTCATTGTCTGTGCCCAGATAATGGTATGTGATGAAAAAGTTATCAGGATTTAATAACCTATAGGTTTTTGTTATTGGGAAGAATTAGCGGAACACTGACCAGAAACAGGAAAGCCAGAAGTAGAGGAATGATTTGTAAGTTTTAGTTTTAGACCTGTTGGCATTTGAGGTGACAATAAGTTGGAGATATGAGACTAGAGCTTATGAGAAAGGTAGAGATTTGGTTGGTAATTATTTACATGGAGGTGATTGTTGAAGCCACATGAGTAGCTGAGTTCTCTGAGGGAGAAAAAGAGCAGCTATTCTTTTTTAAAAAAATTTATTTATTTGACAGAGATCACAAGTAGGCAGAGAGGTAGGCAGAGAGAGAGGGGGAAGCAGGCTCTCTGCCGAGCAAAGAGCCTGATGCAGGGCTCGATCTCAGAACGCTGGGATCATGACCTGAGCCGAAGGCAGAGGCTTAACTCACTGAGCCACCCAGGTGCCCCAAGAGCAGCTATTCTTAAATATTGGTATAAATAAGAATCACCTGTGGAGTCTCTTATGATGGAGGTGCTCAGGCCCCGCCATTGGAGGCTTTGATTTATTAGGTTTAAGATAGAACCTGGGCGTGTATATAATTTGAAAACTGTTCTCATGCACACCAAATTTTTAAAGATTTTTTAAAAAATTTATTTACTTGACCAAGATCACAAGTGGGCAGAGAAGCAGGCAGAGAGAGAGAGAGGGGAAGCAGGCTCCCTGCTGAGCAGAGAGCACAATGCGGGGCTCGAATCTAGGAACCTGGGACCATGACCTGAGCTGAAGGCAGAGGCTTAACCCACTGAGCCACCCAGGTGCCCCTGCACACCAAATTTTAAGAACCAAATTTTAAGAGAACACAGTAGTGAGATTTTTACTTTGACTCTGGTTGTTAAGGACTGGGAAGGAAAAAAACAAGGATAGGAGACCAAAAGTAACAGTCAAAATATCCTAGAGGAGACTCACTATCCATTTATTCAGTGTCTGCTCCTTATAGGATTGTCATACCGTATTATGACAGGCAGTAAGTGAAAGGACAAGATAAGACTCCAGAAGGAAAATACCAGGCATCCGTTATGCTGGAGGATCTGGGAAGGAGTGGATTAACAATAAAAATAAGGAATTCACAGATGCCAGAGGATACAACATTGTATTGTCTGAAGTCAATTGAGATATCAAGCTTTGGGCACTGATGGAGCAGAGTAAGGCAGATGTAAGGAGTCAGACAGCAAGCACCTAACCAGTATGCTTATAATATAGAGGGGCCAAGAACAGACTGGTGAGAAGACTAAGATAAAGCAACAGCAACAAAGAAAGCATCTTTATACCGAAGTACCATTCTGCCTTGGCCTCAGCTGTCTTTGGCCTGAAGCCTTATTTATGGTAACTGTAAACAGCCAGATCAAGAATGTGGGGATGGGAGCAAAGTTCTTAGACTAAGGCATTTCCCATAGTGGTACGCTGCTCAGTGCTGAACTGAGGTTGTGTGAGGCGAAGAAGTAGCATTTTTTAGAAAGGATTTTATTTATTTATTTATTCGAGAGAGAGAGCAATAGAGGTGCACACACATGTGATCAGGCGAGGGGCAGAGGGAGAGGAAAGAGAGAATCCCAAGCAGACTCTATGCTTAGTGCCCCACGTGAGGTGGGGCTCAATCCCATAACCCTGAGATCATGACCTGAGCTGAAACCAAGAATCAGAAGCTTAATGAGCTGAGCCTCCCAGGCACCCTGGAAGTAGTATTTTTTTTAAAATGTTGTGATCATTGTGAAATGTTGCTGTGAAGTCAGGGAAGGTGGTCTTTGGTTGTGTGATTTTAGTGAAGTGGTAAGGATGCAAAACAATGCAGGAGCTTAAGGAGATGAGTGAAAGCAAGAAAATAGAGGTAGTGGACCATTCAATTTAAGAAGTTTGTCTTTGAAAGAAAGAGAAGTGGGATAAAAGCTTGAAGTAAAGTGGGATTAGTTGATGTTTTTGAAGGAAGAGAAACATGTTTGAAGGTAGAAGGGAAAGAATAACTTGAGAGGGAGGTACTGAAGCTATCTTTTTTTTTAAAAATTTTATTTATTTATTTGACCGAGATCACAAGTAGGCAGAGAAGCAGGCAGAGAGAGAGAGAGAGAGAGAGAGGAGGAAGCAGGCTCCCCGCTGAGCAGAGAGCCTGATGTGGGGCTTGATCCCAGAACCCTGGGATCATGACCCGAGCTGAAGGCAGAGGCCCCAACCCACTGAGCCACTCAGGTGCCCCTGAAGCTATCTTTGGAGAAGGAAAATGATTGAGAGATCAGGTTCCTTGAGAATACCAAAGAATTAGTAAAGTTTGGAAAAAAATAAAGGAAACATTTTTCAAAACTGGAAGAGCAAGACTGTGCAAATATATGATTAGGAGGTATTTTATTGGGAGTTTTTTCAGCAACAACTTTATTAAAGGATGAATAGGATTTATATTTCATGATGGGTAATGAGAATCTGACTTCAGTTACCCTGTAATTTAATCTGGGCAAATCTCTTTGAATGGAATATTAAAATGGTATTAGTATAGGTTGAATGGCTGCTGAGGCCTAACATCAAAGCAACTAGTTCAGTTATTTATGAAGTCATCTTTAAAAATTGGAAATGTTGGGGCATCTGGGTGGCTCAGTGGGTTGAGCCTCTGCCGTCGGCGCGGGTCGTGGTCCCAGGGTCCTGGGATCGAGCCCCACATCAGGCTCTCTGCTCGGTGGGGAGCCTGCTTCCCCCTCTCTCTCTCTGCCTCCCTCTCTGCCTACTTGTGATCTCTCTCTGTGTGTCAAATAAATAAATAAAATCTTTTAAAAAAATTGGAAATATTTTATGATGAGAGAAACTCTGTAAATAAAGAGCTCATAGTTATTCAAATTTCCTTATTTTTAGGGGAAATGAACTGTATAATGAAGATAATCTATATTTTCTAAGTTATACTTCAAGAACTTTTACATTATCAACAGAAAATATATTTTAAAAGAGTCACAGTTTAGGGGACTAATCAAACTATTCTTTTTTTTAAGATTTTATTTATTTATTTGACAGACAGAGATTACAAGTAAGCAGAGAGAGAGGGGGAAGCAGGCTCCCCGATGAGCAGAGAGCCTGATGCGGGGCTCGATTCCAGGACCCTAAGATCATGATCTGAGCCGAAGGCAGAGGCTTAACCTACTGAGCCACCCAGGCGCCCCTCAAACTATTCTCATGTTCAGAAATTTTGTCAGATGTTGAATAGCTTTCTTTTTAAAAAAGATTTTATTTATTTATTTGTCAGAGAGGGAGAGAGAGTGAACCCAAACAGGAGGAGCAGCGGGCAGGAGAAGCAGGCTCCGTGCTGAGTGAGGAGCCTGATGCGGGGCTTGATCCCAGGACCCTGGGATCATGACCTGAGCTGCAGGTAGAGGCTCAACTGACTGAGCCGCCCAGGTGCCCTTGTTGAATAGCTTTTGATTCTAGTGTTACTTAGAATTATTTTGCTGTTAGCATAATATATACAGAAACATCGCATGGAACTAGGTATCTTCAATGAGTCTTCAGAATTTAAAACCTGAAGAGCTTAAAGTTTGAAAATTAAGTAACTGTCTGACTGAAGCATCAAGCAAATAATTCATTTGATAATTTTCAGCTCATTTACTTCTGATAATTGATTTTTTGAAAAGGACTTCATAGTTATTTTAACAAGACTGGATTCACTTTACTCCTTTCTTTTTATAAGTATATAAAACAATGAATGTTTTTGTGTTTATGGGTGTCTGATTACTGTTTTGCAGTACGGCATGTTGCTTGCAAGCTGGTGTGTATGTGTGGAGGCTCAGCTGCTTCAGAAGAAGTTATTCGAAGACAGATTTTGGTAAGTCTTAATTAAATGAGGAGAAAGTGTAGATGCAGTGAAGTAGCCATTACTACTATGAATATGGTTGAAGTTAGTGTGAACTGGAAAGGGGGTTATATCCTTTAGTGTTATCCATGTTCCTTTTTTTTTTTTTAGATTTTATTTGTTTATTTGACAGAGATCACAAGTAGGCAGAGAGGCAGGCAGAGATACAGGGGGAAGCAGGCTCTCTGCTGAGTGGAGAGCCCAATGGGGGGCTCGATCCCAGGAGCCTGAGATCATGACCTGAGCCAAAGGCAGAGGTTTAACCCACTGAGCCACCCAGGTGCCCCTCCTATTTTGTTAATACAGCTCTTTCAGTCTACATGTTTTCCCCACCTTTCTTAATCTGTTGACTAGTATTTGTTGAAGAAGCAAGGTTGTTTGTTCTACAGAGTTTCCTAAATTCTGGATTCTGATGACTGCATCCTTATAGTATCATTTAATAAAAGTCTTTTGTCTCCTGTTTTTCCTGTAAACTGGTAGGTAGATTTAGAAACATGATCTGATTCAGGTTACTTTTGTGAGGAATAATTCATAGGCAGTATGGTATACTTCCATCTGGCATCTATTTGTCTCTTTTGTTGTGTTATTGCCCTTTGATGATATGTTCCTAGGTCCATTATTTCTGTAGATATTTGCACATTCTACTTCTTTTTTTTTCTTTTAATAAGCATAATTTTATTTGATTTTTAAAACATTTTCTTCATACTGTATAAGGTAAATGTCCTATTCAAATTTATTTCTCCCTTCTTTTTTTTTATTTTTTATTTTTTATAAATATATATTTTTATCCCCAGGGATACAGGTCTGTGAATCGCCAGGTTTACACACTTCACAGCACTCACCAAAGCACATACCCTCTCCAATGTCCATAACCCCACCCCCTTCTCCCAACCCCCCTCCCCCCAGCAACCCTCAGTTTGTTTTGTGAGATTAAGAGTCATTTATGGTTTGTCTCCCTCCCAATCCCATCTTGTTTCATTTATTCTTCTACCCACTTAAGCCCCCATGTTGCATCACCACTTCCTCATATCAGGGAGATCATATGATAGTTCTCTTTCTCCGCTTGACTTATTTCGCTGAGCATGATACGCTCTAGTTCCATCCATGTTGTCGCGAATGGCAAGATTTCATTTCTTTTGATGGCTGCATAGTATTCCATTGTGTATATATACCACATCTTCTTTATCCATTCATCTGTTGATGGACATCTAGGTTCTTTCCATAGTTTGGCTATTGTGGACATTGCTGCTATAAACATTCGGGTGCACGTGCCCCTTTGGATCACTACGTTTGTATCTTTAGGGTAAATACCCAGTAGTGCAATTGCAGGGTCATAGAGCAGTTCTATTTTCAACATTTTGAGGAACCTCCATGCTGTTTTCCAAAGTGGTTGCACCAGCTTGCATTCCCACCAACAGTGTAGGAGGGTTCCCCTTTCTCCGCATCCTCGCCAGCATCTGTCATATCCTGACCTGTTGATTTTAGCCATTCTGACTGGTGTGAGGTGATATCTCATTGTGGTTTTGATTTGTATTTCCCTGATGCCGAGTGATATGGAGCACTTTTTCATGTGTCTGTTGGCCATCTGGATGTCTTCTTTGCAGAAATGTCTGTTCATGTCCTCTGCCCATTTCTTGATTGGATTATTTGTTCTTTGGGTGTTGAGTTTGCTAAGTTCTTTATAGATTTTGGACACTAGTCCTTTATCTGATATGTCATTTGCAAATATCTTCTCCCATTCTGTCAGTTGTCTTTTGATTTTGTTAACTGTTTCCTTTGCTGTGCAAAAGCTTTTGATCTTGATGAAATCCCAGTAGTTCATTTTTGCCCTTGCTTCCCTTGCCTTTGGCGATGTTCCTAGGAAGATGTTGCTGCGGCTGAGGTCGAAGAGGTTGCTGCCTGTGTTCTCCTCAAGGATTTTGATGGATTCCTTTCTCACATTGAGGTCCTTAATCCATTTTGAGTCTATTTTTGTGTGTGGTGTAAGGAAATGGTCCAATTTCATTTTTCTGCATGTGGCTGTCCAATTTTCCCAGCACCATTTATTGAAGAGGCTCTTTTTTCCATTGGACATTCTTTCCTGCTTTGTCGAAGATTAGTTGACCATAGAGTTGAGGGTCTATTTCTGGGCTCTCTATTCTGTTCCATTGATCTATGGTCTGTTTTTGTGCCAATACCATGCTGTCTTGATGATGACAGCTTTGTAATAGAGCTTGAAGTCCGGAATTGTGATGCCACCAACTTTGGCTTTCTTTTTCAATATTCCTGTGGTTATTCGAGGTCTTTTCTGGTTCCATATAAATTTTAGGATTATTTGTTCCATTTCTTTGAAAAAGATGGATGGTACTTTGATAGGAATTGCATTAAATGTGTAGATTGCTTTAGGTAGCATAGACATTTTCACAATATTTATTCTTCCAATCCAGGAGCATGGAACATTTTTCCATTTCTTTGTGTCTTCCTCTATTTCTTTCATGAGTACTTCATAGTTTTCTGAGTATAGATTCTTAGCCTCTTTGGTTAGGTGTATTCCTAGGTATCTTATGGTCTGGGGTGCAATTGTAAATGGGATTGACTCCTTAATTTATCTTTCTTCTGTCTTGTTGTTGGTGTAGAGAAATGCAACTGATTTCTGTGCATTGATTTTATATCCTGACACTTTACTGAATTCCTGTACAAGTTCTAGCAGTTTTGGAGTGGAGTCTTTTGTGTTTTCCACATATAGTATCATATCATCTGCGAAGAGTGATAGTTTGACTTCTTCTTTGCTGATTTGGATGCCTTTAATTTCCTTTTGTTGTCTGATTGCTGAGGCTAGGACTTCTAGTACTATGTTGAATAGCAGTGGTGATAATGGACATCCTTGCCGTGTTCCTGACCTTAGCGGAAAAGCTTTCAGTTTTTCTCCATTGAGAATGATATTTGCGGTGGGTTTTTCATAGATGGCTTTGGTGATATTGAGGTATGTGCCCTTTATCCCTACACTTTGAAGGGTTTTGATCAGGAAGGGATGCTGTACTTTGTCAAATGCTTTTTCAGCATCTATTGAGAGTATCATATGGTTCTTGTTCTTTCTTTTATTGATGTGTTGTATCACATTGACTGATTTGCGGATGTTGAACCAAACTTGCAGCCCTGGAATAAATCCCACTTGGTCATGGTGAATAATCCTTTTAATGTACTGTTGAATCCTATTGGCTAGTATTTTGGTGAGAATTTTCGCATCTGTGTTCATCAAGGATATTGGTCTATAGCTCTCTTTTTTGATGGGATCCTTGTCTGGTTTTGGGATCAAGGTGATGCTGGCCTCGTAAAATGAGTTTGGAAGTTTTCCTTCCATTTCTATTTTTTGGAACAGTTTCAGGAGAATAGGAATTAGTTCTTCTTTAAATGTTTGGTAGAATTCCCCCGGGAAGCCGTCTGGCCCTGGGCTTTTGTTTGTTTGGAGATTTTTAATGACTGTTTCAATCTCCTTACTGGTTATGGGTCTGTTCAGGCTTTCTATTTCTTCCTGGTTCAGTTGTGGTAGTTTATATGTTTCTAGGAATGCATCCATTTCTTCCAAATTGTCAAATTTGTTGGCGTAGAGTTGTTCATAGTATGTTCTTATAATTGTTTGTATTTCTTTGGTGTTAGTTGTAATCTCTCCTCTTTCATTCATGATTTTATTTATTTGGGTCCTTTCTCTTTTCTTTTTGATAAGTCTGGCCAGGGGTTTATCAATTTTATTAATTCTTTCGAAGAACCAGCTCCTAGTTTCGTTGATTTGTTCTATTGTTTTTTTGGTTTCTATTTCATTGATTTCTGCTCTGATCTTTATGATTTCTCTTCTTCTGCTGGGTTTAGGGTTTCTTTCATGTTCTTTTTCCAGCTCCTTTAGGTGTAGGGTTAGGTTGTGTACCTGAGACCTTTCTTGTTTCTTGAGAAAGGCTTGTACCGCTATGTATTTTCCTCTCAGGACTGCCTTTGTTGCGTCCCACAGATTTTGCACCGTTGTGTTTTCATTATCGTTTCCATGATTTTTTTCAATTCTTTAATTTCCTGGTTGACCCATTCATTCTTTAGAAGGATGCTGTTTAGTCTCCATGTATTTGGGTTCTTTCCAAACTTCCTCTTGTGGTTGAGTTCTAGCTTCAGAGCATTGTGGTCTGAAAATATGCAGGGAATGATCCCAATCTTTTGATACCGGTTGAGTCCTGATTTAGGACCGAGGATGTGATCTATTCTGGAGAATGTTCCATGTGCACTAGAGAAGAATGTATATTCTGTTGCTTTGGGATGAAATGTTCTGAATATATCTGTGATGTCCATCTGGTCCAGTGTGTCGTTTAAGGCCCTTATTTCCTTGCTGATCTTTTGCTTGGATGATCTGTCCATTTCAGTGAGGGGAGTGTTAAAGTCCCCTACTATTATTGTATTATTGTTGATGTGTTTCTTTGATTTTGTTATTAATTGGTTTATATAGTTGGCTGCTCCCATGTTGGGGACATAGATATTTAAAATTGTTAGATCTTCTTGTTGGATAGACCCTTTGAGTATGATATAGTGTCCTTCCTCATCTCTTATTATAGTCTTTGGCTTAAAATCTAATTGATCTGATATAAGGATTGCCACTCCTGCTTTCTTCTGATGTCCATTAGCATGGTAAATTCTTTTCCACCCCCTCACTTTAAATCTGGAGGTGTCTTCGGGCTTAAAATGAGTTTCTTGGAGGCAACATATAGATGGGTTTTGTTTTTTTATCCATTCTGATACCCTGTGTCTTTTGATTGGGGCATTTAGCCCATTAACGTTCAGGGTAACTATTGAGAGATATGAATTTAGTGCCCTTGTATTGCCTGTAAGGTGACTGTTACTGTATATTGTTTCTGTTCCTTTCTGATCTACCACTTGTAGGCTCTCTCTTTGCTTAGAGGACCCCTTTCAGTATTTCCTGTAGAGCTGGTTTGGTGTTTGCAAATTCTTTCAGTTTTTGTTTGTCCTGGAAGCTTTTAATCTCTCCTTCTATTTTCAATGATAGCCTAGATGGGTATAGTATTCTTGGCTGCATGTTTTTTTCATTTAGTGCTCTGAAAATATCATGCCAGCTCTTTCTGGCCTGCCAGGTCTCTGTGGATAAGTCAGCTGCCAATCTAATATTTTTACCATTGTATGTTACAGACTTCTTTTCCCGGGCTGCTTTCAGGATTTTCTCTTTGTTACTAAGACTTGTAAATTTTACTATTAGGTGACGTGGTGTGGGCCTATTCTTATTGATTTTGAGGGGCGTTCTCTGAACCTCCTGAATTTTGATGCTCGTTCCCTTTGCCATATTGGGGAAATTCTCCCCAGTAATTCTCTCCAGTATACCTTCTGCTCCCCTCTCTCTTTCTTCTTCTTATGGAATCCCAATTATTCTAATGTTGTTTCGTCTTATGGTGTCACTTATCTCTCGAATTCTTCCCTCGTGGTCCAGTAGCTGTTTGTCCCTTTTTTGCTCAGCTTCTTTATTCTCTGTCATTTGGTCTTCTAGATCGCTAATTCTTTCTTCTGCCTCATTTATCCTAGCAGTGAGAGCCTCCATTTTTGATTGTACCTCATTAATAGCTTTTTTGATTTCAACTTGGTTAGATTTTAGTTCTTTTATTTCTCCAGAAAGGGCTTTTATATCTCCCGAGAGGGTTTTTCTAGTATCTTCCATGCCTTTTTCAAGCCCGGCTAGAACCTTGAGAATTGTCATTCTGAATTCTAGATCTGACATATTGCCAATGTCTGTATTGATTAGGTCCCTAGCCTTCGGTACTGCCTCTTGTTCTTTTTTTTGTGGTGAATTTTTCCGCCTTGTCATTTTGTCCAGATAAGAGTATATGAAGGAGCAAGTAAAATACTAAAAGGGTGGCAACAACCCCAGGAAAATATGCTTTAACCAAATCAGAAGAGATCCCAAATCGTGAGGGGAGAGAAAGGGGATAAAACGAGGTTCAAAAAAAAGAAAAAAAAAAGGAATTAAAAAAAAGAAAACGAAGAAAGAAAAGTATGAAAAAGAAAAAATATATATATTAGATAAACTAGTTAATAAAAGTTAAAAATGAAAAGGGTAAAAGTTAAAAAAAATTTAAAAAAATTTAAAAAAATTAAAAAAAAATTCTAAAAATTTAGCAAAAGTAGAGAAAAAAATGAAAAAGAAAAAAATTACTTTAACTCCAAGACTAAAAAATCACAGGGAGAAAGCCATGAGTTCCGTGCTTTGCTTTCTCCTCCTCTGGAATTCTGCTGCTCTCCTTGGTATTGAAACTGCACTCCTTGGTAGGTGAACTTGGTCTTTCCTGGATTTCTTGTTGATCTTCTGGGGGAGGGGCCTGGTGTAGTGATTCTCAAGTGTCTTTGCCCCAGGCGGAATTGCACCGCCCTCACCAGGGGCCGGGCTGAGTAATCCGCTGGGGTTTGATTTCAGGAGCTTTTGCTCCCTGAGCGCTTTCCGTAGAGTTCCGGGGGACGGGAATACAAATGGCGGCCTCCTGGTCTCCGGCCCGGAGGAGCTGAGAGCCCGGGGCCCCACTCCTCAGTGCACCCTCAGAGAACAGCGCCCAGTAATTCCCGTCTGCCTGACCTCCAGCCGAGCTCCGAGCTCACTGAGCCTACGGCCGGTTCAGTGTAACCCCAAGCTGCGAGCTCACTGTCGGCTCTGTCTCTGCAGCCAGCTTTCTCCCTCTAATACCCGCAAGCTCTGCAACACTCAGACACCCCTGATCCTTCTGTGACCCTGCGGAACCTGAGGCCACGCTGAACCCGCGTGGGCTTCGCCCCGGTTTAGCCTCTGGAGCGATGTCCCTCAGCGGAACCGACTTTTAAAAGTCCTGATTTTGTGCTTCGTTGCTCCGCCGCTTGCCGGGAGCCGGCCCCTCCCCCCAGGGTCTATCTTCCCGTCGCTTTGGATTCACTTCTCCGCCAGTCATACCTTTCAGAAAGTGGTTGTTTTTCGGTTTCTAGAAGTGCTGTTCTTCTTCTCTTCGATCTGCCGATGGATTTGCAGGTGTTTGCAATCTTTAGATAAGCTCTCTAGCTGATCTCCTGCTAGCTGAAGTAGTCTCAGCCTGCTACTTCTCTGCCATCTTGACTCCTGGCACATTCTACTTCTTTTTTCCTTCCTTCTTTATTTACTGGGATAAAGGGAAACTTTCCCTCATCAACTATTTGTATACTTTGAAGTATACCTTTGTAAGAAAGGACAGTCTTGACTCTATCTCCTGCCTTTTTTTTTTAAATTTTTTTTTTAATTTTAAAAGATTTTATTTATTTATTTGAGAGAGAGACCGTGAGAGAGAGAGCATGAGTGAGGAGAAGGTCAGAGAGCGAAGCAGACTCCCCATGGAGCTGGGAGCCTGATGCGGGACTCGAGCACGGGACTCGATCACAGGACTCCGGGATCATGACCAAGCCGAAGGCAGTTGTCCAACCAACTGAGCCACCCAGGCCTCCCTGCTCTTTTTTTTCTTTAAAGCAGTCTTCAGAATGAGTTGGTTCTCTAACATCCTTCAATGATGATCAGGTAGATTTTTTTTAAAAAGTGTCAATGTGAACTCACATTTGTAATGCATTTCAATCCATTTTAGTTATTATTCTTACTGAAGCACCTATCTTTGGCCAGAAGAAGCCTCTTGAAGTGATTCTGAACCTTTTGACACTACTCCAGTAATCTTTAACAGCAAAATTGAAATAATAGTCAAAATTTGATTTCTGATATGACAAGATACCCATTCTCATTTTGTGTAGTTCCTGCCCTAGTGATACCTTGAAAGAGCTCTGTTTCCTTTTAGTGGAGGATGCTATTCAGAAACCATAATGTGGAAATTACAAGTACTCATTGCTACTGCATTGGTCTTTGTTTCTAGATCTTTTTACTAGACAGAGCTATGAAATACATATGTTTTTGAAAGATAAAATATGTAGTGAGTTCATAGTTATATATTTTTAAAAGATTTTATTTATTTATTTGACAGAGAGACTGGGAGAGAGGGAACATAGCCAGAGAGAGTGGGAGAGGGAGAAGGAGGGTGTCCCACTGAGCAGGGGGCCCAGTGTGGGTGGGGCTCGATCCCAGGACCCTAGCATCATGACCTGAGCTAAAGACAGCTGCTTTAAGGACTGAGCTACCCAGTCACTCCCATAGTGATATTTTTAAAGAAATATTTATTTATTTAAGAGAATGAGAGAGTGCCTGTGTGAACTGGGGGCAGGGCAAAGGGGGAGGGTGAGGGGCAAACAGATTCTGTGCTGTGTGTGGAGCCTAACATGGGACTGGATTCCATGACCCTGCATTATGACTTGAGCCAAAACCAAGAGTCAGATGCTTAGTTGACTAAGCCACGAAGGTGACCCTCATAGTAATATTTTTTTCTTTTTTTAGGATTTTATTTATTTATTTGACAGAGAGAGACATAGTGAGAGAGGGAACACAAGCAGGGAAAGTGGAGGAGGGAGAAGCAGGCTTTCTGTAGAGCAGAGAATCTGATGCGAGGCTTGATCCTAGAACCCTGGGTTCATGACCTGAGCTGAAGGCAGAGGTTTAAGGACTGACCACCCAGGCGACCCTCTCCTTTTCTTTTAAGACATAGTGTTATTTCTAATTGATAGGATAGGATTTTACTTAGCTTCTTTTTTTTTCAATTTATTTATTTTCAGAAAAACAGTATTCATTATTTTTTCACCACACCCAGTGCTCCATGCAAGCCGTGCCCTCTTTAATACCCACCACCTGGTACCCCAACCTTCCATCCCCCCGCCACTTCAAACCCGTCAGATTGTTTTTCAGAGTCCATAGTCTTCTTGATCTTATATTTGTGTCTCTTTTCCTGGCCCTGACAATCTTGGTGCCTAACAACATTAATATAGTGAATAACTGGTTATATCCAAAAAATGTATTTTTATAATTGTTTCATAATACATCAGTGTCAATATAGTTACTAAGAATGATTTCTAAAAATAGTTCAAGAAATTTTTTTGCACTTCTTTTATTCTTTGCATATATCTCACTAGGGTTGTATAGTTAAAGTATCATTTTATTATTATTAAAATATATTTTTAAAGATTTTATTTATTTATTTGAGAGAGCATGAGAGAGAGGGGAAGAGAGGATGAGCAGGCAGTGGAGAGGGAGAAGCAGACTCAGGGCTGTATCCAAGGACTCTGAGTTCATGACCTGAGCCAAAGGCAGAAGCTTAACCAACTGAGCCACCCAGGTGCCCCTTAAAATACTGTTTTATTTTTATTTATTTATTTATTTAAAGATTTTACTTATTTATTTGACAGACAGAGATCACAAGTAGGCAGAGAGGCAGACAGAGGGAGAGGAAGCAGGCTCCCTGCTGAGCAGAGAGCCTAATGCAGGGCTCGATCCCAGGACCCTGGGATTGTGACTCGAGCCGATGGCAGAGGCTTTAACCCACTGAGCCACCCAGGCGCCCCTTGTTTATTTATTTTTAAAAGATTTTATTTTGGGACGCCTGGGTGGCTCAGTTGGTTAAGCGTCTGCCTTCGGCTCAGGTCATGATCCCAGTGTCCTGGGATCGAGTCCCACATCGGGCTCCTTGCTTGACGGGGAGCCTGCTTCTCCCTCTGCCTCTGCCTGCCACTCTGTCTGCCTATGCTTGCTCTCGCTTCTCTCTCTATGACAAATAAATAAAATAAAATCTTAAAAAAAAAAAAGATTTTATTTTTATTTTTTTGACAGAGAGAGATCACAAGTAGGCAGAGAGGTAGGCAGAGAGAGAGAGGGGGAAGCAGGCTCCTCACTGAGCAGAGAGCCCAACGTGGGGCTCGATCGCAGGACCATGAGATCATGACCTGAGCCGAAGGCAAAGGCTTTAACCCATTGAGCCACCCAAGTGCCCCTAAAATATTATTTTAAAAGTACTTGAAATAATTCATTTTTCTTTGATGAAGCCATTGACTCGATACATTGTTAGATTTATTTATTTTAAATATTGTATTTATTTGAGAGAGAAAGCATGACTTGGGGGGAGGGGCAGAGGGAGAGGGAGAAGCAAACTTCCTGCTGAGCAGGGAGCTGGACGTGGGTCTTGATCCCAGGACCCTGAGATCAACCTGAGCTGAAGGCAGATGCCTAACTGAGTTATCTGACACCCGGATTCATTTTTTTTGTTTGCTTTTGATTTTAGGCAATTGCTTTTTTCCCTGCCATTATGATTGAATTTTGTTTTATAATTATGTCAAATATTTATTTTTTATTTTTATTTTAAAAATATTTTATTTATTTAATCGGCAGACAGAGATCACAAGTAGGCAGAGAGGCAAACAGAGATACGGGGGAAGCTTGCTCCCTGTCACGCAGAGAGCCTGACGTGGAGCTGGATCCCAGGACCCTGAGATCATGACCTGAGCCAAAGGCAGAGGCCTTAACCCGCTGAGCCCCCCAGGCACCCCTAATTATGTCAAATATTTATATGGTTCCAAAGTAAATTCTACTGAAGGAAGTATATTCAGATAAGTCTACCTTCTATCTGTGTCCTCTCCACCCTATTCTCCTGTGGATAGCTATTTTGTTTATTGTTTTTCCTTTTTTTACAAAAATAAAGCAAACAGGTATATATACATGTCTTTCACCACCCCAAAGGATCTTAGATAAATGGTAGCATTCCATATATATACTTTTTTCCACCTTTATTTTACCTCATTTAAGGTTATATCCTAGCAATCAGTCTGTAGCAGTATATAGAGATATTCCTCATTTTTTAAAAATATTTTTTTTATTTGTTTGATAGAGATCACAAGTAGGCAGAGAGGCATGCAGAGATAGAGGGGGAAGCCGGCTCCCCACTAAGCAGAGAGCCCAATGTGGGCCTCGAAATAGGAACCTGGGACCATGACTTGAGCTGAAGGCAGAGGCTTAACCCACTGAGCCACCCAGGCGCCCCTATTCCTTATTTTATAGCTACACAGTATTCATCCAGCTTCCTTCCATGGACATTTGGATGCTGCAGTGAATTGCCTTGTTTATATGCTTTTTTAAAAAATTTTAAATCTACTAATTATAATTATTTCTGTTTTCACTTCTCATGGTTTCCTCCGTATATTTTAATCATACATTCATATCACTGTGTTAGTTTGCTAGGGCTGCCATAACAAAATAACACATACTAGTTGGTTTAAACAATAGAAATGTATTTTCTCAAAATTATGGAAGCTGAACGTCCAAGGTTAAGGTGTTGGCGGATTTGGTTTCTTCTGAAGCCTCTCTCCTTGACTTGCAGATGGCTGCCTTCTCACTATGTTTTCATATGGCCTTTTTTTTTTTTTAAAGATTTATTTATTTATTTATTTATTTGACAGAGAGAGAGAGATCACAAGTAGGCAGAGAGAGAGAGGAAGGGAAGCAGGCTCCCTGCTGAGCAGAGAGCCCGATGCGGGACTCGATCCCAGGACCCCGAGATCATGACCTGAGCCGAAGGCAGCGGCTCAACCCACCGAGCCACCCAGGCACCCCTCATATGGCCTTTTCTCTCTATCCCTGCATCTCTGGTGTCCCTTTGTGTATCCAGATTTCCCTTTTTTAGGACACCACGCCGATTAGGGCCCACTACAGTAGTCTCATTTTAACTTCCATCAATTTGTTAAAGACCCTCTCTCCAAATACAGTCCCATTATGAGGTACTTGGAGTTAGGGCTTCAACATATGAATTTTGGGGAGACGTAGTTCAGCCTATAATAATAATAAAATAATAAAAAGAAGATCTTGACATATCAGTTTTAGATATGATCTATTTTTTTCTTGCTCTAATAGATGAAGATTTATCTTTCTATTATCTATTATCCCCCCATTCCCCCTTCAGTTTTTGTTAATTATTTTCTACTATTTTTAATTTATCTGATGGTAACCTTTTTGAACTTCAAATGTAATATATAATATATTAAAATTTTTCTACATCAGGGGCACCTGGGTGGCTCCGTGGGTTAAAGACTCTGCCTTCGGCTCAGGTCACAATCCCAGGGTCCTGGGATCGAGCCCCACGTTGGGCTCTCTGCTTGGCAGGGACCCTGCTTCTTCCTCTCTCTCTGCCTACTTCCCTGCCTGCTTGTGATCCCTGTCTATCAAATAAATAAATAAAATCTAAAAAAAATTTTTTTTACATCAAAAACTTATGGTTTACTATATGTTGGCTAACTGAACATAATTAAAAAAAACCCAAAAACTAGAAATCCCCTCCGTATTTTTTTCTTTCTCTGTCAATTTTGGAGAGTATGTTTTTACTTTCTACCCTGTGAGGATATTTGTACTTTCGTGTTCTCTCTACCTTTCCCTCACCTTTAACCTTCCAATTTCTGTTAATTTCTAATATTTGCATTTTTGGCTTTGTTGTTTTCAAAGATAGAAAACTAAAAGGAACATTTTACTGATTGTGACAGGTATACAATTCTGTGGATGATGCTAATACTCTTTGTTTCCATCTGTTAATTCTCTTAATTCTGTTTCCTTAGATATTCTTCTGTTTGTTGAGTGTGATGTCCTTTCATTGGGTTGGTTTCCCTCAATTGTTTGGTGATTCTTGCTCATTTGATTTGAGATTCCTTGATAGTCTGTGAATGCCGTTTCACACTATTTACCATAACCCAAATCAAGTGACTGATCAAGAGGTAGGGCTGAATATTTTGCATTGGCCTGTGTTGTCAGCCACCTGGCACTCTCTCGCTTAAGTGATTGTACTCACTATTCCTTCCTGGAGAGGAGGGAAGATACCTCTTGGTGGGCAAACCTGCTGCCTGATAATACTGTTCACATCCAGGATGTTTTCTACATTTTGCATTTTTGTGCATTTTGTTATGTGGGTTTTTGTTTCATCCCATTTGCTGTCTATTTTTCAGAAGTTCCTCATAATTTCAGGTCAAATGAAAATGCCCCTTATTTTCCAGGTTGAATAAAAAAAATACGTATATATGTTCTCTTATTTCTAGGGAATGAAAAAAAAAGATACATCTTCTTAGAGATTGTGTGTATCATTATATATATATGACATAACATACATAATTTCTAGGGATTTAGAGTATATAAAATTTATACCAAAGTTTGTAGTATACTTATATTCTATACATAAATTTATAGTAAAATGTACAGTGTATTTATTATATATATTTTATACATGCACACATACACACACACACATCATTTCTATGGCTTTGTAGAAGGGGTTGAGCTGTAGTTCATGCTCAGTCCTCCCATCTTGATTCAGTTCTTGTTTGCTTCCGTAGCATTTGTGCATATTACATAGCAACTATATATTTAGATGTCTGTCAGTTATAATACTGTGAGCTTCTTTAGCAAGGTGTGTTGAGTTATAGTCTAATGCTTATCATATAGCTTCAAGTATGTGAAGAACTAATTTTTCAGAACTTTCTTTTTTTTTTTTTTTAAGATTTTATTTATTTATTTGACAGAGAGAGATTACAAGTAGGCAGAGAGGCAGGCAGACAGAGAGAGGAGGAAGCAGGCTCCCTGCTGAGCAGAGAGCCTGATGTGGGACTTGATCCCAGGACCCTGAGATCATGACCTGAGCCGAAGGCAGCGGCTTAACCCACTGAGCCACCCAGGTGCCCAGAACTTTCTATTCCTATCTAAATTATCCTAATATCTTCTTTCAATAATTCTTAGAAAATGTGTTTTCAAGTTATTAATTTTTTATTGCCTTTCTTGAGGCCATTTCTATTAATTTATGGAGTTCAGAACAGAACATAGAACTATAATAAATGCTATTTTTTTCTGGTGATTACACTATGGAATATGAGCAGAGGATTAAATATTTTATCTAATACCCTCTTCAACCAGTTGGGAAGAGTTGTGAATTTAAAAAAAAATTATTTTCTAACTTCTTTCTTCCAGATGAATATGAAAACAGGAAAAGGGTGGGTGGATGTTGGAAATGCAGTGTTTGCTGATCAGTTTTTTCAAGCTGCCATGACTGTAAGTTTACCAGTGATTTTTAGCTGTAGCAATTATTAATAATAGTTGTGGTTACTCTCATCATGACATTGTATTGTGGTTTTATTTTCCAGGGTCTGGAGCAGTTATATGTTAAATTAATGCAGAGAAGCTCCACTGAGGTCCACATGACTTTGCAGAAGATTGCTGTGGAGAGGGACCTTTTCAAAGTGCTTTCTTACCAAGCAGAGGCAGTAGGTATCATGGTCTCTATAGCCTTACAGTGGGGCATTTTGTTTATGTAAATGCAAAGTGATGAGATAAACTTTTTAGAAGAAAAGGCGTCATTGGCCTTTCATGTAGGATATTATATTTGACCTTTTATCTCCATCTTATATCTGAAGGTAACATTACTAATGGTCATTTATATCTATGTGGGGGTGGTTGAAGTTAGAAAGGCTGATATGTAACTAAACATCATTGTCAATCACTGCATGTAATGTCTGTCATTTCTTTATGGCAGTACCCTCCACTTGAAACACCTCTCTGTGACTCTCTCCTACATTAACAGTCTGCCTAAAATTGCCTGAAAAGAGTCTTCTCATTTGCAATTGTTCTGAGTTGTTTACTGAGGTTTTCTAAAAGTCTGCTCCTATCACTGTTTAAAATTGTACTTTACCTGTGTTTGGCTTGTGGGTTTCCTCCTTTGTCACCGTGCAGTTAGGTATTCATTTTTAGTTGACAAAATGTAAGCCATGATGAGCTTGCTCTCTGTAGAATTTATGTAACTCTGGAAATGAAAAAGAGACTTTAAAAATCATGTAGTATAATCCTCTTATTTTTATTTTTTTAATATTTTTATTGAGAATCAACTCATATACTACAAAAGTCACACATTTAAAATGTACAGTTCAGGGACGCCTGGGTGGCTCAGTGGTTTAAGCCTCTGCCTTCAGCTCAGGTCATGATCTCAGGGTCCTGGGATCGAGCCCCACATCGGGCTCTCTGCTTAGCGGGGAGCCTGTTTCCCCCTCTCTCTCTGCCTGCCTCTCTGCCTACTTGTGATCTCTCTCTGTCTATCAAATAAATAAATAAAAATCTTTAAGAAAAAAAAATAAATAAAAATAAAATGTACAGTTCAATGATTTAGTATATTCATAGAATTGTGCAATGTTCAACACATTTAAGCCAGCAGAAGGAAGGAAATAATAAAGATTAGAGAGGAAATAAATGATACAGAAACTAAAAAAAAAAACCAAAACAGTAGAACTGATAATGAAACCAGGAACTAGTTCTTTGGAAAGATTAATAAAATTGATAACCTGGGGCACCTGGGTGGTTCAGTGGGTTAAGCCGCTGCCTTCGGCTCAGGTCCTGATCTCAGGGTCCTGGGATCGAGTCCCGCATCGGGCTCTCTGCTCAGCAGGGAGCCTGCTTCCTCCTCTCTCTCTCTGCCTGCCTCTCTGCCTACTTGTGATATCTCTCTGTCAAATAAATAAATAAAATCTTTTAAAAAAAATTGATAACCTGTATCCATACTTTTACCAAAAAGAAATGAGAAAGGACCCAAATAAATGAAATCACAAATGAGACAGGAGAAATAACCAATACAACAGAAATATAAGAAATTATAAGAGAATATTATGAAAAACTATAAGCCAACAAATTGGACAAGAAATGAATAAATGGGGCGCCTGGGTGGCTCAGTGGGTTAAGCCACTGCCTTCAGCTCAGGTCATGATCTCAGGGTCCTGGGATCGAGGCCCGCATCGGGCTCTCTGCTCAGCAGGGAGCCTGCTTCCTCCTCTCTCTCTGCCTGACTCTCTGCCTGCTTGTGATCTCTCTCTGTCAAATAAATAAATAAAATCTTTAAAAAAAAAAAAAAGAAATGAATAAATGCCTAGAAACATAATAAACTACCAAAACTGAAATAGAAAGAAATAGAAAAGTGTAACACACTGATAAACCAGTGAAGAAATTGAATCAGTAATTGAAAAACTCCCAAAAAACAAAAAGTCCAGGACCAGATGCTTTCATAGGTGAATTCTACCAAACATTTAGAAGAATTAATAAGGGTGCCTGGATGGCTCAGTCCATGGAACTTGCAGCTCTTGGTCTCAGGGTTGTAAGTTTGAACCCACTGTCAGGTGTGGACTTTACTAATAAATAAAATCTTGAAAAAAAAAAAGGATAAGACTTAACACCTATTCTTCTCAAACTATTCCAAAAAACAGAAAAAGAAGGAAAACTTCCAGATTCATTCTGTGAGGCCGGCATTACCCTGATACCAAAGCCAGATAAAGACTACTAAAAAAGAGAACTTCAGGCCAATATCTCTGATGAATATGGTTGCAAAAATTCTCAACAAAATACTAGCAAACCAAATCCAACAATACATTAAAAAAATAAGTTCTTGGGCGCCTGGGTGGCTCAGTGGGTTAAGCCGCTGCCTTCGGCTCAGGTCATGATCTCAGGGTCCTGGGATCGAGTCCTGCATCGGCCTCTCTGCTCTGCAGGGAGCCTGCTTCCTCCTCTCCCTCTCTCTGCCTGCCTATCTGCCTGCTTGTGATCTCTGTCTGTCCAATAAATAAATAAAATCTTTAAAAAAAAAGTTCTTTATAGTTTTTGGATACTAACCCTTTATCAGATAGGTCTTTTGCTAATATTTTTTCCCATTCTGTAAGCTACCTTTTTGTTTTGTTGATTGTTTCCTTTGCTATGCGGAAGCTTTTTATCTTGATAAAGTCTCAGTAGTTCACTTTGGCTTTTGTTTCCTTTTTCTCCAGAGACTGTTCTAGTAAGAATTTGCTACCATCAGTGTCAAGAAGTTTCCTGCCTATGTTCACTAGGATTTTGATGGTTTCCTGTCTCATGTTTAGGTCTTTCATCCATTTTGAATTTATTTTTGTGTATGGTGTAAGAAAGTGCTCCAGTTTCATTCTCCTGTATGTTGTTGTTCAGTTTTCACAATATTGTTTGTTGATGAGACTGTTTTCCATTGGATATTCTTTCCTGTTTTGTCAAAGATTAGTTGACCATATAGGTGTGGCTCCATTTCTGGGTTTTCTATTTTTTTTATTAACATATAATGTACTATTTGTTTAAGGGGTATCTATTTTTTTAAGATTTTATTTATTTATTTGACAGACAGAGATCACAAGTAGGCAGAGAGGCAGGGAAGCAGGCTCCCCACTGAGCAGAGAGCCCAATGTGGGGCTCGATCCCAGGACCCTGAGATCATGACCTGAGCCGAAGGCAGATGCTTTAACCCACTGAGCCACCCAGGCGCCCCTCTATTCTTTTTTTTTTTTTAAGAGTTTATTTATTTGAGGGGTGCCTGAGTGGCTCATTCATTAAGCGTCTGCCTTTGGCTCAGGTTATGAACCCAGGGTCCTGGAATCAAGCCCTGCATCAGGCTTCCTGCTCAGTGGGAAGCCTGCTTTTCCCTTTCCCACTCGCCCTGCATGTCTTCCCTCCTCCATGTCAAATAAATAAATAAAATCTTTAAAAAATCTTTTAAGAAGATTTTATTTACTTGAGAGAGAGTGAGAGAAGGAGATGGGTGAGGGTCAGAGGGAGTAGACTCCGTGCTGAGTGGGGAGCCTGTCACAGTACTCTAGCCGCTGATCATGACCCTGGCCAAAGGCAGATGCTTAACCAGTTGAGCCACTCAGGTATCCTGGGTTTTCTATTCTGTTCCAGTGATCTCTGTGTCTGTTTTTGTGCCAGTACCATACTGTCGTGTTGACTACAGCTTCATAGTCCAGAATTGTGATGCTTCCAACATTGCTTTTCTTCTTCAGGATTGCTGTGGCTATTTGGGGCCTTTTGTGGTTCTGTACAAATTTTAGGATTATTTGTTTTAGCTCTGGGAAAAATGCTGATGTTATTTTGGTAGGGATTGCGTTAAATGTGTAGCTTGCTTTGGGTAGTATAGACATTTCAACAATATTTGTTCTTCCAATCCATGAGTATGGAATGTCTTTCCATTTCTTTGTGTCATCTTCAGTTTCTTTCTTAAGTTTTCTGTAGTTTTCAGAGTACAGATTTTTACATTTATGGTTAGGCTTATTCCTAAGTATCTTACAGTTTTTGGTATAATTATAAATTGTATCAATTCCTTGATTTCTTTTTCTGTTTCATTCTTGTTATATAGAAATGCAACAGATTTCTGTATGTTGATTTTTATATCCTGTGACTTTGCTGAATTTATGTATTCTAGCGATTTTTGGTGGATTCTTTTGGGTTTTCTGCAGAGAGTATCATGCCTTCGGCAGATATTTACAATTTGACTTCTTCCTTACCAATTTGGATGACTTTTACTTCTTTTTGTTTTCTGATTGCTGAGGCTAAGAGTTCCAGTAGTATGTTAATAATGGTGAGAGTGGACTTCCTATCTTGTTCCTGAATGTAGATGAAAAGCTCTCAGTTTTTCCCCATTGAGGATGATATTAGCTGTGAGTATTTCTTATATGGCCTTTACGGTGTTGATGTATGTTCCATCTATGCCTACTTTGTTGAGGGTTTTTTATCAAGAATGGATGCTGTATTTTGTCACATGCTTTTTCTGAGTGTATTGAGAGGATCATATGGTTCTTATCCTTTCTTTTATTAATGTGGTGTATCATGTTGAGTGATTTGCAAATACTGAACAACCTTTGCAGTCCAGGAATAAATCCCACTTGATTGTGAGTGGCACCCTTTGTCAAAAATCAATTGATCATAAATATGAGGGTTTATTTCTGGACTTTTAATTGTTTTCTATTGATCTTCATGTCAGTTTTTATGGCATACCATACTGTCTTGATTGCAGTAGCTATGTAGCAAGTTTTGAAATGAGAAAGTGTGAGTCTTCAGTTTTGTTATTTTTAATATTATTTTGACTATTCTAGGTCTCTTGTGTTTTCATATGAATTTTAGGATAGGCTTCTCAATTTATGCAGGGAGGCCAGCTCTGGGATCTTCATAGGGATAGTGTTGAGTCTGTAGAGGATCTTGAGTAGTAGTGCTGTTTTAAACTATTATCTTTTCTGATTCATGGGATGCCTTCCCATTTATTTAGGTTTGATTAATTTTTTTTTTGTTTTTTTAATGGTGAAGTAGAAGTTCAAAGAGTAAGTTAGTTGAAGATCTGAGACCAGAACCAAGATTTTCTGACTTTCTGCCCAGTGCTTCCTTCCCTGCAAATTAGAATGACGTATAAAAGAGAACCCCCACTTTTGGCAATTTTGTCTTTTCTTTCTTTCTTTGATAATTTCTTTAATTTTATTTACCTTTTTATTCTGATAAGGATTCTACATTTATTTTGAGATAACAAGTTTGGTTATTTTTATATCCTGGAAAATGATAATCTATAATAGTAAAAATTCCAAATTGAGTTTTATTCACCTATTTTTAAATTTTTTTTAAAGATTAAAAAAAATTTTAAAAAAATTTTTAAATAAACATATAGTATATTTTTATCCCCAGGGGTACAGGTCTGTGAATTTTGTCTTCCTTTTAATGTTAGTATTTTTGTGGGTTATATTAATGCAACTACTAAAAAACTGAAATGAAGTCCAGTAGGTCTTGGTGTTATGTGTACACTCTTCTACCAATTTGCTCCATGTCCTTGGGCTGTTACTTTACCTCTCTGAGCCTGTAAAATCCAATATTTAAGAGATCAACTGTCCGTGCGCTACATTTTGACAGAGGTACATTTGGTTTGCTAGTAGTTCAAATGAAAAAGATCTGTGTGTGTTAATTGTCTACAAGCTCAAGTTTCAATCAATGATGCGATGTAGCTGCAAAAAAGCTAACATTCTTAGGCTATATTAATAGATACGTAGTGCAAAGCTATAGGTAGGTGTTTTCAACTAGTTAACATCTTAAATATTGTGATCAGCCTAGGCATCACACTTTAAAATCATTTTAATAGTCTGGAAGATATATCATGTGAAAAATATTTGAGGGATATAGAGATGTCTACCTGGGAAAAAAAAGAAGACAGTAGGAATTATAGCTCTGTTTGACTGTTTTGAAGACTATCGTATCAAAGAAGAATTAAAGTCCACAGAATAGAACTAAGACCTTTGAGAAAGATATTTTCAAAGTGTTTGGCTCAATTTAAAGTGTAACCTTTTATCAGTGATAATGATCAATGATACTAGAGCTTTGTTGCAAGATATCTGTTGTCATTCAAAGACGGCAAACAAAGGTGTGAACATCCTAAGAATTATATATATTATAGAAAAGATTCCTTCATTAGATAGGAAATTAGATTAGGTACCCTTTTGTCCCTTCCTTTTTAAAAAAAAGATTTTATTTATTTATTTGACAGAGAGTTCACAAGTAGGCAGAGAGGCAGGGCAGAGGAGAAGGGGGAAGCAGGCTCCCTGCTTGTGGGGCTCAATCCCAGGACCCTGAGATCATGACTTGAACCACCCAGGTGCCCCCCCTTTGTTCCTCCTTAATACAAAGATTCTATGATTTTAGAAAGTGTTGTAGTATTCTTTGGTGTTATGGGTGTTGATATCTAAATACAGAAATTTTTAGTAGTTAAGATCAATAATGAGAATTATATAATTCTTGATTTTGGTGATGATGTCTTCAAAATATGAAATGAAGACTAATTGTTTTTGCTATGAGTAGACTTTCCATTTTGAGGATATTCTCACCTTTAGGGCCTGTGGGTTTTGTTGATGTCTGCTTGGCAAAAGACTATCTTTATGACCTACTGTCAATATTGGTATTTACTAATGAGTTTTCTCTGTACCAGTAGAGTCCTTGAGATATTCTTAGAGATGTTTATAGACCTTATCTTTCTCTAGGCATTTCCCATGAAGTGATTAGAGAATTGCTTTATTAATTTATTATTCAACAGACAATGAGTATCTTATACAAATAGAGTAGTAAGTTAGGCTTTGTCAGGGAGGAGAATAATCATATATCATATCCTCAAGGAGATTATGGTTTAGTTGGTGAGGTAAATAATGCATATACAAAATAGAATGAAGTATCATAAAGGTGGTACAGATAAATTATCTACACGGAGTGTTCGGTGCTGTATAGGAATAGAGCTATAAGGTCTGATCATTTTTCCCTCCATAAAATGATGAGGTAGTTTGGAAGTTAGGCTATAAATATAATTTTTAGAAAATGAGAAAAGGAAAATATAAGTGCCAAATGAATGGCATAGATTGGGCAGGGCACAGACTTTCTTTAAGGTAGTCACATGGTGTTGATAACAATTGTTAAGAATTTACTTTTCCTCAATCTCTACATCCACCTACAAGATGATAGATAATCTTCTGTTTACCCTTTTATCACAGATTATCTGCAGTCTTTTAGCATTGTAGAAGTAACTATAGATCTTGTTGTTTTTCCTAATTTCTTATTTTCCTCATGTATTGGCCATGCCTCTTTTTGCTGTCTATACCATCTGCCGATGCAAGGGCCATCTATTGTGCTCCTGCTCCATTCCTCCTTTACTATGGTAAGACCCCTTGTAGAAGCTGACAGGGCCACATGGATACAGGAAACTTGAGTTTATCCATAAAGACTATGATGGAGGGTATCTTGGAAATGCAAGGCATGTGGAAAAATCAATTTCTCCAGTATACTGAGGGCCATGGTTCACTGTCTCTCCCTACTAGTTAAAAAATCAGTAATAAAAAGTTAATTTTTATATTGTCAGCATCTAGCATGGTACCTGGCACATAAGAGATAATATGTAAATGTATGTTATAGTAATGAATCTCCTCTCCTATTATCCCTCTGTATCTTACTCGTTTCCCCCAAATGAGTAATAGTAGCATAGGAGATATGAAAGGTTGAGAGATAACTGGTATATAGAAGTGCTATAAGTATGTAGGAAAGGGGGCAGAGATTATTGTGAACTGGGTTAGTAGAGGAAGACACACAAAGGATTTAGGGCATGATTTGGATTTTTTTTTGTTTTTTTTTGTTTTTTTTTTGTTTTTTTTTTATGATTTGGATTTTGGAGGAAGGAATAGATTTCGAAAGCTAGTAAAGAGAGCCCAACATATTCCAGGCAGAGCAAAGGTTTGAGCATGAGCAAAATCATATAGGCAGAAATTGATAGGTCTTGTTAAAAGAATGTTGAGTGATCAGTTTATTTGAAAGAAACTATTTGTTCAAGGACACAGGAAGGACTAAGTGTAGAGGAGTAATTTGGGCCAAGTTGAGAGGCCCAAATATACCTCTCTGAAAAAATAATTTTGATATTTTCCTAAAGGCAGTGGGGTGGTTGAAAGGTTTTGGAAGAGGTAAGATGGCACCAATCAAAGAGTAGCCTTGAAGTAGTGCTTGGGATAAAAGGCGCAGCACTAGAATATAGTCTATGATTTTGTAATAGCATTTTATGGTGACAGATGGTAGCTGCACTTATGAGCATAGCATAATGTATAGAGAAATCGAATCATTCTGTTGTACACCTTGAAACATTGTGTGTCAACTATACTAAAAATTTTTTAAAATGATAAATAGAATGGAGGCAGAGTGTGAGCATGAGATAATGAGAGTCTTAATTATAGTTATAACAACAGGAATGGGAAGGAAGGACAAATATAGGAGATCTAAAGGAAGCAAGCATTTATGCTCAGGACTGAACCACTCAGTCCTTGGAGGCAGGAAAGTGAGGATGGTAAGAAAGCCAAGTCATATCGCAAACATTTACATGTGGGGGAGGATGTAGTAAAATGTAAAGCAAACAGAAAGGACAGATGACACACCAGAGACGAAGGCGGACTAGAACAGAGTCATGAATAGGAAGAACATTTCATTGAAAAAGGGATGATCAGTAGTGCAGTGCTTCAGAGAATTAAAGGAAAATGAGGTTGGAGAAAAGGCTCTTGGACTTGACATATAGGATGAGAATAGTGACCGTAGAAAGTAATTTTAGTAGAAAGGTAAGAGTGGAGGACAGACTGTAGGAATTTAAGGGTTGAGTGGATAGTAAGGTAATGGAAGAATTTAGTATAGTGATCTGTGAGGGCAAAACTACTTTCATAATAATTCTAAGATGTTATTTGCCTTGTTATGTTGACATTTGTACTGGTGCTGTAAAAGCAATGGTGGGTAAAACTGCGGGCATTTTAACGTGAATCAAGACAGTGGCACACCTTTTACTAGTCATTTTATTATATTTTTAAAAGATTTTATTTATTTATTTGATAGACACAGTGAGAGAGGGAACCCCAGCAGGGGGTGTGGGAGAGGGAGAAGCAGGCTTTCCACTGAGCAGGGAGCCCGATGTGGGGCTCGAGCCCAGGACCCTGGGATCATGACCCAAGCAGAAGGCAGAAGCTTAATGACTGAGCCACCCAGGTACCCCTAGTCATTGTATTCTTCATCATTACCCACTTGCAATGAAAAGAATGCCATTTTTACTTAAAATGCCCCTGGTGAAACAATACAAATTATTAATTTTATTTAATTTTGACCGTTGAGTTTTCATATTTTTGTAACGCGAAAGGAAATACCCATAGAACACTTCTACTGCATATTAAAGTATGGTGGTTGTCTTGAGGAAAGGCCCTTATGTGACTGACTTGTGAGCTGAATTAGCTCCTTCTGTTTTCACATTATCACTGTCTTTACTGGAAAAGAGGGACTGGTAGATAAACTTTGTTCATTCAGACTTGGGTATTTATAGACATTTTCAAAATGAATGAAGTTTGAATGTGACTTCAAGGAAAGCAACTGACAGTATTTGTTGCTAGTGATAAAATCTGAGCTGTTAAGTAAAAGAGTTTTGGAAAACTTGTACCTCCGTCACAACTTTGACGCAGCTTCCACATAAACTTTTCTGATGAAATTGACGATGGTATTAACTAATGTGATTTTAATTTTTTTTCAAATTTTATTATTTTATTTTTAAAATATTTTATTTATTTATTTAAGAGACAGAGAATAAGAGAGCGAGCATGAGCAGGGTGAGGGGCAGAGGGAGAAGCAGACTCCCTGAGGAGCAGGGAGCCTGATGTGGGCTCAGTCCCGGAACTCCAGGATCATGACCTGAACTGAAAGCAGACACTTAACCGATTGAGCCACCCAGGCACCCATAACTAATGTGATTTTTTAAGAAGTTTATTTTAGAGAGAGAGAAGGGAGTGTATAGGGATTGAGGGGGAGAGGGAGAGGGAGAGAGACTCTCAGGTGGGCTCCACTCTGAGCACAGAGCCCTGAGCTGAAACTGAGTGAGATGTTTAACCAACTGTGCCACCCAGGCACCTCTTAACTAATGTGATTTTTTAAAAAAGATTTTATTTATTTGACAGAGACACAGCAAGAGAGAGAGCACAAGCAGGGGGAGTGGGGGAAGCGGGCTTCCCACAGAGTAGGGAGCTGGATGTGGGACTTGATCCCAGGTGGGATCATGACCTGAGCTGAAGGCAGATGCTTAACGACTGAGCTACCCAGGCACCCAACTAATGTGATTTTTAGAAACTTCTTATTTTGAAATAATTACAGACTCACAGGAAGTTGCGCAAATATTTTGATAGTTCTGGAGTACTCTTCACCCAGTTTTCTTCAGCAGTAACATCTTATGTAAATCAAGTACATTATAAAGCCAGGAAATTGACATTATAATCCATAGGCCTTATTCATATTTCACCAGTTTTACATGATATACTCATATGCGTATCTGTAGTTCTATACAGTTTTATCAAATGGGTAGATTCATGTAACTAGCACTTCCACAATCAAGATATAGAACAATTTCATCACCACAAAGATCCCTTCTATTTCCTTTTTTTTTTTTTAAGATTTTATTTATTTATTTGACAGAGAGAAATCACAAGTAAACGGAGAGGCAGGCAGAGAGAGAGAGAGAGGGAAGCAGGCTCCCTGCTGAGCAGAGAGCCCGATGCGGGACTCGATCCCAGGACCCTGAGATCCTGACCTGAGCCGAAGGCAGCGGCTTAACCCACTGAGCCACCCAGGCGCCCCCTTCTATTTCCTTTTTGTAGTTACAGCATGCCCATTCCCCCATTCCCTATCCCAGGCAACTAATAGTCTCCACCTCTACAGTTTGTCATTTGGGAATATTTTATATATAGAATCATATAGTATTTAACATTTTGATAGTGCCTTTTTGAACTTAGCATGATTGCTTTGACATCCATCCAAGTTTTGTGTATCAGTAGTTTGTTATTTGTAAGTAGTATTCTGTGGTATGGATCTACTTTTTTAGCCATTCACCATGGAAGGAATTTGGGTTGTTTCCAGTTTTGGGCCATTGGAAATAAAGTTGGTATGAACATTTGTGTAGAGGTTTTTGTGTGGACATAAATTTTAATTTCTGTGGGATAAATGCCCAGGAATACAATCACTGGGTTGAATCATTAGTGTATGTTTAGTAGTTTGTTTTTTAAGAAACAACCAGACTGTTTCCTAGAGTGGCTGTGCCATTAATCCCTATAAGCAATGTATGGGAGATCCCATTTTCTGCATTCTTGCCAGCATTTTGTATTGTGATCAATTCATTTTAGTTATTCTATTAGATGTCTAGTGATATTTCATCATGGTTTTAAAAAAAGTTTTTATTTATTTATTTGACAGACAGGGATCACAAGTAGGCAGAGAAGCGGGCAGAGAGAGAGAGAGAGAGAGAGAGGAAGAAACAAGCTCCCTGCAGAGCAGAAAGCCCAATGTGGGGCTCGATCCCAGGACTCTGGGATCATGACCCGAGCTGAAGGCAGGGGCCTTATCCCACTGAGCCACCCAGGTGCCCCATCATCATGGTTTTAATTTGTACTTCCCACCATGGCTAATGTTGAACATTTTTTCATGTACTTATATGCCATCTGTATATTTTCAAGTGAAACGTCAGTTTGCGCTTACCTATTTTCTAATTGGATTGTTTGATTATTTTTTTTGCTGTTGAATTTTGTAAATTATGTATTATAGATTTGATTCCTTTGTCAAATATGTATTTTTTACAAGATTTTATTTATTTATTTGACAGATCTCAAGTAGGTAGAGAGGCAGGCAGAGAGAGAGGAGGAAGCAGGGTCCCTGCTGAGCAGAGAGCCCAATGTGGACTCGATCCCAGGACCTGAGCTGAAGGCAGAGGCTTTAACCCACTGAGCCACCCAGGTGCCCCTCAAATATGTATTTGTCTTTTCTTCCTCTTAATAGGGTTGCAGAGCAAAAGTATTTTAATTTTGATGAAGTTTAATTGATTTTTTTAATGGATTGTGCTTCTGGTGTCATGTCTCAAAATTCTTCACCAAGCTCTAGATCTGAAATACTTTCTCCTATAAGTTCAGTAGCTTTACCTTTTGTGTTTAAATCTGTGATTGATTTTGAGTTAATTTTCTTTTTTTCTAAGATTTTATTTATTTATTTGACAAGGAGATAGAGAGCACAGTAGGCAGAACGGCAGGCAGGAGAGGGAGAAGCAGGCTCTAGACAGTGAGCAGGGAGCCCGGGATCACCACCTGAGCCAAAGGCAGTTGCTTAATCGACTGAGCCACTCAGGCACCCTGAGTTAATTTTCTTTTTAAAAAGTAGGCTCCAGGGGTGCCTGGGTGGCTCAGTGGGTTAAAACCTCTACCTTCGGCTCAGGTCATGATCTCGGGGTTCTGGGATCGAGCCCCACATCAGGCTCTCTGCTCAGCAGGGACCCTGCTTCCTCCTCTCTCTCTCTGCCTGCCTCTCCGCTTACTTGTGATCTCTCTGTGTCAAATAAATAAATAAAACCTTAAAAAAAAAGTAGATTCTACACCAAGCGGGGAGCCTGACCTCACACCCCCGAGATCATGACCTGAGCTGAAATCAAGAGTTGGTTGCTTGGGGCCCCTGGGTGGCTCAGTGGGTTAAGCCTCTGCTTTCGGCTCAGGTCGTGATCTCAGGGTTCTGGGATCCGGTCCCACATGGGGCGCTCTGCTCAGCAGGGGGCCTGCTTCCCCCTCTCTCTCTGCCTGCCTCTCTGCCTACTTGTGATCTCTGTCAAATAAATAAATAAAATCTTAAAAAAAAAAAAACTTGGTTGCTTAACTGACAGAGCTACTCAGGTACCCCAGCATCATTTTTAAAAAAAAGACTCTTCTTTATTCATTGAATTGTTTTTGCACTTCTATAAAAAGTCATTTGGCCCTGAATGTAAGAATTTATTTCTGGACTCTGTTTTGTTGCATTGATTTTTATGTCCTATGTCACTATGTAAACTCAATTATTATAGTTTTGTAGTAAATTTTGAGATAGGTAAGTATGAGCCTTGCAACTTTGCTCTTCTTTTTAAAAAATGTTTTTGCCTATTCTGGGTCCCTAAATTTTCATATGATTTATTTTTATTTTACTTTATTTTTTAAAAGATTTTGTTTATTTATTTGACAGGGATCACGTATAGGCAGAGAGGCAGGCAGAGAGAGAGGGGGAAGCATGCTCCCTGTGGAGCAGAGTCCAATGTGGGGCTTGATCCTAGGACCCCGGGACCATGACCTGAGCCGAAGGCAGAGACTTAACCCACTGAGCCACCTAGGCGCCCCCATATTCATATGATTTAAAATCAGGATGTTAGTTTTTGTAAAAGCCTGCTAGAATTTTGATAGGAAATGCATTTGAATCTGTAATTCACTTTCAGGGGCATTGCCATCTTAAGAATATTAAGTCTTCTGATTTGTGAACATGGGATGTCTTTTCATTTTATTTAGGTCTTTAATTTCTTTCAACTGTATTTTATAGTTTTTAATGTACAAGTATTGCAGTTCTTTTGTTGAACTTACTCCTAAATGTTTTATTTTATTTTATTTTTTAAAGATTTTATTTTTTATTTATTTGACAGACAGAGATCACAAGTAGGCAGAGAAGCAGGCCGAGAGAGGAGGAAGCAGACTCCCGGCTGAGCAGAGAGCCCGATGTGGGGCTCGATCCCAGGACTCTGAGATCATGACCTGAGCCGAAGGCAGAGGCTTAACCCACTGAGCCACCCAGGCGCCCCCTAAATGTTTTATTTTTTTATGTTAATGTAAATGGAATTAATTTTTTTATTTTTAATTTTTTTTAAAGGTTTCTTAAAAAGATTTTATTTATTTATTTAACAGACAGAGATTACAAGTAGGCGGAGAGGCAGGCAGAGAGAGAGAGAGAGAGGAGAAAGCAGGCTCCCTGCAGAGCAGAGAGTCCAACACAGGGCTCGATCCCAGGACCCTGGGATCATGAGCTGAGCCGAAGGCAGAGGCTTTAACCCACTGAGCCACCCAGGTGCCCCATTATTTTTAATTCTTAAAGATTTTATTTATTTATTTGAGAGAGAGCACAGAGGGAGAGTGAGAGAGAGAGAAGCAGACTCCCTGCTGAGCAGGGTGCCCGATGTGGGGTTCGATCCAGGACCCTAAAAATTACGACCTGAGCTGAAGGCAGATACTTAACTTACTGAGCCACCCAGGTGCCCCTAAATGGAATCAATTTTTTATTTTTATTTATTTATTTATTTATTTAAAAAAAAAAAGATTTTATTTATTTATTTGTCAGAAGGAGAGAGGGAGAAATCACACAAGCAGGCAGAGAGGTAGGCGGAGGCAGAGAGAGAGGCAGGCTCCCTGCAGAGCAAGGAGCCTGATGTGGGGCTTGATCCCAGGATCCCGGGATCATGACCTGAGCTGAAGTCAGCAGCTTAACCCACTGAGCCACCCAGGCATCCCAGAATTAATTTTTTAAAAGATTTACTTATTTGAGAGAGCAATGTATGCACACGTGCACGAGTGGCGGAGAGGGGCAGAGGTCAAGAATCTTTTATTTTTTTCTAAAGATTTTATTTATTTATTTGACAGACAGGAATCACAAGTAGGCAGAGAGGCAGGCAGAGAGAGAGAGAGAGGAGGAAGCAGGCTCCCCGCCGAGCAGAGATCCTGATGCGGGGCTCGATCCCGGTACCCTGGGATCATGACCCGAGCTGAAGGCAGAGGCTTTAACCCACTGACCCACCCAGGCACCCCGAGGTCAAGAATCCTAAACTTGAGAATCTGAGCGCACAGCCTAATGTGGGGCTCCATCTCATGACCCTGGGATCATGGCCTGAGCTGAAACCAAGAGTCAGATACTCAACCAACTGAGCCATCCAGGTGCTCCTTAAATGGAATTAATTTAAGTTCTTGATTTCAGTTTTGGTTTACTCATGGTTAGTGGGTAAAAATACAGTAGATATTTGTATTTTGTACCCGTAACCTGGCTAAACTTGTTTATTCATTCTAATAGTTTGTGTTTGTGTGCGTTTATGTGGTGTATGTGTGTGTGTGTGTGTGTGTGTGTGTATTTCTGAGGATATTCTATATACAAGATCATGTCATCTCAGAATAGGGATAATTTTATTTAGGAATTATATTTAGGAATAAGTTAAAGAAGTAAAAGACTGTATACTGAAAAATACAAAATACTGTTGAAAGAAATTAAGATCAAAATAAGTGGAAAGTTATCTTTTATTCATGGATTGGAAGACTTAATATTGTTAAGATGACAGTATTGCCTGAAACTGATCTACGAATTTAATTCAATCCCTATCTGAATTCCAACTGCCTTGTCTTTTTTTAAAATTGATAAATTGATCCTAAAATTAATATATTTATGATACCTGAAATAACTTGAAAAAGAACAAAAAGATCTTATAAAAAATAAAGCGGGGAGACTCACACTTCTTAATTTCAAATCTTAACTGAAGTATGAAGACAGTGTGGTGTGTTTGCATAAGGACAGACATACAAATCAAGTGAATAGAATTAAGAGTCCAGAAATAAACCCCTACATTTATGGTCAGATACCTAAAAGAGATGAAAATATAAAGCTCTTAGAAGAAAACATAGGTGTAAATCTTTGTGATGATTAGGCAGTCATTTCTTAGATACGATATTTCAAGCCCAAGCAAAGAAAGAAATTGCTATATTAAACTTCATCAGAATTTAAAACTTTTGTTCATCCAAAGGTACTATGATTAAGTAAAAAAATAACCCACAGAATGGGAGAAAATATTTACCTGTCATGTATCTGAAAATTGTCTAGCATCTAGAATATATAAAGAGCACTTAAAATTTGAATTTAACAATGAAAAGACAAATACCCTAAATTTATTATTTTTTATTTTTTAAAAAAGATTTTATTTATTTATTTGACAGACAGAGATCACAGGTAGGCAGAGAGGCAGGCAGGGAGAGAGGAGGAAGCATGCTCCCCGCTGAGTAGAGTGATCCCAGGACCCTGGGACCATGACCTGAGCTGAAGGCAGAGGCTTTAACCCGCTGAGCCACCCAGGCGCCCCAAATAACCTAAATTTAAAATTGGCAGAAAACGTGCATAGACATTTCTCTAGTAAAGATAAACACATGGCCAATAAGCACATGAAAAGATGCTCAACATTATTAGTCACTAGGGAAATGGAAATGAAAACCATGGTGAGATGCTACTTCACACCCATTCAGGTGTGTAAAATAACAAAAATGGAAAATAAGAAATTGGTGAGGATATGGAGAAGTTGGAACCCTCATAACTGCTGGTGTGAATGTAAAGTGGTACAACTGCTGGGGAGAGCTGTTTGGAAGGTTTTTAAAATTAAAAACCCACTTAGTTGTGGTGAATAATCCTTTTCATGTACTGTTGGGTCCTATTGGCTAGTATCTTGGTGAGAATTTTTGTATCCATGTTCATCAGGGATATTGGTCTGTAATTCTCCTTTTTGGTGGGGTCTTTGTCTGGTTTTGGGATCAAGGTGTAATGCTGGCTTATAGCTGCTATATCACTTTCCAGTAGCCAGCTCTGGTAGGCTTCTCCACCCTGCGGTTTATCTTCCGATATTGCCTCGGATTCACTTTTCTACACCTCCTACCTTGCAGAAAGTGGTCGATTTTCTCTTTGTAGAATTACAGCAAATCTTTTCTTAGGTCTCCAGTTGAGTTAATAGGGTATTCAGAATGATGTGATAGCTATGTAGCTGAATTCCAGGGACCAGACAAAACTAAGGTCTCCTACTCCTCCCTTATTGAAATTCTAGTTAGTTACCATATCGTAAAATTGATTTTGGGTTTAGAATTTAGTGATTCATCACTAAATAATACCCAGTGCCCATCAAACCAAGTGCCTTCCTTAGTACCTGTCACCCATTTAGCCCATCCCCAACCCACCTCCCTCTCATTTTTCCATTCCCCTATGTTCATCTGTTTTCTTTTTTTTTAAGATTTTATTTATTTATTTGACAGTAAGCATAAGCAGGGGGAGCAGCAGGCAGAGGGAGAGGGAGAAGCAGTATCCCTGCTCTGCATCGATGTGGGGCTTGATCCCACGACCTGAGCTAAGGCAGCCACTTAACTGACTGAGCCACCGAGGTACCCCTGCTTTTAAGTTCCTTATATGAGTGATATCATATGGTATTTGTCGTTTTCTGACTGACTTATTTTGTTTAATATAATAAATATATTTTTTTTACATTTTAGTTTTAAGTTTAATTAAAAGCAATGAGAACACTGGCAAAAGTTGTCAAAGTGAACTTTATAGCTTTTTATTGAACTTAGTAGAAATTGCAACTAGTTATAACCTAGATAAAATCTCTTTGAGTCCTCAGTAATTTTAAAGAGTTCTAGGGCTCCTGAGACATACACAAAAGAATCAGAACTATTGGTTTAGGATTGGTCCAGAGCTGTGACTGGCAGCATCAGTATAACCTGTGTGTGTGTGTGGGGGGTGATGCCTAGATGGCTCAGTTGGTTAAGCGTCTGACTCTTGGTTTCAGCTCAGGTTGTGTTCTTATGGGTTGTGGGATCAAGCCCGGAGTTGGGATCCATACTTAGCTGGGAGTCTGCTTGAAGATTATCTCCCTCTGCCCCTTTCCCCCGAGTCATGCAAATGTGCATGCACTCTCTCTCAAGTAAATACATCTTAAAAAAATAAAGGGTCAGGGACTCCTGGGTGGCTCAGTTGGTTAAGCTGCTGCCTTCAGCTCAGGTCATGATCCCAGCATCCTGGGATTGAGTCCCACATCGGGCTCCTTGCTGGGCTGGGAGCCTGCTTCTCCCTCTGCCTCTGCCTGCCATCTGTCTGCCTGTGCTCGCTCTCTCTTCCTCTCTCTCTCTCTGATAAATAAATTAAAAAAATAATTTAAAAAAAAGGGTCATTTAAAAAATATCACTAGGAACCTTTTAGAAATACAAATTATTGGGTGCCACTCTAAACCCAATGAATCAAATTTTCGAGTAGAGCCCAACAATCTGTGTTTCAGCAAGCCTTTCATGTAATTCTACTTTATGCTAAAATTTGAGAAGCATTCATATTGCATATTCTGTGAGGATGTTTGACAGTGAGAGGAAAAATTGAGTAGTAGCTACTCAGAGAAGGATGGTCAAAGGAAGGTTATTTTCAAAATAGAATGTATATAAACATAGGTTGAATATAAAAAGCTAGGGAGAAAGTGATTGGAGGAGTTGGATAAAGAGGTGTCATATACCAGGAGATGGAAATGAATCTAATCAGTACATATATAGGAGAATATAGGATAATAAAGAAGCATTTATCTAGTGCCTGCTGTGTGTATGTGTATGTATACATATATATGTCAATATTATATATATAAGTCAGTGCTTTGTGCAATAGAGGTAAAAAGATCTATAACGTTAGTATGTAGTACCTCTCTTACAGGAGCTTAAGGTAAATTTTGTGGTAGATATAGATGTGTAAACAGGTGCATTACAACAGGGTAATTGCCTTTTTTTTGTTGTTCAGGAATTTTCTTTATTTCTTTTCTTTTTAACTTTTTATTTCTTTTCAGCGTAACAGTATTCATTGTTTTTGCACCACACCCAGTGCTCCATGCAATCCGTGCCCTCTCTAATATCCACCACCTGGTTCCCCCAACCTCCCACCCCCCCCCCCCGCCTTTTCAAAACCCTCAGATTGTTTTTCAGAGTCCATAGTCTCTCATGGTTCACCTCCCCTTCCAATTTCCCTCAACTCCCTTCTCTTCTCTAACTCCCCTTGTCCTCCATGCTATTTGTTATGCTCCACAAATAAGTGAAGCCATATGATAATTGACTCTCTCTGCTTGACTTATTTCACTCAGCAAAATCTCTTCCAGTCCCGTCCATGTTGCTACAAAAGTTGGGTATTCGTCCTTTCTGATGGAGGCATAATACTCCATAGTGTATATGGACCACATCTTCCTTATCCATTTGTCCATTGAAGGGCATCTTGGTTCTTTCCACAGTTGGTAATTGCTTTAAAGAAATATGAGTGAAGTTCCACGATAAAACAAAATATGAACAAGTAACTCTGCTGTGAAAAGACTGTGAACTTTACTGGTAGGGAATGGGGCATAAGATAGATATTTTAAATTGCAGAGGAGAATTAGATGTTGGATAAGGGAGCATATGAGTTTTGGTTAAGGTAGAAGGTGAGGTAATTTGGGTGAGGGGTGTAGTAGGAAGATATGGCATATTATGGGAGTACTTGAAGAATGTGAAAAAATGGCTTGAATTTCTGAATGGGAAATATCCTTAGGAAATCAACAAAGAAACTCATTTTTACTGAGCATCCATTGCATACTTGACATGGTACTAGGTGCTGTAACATTTTTGACTGCGGAGCTTAAGTGAGGGTTTACTTGAAGTGAGCATAAGTTTTTAGTGGATCTGTTCAGCACAGTTTACTATTTGATTGGTTCTGTTGTCATTATCACTTAGCATCACCTTAGGTGATGGTCAGTCTAGCATTTCATTTCTTGCATAAAAGTAATAACCCAGTGCTGTTAAGCATGAGTTCAGATCCAGCCTTGGAGCTTTTCTTCTAATGAAATGGAAACCTAAGTTCTTGGTTCATGTAATACTTTATAGATCTGCTAGTATATGATTTCAAAGAGGTTTCCTCTCTTTAACAATGAGTACCACATCACAGCAGATAACCTCTTTTATTACAATTCTTGGCACTGGTTGTAGCTTTGACTGCTAAAATTATTCACATTTTTGCATACTGTCTTTTTTTAGAGAGAGACGGAGAGAGGGGGAGGGAAGAGGAGCAGAGGGAAAGGGAGAGAAACCCTTATTTATTTTTTAAGGTTTAAAAAAATTATTTATTTGACAGAGATCACAAGTAGGCAGAGAGAGGGAGAGAGGGAAGCAGGCTCCCTGCTAAGCAGAAAGCTCCATGCAGGACTCAAATCCCAGGACCCTGAGTTCATGACCTGAGCTGAAGGCAGTGGCTTAACCCACTGAGCCATCCAGGTGCCCAGGAGAGAGAGAATCTTAAGCAGCCTCCACTCCCAGCATGGAGCCTGACACAGGGCTCCATCTCAGACCCAGACATCATGACCTGATCCAAAATCAAGAGTCAGATGCTTAACCAACTGAGCTACCAGGCACCCCTTTTGAATACTGTCTTAAAGTTTACAAAATGCTTTTGTATCTGTGATCTCATTTGATTCTCACAAGTTCAATCCTATGTGGTAGATAATACTTGTCCTTACTTTACAGTTAAGGAAATTGAGGCTCATAGAGTCTGTGACTTGCCTGACTTTACTGAGCAAAGAAGTGGAATTATCAAATAACTGTATGGTAGTCCTGAAACTAATAGAACATTGTATATCGACTATATTTTGACTGGAAAAAAAAGCAGAAAAACTGGGAATCTAAAGCCCATATTCTTTTTACTACGTTAGTATAGGCTGGGCATTATCCCAGATGTAGTGAATCATTATTTACAAGTGATGGGACCAGGCCATGTGATTTTTGAAGAGCTCTTTTGGTGAGTCTGATGCTCACTTCACCAAAGTTTGCTAGAGCATTACATCATGCTGCCTCTTTAAGACTTCTTATACCCGAATTCTCTTTTGGGTTTGAAATACTGATTTGTGGTCCAATAAAATGAATAATATTCACAACTAGCTTGAATTATTAGAGATTTTATTTCCACTAAGGTAAAATCTGATTAGTGATGGATAGATTATGGATTTTTTATAGCATTGTATTGCTTTATATGTTCTAAGAACAGAAAGCATTCTCCGATACGGGGTTTGTCACTCAGCATTTCTCTCTCTCTCTTTTTTTTAAAAGATTTTATTTACTTATTTGACAGATGGAGATCACAGGTAGGCAGAGAGGCAGGCAAGTGGGGGGAGGCAGGCTTCCCACTGAGCAGGGAGCCTGATGTGGGGCTCTATCCCAGGACCCTGGGATTATGACCAGAGCCGAAGGCAGAGGCTTTAACCAGCCAGGCGGCCCAGCATTTCTCTTTTACGATGATTTCCTCCACTTTGAATAATGAATCAGTCAGCAAGTATATTCATCAAACATCTCTTTGTATAAATGTGAATATTATTTTGTAAACTCTAGATAATTGAGATTTGGCTTATTGAGGCTCTTGTGTTCACAATTTATTTTTCCCTTTAACATAATCTAGCATTCATTTAAGCCTTAGATGAGGGTTTCTACTTAGCAAGATGTCAAGCTTAATATTCAGCAGGTGGATAGAGGAGAAAAGTAAAGAGAAGCTGGATATCTTACATTCTTCATCTTTTCTTCTCTCTGCTCAATTGTTTTGGTACTCAAAGCACAAGAATATATTTTTAAAAATTTTTAAAAGATTTTATTTATTTACTTGACACATAGAGTGAGATCACAGGCAGGCAGAGAGAGAGAGGGGAAAGCAGGCTCCCCACTGAGCAGAGAGCCTGATGATGTGGGGCTCCATCCCAGGACCCTGAGACCATGATCTTAGCCAAAGGCAGAGGTTTAACCCACTGAACCACCCAGTCGCACCAAAGCACAAGAATATTTGATGCCCCATAAGAAAGAGAAAAGAACACAGCAAATACAGGAATTTCTCTCCCCGACAAAGTACTTCATCAAATTATTTTCTTGTATATGTCCATGTTTTTTTTAAAAATATGCCTTGTCAGCTAAATTTTTAAATGACTGAAATAAGCCTCTTCTACAAGTGCCTATGTATTGTGTGAATGATGTTTTCATTAATTTGAAGTTGTTCAGTCAGAATGATAGAGCTGACAGGAATCTTAAGAGATAACACAGTATATTGTCCTGATTTTATGGATAAGGAAAGTGAAACCATGAGAGTGTAAGGTTCAAGGTTATATATAATAAATGTCAGAGTAGCTCTTCTGGCTCCAAGATAGGATTGCTCTTAGCTGCCTTTCATAGCAGATATTCACAGCAGTTCAGACTATGAAGTTATTGTGAGCCTGTTTTAGGACAGAAGACTCCGGTTTAACATTTAAAAATCCCTCTGATGTGGAGATAAATATAAGAGTTATCAAGCTGGGGAGGCATCTGTTAGATATGGCATTATATCATAATATAATAACACAAGATTGCACACCAGTTTTGCCATTTCCAGAAAAAAGTTAATGACTCCCATCACTATCAACTCTTGTGTTACCGAAGATGATGATTATTCTTCCTTTTTTTTTTTTTTTTGTATTTTGAGCTGGCTATTATGTTTAGCTAGACCAACCAGTGTTGCTAAAAAGATTAGAAAACAAATTAAGACTTCTAATTTTTTTTGAAGATCGTATTTATTTATTTGACAGAGAGACACAGTGAGAGAGGGAGTACAAGCAGGGGAAGTTGGAGAGGGAGAAGCAGATTTCTATTGGAGCAGGGAGCCAGATGCGGGGCTCAATTCTAGGATGACCTGAGCTGAGGGCAGACACTTAACGACTGAGCCACCCAGGCACCCCAAATTAAGATTTTTTTTTAAGATTTTATTTATTTATTTGACAGAGAGAGATCACAAGTAGGCAGAGAGGCAGGCAGAGAGAGAGAGAAGAGGAAGCAGGCTCCCTGCTGAGCAGAGAGCCCGATACGGGACTCGATCCCAGGACCCTGAGATCATGACCTGAGCTGAAGGCAGCGGCTTAACCCACTGAGCCACCCAGGCGCCCCCCAAATTAAGATTTTTTAATGTGAGTTAAAAATATGTTAAAGTTGACTTATAGACAAATAGTTTGTTATTTCATTTTAACCAATTATTGATAAATATTTTTTCACTTTTTCAGGCATGTGCTCAAGGGGATTTTCAAAGAGCATCTACATGTGCACTGCGCTGTAAGGATATGTTGATGAGGTTCCCTAAAATGGTGAGTGAAATATCTGCACTTACTCTCCAAGAGTTTGAAAATATGTTATGTCAAGTTCTAGGTAGAATCATGACTACTTCATGCAGTTCTTCAGAGATTATATTTAAGGTCGGGTCCACTCATTTAGCTGATCTTTGAAATATTTTCTTTGTCTTGTACTAGAAAGGGTGTTTAAAAAAGCAAAGGGTTATTTCTTAAAATTTATTTGCTTTCCCTTTTATTGTCAAATCATTTTGCTAACATTTCCTCCATATTTCAAGCTATGTGATGAAAGAATGGAAAAAATGAGTTTATATCTCTGCTGGCAAGGTCAATAGCAGTTAATCATATCACTGTCATCATGTTTTTCTATATTGGGGGTGTGAGAGAATTGATAGGATAAATAAATCCTACTTCCCAGTCTGGTTCTCATCAAAATTCCAGGGTTGATAATTTTTTATTTTTCTTTTTTTTTTAAGACTTTATTTATTTGACAGAGAACACAAGTAGGCACAGAGGCAGGCAGAGAGAGAGAGAGAGAAGCAGGTTCTGCACTGAGCAGAGAGCCCGATGTGGGGCTCGATCCCAGGGTCCTGGGATCATGACCTGGGCCGAAGGCAGAGGCTTTAACCCGCTGAGCCACCCAGGCACCCCAATTTTTTATTTTTCTTAACTACCTTTTATTTCTCTCTTGCTTCACTGCCTATGTCTACTTTACTCTTTGTTTTCACAGAGGGAATTGATAACAAAGATATATTTAGATGTTAGGGTGAATGTTCCTTAGGTCTTCTTGCATTATACCTTCTTGTGAGATTGGTCTTATTTTTCCCTTAAATTCTGTGTTATAATGTAGAACTTAATTTAGTAAATAGTTATGTATTTCTAATTATATGCTAGGTACTCTTCTAGGCTTTATTTATTTATTTTATTACAAAATTTTATAAAAAATTTATTTGAGAGGGAGAAAGAGAGTGAGAGAGAGAGAGAGAGAGCAGGGGGCAGGGGTAGAGGGAGAGTGAGAGAGAGAAGCAGACTTCTTGCTGAGCAAGGAATCTTTGATGTGGGACTGGATCCCAGGACCCTGGGATCATGACCTGAGCTGAAGGCAGATATTTAACTGCCTTCAGGTAAAGGCACTTAACTTTGTGCCTTTAACTGAAAGCACACCCAGTCATCCTCTCTTCTAGGCTTAAAAAATTTTTTTAAACTTTTTAAAAATTTTTTTAAAGATTTTATTTATTTATTTGAGAGACAGAGAGAGAGAGAGCATGAGTGGAGGGGAGAGGGAGAAGCAGACTCCCCACTGAGCAGGGAGGCCAAAGTGGGGCTTGATCCCAGGACCCTGAGATCATGACAGGTAGACACCCAACCATATGAGCCAGCCAGGCGCCCCTAGACTTTAAAAATTTTTAAAGCAGGGGCACCTGGCTGGCTCATTCTGTGGAGTGTGTGACTCTTGATCTTGAGGTTCTGAGTTTAAACCCCATGTTTGGTGTAGAGATTACTAAAAAAATAAAAAACTCCATAAAATTTTTAAAAAGTTAAAAAATTTTAAGGCAATTTCATATTTTTAAAAAAATATTAAAAGAGGGATGACTGGTTGGCTCAGTTGGTTAAGTGTCTGCCTTCGGCTCAGGTCATGATCCCGGGGTTCTGGGATCAAGTTCTATGTCGGGCTCCTTTCTCAGCAGGGAGCTTGCTTCTCCCTCTGCCTGCCCTGCCTGTTTTGCCTGCAGCTTTCCGTGCTTCTGCTCTCTCTCTCTGACAAATAAAATCTTAAAAAAATGTTACAAGAATAGTATGAAGAAATCCTTTATCCTTTGTACAGAGACCTCATTCAAGTTTCCCAAAACTGTCCTCTATACAAAATGGAATCAATTTCCATTGTACCTAGTCTCTTTCAGTCTGGAATACTTCGTCACTCTTTTTTGACTTTCATGACTTTGGCAGTTTTGAAGATTACTGACCAGTCATTTTGTAGAGTGCATCTTAGTTTTTTTAATTAAAAAAATTTTGGGGGGCACCTGGGTGGATCAGTGGGTTAATCCGCTGCCTTCGGCTCGGGTCATGATCTCAGGGTCCTGGGATCGAGTCCCGCATTGAGATCTCTGCTCAGCGGGGAGCCTGCTTCCCTCTTTCTCTGCTTGCCTCTCTGTCTACTTGTGATCTCTCTCTGTCAAATAAATAAATAAATAAAATCTTAAAAAAATATATTAAAAAAATTTTTTTGAGATATGGTTGACGTATTGTATAAGTTTGAAGTATACAGCGTGTTGGTTTTATACATTTATATACTGCAATATGATTACTATAGTAGTGTTACCTAACACCTTTATTATGTCACATAATCATTGTTTTTGTGTGTGTGTGTGTTGAGAACAGTTAAGATCTACTCTCTTAGCAATTTTGAAATTTATAATAGTGTTGTTTACTGTAATTATTGTATTGTGCATTAGATCTCCAAAACTTACATTACATTTGCATGTTTCCACCCTTAAGCAACATCTTTCTAATTCCCCTACCCTTAATTCAAGTTTGTTCAGAGTTTCTTCATGTTTAGAACAAATTACGACTCTGAGACCAGGAAATCACAGAAGTAATTCTGTATTCTCCTCATGGCTTCCTATTGGGTGGCAGACAGGATTGATTCAGTCTGTTATTGGTGGTGCTCATTTTGATCTCTTGAATAAAATGATATTTTCCAGGTTTTTTTGCTATAAACACATGTATTTTTTTCCTTTTGTTATTCATAAGTATTTTGTGGGGTGATACCTTGAAACTATATGAAGTCCAATTTCACATCCTACTTTCACCATCCATTGATATTTCTTGCCTAAATTCGTACTGTGATGGTTGACAATTGAATGTTTTTCTATCTTTCTGCATTTATTAGTTGACATTCTACTATAAAAACTTTTTTATTGTGGGAAAATGTATATAATATGAAATTTGTCATTTTAACCATTTTTAAGCATATAATTCATTGACCTTAACTATATTTGCAGTTTGGTATAACCATCACCACTATCAGTTTCCAAAATTTTTCATCAGTCCAAATAGAAACTCTGTACACATTACACAATAACTCCTATTACCTCTTCTCCACAGTTCCTGGTATCCTCTAATCTACTTTCTATCTATGGACTTTCCTGTTCTAGATATTACATATAAGTGGAATCATATAATATTGATCCTTTTTTAAGAAAAGATTTTAGGGGGCACCTGGGTGGCTCAGTGGGTTAAAGCCTCTGCCTTCAGCTCAGGTCATGATCCCAGGGTCCTGGGATCTAGCCCCGCTTTGGGCTGTCTGCTCAGCGGGGAGCCTTGTTTTCCTCTCTCTCTCTGCCTGTCTCTCTGCCTACTTGTGATCTCTGTCAAATAAATAAATAAAATAAAAATCTATTTATTTGACAGACAGAGATCACAAGTAGGCAGAGAGGCAGGCAGAGAGAGAGAGGAGAAAGCAGGCTCCCCGCAGAGCAGAGAGCCCAACGCTGGGCTCCATCCCAGGACCCTGGGATCATGACCTGAGCTGAAGGCAGAGGCTTTAACCTACTGAGCCACCCAGGCCCCCAATATTGATCCTTTTATGTCTGGCTTACTTCACTGAGCATTAATATTTTTAAGATTCACCTACGTTGTAGCATGTATCAGAATTATATTCCTTGCTATGATTGAATCATATTTCATTATATGTACATACTATATTTTATTTATCCATTCAGCAATTGATGGAGACTTGGGTTATTTCCACCTTTTGGCTATTGCAAATAATGCTTCTATGAACACTGATGTATAAATATCTGTTTGAATTCCTGTTTTTATTACTTTTTTGAACCTTTTTAAAAAAAAGATTTATTTATTTTAGAGACAGCAAGCAAGCATGGGGAGGGCAGAGGGAGAGGGAAAGAAGCAGACTCCTGCTGAGCACTGAGCCTAACGTGGAGCTCGATCTCATGACCCTAAGATCATGACCTGAACCAAAATCAAAAGTCAGATGCTTAACTGACAGAGCCACCCAGATGCCCCTTGAACACTTGTTTTTAATTCTCTTAGATAAATATCTAGGATTGGAATTGGTGGGTCATATGGTAATTCTGTGTTTAACTCTTTGAAGAATCACCAGACTTTTTCTATAGCATCTGTACCATTTTACATTTCTGCCAGCAGTGTATGAGGGTTCCAATTTCTCTGTATCCTCACCAACTCTTATTTTCCAGATTTTAAAATTATTATAGCCATCCTAGTAGGTGTGCAGTGGTTTCTCATTATGCTTTTGATTTGCATTTCCTTAATAACTAATGATATTGAACATCTTTTCATGTGCTTATTGGGCATTTGTATATCTTCTTTAGGGAAGTGTCTATTATCATCCTTCGCCTATTTTTTTTTCTTTGCATATTTTTAAATTGGGTTGTCCAGTTTTAAGAATTCTTTATATGGTCTAGATATTAAAGCCTTACATGATTTGCAAATATTTTTGCTCATTCTAAGGGTTGTATTTTCACTCTCTTTATAGTGTCCTTTGATGCACTTTAATTTTGATTAAGTCCAGTTTATCTATTTTTTCTTTTGTTGGCCTATGCTTTTGGTGTCATTTAAGAAACTTGTCAAATCCAAGGTCGTGAAGATTTTGGTGTTCGTTTGAGAGTTTTACAGCTTTAGCTCTTAAATTCAGGATTTTGATCCATTTAAATTTTTCTGTTTGACTATATTGTTAGGACACTCATGTTTTTATTTTATTTTATTTTTTATGGTTTTTATTTTAAAGGTCAGTGAAATTATTTAGTGTGTTTTTGATGGGCTTAAGTTTTATTTTTTATTTTATTTATTTTTTTAAAGATTTTTATTTATATATTTAGCAGAGAGATAGAGCGCACAAGCAGGCATAGCAGCTGGCAGAGGGAGAGGGAGAACCAGGATCTCCACTGAGCAGGGACCCCGATGCATAGCTAGATCCCAGGACTCTGGGATCATGACCCCAGCTGAAAGCAGCCGCTTAACTCACCCAGCCACCCAGGCGCCCCTTGATGGGCTTAAGTTTTAGATAGTGGACCTGAAAATCTAGGGCAGGAAATCTTTTAATGAGAGGAAATGATTGGATAAAGGCTAGAGAAGAGCTAACATAATATTTATTTACTTAAAGGGTATTAATGAATTAAATAAACCAAGTGTTTTTCCTGAGACATCTGTTCTGTATGCCAAAACTGGATTAGGAATTACTGTAAGGTGTTAACATGAAGCCAGAAGGGAATGCTGTTCAGAGACAGAGAAATAAAGCGTATGGAAAATTGTGTCTTAGGGCACCAAGAGAAATAACTAATGACCTGTAGTTGATTATTATTGAGCTATCCAAGAATTAAAGAAAGCTGAGTCAGGGAGGGACTGGAAGGTAAGTATCTTAAAGCCATTAAGGAAGAAAGCCAGGCAATTACCATTCACTGTTAAAATAGGACAAAATGTAAAAATACATGATCTATAAATGTGTAGAAGAGAACAAAAGCAGAAAGAAAAATAGTTCAGGACTTGGGACTGGAGAAACAATAGCTTTGTTTTTTCTGAGTTTAAAAATCCTGATATACAAAGTAATTTGCAGAGAAGATGACCTTATCTAGCTAATTAAAAATGCAAGGCCTCTGGGGTGGCTCAGTGGGTTAAGTCTCTGCCTTTGGCTCAGGTCATGATCTCAGGGTCCTGGGATCAAGCCCCACATCGGGCTCTCTGCTGAGCGGGGAGCCTGCTTCCCCCCCCCCCGCCTCTGCCTGCCTCTTTGCCTACTTGTGATCTCTCTCTCTCTGTCAAATAAATAAATAAAATCTTAAAAAAAATACAAGGCCTTTGATTGAACTTGAAACTTAGTGGTGAAACTTATTATTAGCAGCAATATTTGAGTTTTAAAAGTCATCCATATACTCTCATGTTGGCATTGTAAAGTGAGTATTCAGTTGGAGCTGTCTTTCTGGACTGTAGCAGTAGATCGAAGTTCTAGATATCCCGTGGGTTTTGGAGCTTCCATAAGTCTCTTTCTCTGTGACCAATATAACAGCAGGACTTACAGACCTACCTTCTTTGTATTGGTTTTTGCCATTGTGTATTCCTTGCAAAATGAGAGGTTAGCACTCCATGGAAGGCTGGGAAGATATTATTTTTTATTTTTTGTTTTTGTTAAGATTTTACTTCTTTCAGATCAAGTGAGAGAGAATGAGGGAGAGAGAGATCGAGAGAGAGTGCAAAGGTTGGGGGGGAGGGACAAAGGAAGAGGGAGAAACAGGCTCCCCACTGAGCAGGGAGCCCAACTCTGGGCCTGAGCTGAAGGCAGACACTTAACTGACTGTACAATCCAGATGCCCTGCAAGGATATTTTTAGGGATATTTTTATGAATCTTAGTTCTTCATACCCCGTTAGAAATGTGTCATGAGGGCAGGGATTTTTCTCTGTTTTGTTCACTGATTTATCTGTAATGACTGAAATAGTGCCTGATAGATAGGAGATGCATAGTAAATATTTATTATTGAATGTATAATGATTGCGTGCATAAAGCAGTATTGGTAGTTAAAAGATTTTATTTTTGTCATTACATTGGAAATACATTGTGGTTCTCTTAAAAGATATTTTAGTATTTTATAGCTTTGTTGTTGTAAGTTTGTTATTATTTTGCATTCTTTTTTTCTCCTAGGAAGTAGCATTTAACGTAAGTACACTTGAACGTTTTTTGAGGGCAAAGACAAATCCTGGGGAAACTGAATAAAGACTAATATACATTAGATGTTCGTCGAAAGTTTTATTTCCATTTTCTTCTGTGCACGTTAGTTACAGGCCTCTCTGCAGCATGTGGATGTGAGCTGCATTATTCCAGTATAGCTGTATAATTGGTGTGGTCCTGTGTGAACCTATGGGATCTGGGGCATGTAATGAGTTAAGCTTTTTCTGCTAAAATGTCAAGAATGCATTCAAATACTTCTGGATTCTTGCCAGACCCACATTACCAAGGCTATTCTTTATTTTAGATTAAAATATACAGGTCTGAAGGGCTCAGGCATACATATTGAATTTCTTCTGAATATACTGTAATTCAAAAGGAAATTTTTTTGAAGGAAGACAGGTCTTTATACATTACTTATGAATAACTTGCCTCAGATCTTGGATTCTTAATTGAAGATCTGCTTCTGTAGTCTTACTCAGGTAAAACTTGTAAAGGATTCCATTATATGGAATTAAATGGGTGTAATCAGATTCTGGAGGGATATTTGGATAAGCTATTAGAAATTAAAATTTTTTCTCTTAAACCATTTCCCAGGATTTGGACAGATGAAAATTATATAAGATATAGCAATGATGCAGGGACTGAGATATCGATAATCCATAAAAAAGTATTTTCTTATGGCACCATTCACATAATTTTTTAAAGTTGTCTTGATTTTGAAAAAACATGCTCTTTTTTTTTTTTTAAAGATTTTATTTATTTATTTGACAGAGAGAGATCACAAGTAGGCAGAGAGGCAGTCAGAGAGAGAGAGGAGGAAGCAGGCTCCCTGCTAAGCAGAGAGCCCGATGTGGGACTCGATCCCAGGACCCTGAGATCATGACCTGAGCTGAAGGCAGCGGCTTAACCCACTGAGCCACCCAGGCACCCTCTTTTTCTTTCTTTTTTTTTTTTTAAATAATGAATGTTATGGTGCTAGACCATAGTTAATCTTTATTTTTTAAGATTTTATTTATTTATCTGACAGAGAGAGAGAGAGATCACAAGTAGGCAGAGAAGCAGACAGAGAGAGAGGAGGGAAGCAGGCTCCCCACCGAGCAGGGAGCCCAACGCGGGGCTGGATCCCAGGACCCTGAGACCATGACCTGAGCCGAAGGCAGAGGCTTAATCCACTGAGCCACCCAGGCGCCCCCAAAACATCCTCTTTTATGCTTTTTTCTTTGACCGTACTCGCTGATCTAATGCCTCTTATTGGACCTGGAAACCTACAAAGGAGGTTGTCCTTTTGCTGGTCAATGGTTAGGCTTCCCATTTCCTGTTACAAAGTACCTTTCAAGTTCTAATAGTAATGTATGTATTACTTTTCCAAATATAACTCTTACCCAAACTGAATATTTTATAGCTCCTCTTTAGATAATTTGGGAGGTTTAAATAAAGAATAGTGGGTTATTTTGATGTATAAAATAAAGTATGTCTTAAAGACCAGAACTGTTATAGATTTTTTAACATTAAAAAATCATGAATCTGACTTTTCTTTTTTTTTAATATTGCAGACTGGATATCTTCACATTCTCTGTTACAACTTTGGAGTAGAAACCCACAAGCAGAGTAAATATGAAGAAAGTTCTTTCTGGCTTAGGTAATATAAACAAAATTAATGAATGTGAATTTAGGGATATCATCATACGGTTCAGTAAATACTGTGTGTTACTTTGTCAGTTTAAATAGTCTCTGACTTCACTGGGCGCCTGGGTGGCTCAGTGGGTTGAAGGCTCTGCCTTCAGCTTGGGTCATGATCCTGGGGTCCTGGAATTGAGCCCCACTTCGGGCTCTCTGCTCAGCGGGGAGCCTGCTTCCTCCTCTCTTTCCCTGCCTGCCTCTCTGACTACTTGTAATTCTGTCTGTCAAATAAATAAATAAAATCTTTAAAAAGCAAAAAACAAAAAGCAAAGAAAAGTCTCTGACTTCAAAAGCCAATATGCTAAATTTATTTATTCCTTTAACGTGTGTTATTTACATGTTGCCATTTGATAAGAAAATGTATTCTATCCTTAATGTAACATGAGATGTTCTTCTTTCATTCCTCCTTCATATCTCCATCACGAATATGAATTTTTCTTTTGCTTTGTTATGTATTGCTGTCTGCCAGCCCCAGAGTATATATATATGGGTGGGTGGGTGAAGAGTAGGATCAGGATCAGCTAAAATTGTTACTATGAAATGAATTCTGCTATTTTAATATCAGTAAGTATATGTTTAGTACTTACTGTATGAACAGTGTTATACTAATATTTGTACTATTGTACTGAATCTGGAAATATCAAGGGAATAATGTAAAAATAGAGCAACTAGATGCAAGAACCCTGTCTTTCACTGAGCACTTAGGCACAGTATAGGTTCTGACACATAGACCATTCAATAATTGCTAGTTAAATGAATTTATTTGAAAAATGTATTTTTCTGGAGATGTGACATAAGGTACTTTGAACATCAGGGGATTATGGAGTAAAATATGTCAAATCAATTCACTGAATGTTTTTCCATTCTGTGTATAGGGTTAGTTCTGGTTATTTGAAGATACTGTCAAGGTTAGTTTAACTGTTGTGAAAATTACATTTGCCATTAATGAAATAAAGGCAAATATGGTCTTTGAGATTATAGTAATCACAGGTATATATATCTCTAATAAAATATTTATGCAAATGACTTTTATGTAAAAGACTTTTAAAAAAGATTTTATATATTTATTTGTCAGAGAGAGAACACAAGCAGAGGGAGTGGCAGAGGGAGAACTAAGCTCCCTGCTGAACAAAGGGGCCTAATGTGGGACTCAATCCCAGGACCTTGGGATCATAACCTGAGCTGAAGGGAGACACTTAACAGACTGAGCCACCCAGGCATCCCTGTAAAAGACTTTGTAGAGCATAAAGATTGATCAAACTCTATATATAAGAACTATGCCTAACAGAGCAGGCTTATACAGTTATGAGTTATACTTAATTTAGAATGTTTCACAGAAGTGGAATATACCTGAAGTTATTATGAAATCACATTTTAATAAATTGAATTATTTTAAATATAATCAGAGGAGCTGAGTAGTTTAGCTCAGGTTTTATAACAGGTTTCATTTAAATGAACCTTTTAATAATGTGAATGATAAGTGAGTTTTGTTACAGGATTTGGCAGTATTGGCAGGTACAAAGTTTATGGCATCGGGGCGCCTGGGTGGCCCAGTGGGTTAAGCCTCTCCTTTAGGCTCAGGTCATGATCTCAGGGTCCTGGGATCGAGCCCCGCATTGGACTCTCTGCTCTGCAGCGACCCTGCTTCCTCCTGTCTGCCTACTTGTGATCTCTGTCTGTCAAACAAATAAATCAAATAAAATAAAAACCTTTTTTTTTTTGTCAAATAAAACCTTTTTTGACAGGCAGAGATCACAAGTAGGCAGACAGGCAGGCAGAGAGAGAGAGAGAGAAAGAGAGAGAGAGAGGAGGAAGCAGGCCCCCCACCGAGCAGAGAGCCCGATGTGGGGCTAGATCCCAGGACCCTGGGATCATGACCCGAGCCGAAGGCAGAGGCTTTAACCCGCTGAGCCACCCAGGCACCCCATAAATAAAATCTTTAAAACAACAACAGCAACAACAACAACAAAACAACGCTTATGGCATCAACCTATCAACTAGTATGCCAAGAAGACAGGGATGAGGAAGACAAAACAGAAACGAAAAACCCAAAACATATTGGTGCCATGGATGGCTTCTGGAAGCTTAAAACTGTGGAGGTGAGCTTGAAGTTTATGCCAAGAATGAGGGAGGAGGGAATGTTCTCTAGGAAGTGGTCATAAGGATAGGCTGAGACTTAAAGTGGCATATGTATAGGTCATTTTCACATATGCCATGGGTTGTTGACCTCTTATCTGGCATTATCACTTTTAGAAAACCTTCCAGTAGGAAAATTTGATGGTGACAGGGTGATTGACAGCCATATCATCAGTTAGGTATATTAGACTTTTCCTGTATATTTAGTGACTATATTTTTAGGAATGTCATTTGACCCATAGACTTTCGTCAAAATCTGTATTATAGGGGCACCTGGGTGGCTCAGTCAGTTGGGCATCTGTCTTTGGTTCTGGTCATGATCCCAGGGTCCTGGGATCGAGCCCTGCATCGGCAGGGAGCCTGCTTCTCCCTCTTCCACTCCCCTTGCTTATGTTCCCTCCCTTGCTGTGTCTGTCCCTGTCAAATAAGTGCATAAAATCTTTTTTTTAAAAAATTACATTTTATTGTTTTAAAAGAGGCAAAAGTAATTTTCAGTGTTATTAACAGTAGGAATTTTAGCACAATGGATAGTTTTTCTAGTATTAGATCAATTCAGTCAAAATTTGAGTCATCTGTGATACCAGTGTCATATTGGTAATATTGTGATACCTACTTTTTAGAATTATTGTACAGCTTAAATATGTGATGCATGTGTTGTAGAGTGTTCAATAACACGTAGAAAACAGAAACTGCTCAGTAAATGGTAGCTGTTGCTGCTATCTCTAGGTGATATGTTTGCTCTTTACTCTAAGTGAACACTAATGTGGCAAGTCCACTAGTTTACTCTAAAATTCATCACAGTGAAATCAAATGTGGATTATTTGTTGACTTAATAGATAACTATATTATAAAGACAAAAGCCCACATTTTCTGTCCTATACTGCTTATCTTTGCAACTTTTTTTTTGTGCTTTAATTATCCATGTGTTATAAAGACTATTGGGAGCAGTTGGTGATACAGTAGGAATAAATAGCTGCTAATTAAACACCCTTCTCTGTAACTTTTACACCAGAAGGAGGCAATGGAGAGAGTACTTTCTACAGACTGAAGTCTTTTTTGTAAACAGTGACTATCTTAACGCAGAGGCTATATGCATTTTGGAAAGTACCCATTCAGTTAGGGAAGAAAACTCCAGTTTTTTATTTTTTATAAACATATAATGTATTTTTATCCCCAGGGGTACAGGTTTGTGAATCGCCAGGTTTACACACTTCACAGCACTCACCATAGCACATACCCTCCCCAGTGTCCATAACTGCACCCCCCTCTTCCGGCCCCCCTCCCCCCAGCAACCCTCAGTTTGTTTTGTGAGATTAAGAGTCACTTATGGTTTGTCTCCCCCCCGATCCCATCTTGTTTCATTTATTCTTCTCCTACCCCCTAGCCCCGCACGTTGCATCTCCACTTCCTCATATCAGGGAGATCATATGATAGTTGTCTTTCTCTGATTGACTTATTTCACTAAGCATGATACTCTCTAGTTCCATCCACGTCGTCGCAAATGGCAAGATTTTATTTCTTTTGATGGCTGCATAGTATTCCATTGTGTGTGTTTGTGTGTGTGTGTGTGTACACACACCAAATCTTCTTTATCCATTCATCTGTTGATGGACAACTAGGTTCTTTCCATAGTTTGGCTATTGTGGACATTGCTGCTATAAACATTCGGGTGCCCCTTCGGATCGCTAAAACATGCCCCTTCAGATCACTAAAAACTCCAGTTTTACACAAATGATAACATATAAAAATTGCCATAGTATATTAGAATTTTGTTGAAATAAGCCTAGAATATAAAAGGGTGGTGGTGGGTATTGTTTATGAAGCTCTTTTCTGTCCCTCAGTTCTTGTTAGCAGATCTCTCTCAGTTCAGGGCCTCTTTTAGTTTTGTCTCCCCTTGCCTTTTCTTTTGCTAGAAAAGTTCATGAACAGCTGCTGTTCTCCTTGCTTTTTTCTACCACACTCTTTTGATCACATCCCCTTGTTAGAGATGCCATGGATTAAGAGAAGGCTGCTGTAATAATGAATGAAATTGGGACTCCTTTAGCTTACTTTACTGTAGGCATCAAGGTACCTGCCTCAGTGTATTCAATGACAAATTTAGTTAAGACTCTGTTAAATACAAAATTTCAGCCCTTTGATATCAGAATGCTTGTTTTGGAAATAAATGTAAGAAGTTTTTTTTTTAATAAAATGCATTTTAGGGGGCACGTGGCTGGCTCATTTGGAAGAGCGTGTGGCTCTTGATCTCGGGGTCATGGGTTCAACCCCTGTGTTGGGTGTAGAGATTAATAGAAAATAAACTTAAAAAAACCCCCACAATTTTGATCTTTGCTGCTCCTCCCCCTTTTAAATTCTTGCTATGTCGAGCTCCTCTGTCTGCTCTTAGCAGAAGACAAGCATAAATAGATGGGAAGAGATTATTGATAGAGAACTTTCTTTCTTCCACAGTCTAGGGGATTTCAGTTACTCTAGTAGCATTTAAATTTACTCTTTATCTTTTAAAGTCCTAATAATTTGGACATATATTATGCAGAATTTGGCTTTTTTATAAAAGGTATACAGAAATCGCACTGTGACTAATTAGTATTCTAAACGAAGCATAGTAAGCCAAACAAATACAAATAATTCTAACTCAAAAGGCTTTGGGGTTACATTGATTTACTGCAGAGATTTTGCAGATTTTTTTCTCCCTGGGAGGAAAATGCCTTAAATGCAAAATCTTAGTCATATTCTTTTTTTCTTTAAGATTTTATTTATTTATTTGACAGAGAGAGAGAGATCACAAGTAGGCAGAGAGTCAGGCAGAGAGAGAGAGAGAGAAGCAGGCTCCCCACTGAGCAAAGAGCCTGATGTGGGGCTTGATCCCAGGACACTGAGATCATGACGTGAGCCGAAGGCAGCGGCTTAATCCACTGAGCCACCCAGGCGCCCCTCTTAGTCATATTCTTAATCATGGATGATTTTTCTTTCATTTCTAGTAGTTCTAATTCATGCAGTTGTGTTACTTGGAGCTACTGACTGGTACACACTTGAGAGGCTAACTTTTTTTTCCCTTTGGTGTAAGAAGACCTATTTTGTAATTGTGGCAAATTAAATTTTAGGGGAGAACAGTTAAAATGAAAGGAATATAGCAAAAGTGGATATAGTAAAAATGTTTTAAAATTTCTCTGCTGATAAAAGATTTATGTATTAATTATAAAAATTTTAATTTTACAAAAAGATATAATGTGGTAAGTGAAAGTCATTTGTAATCCCACATTCATAAATGCTCATTATTAACATTTTACTTTATTTTTTATTTTTTTCACAAACAGTTTTTAAAAGGTCTTTTAATATGTTAAATGACAAGGAAGACATGAAAATCATTGAAATGCATTTGGAGGATTTAAGGAATTGAGGAGTTTATCTAAAATGGACCATAAATAAGGAAAATTAATGGAATGAAAACAAGACAATGACTATATATATAGGACAATTCCTAACTGGTGATCTCTTGTTAGAGATAGTGAGGTAAATTGGGAAAACGACAGAAGACATTTGAATTGGACAAAATCATGGAGAATTGAATAAAACCCTGAAGGTGTTCTGTAAAAAAATATCTAACTGATCTTAATAAATGAAATATAAATGACCTACAGGTCAGAGACTGCTTATAGATTCCTGAAGAGTCCTTTGTAGGTTAAATTGAGAATATTTCTCAACTCCTTGTGTGAGAGCTCTGTACTGCCTTTTCCCCTTCAGAATCCAAAGAAAGCATGATTTCTTCAGCATCTTTCTGAGACCATAATTACAGTTTACATTTTCTTTAAAAAAACTTTACAACCTAAACCTAGTGTTACTAGAGTTTTTGGATGTGAATAAATAATTGGGTAGACGGTATGTTACAGCAGGAGTAATTTTTGAACTCCTTTTCTAATACTACTTTTAATTTCTCTGAAGTTAATCTAAAACCCGTTGCCGTTGCTAGCTAATTTGAGTTAGGAATAGTTTTTACCCTGCACGTAGTATCCTCAAGTGAAATGTGTCTCTTTCCTGTTTCTATAAAACTTCTTGTATCTTTCATTGAATCAAAAAAGGAGAATTCAGGGGCACCTGGGTGGCTCAGTGGGTTAAGCCCCTGCCTTCGGCTCAGGTCCTGATCCCAGGGTCCTGGGATCGAGTCCCGCATCGGGCTCTCTGCTCAGCTGGGGGCCTGCATCCCTCCCTCTGTCTGCCTCTCCGCCTACTTGTGATCTCTCTCTCTCTGTCAAATAAATAAATAAAATCTTTAAAAAAAGGAGAATTCAGCAAAAATTATACTCCTGTTTTCTAAATTCATAGCACTTAGAGTTAGTGAACCAGATTATGAACCAGATTAAACCCAACCATGTGGGGTTTAAAAATAGCTATTATGTTTATGATAGGGACAGTATTTATGAGGTATTTTTATTTATCAATGCTTAGCCTTTACTATGGTTATATAGGAGTATATATCACCAGAGGTCTTTTTTTTTTTTTTAAGAAGATTCTACTTTTTTAAGTAATCCTTACACACAGGTGGGGCTGGAACCTAAAACCGTGAGATCAGGAGTTTCATGCTCTACTGATTCAGCCAGCTATGTGCCCCCACCAGAGGTCTTCTAATAAGGAAATAACAAAGGAAATGTAAATGTGTATTATGCATAAATAGTAATGATTCACTATATGAGCCCAGGGGAAATTTTTATCAGTTTGAATAGTACTTAATGCTCACCTTTTATTTTCCCCTTGTTCTCAGCCTAAGACCTTGAGAATCTGACAATATTATTTATAGACAGGCAATGTGATCTAAGGAATGATCACAGAGCTAGCAATAGAAAACTTGTTAACTAATCAATTGTGTGATCTTGTGTCACTTAACTAATAACATGCTGCAATGTCTGTCTGAAAAGTGGGTACGCTATTATCTGTGTCACAGGCTTATAATAAAGATGCCATAGGGAACATAATAGGACTTTGAACATTAAGGGTATTATATAATCATAGACTGATAAATTAACTATAAAAATAATATGCAAGACCTTTTAAAAAATTATTTTATTAACATATAATGTATTATTTGCCCTAGGGGAACAGGTCTGTGAATCGTCAGGCTTACACACTTCACAGCTCTCACCATATCACATACCCTCCGCAGTGTCCATAACCCAACCACCCTCCCCCCCACCAAGCAACCCTCAGTTTGTTTTATGAGACTAAGAGTCTTATGGTTTGTCTCCCTCCTAATCCCATCTTGTTTCAGTTTTTTCCTTCCTTACCCCCCAAACCCCCCACTCTGCCTCTCAAATTCCTCATATTAGGGAGATCATATGATATTTGTCTTTCTCTGATTGACTTCGCTCAGCATAATACCCTCTAGTTCCATCCCTGTCATGCAAGACCTATTTTAATGGTGAATGGAATGTATTAGCACCATCTTGTGGAAGTAGAATGAATTGTGTGACTGCAGTTTTAACAAGAAGATAATTTACTAAAGTTAACACTTAGAGCTTTAAGATTCTTTAAGATCAAGTAGAGTAATTTAGGAACTGTGTTCTCTGGTGCTCTCTGGTTCTGCTAGAATAGCTTTTCAGAATCCCCATTAAGAGAAGGAGCAGATGTAGCCACAATTCTCTAACATACCCATCTTGATTTGGAGAAGTTAGGCATTAATTTTAAGTAGTATGTCTGTGGAAGATTTTGTTTGAAAAAAGTGATTTGCTTGCTTACAGTTTGAAAGTGACTTGCATAGATCAATTTCATCTTGTATAGTTAGGGAAATTAACATTTAGAGAGATTTATACAATGGCGCCTAGTTGGGATCCTGTATCTTTAGTCTTTTAGGAATAGTCTTTCTCCAAAGGTCAGTAATGATGTTCCCTCCTTGATTCCTGATTTTAACTAATGTGAGTCTTCTTTCTTCTTTTCTTGGCCAGTCTAGCTAAAGGTTTGTCATTCTGTTGGGTCTTTTCAAAGCATCAACTTTTGGTTTTATTGTTTTTTTCTCTATTGTTTTTCAGTTATTTCATTTTATTCCCCCTGTAATTTTTGTGACTTTTCCCATTCATGCTTGCTTTAGACTTAGTTTGCTCTTTCTTTTCCATTTTTCTAACATGGAAGGTTGAGATCTTACTTCTCTTTTAATATTGTTATAGGTATAAAATTTTCCTTAACCATTGTTTTCTATCCCATAAATTTTGGTATGTTGTATTTTCGCGTTCACTCAGCTCAAGGTGTTTTCTAATTTCTCTTGTGATTTATTCTTTGACCCATGGGTTATTTGAGAGTGTGTTGTTTAATTTACCCATAACTTCTTGATTTCTAATTTAATTTCATGTTGGTAGAGAACATACTTTCTATGACTTCACTTCTGTTAAATGTACTGAGGTTTTTTAATATGTTCTGTGCTAAAAAATGATCTATGTGTACTTGAGAAGAGGGTGTAGTCTACTATCATTGGGTAGAATATGATACAGATGTCTGTTAGGTTAGTGGGTATATAGTGCTGTTTAAGTCTTCTGTATCCTCTTTGATGCTCTGCCTCCTTATCCTGCCTGTTATTGAAAGTGGGGTATTAAAATTCTCAGCTGTCATTATTATGTATCTTTTCATTCAGTTTTGTTCACTTTTGTTGATGTATTTTGGGGGCTCTGTTGTTAGCTTTATATATGTTTTTGTTATATCTTAGTAATGGTTTAGCTATTTTATCATTTTAAAATATCCCTCTTTAATAACGTTTTTCATCTTTAAGTCTATTTTGGGAGCACCTGGGTGGCTCCGTCAGTTAAGCCATCTGCCTTCGGCTTAGGTCATGATTCCAGGATTCTGGGATCTAGCCCTGCATTGGGCTCCTTGCTCAGCAGAAAGCCTGCTTCTCCCCTGCCTCCCACAACCCCTGCTTGTGCTTACTCTCTCCCTCTCTGTCTGTGCCAAATAAATTTTTAAAAAATCTTTAAAAAATCTTTTTTAAAAAAGTCTGTTTTGTCTGATATTAGCGTAGCTACTCTAGTGTTCTTATGGTTGCTGTTTACATGGTATGTCTTTTTCCATCCTTTACTTTCAGCCTCTTTGGTATGTTTGAATTTAAGTGTGTTTTTTGTCAGGGTGCCTGGGTGGTGCAGTTGGTTAAGCATCCAACTCTTGCTGTCAGCTCATGTCATGATTTCAGGGTTGTGAGATTGCGCCCTGCCTTGGGCTTCATGCTCCCGTGCACAGTCTGCATAATTTCTCTCTCCCTCCTGCTCTGCCCTCCACCCCCGCATGTGAGCTCTTTCTTTCAAATAAGTAAATCTTAAAAAAAAAATAAAGTGTGTTTCATGTCAACAGCATCTAGCTGGATCTTTTTAAATAATCCAGTCTGAAAATCTCTGATGTTTGATTTTATTGTTAAATCCATTCAGCCTTTTAATGTTGATACTGTTGGATTTATATCTGACATTTTGCTTTTTGTCATGTCATGTCTTATGACTACCTATTTTCTCTTTTCCTCCTTTACTTCTTTCTTTTATCTAAGTGAATATATTTTGAAAATTAATAAATGTACTTTTTTGTTGTGATGAATATATACAACATAAAATTTGCTTTTTAAATTATTTTAAATGTTTGATTCAGGGAGATTAATTACATTCCCAGTATTCAACCATCATTACGATCAATTTTAAAAACGTTTTTCATCATCTCAAATAGAAATTCTGTAACTTTTTCTTTTTACTTTTTTTTTTTTTATTTTTATTTTTTTTTTATTTTTATTTTTATTTTTTTTAAAGATTTTATTTATTTATTTGGCAGACAGAGATCACAAGTAGACAGAGAGGCAGGCAGAGAGAGAGAGAGAGGAGGAAGCAGGCTCTCCGCGGAGCAGACAGCCCGATGCGGGGCTCGATCCCAGGACCCTGGGATCATGACCTGAGCCGAAGGCAGAGGCTTAACCCACTGAGCCACTCAGGTGCCCCCTTTTTTTTTTTTTTTTAAAGATTTTATTTATTTATTTGACAGAGATCACAAGTAGGCAGAGAGGCAGGCAGAGTGAGAGAGCGGAGGAAGCAGGCTCCCTGCTGAGCAGAGAGCCCGATGCGGTACTCGATCCCAGGACCCTGAGATCATGACCTGAGCTGAAGGCAGCGGCTTAACCCAATGAGCCACCCAGGCGCCCATTCTTTTTACTTTTTAAAGATTTTATTTATTTGACACAGATCACAAGTAGGCAGAGAGGAAGACAGAGAGAGGGGGAAGCAGGCTCCCTGCTGAGCAGAGAGCCTAATGCAGGGCTTGATCCCAGGACCCTGAGATGACCTTAGCTGAAGGCAGGCGCTTAACTGACTGAGATACCCAGGCGCCCCTCTGTAACTTTTTCATAAAATTAATTATTTTTTAATTTTTTTTCTCACTATAACACTTACACTCCCCAATGTCCATCACCCAGCTCCTCATCCTTCCTTCCTCCCAAAATTCTGTAACTTCTTTTTTTAAAATTTTACTTATTTATTTGACAGACAGAGATCACAAGTAGGCAGAGAGGCAGGCAGAGAGAGAGAGAGGAGGAAACAGGCTCCCTGTCGAGCAGAGAGCCCGGACGCGGGGCTTGATCCGATCACGATCTGAGCCGAAGGCAGAGGCTTTAACCCACTGAGCCACCCAGGTGCCCCAAATTCTGTAACTTTTGAATGCTAACTCCCTATTTCTCCTTCCCCCTTCCCCAGTCCCTGATAATCTCTAATCTCTTTAATACCCGTATGAACAGGTATTAGATTAGATATTTCATGTAAGTGGAATCATATAATATTTGTCATTTTGTGTCTGGCTTATTTCATTCGGGAGAGTATTTTCAAGGATCGTCCATGTTGCAACATGTATGAGAACTTCATTTTTTTTTTTTTTACCAATAATTTATTTTATTGTGGTAAAATATACAGAACATAAAGTTTACTATCATTTTAACTGTTTTTTAAAAGATTTTATTTATTTGACAGAGAGAGGGACATTGAGAGAGGGAATACAAGCAGGGGGAGGGAGAGAGGGAGAATCAGGCCTCCTGCTGAGCAGAGAGCCTGATGTGGGGCTCCATCCCAGGACCTTGGGATCATGACCTGAGCCAAAGGCAGAGGCTTAACCCACTGAGCACCCAGGCGCCCCTGTTTAACAGTTTTTAAAATTACATATTCTTCGTGTTATTTTCCTTATGGTTGTTCTAGGTCTTAACAATATACATCTTGGGGCTCTGCTCAGCAGGGAGCCTGCTTCCTCTTCTCTCTCTTTCTGCCTGCCTCTCTGCCTACTTGTGATCTCTGTCTGTCAAATAAAGAAATACATCTTCATTTATTAGAAGTTCCTTCAGATTTATATTAACTTTCTACTGAGAGAAGTTTTACTTCTATATAACTTCCTTTTTCTCTTTTTTTGCTATTATAATTATATGTTATGTCTACATATGTTTAAAAACTCAATAATACATGGTTATAATTACTGCTTTATATAATCTTATATATTTTAAAGAAGGCTAGAGAAAAAAGGAGAGCATAGTTCATTTATTCTGTAGATTTAAGTTACCATTTGATGTTATTTCCTTACTCTATAACTTTATTTCCACCTCCTTTGTGTTATCATAGTAAAAATATATTACATATACAGTGTCCCAACAATTAAGTTTTATAGATATTTATATAGTTGCTTTTTAAATAAGGAAGGAAATGGAAAGAAATATATAATCATATTGTCTTTTATAATTATCTAAATAATTACTAACACTTTTTCCATGTGAATTCACATTAATGTCTAGTGTCATTTGCTTTCAGCCTGAAGAATGTTCTTTTGTATTTCTTGTAAGGCAGATCAGCAAGAAATCTTCTCAGTTTTTGTTTATCTGGGAATGTATTTAGTTAGTCTTCTTTTGAAAAATAAGTTTCTCTAGATACAGGATTCTTAGTTGACAGTTTTTTTTTTCTCTTTAAGCACTTTAAATACGTCATCCCTGCTTTCTGGCAGCCATTATCATGTGATAAAGAGTTAGCTGTTAATCTTGTTTCCTTTGAAATGATGAATCTTTTTTCTTTAACTGCTTTCAAGATTTTCTGTTTATCTTTGACTTGCAGTAATTGGAGCATATGTGTCTGGGTATGGATTTGTGTGTGCATGTATGTGTGATCCTACTTGGAGCCCATTAAGCTTCTTGGAAGTGTAGATTATTGTTTTCCCTCTAATTTGGGAAGTTTTCAACCATTATTTCTTTGAATATATTTTCTATTTCTTTCTCTTGCTTCTCTCCTTTTGGTACTCTCATGCATATGTTGTTGTGCTGAATGATGTTCGACACGTCTTTGAAGCTCTGTTCTTTTTTCCACTCTTCCCCGCACCCCCCTGTTTCTCAGATTTGTATAATCGCTATCAGTCTATCTCCAAGTTTATATATTCTTATTTTGCCTGTTCAGATCTACTATTGAGCCTCTCTGGTGAATTTGTCACCTCAGTGATTGTACTTTTCAACTTCAGAATTTTCACTTGGTTCTTTTTTGTAATTTCTGTGATTTAATTCTTATACTCTTATGTTCTATTTGCATCATTATTATCAGACCTTCCTTTACTTCTTTAAATATCGTTTCCTTTAGTTATTTAAACATATTTGATAGCTGATTTTGAAGTATTTTTCTACCAACTGCAGCAACTGGGACCTCTCAGAGACAGTTTCTGTTGCCTTCATTTTATTCTTTGTAAGTCACACTTTACTTTCTTATTGCATGTATTACAATATTTTGTTGACAACTAGACATTTTGGATAATATCTTGCAGCAGGTCTAGATACCAGTTTCCCAACTTTATGGAACTTAACTATTCTTTTAGTTTGGTCATTTATTTATTTGGTTATTTGACTGGACTAATTCTGTGAAGTTTATTTTTCTCACAGTGTGTGACCTCCAATGTTTCTGCTCAGGGTTTTTCCCCTTGTTTTTTGTCTTTTTATGGCTTTCTAGGCTTCACCTCGCATCCACATAAGCCACTTGTTGGTCAAGGGTTGTGTTTGAGGTCACTTAGCTAGTTAGATATTCACCCTTTCCTGTTGGATGGGTATTTGTCTTAGAGGCTGTTTTCACAGTTTGGTGAATTTATTATTTTAACCCTGCATTCAGCCAGGGGCCTGTAGCTAATAGGTTTTCTCTCTGATCAGTGTCTGAGAGGGCAGCCTTGGGCATATGCAGTGTCTCAGACCGCCCAAATATGAGTGCGTTTGGTTTTTTATAACAGACATGTTTTTTAGAGCAGTTTTCAGTTTACAGCACAATTGAGAGGAAGGTACAGAAATTTTCCACATACCCCCTGATTCTGCACATTCATAGCTTCCCCACTAATTAACATTACTCACTAGATTGGTACATTTTTTACTAAGGATGAACTTAAATTGACACATCGTAATCCCCCAACTCTGTAGTTTACCTCAGTATTCACTCTTGCTGTTGTATATTCTGCACATTTAGACAAATGTATAATGACATATATCTACCATTATAGCACTTTAATGTCAGATAGAATAGTTTCACTGGCCTAAAAATACTCTGTGTTCTGCTTCCTCATCTCTCTTTTCCCAAACTCTATCAACCACTGATCTTTCGGTCTCCCTAGTTTTGCCTTTTCTGGAATGTCATATAGTTGGAATCATACAGTATGTAACCTTTCAGATTGGCTTTTTTCCTTTAGTAATAATGATTTAAGCGTCCTCCTTGTGTTTTCTTTTCTCTGTAGCTCATTCATTTATTTATTTTAAAATGATTTTGTTTATTTTTGCAGGAGAGAGAGACCATGAGCCGGTGGGAGTGGGGGAGGAGCAGAGGGAGAAGCAGGCTCCTGTTGAGCAGGGAGCCTGTTGTGGGACTTGATCCCAGGACCCTGAGATCATGACCTGAACCAAAGGTAGACACTCAACTGACTGAGCCACCCAGGCACCGGGTAGCTCATTTACTTTTAGTGCTGAATAATATTCTGGATGTACCATAGTTTATTTGTCCGTTTCCCTACTGAAGGACATCTTGGTTGCTTCCAAGTTTTGTCAATTATGAATAAAGCTGCTATAAACATCCATGTGCAGATTTTTGTGTGGATGTAAGTTTTGAATTCCTTTTGATAAATATCAATGAGCGTGATTGCTGGATCATATGGTAAGAGTATATTTAGTTTTATAAGGAACAACCAAACTGTCTTGCAGGGTAGCTGTACAATTTTGTATTCCCACCAGCAAGGTATGAGAGCTCTATTACTCCATATTCTCACCACTGTTTTAGACTTAGTATATTAGACTTGGGCCATTCTGATGGGTATGTATTGGTATTTAATTTTTGTTTTAATTTGCATTTCTCGGGTGCCTGGGTGGCTCAGTGGGTTAAAGCTTCTGTCTTCGGCTCAGGTCATGATCTCAGGGTCCTGGGATCAAGTGCCGCATCGGGCTCTCTGCTCTGCAGGTAGCCTGCGTCCTCCTCCCCTCTCTCTCCGCCTGCCTCTCTGCCTACTTGTGATCTCTGTCTGTCAAATAAATAAATAAAATCTTTAACAACAACAAAAAAATTTGCATTTTTCTCATGACATATGTGAACATTTTTTCATAGGCTTATTTGCCGTCTGTACATCTTCCTTTGGTGAGGTATTTGTTAAAAACTTTGGACCATGTTTTAATTGGGTTGTTTGTTTTTTTTACTGTTGAGTTTTAAGAGATTTTGTTTGTATATTTTGGATATCAGTCCTTTATCAGATGTGTCTTTTGCAAATGTTTTCTCTGAATCTGTGATTTGTCTTCTAAGTCTCTTAATATTGTCTTTCACAAAGCAGAAGTTCTTAATTTTATTTTTATTTATTAAAGATTCTATTTTTAAGTTATTTCTGCACCCAACATGGGGCTTGAACTTACAACTCTGAGATCAAGAGTTGCATGGTCTACCAACTGAGCCAGCCAGGTATCCTAGAAGTTTTAACTTTTAATGAAATCTAGCTTATCAATTATTTATTTCATGGATTGTTTCATGATGTTGTATCTAAAAAGGCATCACAGGGGCACCTGGGTGGATCACTTGGTAGAGCATATGACTCTTGATTTTAGGGTGGTGAGTTCAAGCCCACATTAGGCATGGAGCCTACTTAAATAAATAAAAAATAAAATAAATGAATAAAAAGGCATCACAGTACCCAAGATCATCTAGGTTTTTTTTTTTAAAGATTTTATTTATTTATTTGACAGAGATCACAAGTGGGCAGAGAGGCAGGCAGAGAGAGAGAGGGAGGAAGCAGGCTCCCCGCTGAGCAGAGAGCCTGATGTGGGGCTCGATCCCAGGACCCTGAGATCATGACCTGAGCTGAAGGTAGAGGCTTTAACCCACTTAGCAACCCAGGTGCCCCGATCATCTAGGTTTTATATCCTGTGTTGTCTTCTAGAAGTTTTATAGTTTTGCATGTGTTCAATTTTTTTGGGAAGATTTTATTTATTTGACAGAGACACAGTGAGAGAGGGAACACAAGCAGGGAGAGTGGGAGTGGAAGAGGGAGAAGCAGGCTTCCTGCTGAGCAGGGAGCCTGATGTGGGGTTCAATCCCAGGACCCTGGGGTCATGACCTGAGCTGAAGGCAGATGCTTAAAGACTGAGCCACCCAGGTGCCCTAGACTAGATTTTTGTGTGTGTGAGTTTTGGCTGTTTGTATTTTTCAAGTAATTGGTCCATTTAATCTAGTTTATCAAATTTGTGGGCATAGAGTTAATTATAGTATTTCTTTATTACCCTTTAGATTTTCATGGTATCTGTTGTGATGTCCCTTCTTTTATTTCTGAAATTAATAGTTTGTGTCCTCTCTTTTTTTCTTAGCCTAGTGGTTGGTTTCATTGATTTTCTCTATTTTTTTTTAAGATTTACTTCTTTGAGAGAGCATGCATTCATGATCATGGGAGTGGAGGAAAGGGCACAGGGAGAGGGAGAGAAGCAGACTCCCTCCTGAGCACAGAGCCCAACTCAGGCCAATCCCAGGATCCTGAGATCATGACCTGAACCGAAATAAAGAGTCCACAGCGTCACACACTGAGTCTCCCAGGCGTCCCTTGATTTTTCTCTGTTGATCTCTTTTGATTTCTTGTTTTAATTTTATGATTTCTGCTCTAATTTTTCTTATTTTTTTCATTCTGCTTTCTTGGATTTAATTTGCTTGTCTCTTTCTAGTTACTTAAGGTGGAAACTTAGATTATTGATTTTAGATTTTTTTCTTTTCTGATATATTTCAATGACACAAATTTTTGTCTAAGCACTGCTTTTGCTGCATCTCAAACATTTTGATAAGTTGTGTGTTCATTTTCATTTAGTTCAAGATATTTTTGAACTTATTTTGAGATTTCTCCTTTGATCTATGTGTTATTTATAGAGTTATTTATAGAGTAGTATTGTTTGATCTCCACATAGTTTGGGATTTTTCAGTTATCTTTCTATTTACTTCTATTTAATTCTGAGGTCTGAGAGCAGACATTCTGTGATTTTTATACTTCTAAATTTGTTAAAGTGTGTTTTATGGCCTAGAATGTGGTTTAGCTTGGTGAATATTCCATATGAGTTTGATAAGAATGTGTATTCTGCTGTTGTTGTATTATAGTAGTCTATAGATGTCTTTTATATCCAGTTGTTGAGTTCAGCTATGTTCTTACTGACTTTTTTTTTTAAAGATTTTATTTATTTATTTGACAGAGAGCAATCACAAGTAGTCGGAGAGGCAGGCAGAGAGAGAGAGAGAAGCAGGCTCCCTGCTGAGCAGAAAGCCCGATGCAGGACTCGATCCCAGGACCCTGAGACCATGACCTGAGCCGAAGGCAGCAGCTTAACCCACTGAGCCACCCAGGCGCCCCTTACTGACTTTTTGCCTTCTCTGTTTCTGAGAGGGAGGGAGTGTTGAAATATCCAACAATGATAGTAGAGTCATCTATTTTTCCTTGCTGTTCTATCAGTTTTTGCCTCATAGGAATTGTTATGTCTTCCTAGAGATTTGACCCTTTTATCATTATGTTATGTTCTTCTTTATCTTTAATATTTTTCCTTACTCTGAATGCTGCTGTCTGAAATTAATATACCTACTCCTGCTTTCTTTGGATAGCATTAGCATGGTATATTTTTCTTCATCTATTTACTTTTAATCTCTGTGTATCTTTATATTTAAAGTGGATTTCTGGGACGCCTGGGTGGCGCAGTTGGTTAAACGACTGCCTCCGGCTCAGGGCGTGATCCTGGAGTCCCGGGATCGAGTCCCACATCAGGCTCCCAGCTCCATGGGGAGTCTGCTTCTCCCTCTGACCTTCTCCTCGCTCATGCTCTCTCTCACTGTCTCTCTCTCTCAAATAAATAAAATAAAATCTTAAAAAAAAAAATAAAGTGGATTTCTTATGGAAAACATACAGTTGGGGTATATGTGTATAAAGAGATTTTATTTATTTATTTGACAGAGAGATAGAGCCAGAGAGCACTAGCAGGGGGAGTGGCAGAGGGAGAGGAAGAAGCAGGCTCCCCACTGAGCAAGGAGTCCACCGTGGGGGTCCATCTCGGGTCCCTGGGATCATGACCTGAGATGAAGGCAGATGACTTAACTGACTGAGCTACCCAGGCACCCATATTTAAATTCAATTAGTTAACATACAGCATATTATTAGTTTCAGAGGTAGAGTTCAGTGATCCATCAGTCTTATATAATACCCAGTGCTCATTACATCACATGCCCTCCTTAATGTCCATCACCCAGTTACCCCATCCCCATACTCCTCCCTCTAGCAACCCTTAGTATGTTTCTTATGATTGAGAGTCTTACGGTTTGTCTCCCTGTCTGATTTCCTCTTTTTATTTTCCCCTCCCTTCCCTTATGATCCCGTTTTGTTTCTTAAATTCCACATATGAGTGAGATCATATAATTGTCCTTTTTGATTAACTTAATTTGTTTAGCATAATATCCTCTAGTTCTATCCATGTCATTGCAGGACAGTCTCTGTCTTTTAATTGGTGTATTTAGACCAATTGAAATTCAAGGTGATGATGATATAGTTGGATTAATATCTACCATATTCATTAATGTTTTCTGTTTGTTGCCCTTGTTTTATTTTCCTGCTGTCTTCCATTCCTTTTCAGACTTTTATGGCTTTATTTACTTTTTTTTTTTTATTTACTTTTTTTTAAAGATTTTATTTGTCAGAGAGGGAGAGGACTTTTTGTGGTTTTAGTTGAGTATTTTATGATTCCATTTTCCTTTCCTTTCTTAACATAGAGGTTATACCTCTCTTTAAAATAGATTTTATTTATTTTGAGAGTGAGAGAGAGGAGTGGGGAGAGGAGGGGCAGAGGGAGAAGGAGAAAGAAGATCTCTGGTAGACTCCATGCATAGCATGGAGCCCAAGGCTGGGCTTGCTCTCAAGACCTTGAGATCATGATCAAGAGTTGCCAAGATAAAGAGTTGGACACTTAATGGACTGAGCCACCCCAGGCACCCCTATAATACTTTTTAAAAAGATTTTATTTTAAAGTAATCTCTACACCCAGTATGGGGCTGAAACTCAGAGCCCTTAGATCAAGAGTTGCATGGGGGTGCTTGGGTGGGCTAGTCAGTTAAGGATTGGACTCTTGATTTCAGCTCACGTCTTGATCTCAGGATTGTGACATCAAGCCTGAGTTGGTTCCTTGCTCAGTGGGGGAGTCTGCTTGAGGTTCTGTCTCTTCCTCTCCCTCTGCCCCTCCCCCTGCTAGCATGCTTTCTCTCAAAATAAATAAATCTTTTTTTTGAAGATTTTATTTATTTATCTGACAGAGGGAACACAAGCAGAGGGAGAAGGAGAAGCAGACTCCCCGCAGAGCAGGGACCCTCCCTCCTATGTTGGGGCTCGATCCCAGGATGCTGGGATCATGACTTGAGCAGAAGGCAGACGCGTAATGACTGAGCCACCCAGGTGCCCCAAAATGACTAAATCTTAAAAAGAAAAACTGAGCGAGCCAGGCATCCCACTTTTTTTTTTCTTAACTGTTTTAGTGACTGCCCCGGAGTTTACAGTGTATATTTACAGTTATTCCAAGTTCACTTTATGGGTAGTGTGAATACTTGGTCAGAATTCTTCAGAATTCCTCCCATGTATTTGTATCATTGCTGTCATTTATTTGTTTTACTTTATTCTAAGCACATATATACATAATCTATATAAATAAGCCTGTATAATTGAATACATTGTTGCTATTATTTCAGATAAATTATTTTCTGTTAGATCAATTAAGAGTAAGAAAAATAAAAGTCATTTTACTTTCACTTATTCCTTCTTTGATGCTTTTCCTTAATGTATGTAGAGCCAAATTTCTGACCTATATTCTTTCCCTTCTGTATAAAGAACTTCCGTTAACATTTCTTACAAGGCCAGTCTTCCAGCAACAAATTCCCTCAGTTTTTGTTTATCTGAGAAAATCTTTATTTTTCCTTTACTTTTGAATGATATTTTCTTAGGGTTCAGAATTCTAGGTTGGTGGTATTTTTCTCTCAACACTTTAAATATTCATGGTTTCTGAGAAGTTGGGTGTAACTCTTATTTTTGTACTTTTATAGATAAGGTGTTTTTTTCCTCTAGCTTGTTTCAGGACTTTATCTTTGTTTTTCTGTAATTTGGTATGTGTAGTTGTAATGTTTTTGGTATTCATACTGCTTGGTATTCTCTGAGATTCCTGGATTTGTGGTTTGGTATCAGACATTAATTTGTGGGAATTCTGTCATTATTGTTTCAAATATTTCTTGTGTTTCTTTGTTTTTTCTCCTTCTTGTATTCCCATTATACTCACGTTATACCTTTGGTAGGTGTCCCATAATCCTTGGATATTCTGCTCTGGTTTTTTTTTCAGTCTTTCTTCTCTTTGCTTTCCTGTTTTTCAGGATTCTGCTGCTATATCCTCTACTCATAGATTGTTTCCTCAACTATGTCCAGTTTATTAAAAAGCCCATCAAAGACATTCTTCATGTTATTTTCAGTCTTTTTTATTTCAAGCATTTCTTTTAGGTTATTTCTTAGGATTTCCATCTCTCTGCTTACATTGCCTGTGTGTCTTATTTTCAGTTCCTTGAACTGATAATTTTAATATCCTTGCCATAACTGATTCCAGTCCTTTCTCTGTCTCTTCAAATTGTGTTTTTTTTGCCTTTTCGTATACCTTGTAATGTTTTCTTGATAGCCTGACCTGTTGTACTGGGTAAAAGGAACTGCTGTAAATAGGCCTTTTTTTTTTTTAAAGATTTTATTTATTTATTTGTCAGAGACAGAGGGAGAGAAAGCGAGCACAGGCAGACAAAGAGGCAGACAGAGGCAGAGGGAGAAGCAGGCTCCCGCTGAGCAAGGAGCCTGATGTGGGACTCTATCCCAGGACCCTGGGATCATGACCTGAGCCGAAGGCAGCTGCTTAACCAACTGAGCCACCCAGGCATCCCTGTAAATAGGCCTTTAATAATACAGTGGTTAGGTGTTGAGAGTGGGTACAAGTTCTTTAGTCTTACATTTAGTTCTTAGTCTTTTGGTGAGTGTACGCCTTTGAATTGTGAACTTCACAAGTGTTTCTCAGGTTTTTTCTCCACCCTTAGGTGCTGTATCATGGGTACAGTAGTCTAGGGTTTAGTATTTCTCTTCCCCAGGTAAATTGGGCTCTGATTATACCCCAGGAGGTAGGCTGTCTTTAACTAGTTTCCCTTGAAGGCAGGCCTTGTAAAGAACAGATTCATTCCTTATCATTAATTCTTGACCAAGCCCAAGAGGTTTTTCTCTGATATTTACTGTGGGAATCTAGAGCTTTTGGAGATAAATCTGACAATATGGTGGGTATGCCTCTAAGACTATGTTTTCCTAGATTTTTAAATTTTCAGACTTATTCACAATGAGCCTCCGGCAACCTGTCAACTACACTTCGTAACTTCCTTCCTCTGCACTGGTTCCCTTGGCAGTTTCCGCTGATGAGGTGTCCCCCCCCCCCCCCGTGATAAGCCACAGTTCCTTGTATTTTGCCTGTCCATCTCTCCAAGGAGAGGGGGCAGTAGTTTGCCCTTTGTCCTCTCCTCTCTTATGGATCCAAGGGCAGTTGTTGATTTTTTAGTCTTTTCAGCCTTTTACTTGTTAGAATGAAGCATTGACTTCCCAAATTCCTTACGTGTAGAACTGAAAACTGGAAGTCTGATTTGATTTTTAAGCTTGGCTTTCTTACCATGACCTTGGATCAGAGTAGCTACATTTTCAGTGTTTGGTAAGAGGCTCTTCTTAAGCCCTTTGAGTCACTTTGTCTCTGGATTCTTTGCTGATGTATGTGTTTGTGCTTTGAGGAATGCTTTCTAGTCTGCTCTGCATCTCCTTCTGATCCCTCCTGGGTGGGTGCAGCCTAGCAAACATGCATAGCCTTCTGTATTTCCAGGGGTGAGTGTGACCTCCTGGATTATTCTTCTTGGCTGCCTCTCCCTGGTTCTGTTAAAATTCTTGCTGGTCTGCTATTTTACTTGTTGATATTGTTATCACAGAGTTACCAACCCCCTCTTAATTGCTCACCACCAAGATCTCCCTTGTTTTTCACAATGCCCTTAAGAACTTCTTGCTCCATTCCAAATAAGCCAGTCCTTTCAGGCAGAGACGCTGAGCTCTGTTTTCTTTCCTGCCTATTTCTCCCCTCTGGAGAGAACCCTTGTGCCACACTACTGGAGTTGGTAGCAAGAGCATGGCTTGCTTCTCTTGGTGTAAGAGTGGTTGTTGGGGGAGATTGGTAGCCTCTGGTCTTCTTAGCATGCCCTCCTAGCATGGAACCTCTGCATAATGAGACAATCTGGGTGAAGATCATCAGGGTCCCAGTATTCTTGACCTGTCACACCCAAGGTAGAGCTTTTACCATAAGAGTGAGAACTGGGTGGGGAAAGGAAGACCCCAGAATAGCACTTCCATAGCACAGGCCTGGGGAGAATAAGAGAGGCTGGGAGCCTGACTGCTAGGTGAAACCATAGCCTAAGAGTTTAGGAGCTGGATCAAAAGGAAATTACTGGCTTCTTGACAGCACCCATCTGGAGTAGTTTTCATCACAGGGAGCTGGTGTGGATAGGAGCAGATTGGGACTCAAATGCTACAGACTCTCACTGTTCTTACTGAGATTTAGTTGTTGTTGTTGTTGTTTTAATAAATGTTTTTCCATTTGCCATATGCCCTTGGGAAAATTTCCAAAGACTCTAACTGGTTGTTTTGTTTTAATGATTTTTCCAGGCAAATGGTTGTTTCACTGGGGAGAGTATCCAAGAGCTCCTTATACCATCATTGCAGAAATTTCATCCTTATTGGTTATTTTAAAAACTGGAAGTATGTTTGATATACCAAAGGAGACCTCTGTGAGATAGGGCTTAGAATCACTAGGCCAGTGTTATATCCTTGTTAGTGATCTGGAAACTCATTTGGTAATTCTGAGTCTTTTAGAGTTTTTGAAAAGTAATATTTCAAAGTAATGTCATCAATTTAGTTCTGTTTGCCAAAATTTTATTGACATCTTTTCTTGGAATACCAATTTTATGGTGAATAATCATTGTTTTGCTTTTTAGGTTTTAGGTTTTGAAACCCTGAGGCTCATGTTAATATACTATTTGTGGTTATCAGAATGTCCCATGGATAATATGGCTTGCTAATTAAAGCAAGGACTGAAAATTAAATTTCTCTACTCCCCAACCCCTCACTCTCATTTTCAGTACCAATCTAGGAAATATTAGAAATCACTTAACTGCTAAATTGGTTCATTCAGCTGCAAAATGAAACTAATAGTGCCTCACAAGGGTGTTGTGAAGCTTAATAAATATTGCTAAAGTGTTTGTTTCTGTGAAAACTCCTGTATTTGTTTTATTTTTAAAATACATTCATATTTCTTAGACTTTAAAATGTGCTCATTGAGTAAGAGCTCATATATACATGTAAACTAGCTTTAAATGCAGAATAAATATATATAGAATATAGTATATATTTATACATAAAGCACTATATACTGTATATATCCAACTGGAAAAGAGTAATAACATAGTGTTAATTTGTTGGCTCTACATCCAGAAGAATTTAGTTTTCTACCATTTAAAAAAATTGCTTTATATAATTGATATTCATGTATTAATTGGCTAATAATCTGTTATAGTGCAAATCAGAACAGTTGGAATAAAGTATAATTATACCATGTCTTCTTAGTGATACATAATCTTAAAAATAAAATTTGAAATGAATATCTATTCTTTTTCCTTTTTTAATGATAGCCAAAGCTATGATATTGGGAAGATGGATAAGAATTCTGTTGGGCCAGAAATGCTGGTAAGGATCATGTTAAATATTGTAGAAGTAGGTTGAAGAAATGTATTTTATGTTATTGTTATTAAACTATAATAGTCTGTCCCCACTTTGTGAGTAAAATTATTCTTTGGACACATCATTAATAGCTCAGTACATTAGTTTCTATAAAATTGATATACTAGTATAATCTACCATGCAGGTAGAGTGTTGTACCCAAGAGTTAATATATGGAAATTTTTGGAACAGTGTTTAGTTATGTAAATTTTAGATTTTATTATTGCATGTTAAAATCTTTAGTTTTTTCCCTAACAACCATATACAGTGTGTGCTTGGTATAGAAGTTCATTTTAATATTTAATCAAGTTTGATTAGATTAGGAAATAAATCTGATGTAAAAGTAATTAAGTATATGTCATAGCAAAATGGAATTTTGTTTGAATAACCTTTTTTTCTTCTTACCTTTACAGTATCTCTATCAAAATATAACTGAATACCTATATATATATATATATATAGCAATGTGATAGATGGGGAATAACAGAGAAGTGTAAAGCAGGACTTCTACCCTTAAAAAGCTTATGTTTGAAGGATAAAACTAATACAAGTGAATATAATGGAATATTATTGAGCCTTGAAACAGAAGGAAATTCTGGCACATTCTACAGTATAGGGTACAGTAGTCTAGGGTTTAGTATTTCTAACCTTGAGGATATTATTCTAAGTGAAATAATCCATTCACAAAAAGATAAATACTGTATGATTCCACTTAAATGAGGTATCTTGGGTAGTCAGATTTTTTTTTAAAGATTTTATTTATTTGTCAGAGAGAGAGCGAGAGTGAGCACAGGCAGACAGAGTGGCAGGCAGAGTCAGAGGGAGAAGCAGGCTCCCTGCGGAGCAAGGAGCCTGATGTGGGACTTGATCCCAGGACGCTGGAATCATGACCTGAGCTGAAGGCAGTCGCTTAACCAACTGAGCCACCCAGGCGTCCCTTGAGTAGTCAAATTTATAGAGACATAAGATAAACTGGTGGTTGCAGGAGTTTGGAGGGAGGAGAACATTGGGAGAGCTATTGTTTAGTGGGCACAGAATTTCAAATTTGGAAGATTAGTAAGAGCTCTGGAGATAGGTGATGGTAATGGTTGCATAACAGTGTGAATATACTTAATACTACTGAACCATATACTTAAAAATGACTAAGAGTCAATTTTATGTGTATTTTAACACAATTAAAAATGATAAAAACATCATTATAGTGTCACATCATGGCATGGGGGAATGAGAATAATAAAAGAGCTACAGTAATTGTAACAATATGGATGTTCTCACATATAATGTTGAGTAAACAAAATGATTTATAAATTAGTGCATACTGTATGACTCTAATAAATAAAAATGCCAAAAGCAGGTAGAGCTAATATACATGGTGTTGGAAGACCAGTAATTGGTTACACTTGTTTGGAATAGTGTCTGAAGAGAGTCTTGAGATGAACCTTTTGCTTTTAATGCTCTATTTCTGATATCTGTGTTGTTAACCTACATGTGTTCACTTTGTGAAAATTCAAAGCTGTGCTCTTGGGATTTTTGAGCTTTTTTGTATGTATTGTATACTTCATTTAAAGTTTCGAAAATAGATTTTAAAAACTAGTATAAGTGAAACAATTTGGGAGGAAGCACTGATAAACTGTGTGGTACAGTAAAGGGGAATGTCAAGGTTGGCTAGAGAAGTTGGTAGGTTGGATAGGTAGGTAGGTAGAAGTAAGTTTCTTCTGGTAGGAAGGCCTTGAAAAGTAGATGGGATCTCTACAGTGAAAACAAAGGGAAAAGGGGATACCAGGCAAGGAATCAAGTTGAGGGGATTTCTAGAGGAGAAAGTAAGGATGGAAGACTACAGGAGTTAACTGTGGGATTAAAATGTAATATTCATATTGTGAACTATGGAGAGGTAAGATTATGAAGTTTATAAAGTAGTTTCTCTTTCATGTTAGCAGTACTTTATTGAGGTATAATTTATATACACTAAATTTCATAAATCTTAAGTGTACAGCCTGATGAATTTTAATATATCTAGGTAGTCTTGTAACAACCATGTAGATCAAGATACAGAAATTTCCATGATCCTCAAAAGTTCCCTTGGCCCTTTCTGGTTGATTGCCTTTATACCCGCAAGATAAAACCACTATTCTGACTTCTGTGGCTATAGATTATTTTAAGTTTTTCTTGAACTTTTTGTAAATGGAATCATATAGTATCTACTGTTTTGTGTGTGGCTTCTTTTGCTTAACATATTGGTTTTGAGATTCATTCATTTTGTTACATCTTTCTGACTATTTGACCCTTTTACTATTACAAAATAGTTAGTTTTTCTCAGAGATGCCATATTTACTCCAAAGAAGCCCCCCGAGGAAGTTTCTAAGTTGAGAGTTGTTGCATAATAATAGTAATGATATTAAGTATATTATATACATCTTATTTGATCCATCTTAGTTTTTGAATTAAAAAAACTCTGATACAGGACACCCTAAGTATCATTTCTCTAGATTTACAGAGCTCTAATATGTTAAGATTATCTTTGCCTGTTCCTACTTTCATTATATTTAGGGCAGATTTTTCATTGAAATACAGCTCTTTCTTTCAAAATCCAAATCTGTAGTTAAATATATCAGTGCTGCCTAGAGTTACTTTCCTTACCAATTTAAACTTGACTGGAGAAACAGACTTAATTCAGCAATACATATTAAGTCAGAAACCTTCTCTATAGGAAAGCATACCTGTTCTTACTAAAATGATGGTATATATGTTCTTAGTCTAATTGGTTAATCTCAACTAGGCTGTAAAGTCTTTGAGAAAAGAATTATGTATTTCTATTTATTTTTCTTGTTGGAGGCCTAATGTAATGCTGCCTATACAATAGGTGGTAAGATGATTAAATTAAATAGTGCTGTTTGTTTCCTTTATTTGTAGAGTGAGGATAATAAAGAAGTTTAATGCTCAAACACTGTTAGAAAATAATTATATTAACACAAAAATAATTATATTAACACAGTTGTATTCAAACTATTATAAAATTCTTAGACAGTATTTGGTATAGGCAGCATAATGATGAGACATATCCCAAGACTGTGGTTACCTAAGGAAATGCTATTTCATAAAAGTGACAAGTTCAAGAAGATGCCTGTCACTGTGTAAGCGCTAGTCAACTGTTGCACTGCAATTTAACTCTCACCTGAGTGCTTTTTTCTATTTTTAATTATAGGCTAAAGTTCTGCGGTTACTAGCCACTGCTTATTTGGATTGGGATGACAGAGAATATTATGATAAGGCTCTCAGTGCTATAAACCTAGCAAATAAGGTATGAGTGGTTTCTACTTTTGCATATTAATGAACTTTTTTAGAGCTTCGATTCACATTTAGAAATCTAGTTTAGACATTTGCTTTAGTATTCCTGCTTCTTTTTTTTTTTTAGTATTCCTGCTTCTTGTACTTAATTATTTGCTCTTTATTTTTTTATAATTTGCATATCACATTATAATGGAAAATTAGAGGTAAAAAGGAAAATGGTGGTATTATTTATACTTAGTAAAAAATAAAGTATAATTAAGTTGCTTTGATTTAGTGGTAATTCATGGAAGATACCAGATAAAACAAAAATGCTTTTCTCTCTCACATTAAGAGCCCTTAATATTTTTTTTTCAGGTGGTTGCCAGAGGGGTGGTAGGTAAGGAGATAGATGAAATAAAAGGGTTCAAGAAGTACAAACTTACAGTAACAGTCATGGAGGTGAAAAATACAGCATAGAGAATATAGGTTGATTTATAATCAGTAAGATTGTAAAAATGTCCTTTGGTGAAAGATGATGACTATACTTATTGTGATGACTCCCGAGTATGTATAGAATTGTGGAATCACTATGTTGTACATATAAAACTAATATAACACTGTGTTAATTATACTTCAATAAAACAAACAAATATCCTTGGGGTTTCTTTTAAGCCCCAGATTGTTTTGATCTGTTCTACTGCACAGAAAGGAAAAAATGAAATGTACCTCAACAACAGATTTTTTTTTAATTGTCCTTTGCATGAAATGGAAAGTGTTCTCTCAGCTATTAGATTTTAGGATAAAGAAGTAAATAGTGATAAAAGAGACATATAATGGGATTTTGTTTAAAAAGCATTAGCAGGGGGACCTGGGTGGTTCAGTTGGTTAAGTGTCCAACAGTTGATCTCAGCTTAGGTCTTCATCTCAGGGCCCTGAGTTCAAGCTCTGCATTGAACTTCACCCTATGGAGCCTACTTAAAAAAAAAATCGATCAATAAACAAATAAATAAATAAACAAATAGAAAACATTAGTGGTTCACTTTCAGCTCATGTTCATACATACATTCACATATATATGCCTCCGCCCTCCTGGACAAAGAATATTAATAGTCAGGGTGATAACCATTTAAAAGGTTTAGGAGTGTCTGGCTGGCTCAGTGGGTAGAGCTGTGACTATTGGACTTGAGATTGTGAGTTTGAGCCCCCTCACTGGGTATTTATTGGACAGACAGAGACACAGCAAGGGAGGGAACACAAGCAGGCCTCCCGCTGAGTAGGGAGACTGATGCAGGGCTCAGTTCCAGGATCCTGAGATTTTGGCCTGAGCCGAAGGCAGACGCTTAATGACCAAGCCACCTAGGTGCCCCCCAAATAATAAATCTTTAAATAAAAAATAAAAAGATTCATTTAGGATCAATGTATTTTACTTATTAATAAGGCAAATAATTATACTAATATTTTTTTCAGTTTTAATTTAAATTCCAGTCAGCATACAGTGTAATATTAGTTTCAAGCATATAATGTGATTCAGTGATTCAACACTTCTCTACAACAGCTGGTGCTCATCACAATTAATACTCCTTAGTCCCTATCACCTATTTAACCCATCTCCCCAACCACCTCTCTCTTGGTAACCATCAGTTTGTTCTCTATATTTAAGAGTCTCTTTCTTAGTTTCCCCCTCTTTTTACCCTTCTGCTCATTTGTATTCTTTCTTAAATTCCACGTATTAGTGAAATCATGTTATTTCTCTTTCTGTAACTTAGCATAATACTCTGTAGCTCTATCCACTTCATTATAAATGGCAAGTTTTCATTCTTCTGTATGGCTGAGTAATACTCCATTGTGTGTGTGTGTGCGTGTGTCTGTGTGTGTCTGTGTGTATACCACATCTTCTTTATCCATACATCAATCAATGGACACTTGGTCTATTTCAATATCTGGGGTATGGTAAGTAATGCTGTTAAACATAAGGGTGCATATATCCCTTCAAATTAGTATTTTCTATTCTTTGGGTAAATACCCAGTAGTGCAGTTCCTGGATCCCAAGGTAGTTCTAGTTTTAACATTTTGAGGAACTTCCATACTGCTTTCCAGAGTGGCTACACAAGTTTGCATTCCCACCAACAGTGCATGAGGGTTCCCCTTTCTCCACATCCTTGCCAGCACTGGTTGTTTCTTGTGTTGTTGATTTTAGCTATTCTGACTGGTGTGTGGTGGTATCTCACTGTAGTTTTGATTTACATTTTCGTCATGATGAGTGATGTTGAGCATCTTTTCAGGGGTCTGTTGCCAGTCTATATGTCTTCTTTGGAGAAATGTCTGCCCATGTCCTCTGCCCATTTTTTAATTGTATTATTTATTTTATTTTTGGGGTGTTGACTTTTATAAGGTACGTCATTTGCAAATATTTTCTCCTATTCTGTAGATTGCTTTTTAGTTCAGTTGATGGTTTCTTTTATTCTACAGAAGCTTTTTTATTTTGATGAAGTCCCAAAAGTTTATTTTTGTTTTCATTTCCCTTGCCTCAGGATACATAACTAAAAAGAAGTTGCTGTCGCTGATTCAGAGAGGTTGCTGCCTGTGTCCGTCCTCCTCTAGGATTGTTAACGGTTTCTTGTCTCACATCTAGGTCTTTCATCCACTTGAATTTATTTTCGTGTATGGTGTAAAAAAGTGGTCCAGTTTCATTCTTTTGCATGTGGATGTCCAGGTTTCCCAACCATTTGTTGAAGAGACGGTCTTTTTTCTATTTGATGTTCTTTCCTGCTTTGTTGAAGTTTAATTGACCATAGAGGTGTAGGTTCATTTCTTTTTTTTTCTTTTTTATTCTCTTGATCTGTGTATTTATTTTTGTGTCAGTACTGTACAGTTTTGATCACTACAGCTTTGTAATATAACTTGAAGTCAAGAATTGTGATGCCTCCATCTTTTCATTTCTTTTTCAAGGTTGCTTTGACTATTCTGGGTGTTTTGTGCTTCATACAGTTTTAGGATTGTTTGGTCTAGCTCTGTGAAAAATGCTGTTGGTATTTTGATAGGGATGGCATTAAGTGTGTAGGTCGATTTGGGTAGTACAGACATTTGAATAATATTCGTCCTTCCAGTTTATGAGGATGGAATGTCTTTCCATTTCTTTTTGTTATCATCAATTTCTTCCATCAGTATTTTATAGTTTTCAGAGTACAGGTCTTTTACCTCTTTGGTTAGGTTCTTTCCTAGATATTGTTTGGTGTAATTGTAAGTAATATTGTTTTCATACTTTGTCTTTCTGCTTCCTCATTTTTGGTACATAATAATGCAACAGATTTCTGTACATTGGTTTTATATCCTGTGACTTTACAGAAATTTTTTATCAGTTCTAGCAATTTTCTGGTGGAGTCATTTGGGTTTTCTATATAGCGTATCATGTCATCTGCAAATAGTGAAAGTTTGACGTCTTCCTTGCTAATTTGGATGCCTTTTATTTCCTTTTATGGTCTGATTGCTGAGGCTAGGATTTCCAGTACCATGTTAAATAGCGGTGGTGAGACTGGACATTCCTGTCTTGTTTTTAACTATGGAGGGAAAGCTCTCAGTTTTTCCCCATTGAGGATGATTTAGCTATGGATTTTTCATACATGGCCTTTATTGTGTTGAGGCATGTTCCCTCTAAACCTACTATGTTGAGGGTTTTTATCATGAATGGATGTTGTACTTTGTCAGGTGCTTTTTCTGGATCTGATAAAAAGATCATATGGTTCCTATCCTTTCTTTTATTAATGTGGTGTATCACCTTGATTGATTTGTGAATACTGAATGCCCTTGCAGCCCAGGAGTAAATCCCACTTGATCATTGTGGATGACTTTTTTAATGTATTGTTGGATTCAGCATGCTAGTATTTTATTGAGAGTTTTTCATTCATGTTCATCAGATATCTTGGCCTGTAGTCCTCTTTTTTAGTGGAGTCCTTATCTGGTTTTGGATTGGGATTAATGCTGGCCTCATAGAATGAATTCGGGTTTTCCTTCTTTTTTTTTTGAATGGTTTGAGAAGAATAGGTGTTAACTGTTCTTTAAATGTCTGGTAAAATTACCCTGTGAAGCCATCTGGCCCTGGACTTTTGTTTGTTGGATGTTTTTGGATTACTGATTTAGTTGTTTTGCTGGTTATCTGTCTGTTCAAGTTTTTGGTTTCTTCTGTTTCAGTTGTGGTTGTTTATATGTTTCTAGGAATTTATCCATTTCTTCCAGGTTGTCCAACCTGGCATATAGCTTTTCATAATGTTCTATTATAATTATTTGTATTTCTGTGGTATTGGTTATTTCTCCTATGTCATTAGTGATTTCCTTTGTTTGGGTCTTTTTTCCTTTTGATAAGTCTGCATAGATGTTATCAATTTTATTAATTTTTAAAAATATGTTATTTATTTATTTACGAAAGAAACAGAGAGAGCGAGTGTGAACAGGAGTGGAGGGGGGAAGAGCATAGGGAGAGGGAGAAGCTGACTTCCCACTGAGCAGGGAGCCTGACATGGAGCTTGATCCCAGGACTCCAGGATCATGACCCTCGGCCAAAGGCAAACGCTTAACTGCCTGAGCCACCCAGGCGCCCCAAATTCTATTAAGTTTTTTCAGAGAACCAGGTCCTGGTTTCATTGATCTGCTCTGGTTTTGTTTTGTTTTAGTTTCTGTATCCTTTATTTTTGCTCTAATCTTTATTATTTCCTACCTTTTGCTGGCTTTAGGCTTTGTTATTCTTTCTGTAGTTCTTTAGGTGTAAGGTTGTTTTTGAGAATTTTTTTGAGTCTTGAGATCTGTATTGCTATATACTTCCCTCTTTTTTAAATAATTTTTTTCTTATGTGGATGGTTTAGTCTGGTTTCCATTTTTGATTTGCCTTTTTTTAAAAAAATGGGCTGTTTGTTTGAGAGAGACACCACAAGAGAGGGAACACAAACGGGGAGTGGGAGAGGGAGAAGCAGGCCTCGCGCTGAGCACAGAGCCTGATGCAGGGCTCAACCCCAGGACCCTGGGATTATGACTCCAGTTGAAGGCAATCACTTAACCAACTGAGCCACCTAGGCGCCCCATACTTCCCTGTTAGAACCATTTTTGCTGCATCCCAAAGCTTTTGTACTGTCCTATTTTTTTTTAAAGATTTTATTTATTTATCGGTGGGGGGGGGGGAGAGCGAGCACAGGCAGACAGAATGGCAGGCAGAGGCAGAGGGAGAAGCAGGCTACCTGCCGAGCAAGGAGCCTGATGTGGGACTCGATCCCAGGACGCCGGGATCATGACCCGAGCCGAAGGCAGCTGCTCAACCAACTGAGCCAACTAGGCGTCCCTATACTGTCCTATTTTCAATCTTGTTCTTTGATTTCCTGGTTGACCCATTCATTGTTTAGTAGCGTGTTTTTTAACTTCCATTCATTAGTGTTTTTTCCAAACTTTTTCTTGTGGTTGACTTGTAGTCTCATAGTTTTGCCATCAGTAAAGGTGCATAGCATGATTTTAGTCTTTTTGTGTTTGATGAGGCCTATTTCATGACCTAATATGTGATCTATTCTGAGAATGTTGCATGTGCACTTGAAAAGAATGTGTGTTCTGCTATTTCAGAATGGAATGTTCTGAATATATCTGTTAAGTTCGTCTGCTCTAGTGCATCATTCAAAGCCCTTCTTTTCTTGTTGATCTGCTTAGATGATCTGTCCATTGCTGTGTGTGGTGTATTAAAGTCCCTTAAATTTCTGTGTTATTGCCAATGAGTTCTTTTGTGTTTGTGATTAATTGTTTTATATATTTGGGTGCTCCCAAGTTGGGTGCATGAATATTTACAATTGTTAGATCTTCTTGGTGGATTGTCCCCTTTATTGTTATGTAGTACCCTTCTTTGTTGTTATAGTCTTCGTTTTAAAGTACAGTTTGTTTTACATAAATACTGCTACTCTTTCTAAAAAATATCCATTTGTGTGTTAGATGTGTCTTCATCTCCTCACTTTTAATCTGCAGTTGTCTTTAGGTCTAAAATGAGTCTCATATAGGCAGCATGTAGATGGGACTTGTTTTCTTATCCATTGTGACACTTTATATTTTGATTCAAGCATTTAGTCCATTTACATTCACAGTAATTATTGATAGAAATGTATTCAGTGCCATTTTATTGCTTTGTTTTATCATTGTTACTGGAGATTTTCCTTGTTCCTTTCTAGGCTTTGTCATCTTTTAAAATCTTTATTTCCCACTCAAAGAGTCCCCTTTAATATTACTTGCAGGGCTGGTTTAGTGGTCACGAACTCCTTTAGTTTTTGTTTTCCGGAAAACTCTTTTTCCTATTCTGAATGATAGCCTTGCCGGATACAGTGTTCTTTTTTTTTTTTTTTAAGATTTATTTATTTATTTGACAGATAGAGATCACAAGTAGGCAGAGAGGCAGGCAGAGAGAGGAGGAAGCAGGCTCCCTGCTGAGCAGAGAGCCCCATGCGGGGCTTGATCCCAGAACCCTGGGATCATGACCTGAGCCAAAGGCAGAGGCTTTAACCCACTGAGCCATCCAGGCGCCCCTGGCTACAGTGTTCTTAGCTACAAATTTTTCCCATTCAGCATGTTGAATATATCATGCCACTCCCTTCTGGCTTTCCACATTTTTGTTAAGAAATCTCCAGCTAGCCTTATGGTTTTTTTTCTTGTAAATTAAGGACTTTTTTGTCTTGCCATTTTTAAGATTTTTTCCTTATCACTGTATTTTTCCAATTTAATTATAATGTGTCTTGGTGTTGGCGTGTTTTGTTGATTTGGATGGGAGTCCTCTGTGCCTCCTGGATCTGGGTGTCTCTTTCTTTCCCCAGATTCGGGAACGTTTTAACTATTGTTTCTTGAAATAAACTTTCAGCTCCCTTTTCTCTTTCTTCTTCTTCTGGAACTCTTATAATACAAATGATTCATGGAGTCACTGAGTTCCCTTTGTCTATTCTCATGTTGCATAATTCTTCTTTCTCTCTTTTTTTCAGCTTTATTATTTTCCATTATTTTGTCTTCTAGGTCACTAATTTGTTCCTCTGTTTCTTTTCGCCTGCTGGTCATGAAGCCTGTTTTCAACTCTTCATTTCTGTTTATTTTTTTATTTCATTTATTTACTTATTTTTTTAAATTTAAATCTTAGTTTACCATGCAGTGCAATATTGGTTTCTGGAGTAGATTTCAGTGATTCATCGCTTACATACAACTTCCAGTGCTCATAACAACAAGTGCCCTCTTTATTTATTTATTTTTTTTGAAGATTTTATTTATTTGAGAGAGAAAGAGAGAGAGAGAGATGGAACAAATAGGGGGGGCAGCAGAGGGAGAGGGAGAAGCAGGCTCCCCTCTGAGCAGGGTGCTTGACGTTGGGCCTGATCCCAAGACCCCAGGATCATGACCTGAGCTGAAGGCAGATGCTTAACTGACTAAGCCACCCAGACACCCCAGCAAGTGCTCTTTTTGATATACATCATCCTTATTGATTCCCCCACCTCACTCCCATCAACCCTCAGTTTGTTCTCTATCGTTAAGAGTCTCTTATGGTTTGTTTCCCTCTCTCCTTCCCCCTCCTTCCCATTCATCTGTTTTGTGTCTTCAGTTCAACAGAGGAATGAGATCATATGGTATTTGTCTTTCTCTGACTGATATTTCACTTAGCATAATATACTCTAACTCCACTGATGTCATTGCAAATGGCAAGATTTCATCCCTTTTGATTGCTGAGTGATATTTTGTTATAGAAATACACACACACACACACACACACGCATCTTTATCCATTCATCAGTCAACGGACATTTGGACTCACTCCGTAATTTGGCTATTGTTGATAATGCTGCTGTAAACATGGGGGTGTATGAACCCCTTTGAATCTGTAGTTCTGTGTCCTTTGGATAAATACCTAGTAGTGCAATTACCGATTGTAGGGTAGATCTATTTTTAACTTTTTGAGGAAACTCCATATTATTTTCCAGAGTGGCTGGACCAGTTTGCATTCCCATCAACAGTGTAAGAGGTTCCCCTGCCTCTGCATGACTGAATCTTTTTTCAAAAATTTATTTATTTATATATTTGTCAGAGAGAGAGAGAGAGAAAAAACACAAGCTGGGGAGTGGCAGCCAGAGGTTGAAGCAGGCTCCCCGCTAAATAAGGAGCCTGATCAGGACTCGATCCCAGGACCCAGGAATCATGACCTAAGTCAAAGGCAGACACCCAGCTCACTGAACCACCCAGGCATCCTGATTGTTTTTTAACTCTTTCATCACTGTGGTAAGGGTCTTACTGATGTCTTCTATTCTTTTTTCAAATCCAGTGAGTATTCTTGTGACTATTCCTTTAAATTCTTCATCAGGCATGTTACTTATAACTGTTCACTTAGTTCTCTGGCCATGGGCTTAACTTGTTCTTTACTTTTGGATAAATTCTTCCATCTTTTTGCATTTTGTCAAGATCTCTGTCTTCTTTGTGTTGGGAAAGCCAGTTATTTCTCCTACTCCATTTTCAGTATGGCCTCTTCTTTCCCTTTAGTTGTAGAGTTTGTCTGCGAGTCTTAAGTTTGATTTCTCTGGTATTTAGGATGATTTTTTAGTTATCTAATTGTGTTTGTGGGAGGAAATGAGCCTAGGGACCTCCTACTCCACTGCTATCCTCCTCTCTTTTAAACTGACACATTGTAGAATTTTTTCCCAAGAGATTAGAAGCATAAAAATGGATAGTTGATTAAACAGTACTGAATTTCCCAAACAGATCATTTACTTGAATTATAGTCATGTGGATGAATTACTTCATGCTGAAAAACTTTATTAACATTAATTTTTTTAATTTAAAAATATTAATAGAAATAAACATTTTCAAAAATTGCATGCTTTTTATATTTGCTAAGATACTATTTCTCTCCCCCTCTCCCACCTCCCCCAAAAAAAACAGGGCAGGAAAACTGAGGAGATTGCATATCAGCTATATGCCTTCTTGCCAGCATGTCTCTTTGTTCACTGACTGAAAAGTTGTAGTTTTCATAGCAATTATTGCTATTATTCCTGAATTACCATATTTAATAGCCTGGACATACCTAAATTGGGTACATAGGATTTCAGTGGCACTGTATACTTAAAAAGGTTTTATTTGGAAATAATTTCAAAGTTACAGAAAAGTTACAAGAATAAGAATAGTTCAGAGAACACCTATATATATGGGATGCCTGGGTGGCGCAGTTGGTTACCCTTCTGATCTTGGTTTAGGCTCATGTTGTGATCTCAGAATTGAACCCTGCATTGGGCTCAGTGCTTAGCTCAGAGTCTGCTTCAGATTCTTTCCCTCTCCCACTTCTCCTCACCTGGCAGTTGCTGTTTTTTTCTCTCTCTCTCAAATAAATAAAATCTTTAAAAAAAAACAAAAAAGCCTGTATATACTTTACCCAGATTCACCTATTATTAATATTTCTGCATCTTCCCATATTATTGAAGGAATATAACCCATAATATATCCATATTATTGAGGGATTTAATATATATTATATACCCACAATAATGAGCTTTATAGCATTGTTTTCTTTTCAGTATAGGATTATTCTAGGATCAGGTATTCTGTTTATTTGTCATGTCTCCTTAGTCTTCTGTACTCAACATTTTCACAACCTTTTTTAAAATTTTTGTGTCATTGACATGTTGGAAGAATACACTAGCTTCCAATCTTGTTTAAACTGAAAGTTCTTCATTTGAGGTTTTTTTTCTTCATTTGAGGTTTATGTTGTGATTAGATTCAGTTTATAATTTTGTGACTGGAGTACAACATAAATGATGATACTGTGTCCCTTCTCAGGGCATCTCATGTGGAAGCCCATGATGTCCATCTGCTCTTGATTGGTGATGTTAATATTGATCACCTGGGCAAAAGTGTTGCCCAGTTGCTTCATTGTGTATTTTTGTATATATTGTATATTTTTCTCATGGAACTAATAGACGGTGGAGAGGCTTAAAATTGTTCATATACCCCATTTCTTATTAAAATTTCCCTTTAGAGCTAGTGCTCTTGCTTGAACTAGTCTTACAATTATTACCATATGATCATTTTTAAAAAAAGATTTTATTTATTTATTTATCTGTCAGCGAGAGAGGGAGAGAGAAAGAGAGAGCGTGAGTGCGCGCGTGTGTGCACAAGCAGGCAGAATGGCAGGTAGAGGCAAAGAGAGAAGCAGGCTCCCTGCCGAGCAAAGACCCTGATGCTGGACTCGATCCCAGAATCTTGGGATCATGACCTGAGCTGAAGGCCGCGGCTCAACTGACTGAGCCACCCAGGTGTCCCCCAAATGATCATTTTTAAGAAATTTTTATTTTTAAGTAATCTCTACACCAAATGTGGGGCTCGAACTCACAACCTTGGCATCAGGAGTCACATGCTCTACTGACTGAGCCAGCCAGGCACCCTGCCAAATGATCATTTTTCAACTTTTAGCACACCCTCCACGTTTACCAGTTGGCAGTCAGCATTCTACTATAAACATCTATTCAATATTTATTTATTATTTATTTACTTATATTTATTATTTTATTACTTATTGGCTTATTTCATTTATTATCAGTATGGATTTGTGTATTCCTATTTTTTCAACTGATTCATAATTATTCTTATTAATTACCAGTTTTGTTGTGATATAATGAACGTAAAATAAACTGCCCATATTTAAAGTATAAAATTTGATGACTTTTAACATATGTATATACCTGTGAAACAATCACCACAATCAGGATGTTGCATATATACCTCACTCCTCAAAGTTTCTTCCTGTCCTTTTGTCAACTCTTTCTCCCACTTTTCCTTGAATAACAGCTGATCTGCTTTCTGTCATTATAGATTAGTTTGTATTTTCTAGAGACTTATACAAATGAAATCATAGAGAATATATTCTTGTTTTATGTGGCTCTGCTCCCTCAGCATAATTATTCTGAGATTCATTCATATTGTGTGTGTGCATAGTTTATTCCCGTATTCCTGAGTAATACCTCATTTCATGGCTATGTGCCGCAGTTGCTCTTTAATCTACTTTGTCTTTATTATTATAGTTACTTCAGCTTCCATCGAAATGTTAGCATTGTATATCTTGCGTCCTTTTCATTACTCAGGTCTTTGTGTTTAAAGAGCATGTCTTGTATGTCTTGCTTCTTTTGTTGTATCTGACAATCTCTGTCTTTCAACTGTGGTGTTTAGAATGTTTACATATGATGTGATTATTGATCTGGTTAAGTTTGAGTTTATCATCTTGTTGATTTTCTAATTGTCCAATTTAGTGGTTTATTCCCTTCTTTCTTCTTTTTCTACCTTCTTCTGTATTATTAGAATATTTTTTCAAAATAGTGAATGAAAGCTGTGTAATTTTTATACCAACCTCCTGAAGAATTTATTTTGGAATATTATGAAAAGATTCTAAGGATTATCTAGAATAAGTAGTGAGACTAGCCAAGGAAATTTTGAAGAGAGTGATTAGAAAGGCCTTCTCATATCACATATTTGAGTAATTTTTAAGATTCACTTTTATTTCTTTTGTTGGGTTATTAGTTATAACTCTTTGTTTTGTTATTGTAGTGGCTTCTTCAGTGTTTATACTATATAGCTTATCTTGGTCTACCTTCATATGTCATCATAATATACTTCTATATTTCCCGGCGTGACCTGTATGCTATTGTTGTGCATTTTACTTTTACATCTGATATAAAATTTATAATATGTCTTACGATTTTTGTTTGTTTTGTCAATGTTCCTTTTAAAGTGATAATAAACAATAAAATCTTACATATTTACACATGTAGTTACCATTTCAAATTATTTTTATTCCTTTGTATATATTGAAATTTCCATCTTGTGTTATTTTTCTTCTGTTTGAAGAACATTGTGTTGGGATTCTCCAGAGAAATCATAGGAGATATCTATATTTATGTCTATGTCTGTGTGTATATCTACATCTATACCTATATAGTTGTATATAGATATGGAAAGAGAGGGTTGGGGGGGTTGATAAGGAATTGTCTCACACCCTTGTGGAGGCTGGTGAGTGTCAAGATCTGCAGGGTGAGTTGGTAAGCTGGAGACTCAAGAGAGCTGATAATATAGTTCCAGTCTGAGTCCAGAGGCCTGAGAACCAGGAGAGCCAACGATGTAGGTTCAGGCTGAAGGCTGGCAAACTTGAAACTCAAGAAGAGCCAGTGTTTTAGTTCTTGTCCAAAGGCAGAATAAAGCCAGTGTCCCAGTTCAAAATCTGTAAGTCAGGAAGAGTTCTCTCTTACTCAGGGAAGGGTCAGCATTTTTTTTATGTTCAAGCTTTCACCTGATTGGATAAGTCCTACTCACATCATGGAGGTCAGTCTTCTTTACTCAGTCTACTGATCTGAACGTTAATATCATCCAGAAACAGAAAGACCCAGGATAATGTTTGACAAAATATCTAGGTACCCTGTGACCCAGTCAAGTTGGCACATAAAATTAACCGTTTCAGACATCTTTTAACATTTCTTGTAGTGTTGCTGTACCGATGAGGACTAATTTCAACATTTATATGCTTAGAAATATCTTCACATTCTTTCTTTCTTTTTTTTAATTTATTTTTAAAAGATTTTTATTTATTTATTTGACAGAGAGATCACAGTAGGCAGAGAGGCAGGCAGAGAGAGAGGAGGAAGCAGGCTCCCCGCTGAGCAGAGAGCCCGATGTAGGACTCGATCCCAGGACCCTGAGATCATGACCTGAGCCGAAGGCAGAGGCTTTAACCCACTGAGCCACCCAGGCGCCCCCACATCCTTTCTTTTAAAAAAGCTCTATTTTGCAATAGTTACAGATTCATAGGAAGTTACAAAAGTAGTACAAATAATAATAAAATAATAAAAGCAATCATGGTTAGGATTCAGAAGAAAATTTTACCATCTCTCCCGCAGATAGCACAAGGTCCTGTGTGTCCTTCCCCAAGTTTCCTCTAATGATACCTGCTGCATTACTGTAATATAGCAAAACCAGTAAATTATCATTGGTATAGGGTATGTGTATAGGTCTGTGCCATCTTATCCCATGTGTAGATTCATGTAACTACCATGGCAGTAAGATACAGAACTATTTCATCATTCCAGACATTTCTCTCATGTTACCTTTTAATTCACACTCACACATGGCCTCACACCTAAGCCCTTGCAATCTCTATTTTTCATCTCTGTAATATTGTCATTCCAAGAATATTAAGCAGTTTGTGACCTTTTGAGATTAGCTTTTTTCACTTAGCATAATACCCTTGAAATCCATCCAACTTCCTGTGTATCAATAGTTGGTTTCTTTCATTGCCGAGTAGTGCATGGTATAGATGGAATCAGTTTGTTTAACCATTCACCTGTGAAAGGAGATCTTGGTTGTTTTCAGATTCTGCTATTGTAAATAAACTTGTTATGAAAATTTGTGTATAGGTTTTTGTGTGGATATAAGTTTTCATTTTCCTGGGATAAATGCCTGGTGTGTGATTCTGGGGTTATTTGGATTTTAAGAAATTGCCCAACTGTTTTCAAGGGTGGTTGTATTGGGGCACCTCCTGCTCTTGGTTTTGGCTCAGGTAGTGATCTCCAGGTCATGATATTGAGTCCCATGTTGGACTCCATGCTCAGTGTCTTCTTGAGATTCTCTCTGCCCTTCACCCCCATGCTCGCTCTCTCTTTCTATAGTAAATAAATATGTCTTGAGAAAAAGAGCAGCTGTACCATTTTGCATTTCAATCAATGATCTATGAGAGTTCTAATTTCTCTGCATTTTTCCTAGCATTTGGTATTGTCACTGTTATTTTTTAATATTTTAGCCCTATTAATAGGAATGTGGTGGTTTTAATTCATACTTTCCTAATGAATAATGTTATTGAACACCTTTGTATGTGCTCCTTTTTGGTGAAATGTCTCTTCATATCTCTTGTCCATTTTATAATTGGATTGTTCAATTTTTTACTGTTAAGTTTGAGAGTTCTTTATATATACATGTTAAGAGTTTTTTTTTTTTAAAGATTTTATTTATTTATTTGACAGAGAGAAATCACAAGTAGATGGAGAGGCAGGCAGAGAGAGAGAAGCAGGCTTCCTGCTGAGCAGAGAGCCCGATGCGGGCCTCGATCCCAGGACCCTGAGATCATGACCTGAGCCGAAGGCAGCGGCTTAACCCACTGAGCCACCCAGGCGCCCATGTTAAGAGTTCTTTGTCACATATCTGGTTTGCAAATATCTCCCAGTGTGTAGACTGTCTTTCCAGTTTCTTCATGGTTTGTTTTAAGGCCCAGGATATAGTATATATTGGTAAATATTCTGCGAATACTTTAAATATGTGTGTTCAGCTCTTTTTGGGTGGAGTGTTCTGTAAATGTCAGTTAGATTCTCTTGATTGATGATATTGTTGAGTTCTTCTGTATCTTTACTGAGTTTTTATCTAGTTCTTTGAATTTTTGAGGTGGAAGTGTTGAAGTCTCCAACAATAGTTTTATTTCTATAAGTTGCTACTTCAAATATTTTGCAGCTCTTTTGTTTGGTGCATACATATTTAAAGTTACTATTTCTTCTTGGTGGATTGACCCTTTTCTCATCATATCATGTTCTTCTCAGTTCCTGATAATTTTTTTTTGTGCTACAGTCTACTTTATCTGATGTTAATATAACCATTCCTGCTCTCATTTTTTAAAAAGATTTTATTTGTTTATTTGACAGAGAGAGATCACAAGTAGGCAGAGCGAGAGAGAGGGAAGCAGGCTCCCTGCTGAGCAGAGAGCCCGATGCAGGACTCGATCCCAAGACTCTGGGATCATGACCTGAGCTGAAGGCAGCGGCTTAACCCACTGGGCCACTCAGGTGCCCCTGCTTTCATATTTAAAAATTTTTCATAACATAGAACTTACCAGCTTACCAATTTTAAGTGTATAGTTGAGTGGCATTTAGTATATTTATATTTTGCAACCATCACTACCATCCATCTCTAGAAGTTTTCTTCTTACAAAATGTAAACGTGTATCCATTAAATAATAATTCCCCATTTTCTTTTCCCTCTAGTTCCTGGCAGTTACCATTCTTTCTGTTCCTGAATTTGGCTCTTCTAGATATCTCATATAAATGAAATCAAACAGTTTGTCTTTTTGTGACTGACATATTTCATGTATCAAAATGTCCACAAGGTTCACCTGTGTTATAACATGTATCATTTTTTTTCCTTATTAAGGCTGAAATAGTATTCCTTTGTATGTATGTCCCACATTTTGTTTATCCATTTATTCATTGATGAACATGTTGGTTATTTTTACCTTTGGCTATGTGAATAATGCTGCTGTGAATGTGTCTATACACATAGGTGATTGCTTCCCTGCTTTCAGTTGTTTTGGTTGTAAGTGTAGAAGTCTCTAATGAACTTTTGAACATGTGAAGTATAGTTATGAAATGCAGGCAAGTTACCTGGAAAGAGGTTGATCCTGCTGTTCCTAGTACTCCTGCTTTCGAAGTATGAATTGTTAGTTTATCTTTAATGAAAGTTAATCTTTTTTTAAAAAGATTTTATTTATTTATTTGACAGAGATCATAAGTAGGCAGAGAGGCAGGCAGGGCGGGGGAGGCAGGCTCCCTGATGAGCAGAGAGCCTGAAGTAGGGCTCGATCCCAGGACCGTGGGATCATGACCTGAGCCAAAGACAGAGGCTTGAACCCACTGAGTCACTCAGGCACCCCGAAAGTTAATCTTTTAGAATCCTATACAACCTTGACTGATGTCATGGCCCTACAAAGAAACTGTTTGCTTTTGCCGTATGTCCATGAGGTATCACTCTTTTGGCTACTTTTTGTCGCCCTCGACCCGCAAGGACGACAAGAAGCCCCGGTTCAGATGTATCTTCTCTCTCTCTATTTCCGCAAGTCTACACACTTATATACGTTTACGTATATAAGCGAGCAGGGTGACCAATAAGGGGCCAAACAATGGGGAGAGCCAATGAGAGTCCTGTTACTATGCTGATTAAATTTGAAACAGCCAATGACTATGTCCTCCTTTAGGCGAGCTTCACCAGAACGTTCGTTGTTTACTTGCAGCGTATTTTGCTGGCAGTGAGCCAAGTGCCATCTTTTTTTTTTTTTTTAAAGATTTTATTTATTTATTTGACAGAGAGAGATCACAAGCAGGCAGAGAGGCAGGCAGAGAGAGAGGAGGAAGCAGGCTCCCCGCTGAGCAGAGAGCCCGATGCGGGGCTCGATCCCAGGACCCTGAGATCATGACCTGAGCCGAAGGCAGCGGCTTAACCACTGAGCCACCCAGGTGCCCCCCAAGTGCCATCTTGTAAAGGCGGGGACTTTCCCGGCCGGAGGTGGTCCCCGACAACTTTTATTTTGATTTTTTGGATTATAAGTTCTTGGACCATATGAGTAGTGTAAATTTGAACTCCATATCTACACAAGGTCAGAGCCTGTTAAAAAATTCTCCAGGCCAAAAGAAAATTTATCTGGGTGAATAAATTTTTTGGCCTCATTTAGAGATTAGGCAGAAGAGAAACAAATATCATTTACCATTAGATTTTTAAAAATATATATGTATTTTTAAAGATTTTACTTATTTATTTGACAGAGAGAGATCACAAGTAAGCAGAGAGACAAGCAGAAGGGAAGGAGGAAGCAGGCTTCCTGCTGAGCAGAGAACCTAGTGCAGGCCTCAGTCCCAGGACCCTGAGATCATGACCTGAACTGAAGGCAGAGGCTTAACTCACTGAGCCACCCAGGCACCCTACCATTAGATTTTTTAAAAAAGATTTTATTTACTTATTTGAGAGAATACGAGTGGGGCGGAGTAGAGGGAAAGGGAGAAGCAGACTCCTTGCTGAGCAGGGAGCCCAATTCAGGCCCAGGACCATGGGATCATGACCTGAGCTGAAGATGGATGCGTAACTGATGGAGCCACCCAGGTGCCCCATATACCATTAGATTTTTAAAAGAAAAGAAAAATCTTAGGAAACTCACCATTCCCACTCAGTTCACTTCTCCATGTTTTTATGCCTCACTGAAATATTTCTTCTTTTTTTTTACTTTTCAGAGTCCTCAGTTTGTTACTTTGTATATTTTATTCAGAGTTTTTAGTTGTTATTAGTAGAAGATTTAGGAGTAATGCTCCATTTTGGCTAGAACTGGAACTTATAGTAAAAATTTTAAATATCTGTTCTTGGAGGGAAATTAAAATTTGATAGCTTTATGTTGTTTCATAAGGTTATTTTTGAAAATTTATTGGTACAATTTTATTGAGAAAGTGTTGGATGCTTCAACAAGCCCCCAAAAGCACAAGCAAAGAGGAAAATTAGATAAAATTGGGCTGCATTAAAGTGAAAAGTTTTGCTTCAAATAAAATCATCAAGAAAGTGAAACTATGACCCATGGGATCCTTCCAATAAAATGGGAAGAAAATGTTCACAAATTATATATTTGATAAGTGTCTATTATCCAGAATAAATAAAAAAACTCTTACTACTCACTAGTAAGACAAACAGCTAATTAAAAATGAACAACAGAAAAAAAAATAAAAAAAATAAAAATGAACAACAGATCTGAATAGACATTTCTTCAAAGGAAATATATATACCAATGGTCAATAAGCACAGGGAAAGGTGCTCAACATCATTAAAATTATCAGAGAAATGAAAATCAAAAGAACAGTGAGGAATCACTTCACACTAATATTACTATAATTTAAAAAAATGGACAAAAACAGTTGTTGGTATGAATGTAGAATAATTACAACCTATGTATACTCCTGGCAGGAATGTAAAATGGTACAGCCACTTTGGAGAACAATTTGGCAGTTCCTCAAAAAGTTAAACATTGAGTTACCGTATGATCCGGCAAATCCATTCCTAGTTATATACTTAAAAGAACTGAAAATGTGTCTGCACAAAAACTTCTGTATGAATGTTTCTAGCACCCTTACTTACACTAGCCAAATGATGGAAACAGCCCAGATGTCCATCAACTGATGAATGATAAATAATGAATGGTATATCCATATACTAGAATATTAGCTATAAAAATGAACATCATACTGATACATGTACAATATTAATGAACCTTGAAAATATGATGCTAGTTGAAGGAAATCATCCACAGAAGAACACATTATATCATTCTATTTATATGAAATGTCTAAAATAGGCAAATATATATATAGACATAAAGTAGAATGGGGGAAATAGAGAATGACTACTGAAGGGTACAGGGTTTCTTTTTGAGGTGATGAAAATGTTCTGAAACTGACTTGTGATTGTGTATTTACTAAAGTGTTGAGTTGTGTGCTTTAAATGAGTGAATTGTATGGTATATAAATTATAACTCAGTGAAACTATTACCTTAATAAAGGTCCTATGATAAATTTTCTTTCCTACGAGATGATACTTGAAGCCAGAATGTGGATAAGGTTCCTAAAGGAGAGAGTATAGAGAGAAAAAGTATTTAGTTTTCTAGGAGCTGAACTTCAGGAATGACTCACAGTAAAGGGCTAGGGGGATAAAAAGAACACACTAAAGAGGTAAAATACCCACTAGATTGGCAAAAATTTAAAAGTCTGATGTGGAACACTGGGAATTCTCATCTACAACTGATGTCAGTATAAAGTGGTATACCACTTTGGAATTGGAAGTATGAGTCTTCCTACTTTGTTCTTTATAAAGAGTATTTTGGCCATTCTAGAACTCTTGCATTTTCATATGAATTTTGGGGTCATTTTGTCAGCTTCTGCAAAGAAGCCCTTGGAAATTTGACAGGGATTGCATTGAATCTGTAGATCAATTTGGGGATTATTGTCATCTTAACAATATATTAAGTCCTCAATCCAGGAACATGGGAGGTATTTCCATTTAGTTAGGTCTCTGATTTCTTTCAACAATGTCCTGTGGTTTTCATTATTCCAATCTTGTTCTTTTGTTCATTTATTCTATGTATTTTATTCTTTTTGATGTTACTTTAAATGGAATTATTTTCTTAACTTCAATTTTGAATTGGTTATGGTTGGTATATAGAAATACCATTGATTTTTAGAATATGGATATTGGAATCTTTCTGAACTTATTTTTTTAGCTTATTAAATGTTTTTATTAAATTTCTTAAGATTTTCTTGTTTTAATTTTTATTGTTGAAATATAGTCGACATACAATGTTCTTTTATTCTCAGGTGTGCAACATAGTGATTCAGCAATTACATACGTTACAAAATGCTCACCATAATTAGGGTGGTTACCATCTATCACCATACAGCATTGTTAAAATAGTCCTTACAGGGGCACCTGGGTGGCTCAGTGGGTTAAAGCCTTTGCCTTCAGCTCAGGTCATGATCTCAGGGTCCTGGGATCGAACCCTGCATCGGGCTCTCTGCTCAGCAAGGAGCCTGCTCCCTCCTCTCTCTGCCTGCCTCTCTGCCTACTTGTGATCTCTGTCAAATAAATAAATAAAATCTTAAAAAAAATATTCCCTACATTGTACTTTTCATCCCTGTGACTGATTTTCTTTTCTTTAAATTTCTTTTTTAAGATTTTATTTTTATTTATTTGACAGAGATCACAAGTAGGCAGAGAGGCAGGGAGAGAGAGAGAGAGGAGGAAGCAGGCTTGCCGCTGAGCAGAGAGCTCGATGCGGGGATCTATCCTGGGACTCTGGGATCACGACCTGAGCCGAAGGCAGAGGCTTCAACCCACTGAGCCACCCAGGTGCCCCTGTGACTTGTTTTCTTTTTCTTTTTCTTTTTCCAATATTTTCATTTATTCATTTGACCGACAGAGATCACAAGCAGGCAGAGAGGCAGGCAGAGAGAGAGAGAGTGGAGGAAGCAAGCTCCCTCTTGGCAGAGAGCCCGATGCGGGGCTCGATCCCAGAACCCTGAGACCATGACCCAAGCCGAAGGCAGAGGCTTTAACCCACTGAGCCACCCAGGCGCCCTGTGACTTGTTTTCTAATTGGAAGTTTGTACCTATTAATCTCCTTCACCTATTCTGCCCTTGCCTTCACTTCCCTCCCCTCTAGCAACCATCAGTTTGTTCTCTGTATTTATGAGTCTGTTTGTTTTGTTTTGTTTTTGAGATTCCACATATAAGTGAAATTATGTGGTATTTTTCTTGTCTGACTTCACAGCATAATACCTTCTAGAGCCATTCATGATGTTGCAAATAGCAAGATCCCATTCTTTTTTTTACCCCCTAGTGTTATGTAAGTGGATTGTTTCTATTACAGCTTATTTTCAAATTTTAATTCCATCATATTTAACATACAGAGTTATACTAGTTTCAGGTGTACCCTATACTGATTCAACAATTCTATACATTACTCTGCTCATTATGTTAAGTGTACTCTTAATCATCTTCACCTATTTCATCCCCCCCCCCCCCCCGCCCCGCCCACCTTCCTCTGGTAACCATTAGTGTGTTCTCTATAGCTAAGAATGTGTTTTTTGATTCATCTTTTTTTTTTATTGTCCTTTTGTTTTATTTCTTAAATTCCACAGATGAGGAAAATCATATGGTATTTGTCTTTTTCTGATTGACTTATTTTGCTTAACATTATACTCTCTAGCTCCATTGATGTCTTTGCAAATGGCAAGATTTCCTTCTTTTTATGGCTGAATAATATTCCTCTGTGTGTGTGTGTGTGTGTGTGTGTGTGTGTGTAGAGCCCAGCTTCATCATCCATTCATCAGTCAATGGACATTTGATCTGTTTCAGTATCTTGGGTATGGTAAGTAATGCTGCTATTAATATAGGGGTGCATGTATCCCTTTGAGTTAGTGTTTTTGTATTCTTTGTGTAAGTACCCAGTAGTGTGATTGCTGGGTCATAGGGTATTTCTCTTTTTAACTTTTTGAGGAACCTCCATACTGTTTTCCAGAGTGGCTACACAAGTTTGCATTCCCACCAATAGTGCACAAGGGTTCCGTTTTCTCCACATCCTTGCCAACACTGGTTGTTTCCTGTGTTGTTGATTTTAGCCATTCTGACAGATATGAGGTGATACCTCATTGGAGTTTTGATTTGTATTTCCCTGATGATGAGTGATGTTGAGCGTCTTTTCATGTGTCTGTTGCCCATCTGTATGTTTTCTTTGGAGAAACGTCTGTCCATGTCTTCTGCTCATTTATAAATTGGATTATTTGGTTTTAGGGTTTTGAGTTGTGTAAACTCTTTATATGTATTAAATACTTACCCTTTATAGGGTTTGTTATTTGCAGATAATCTTTCTGATTCCTTACGTTGCCTTTTAGTTTCGTTGATTGTTTCCTTTGCTGTGCAGAAGCTTTTTATTTTGAAGTAATTCCAATAGTTAATTTTTCTTCTGTTTCCCTTGCTTCAGGGAACCTATCTAGAAAAAAGTTGCTATAACTGATGTCAGAGGTTACTACCTGTGCTCTCTTCTAGGATTTTTATAGTTTCCTGTCTCACATTTAAGTCTCTTACCCATTTTGAATTTATTTTTGTGTATGGTGTAAGAAAGTGGTCTGATTTCATTCTTCTGCATGTTTCTGTCCTTTGTTTAGGAGACTCTTTTTCCGATTGGATATTCTTTTCTGCTTTGTTGAAGATTAATTGACCATATAGTTGTGGGTTCGTTTCTGGGTTTTCTCTTCTGTTCCATTGATCTATGTGTCTGTTTTGTGCCAGTACCATACTGTTTTGATCAATACAGCTTTATAATATAACTTGAAGTCCTGACTTGTGAGGCCTCCAGCTTTGCTTTTCGTTTTCAAGATTGCTTTCACTATTGAGGGGCTCTTTTGTGTTTTCATATAAGTTTAGGAATATTTGTTCTATTTCTGTGTAAAATACTATTGATGTTTTTGTAGGAAATAGGATTTTCTATATACAAGATCATGTTATTTGCAAGCAGAGATAATTTTACTTCTTTCTTTGTCGGGTTGCCTTTTACCTCTTTTTCTCCCCTAATTGCCTGGCAAGCATGTTTATTTTAATTTTGACTAGAAGTGGCAAGAGAAGACTTCTTTTTCTTATTCCTAATCGTGCGGAGAAATCTTTAAGTATTTTGCCATTCAGTATGGTATTAGCTGTGAATTTTTCATAGATGCCCTTTATCAGTTGAGTAAGTGCCTTCCTACTCCTAGTGTTTTGAACATTGATACAGGTATTTGAAGATTTTTATTTATTTACTTGAGACAGAACATGAGTGAGCGAGTGGGTAGAAGAGCACGGGGAGGGGAACAAACAAACTCCATGCTCAGCACGGAGTGTGACACAGGGCTTGATCTCTCGACCCCGAGATCAGGGTCGCTTAACTGACTGAGCCACCCAGGCGTCCCATGTTACAGCTATTTTGGATAACAGTTTGACATTACTTGGTAAAGTTGAACTTAACCATATCCAACCATCCAGCAACTTCACTTCTAGGTATATACTTTGGAAAAAAGTTGTTGCATTTGTATGCTAGGAGAATTGTACAGAAGCTGATGCCAGTATTGTTCAAAATAGCAGTTGGGTTGAAAATAACTTTGATGTTTAAAGTAGAATGGATAGATAAATTTTGATATAGCCATGCAATGAAATACTGTACAATAGTCCTTCTCAGACTTTAGCATGCATAAGGATTAACTAGAGTTCCTATTAAAACACAGTGTTTATTACCTTACTAAACAAGTACTAGAATTTATGTTGAAATGGCAGCTTTTCATAATGCAAATCAATAATAATGATTTTATCCATTTTCTTAAAAATAAAATTCACACATACATAGTTTATAGGACCCCACCCATATTTTCTGATTCAGTAGATTTGGGATGAGACCTGCATTTCTGATAAGTTTTCAGTTAATGCTGATCAAGGAATACCTTTTGAGGATATTGGTATACAGTAATGAAAACAAATTCCATATATCAACATAAATGAATCTGAAAATCATGATATTGAATGAAAGAAGCAAGTCCAAGAAGAATTTATATTTTTGTTTTAAGTGAAGTCAAATGCAGGCAAATCTAAACAATGTATTGAGTATCTATAAAGAAGAGAAAGGGAATTACTGCACAAAATTCAAGGTGGTGTTTACCTTTGTGGGTAAGATAGGTGTCTGGCTGGCTCAGTGAGTAGAGCTGTGACTATTGGACTTGAAGTTGTGAATTCGGGGCCCTATGTTGGGTATTTGACAGAGATACAGCAAGAGAGGGAACAGAAGCAGGGGGAGTGGGAGAGGGAGAAGCAGACCTCCCGCCAAGTAGGGAGCCTGATGCAGGGCTCAGTTCCAGGACTCTGGGATCATGACCTGAGCCAAAGGCAGATGCTTAATGACTGAACCACCCAGGTGCCCCCAAATATACAGGAGGCCTATGGTGGTTGTATTCTGTTTCTTTATCTGTGTGATTAGTTCATGGGTGTTTGTTTTATCATTATTCTGTAAACTATGCATATGTATTTTATATAATCATGTATGTGTGTGATAAACTTTGAACTAAAAAAATGGCAAACTTATCTTTAAAGCTTGCAGGAGAACTGGACAATAAATAAAAGGCAGGCCGAATGTAGAAAGAGCTTCACAAGAGATGGCTTATTACAGTTGAAAGGTTATATCCCTTAGAGTCAGAAATTTCTGAATTCAAAGTTTGGTTCTACCTCTTAGCAACTATGTCACTGTGTGTAAGTGACTCCAACTGAGCCTCAGCTTTCTCTTCTGCAAAATGGGATTTATGGATAACTTGCCTTGAAAATTTGTTGTATGGATCCTTTTTTCAAATAACTGTTTGGCAAAAAGAAAAAAAAAGTAAGTAGAAATCTAAGGAATAAGAGTGAGAAACAATAGTGAGAAAAGTTACAGGAAAGATAAGAATATTAATTATAGGGAGAAAGCTAATAGATTTAACAGGTAATTATGACTTCTGAAAGTATAATTTCAGGAGACATGGATAAACCTTACAGTGCAAATGTTTACAGAAGTGAATCCATGATTATACAATGAAAGCAGAGTGCTTGTCCGTTCTCTGGAGTTGTTTGGTAATGAAATCAAAGGGAAAACCAGAATGTCAGCTTGTGTGAGTATAGTAGACTGAAGGAAAAGAGATCCCGCCAAGCTCTGGGAGACCTGTACTTCTCTGAAAGTAAAAGGGAATTGAATCCAAGACCTATTCCAACATGTCTGTCAGGAAATGTTGCAATGCAGTAAATTAAAATCTGCAACCTCAGTTTATTATTTGTATTGATGGCATCTATATTTGTGAACCCTTTTAAAACCAATGCATACTTTCCCTAACTTTCCATTCTTAAGGCATCTCAAACATGAATTGCTATAATTATTTGCCAAGGTTGGAGCAAATAAGTACAATGTTCGTGTAGAGGCTGAATGACTTTGTAGTGAAAAAGGTTCTCTTCTATGGGCCTAGACTACCCTTTTATACTGACCCAGGTGTTTAAATATGTATCCTGTCAGGCAAAGTGGAACCAGGCAAGAGACCACAGATACTGTAGAACCATAGAAAAACTATTCAGAGTACATTGTTATTAATAGTAAATGTGACTGGTATATCCTTAGGGAAGACAGTACATTTTCATTTCATTCAGCCATATTTCCAAAGGACATTAGTTGTTACTAAAATCTCAAAAGAAAGCAAATATAATTAGACATGTGGAGTTTTGCTTATCAAGTCAAGAATATGGCCTTACAGTCACAGTTTAAGTATTGACCTTGCCATTAAGTGCTTGCCACTCACTCAATCCTTGTGTTACTTAGATTAAGTTAAATATCAAAAAATATTCTTGGATATAAACTGGATTTTATGATCTGATCTTTTATAATTTTGATTTTTTTGATCATGAGTCATTCTCTTGTGGTTAAATAAAACAGGCAAATTACTTGAAAATTGTCTTTTACATTCTACAGTTTTAATGTCACTGTGAATTTCTCTATTTAAAATAGGAATATTTGAATCCAGCTGGGCTTTTCTTAAAGATGAAAATCCTCTTGAAGAGTGAAATAGCTAATGAAGAACTCCTTGAAGGTATCATCTCTATATGAAGAACACACAATTTTGAAATATCATTTCCAGTTTGTTTAGTATAGGATCTTTTATAGTATCCTAACAATTGTGAATTGATAGTGACTGAGAAAGAAATTGATCACGTAGGAAAAGGAGAGGCTTGTCAGCTAGGAAGAAAAAGAAAAGGAAGAGGGACTAGTTGGAGATTTAATAGTAAAAAAAGAGCTGAATAAAAACTTAAGTTTTTGGGTTTTGTTTGTTTGTTTTTTAGTTTAGCAAAAATTACAGCTGCCCTTCCAAAGTTGTCTATCACCATGAAAAAAAATTAACTTTGGATGGAAAAAGCCTTTGTAGTGCTGTGCTTTTTATAATTACCTGTATAAACATTGCTATTTGTTTTTCAAAATTCTTCTTTTTAAGATTTATTATTTTAGAAGGTGGGGGAAAGGCAGAGGGGAAGGGAGAGAGAGTCTTAAGCAGACTCCATACAGAGTGTAGAGCTCAACATGGGGCTTGATCTCACAACTATGAGATCACAACCTGAGCTGAAACCAATAGTTGGACACTTAACTGAGTGTACCACTCAGGTGCCCCTTTTTCAGAATTCTTTTTTTTTTTTTTTTTTAAGATTTTATTTATTTATTTATTTATTTGACAGACAAGAGATCACAAGTAGGCGGAGAGACAGGCAGAGAGAGAGGGGGAAGCAGGCTCCCTGCTGAGCAGCGAGCCTGATGTGGGACTCCATCTGGGACCCTGGGATCATGACCCAAGCCAAAGGCAGAGGCTTTAACCCACTGAGCCACCTAGGCGCCCTGCCCCCCTTTTTCAGAATGCTTAAGGGTCTAGAATGTATACCTCAGAATAAACATCCTGATATACATGTTTGAGTCATTTGGCAAGTCACTTAATTTTTCTGTGCTTAAGTTTCTTCATCTTTAAAAGAGATAATAATGTCTACCTCATTGTGTTATTTTGAGAATCCCTGAGAAAATGTATATAAAGCATTTAGCAGTATCCCTGGTGTAGAGTTAGTGTGCAAAACCTGTTACCTGTTTTTGTAGCTATTAATTATTACTGTTACTACTACAAAAAGTCTGTCTATGCACACTGGCCCCTTAACAATATTTCAATAGTGTTTAGCCATAAAAATAAAGAGCTGTATTTTTTACTATATAAAATTATATTCTAATATAATTAATTATCCATAAATAATAAAAATTTTTAATAAATAGGATAGTGATCAAATTTGGTAGTAGCTCTAAATTTAGTTCTAATTTAGTACACCTAAAACTTTCTGTGACTTCTAGAGTTTTAGCTAATCACTAGGAGACCTTAGAAGCTGAAGTGTATAGAAGATTCTGTATCTCTACATAACAGTGTCATCTCAGCATACACAGGCTGAAAAATGTTAGGAACCAGGAAGACAATTCTACTTTTTTTTTCCACTAGGAGAATAAACCAACTAACCATTTAAAGGAATAGGCTTACTTAAACCTATACAATATAGGAAGAGCAAAGGGATTATGAAGTCACCTACTTTAAAATTGATTGATCTTAGATTACAATTCCTCATTATAATATTTATCAAAATGCTGATAAAAAGCAGAGTTTAAAATGAAACTATTCTTTATGCCCATATTGTTTTTATTTAGTCTCTTGATATTCAGACTAATGAAGTCTCAATGTTAGATTACAATTTAGGAGACTTCCCTGAATCCAAGTTTTCTACACCTTAAAATATTAAATTATCTTTTACTTTGTTGTATTGAGAGAATGTGTTGAAACTTGCATTTTTATAGTTCGTTCATTTCTTTGCTAGTAGAAGTACTTTACTCTTAGAATGGTCAATCTAACTGCTGGCATTAGAGTTTCACTGGTATTTTTTTGTAGTAGAAAAACTGAAAAAAATACACAAAATTGTTTTTATTATGAAAGGGTAGCACATACCCATTAAGGAAACTTTTGGAAAATACTAAAAATATACATAGTACTGCCATTTATAGGAATGTAAGTTCCCCGACAATAAGTATTTTTGTGTGTATTTTCCACTACTGGGTTCTTAGCACCAAGCACAGAGACTACACTCATTAGATAATTTGATAAATAAGGAGTCTGAACACAATCACTTCTAGCAGTTTGATCATTTATTTTCAGCGCTTTTTCTATTTTGGTTAAATTTGTTTGTTTTATAGAATTTTGACTATATAGTACATGCAGGCTTTATTTTCTGATTTTTTACTTACTAATCTTACAAACATTTTTCATAGTGGAGCATATTCATTTTTCTCTGTTCTTTCATACTTAACACTTTTAATGGTTTTTGTAATAGTTTATCACCTGCCTATAGTGGACACTCAAGAATATATTTCCTTTTCATTGTTATTATAATCTACACTGATTTTAATATCTTTGCTTATAAACATTTTCTCTTATTTCAGATGACTTTTCAGAAGTACACTTTTTGTAGTAGAGGGAATGCATAATAATAACAGTAGCTTTCATTTACTGAGTGTTTACTAAGTGCTAGGTGCTTTACTATGTAATTTACATTAGTTATCTCATGGAACCCTCTCAACAAACCTAAGAGATTGATGATACATTCCCATTTTACAGATGACAAAACTAAGGCACAGAAGAACTAAGTAACTTGCCTATGGCATATAGGTGGCAAGTGGTTTCAAATATAAGTCTATCTTGACTTGAGGTCCCAAACTTTTTTTTTAAGATTTTATTTATTGAGAGGGAGAGAGAGCACATGAGACAGGAGAAGGTCAGAGGGAGAAGTAGACTCCCCACTGAGCTGGGAGCCTGATGTGGGACTCAATCCCAGGAGTCCAGGATCATGACCTGAGCTGAAGGCAGTTGCTTAACCACCTGAGCCACCCAGGTGCCCAGGGTCCCAAGCTTTTAACCACTGTGTTCTTAGTATACAGTATTGCCAAACTGCTTTTCAAAAAGATTGTACCAAGTTACTTGGCATCCATAGAAGAGTACATGTTTCACTACATTCTGGCATTGGATGTTACTATTTTATAAAAAGGTTTTTATAAATTATTAGGCAAGGCATGGTCTATGGCAAACATTTAGAAAGTAGATTTTGAACAGAGAAAAATTACTGAAAATAGTTAAGCTTCCTCTGAAATGAAACTGATATGATTATTTCATTTTTTTTTCTTTTTTAGCTGTCTTGGAAATAATGCATCTTGACATGTCTCTAGACTTTTGTCTGAATGTTGCTAAACTGCTGATGGATCATGAAAGGTATGGTAGAATTGATTTTCTTTTCTCTAAAGACTAACTTTTTTTTAAGGTTTCCATTAATATATATTGAATATATCCATTTATATCCATCTGTATTCACAAAGCACTGCATTTGCCATTGTGCTTATCAAATTAGAAGATGGAACTGTTTGCTTAATGATTTAAACAGCCAAGAGTCAAGTTAATTTTTTTTTAAGGTTTTATTTATTTTTTTGACAGACAGAGATCACAAGTAGGCAGAGAGGCAGGCAGAGAGAGAGGAGGAAGCAGGCTCCCTGCTGAGCAGAGAGCCTGATGCGGGGCTCGATCCCAGGACCCTGAGATCATGACCTGAGCCGAAGGCAGCAGCTTAACCCACTGAGCCATCCAGGTGCCCTAAGAGTCAAGTTAATTTTGAAATTAACGTTAAAATTTTGAAAAAGAGGGCGCCTGGGTGGCTCAGTGGGTTGAGCCTCTGCCAGCGACTCGGGTCATGATCTCGGGGTCCTGGGATCGAGTCCCGCATCGGGCTCTCTGTTCAGCAGGAGGCCTGCTTCCCTCTCTCTCTCTGCCTGCGTCTCTGTCTACTTGTCATCTCTTTCTGTCAAATAAACAAATATAATCTTTAAAAAAAAAAGAAAGAATATGAGAGTTTGGTTGCTCCACATTCTGTTTAAAAAATTTTTTGAAAAAGAAATAAAAAGTGGAGTAAGGTAGTCGGGGCTGTAAAAAACAGGAGGTTAGGCCTAGGTTAGCCTACAGGACGGTGTCAGGTGGAACAGGAAGGCATGAGCAAGTGCAGTTCTATGAGTAATGCACTTCTCTGGCTCTATCTGTATGGGGCTGTTAATGTCAGAAGGGATCTTAGAATATTTACAGACCTCTGAATGGTTCCCAGACTTCAGTGTTCATCACAATTACTGGGGAATAAGCACTTGAAAAGACGGCTCAGCATCATTAGCCATCAGAGAAACATCAGTCAAAATCACAACAAGAAACCACTTTGTACCCACTAGGATGGCTATAATCAAAAAGACAGATAATAACAAATGTTGACAAGGATGTGGAGAAATTGTAACTCTCATACACTAATGGTGGGAATGTAAAATTGTGCAGCTGCTTTGAAAACAGTCTCTTATTCAGTACGTTAGAGAGATACCATATGACCCAACAATTCCACTCTTGAATTAAATAGGAAATGCATGTCCATGAAACACTTCAATGTGAATGTTCATAGCAACGTTATTCTTAATATTTAAATGTGGAAACATTCAAAATGTCTATCAACTGATGAATAGATAAACAAAATATGATATAACCATACCATGGAATATTACTTGGCAATAAAGGATGATGTATGGAACTGTTGAATTACTACTATATTGTACACCTAAGATTCATATAAAAGTTTGTTAACTAGTGTTCAAACCTTTAAAATATTAAGAAGAATAAAAGGAAACAGGTACTGATATATGTTATAACAAGGATAAACCTTAAAAACATTATGCTACGTGAAAGGAGCCAGTCACAAAGATCATAGATTGTATCAGTCCATTTATATACTATCCAGAATAGGTACATTTATACAGATAGAAAGTAGATTAGTGCTTGCTTAGGGCTGTGAGACTTGGGGGAAATGGGGAGAGACTGCTCATGGGTGTGGCATTTCTTTTTGATGTGATGAAAATGTTTTAAATTGATTGGGTGATGGTTTTACAATTGTATGAGTACACTAAAAGCCACTGAATTGTGTACTTTAAATGGATGCATGGTATGGTATGGGAATTATACCTCAATAAAATGGTTATACAAAGTGATCACTAGGGAACTTTTTAAAAAATACAGAGATCAGGCCCTGCCTTACTCCAACAAGCCCAGACCTCTGTTCTTTATTAGTTCTCCAAGTGGTTCCGAGAAGCACTATTTTAGGTGAGTTAGTAAACATTTTCTGTAAAGGGCCTTTAGCCTTTGTAAACCATAAATTCTCTGTAACACCTCCTTTATTCTGCTCTTGTGTGAAAGCAGCCATAGAAAATCTGTAAATAAATGGAACTGGCTGTGTTCCAAAAAGCTTTATTTACAAAAACAGGTGGCTGGTTGGATTTGGCCTGCAAGCTGTAGCTTATCAACCATTGTTGCAGACCAGTCTCCTACCTGACGCATGACTTCTTGGATGAGAAGGCATTCAGCCTCTTCTGGAATATCTGTGGAAGAGGGGGTTGTAATAATGATAATAATATTTATATATTATTTGAAATTAATACATTAATTATAATAATTATGATTATGTTTCTACAAAACTACAATACAAAAATTTTTCTTATATACAATTGGTACATGTTTTCCAATAATTTCCAAGGCTGCTAGTTCTGCCATGTGGTAATATCAAAATCTTTTACTTGACAGTTCTTCCCCATTTCATTCTAACATTGTTCATTAATATGGTCAGTCACTTATAGTTTGTATGTATGGTAATTGGAAATGAACATAATACTACAGATGTGGTCTAACCAATAGTATCTGCTTTTTATGTTTCAAATGTTCTAAACTAGGGCACCTAGGTGGCTCAGTTGGTTAAGTGACTGCCTTAGGTTTGGGTCATGATCCCAGGGTCCTGGGACTGAGCCCCATACCAGGTTCCCCCCTCCCTCTGCCGCTCCCCTTGCCTGTGCTTTCCTGCTCTCTCTCTGTAAGATAAATAAATAAAAGTCTTTAAAAAAATAATAAAAAGATAAATGTTCTAAACCTGAACTATCCAGTTTTGTAGCAACTAGCCCCATATAACTATTTAAATTAACAAAAATTAAACAAAATAAAAAAGTCCTTCAGTCACACTAGATATATCAAGTTTCATTAGCTACATGTGGTAAGTGGCTAGAGCTTACTGAACAGTGCAGATAGAGAACAATTCCATTATCATAGGAAGTTCAACTGGGCAGCACTGCTCTAGAGTCTATGTTTCTTTTAATGAAACCCATGTTAAGTTTAGCTCTTTCCTCACAGCCACATCACATAGTGAATTTACTGCGCTTAGAAAACTAGATCTTTATAATATCAACTGCTCTTATCTCTGAATTCTATATCCTTTACCTTTATGATTGAATAAGTACCCAGTGGCCATACTAAAAGGAAAATACCTAGTTCTTTACTACTGTGTGTTTTTCTCATGTATATTTCTTCCCGTGAGTATCCTTTACTACTCACACAAAACATTTCACTTGTCACTAAGTATGTGGAGGTTTTTCCCCACACCAAGCAGTTCTCTGTGATACTAGTTGGGTGTCCTGCAATTCAACTCAGTTCTGACACTGTCTACCTGGAGATAGCATTGAAACCCACAGTTTAAGGGTTTGGTCTCACAAGACTGCCCCCCACCCATACATCAGAAGTTAGTTGCAAGCCCAGATTATCACCTATGTTTCTCACCAACTAGACATAAATCAGAGGTTCTAACATCCTCCTCCTCAGGTTCAATTTATTTGTTAGAGTGGCTCACAAAACTCAGGGAAACACTTAACTTTTGTTTACCAGCTTACTGAAGGACTTGTTAAAAGATACAGATGAATAGCTGGGTGAGGAGATATATAACGTGAGATCCAGGAGAATTCTGTGCACAGGCGTTTCTGTGCATACGGAGTTGGGCTGTGATACCCTCTTGGTGTATATGTGTTTATAGCATGGAAGCTCTCTGGACTCTGCACTTTTGGGGTTTTATGGAGACTTCCTCACATAAGCATGATCAATTATTAATTCTATTTCTAGTCCTTCTCTCTTCTCTGGAGGATTTGGGGGGAACTGAATATTCCAAGCTTCTAATCATGGCTTGGTCATTCTGGTGATCAGCCCCCCATCAAGGAGCCATCCAGAGTAATAGAACAAAAGATGCTACTAGAGCTCTTATCACTTAGGAATTTACAGGAGTTTTAGGAGCTCTGTGTCAGGGATAGGGCAAAAAACAAATATTGGAACAAGGGATGCCCCTAGTGTTCTTATCACTTAGGAAATGACAAGGGTTTTAGGTCTCTGTGCTAGGAACCAGGAGCAGAGATCAATATATATTTTGTTATCCCACATATATTTTTTAAGCTATTAAGTTTCAACCTGATTGTTACAGCTTATTTTTTTTCAGTTGTTAAAATTCTGTAAATTTAAATTCTATCATGTGGTGTATTTACTCTTCCCAGTTTGTTATCTTCAGATTTTGTAGGCATTCCAACTGTCTTCATCCAATTCACAGTAGCAAATTTTCTCTTAAAGGACAGGATAGTATATATTTTAGATTTCTGGACCACACAGTTTCTTTTTTTTTCTAATTTTTTCTTTTTTTTTTTTAAGATTTTATTTATTTATTTGACAGACAGATCACAAGTAGGCAGCGAGGCAGGCAGAGAGAGAGAAAGGGAAGCAGGCTTCCCGCTGAGCAGAGAGCCCGACGTGGGGCTCAATCCCAGGACGCCGGGATCATGACCTGAGCTGAAGGCAGAGGCTTAACCCACTGAGCCACCCAGGCGCCCCTTTTCTAATTTTTTTTTTTATTTAAACTCTAGTTAATATACAATGTAATATTGGTTTAATGAGTAGAATTTATTTATTTTTTTTAACATTTTATTTATTTATTTGACAGAGAGAGATCACAAGTAGGCAGAGAGGCAGGCAGAGAGAGAGGAGGAAGCAGGCTCTCCACGGAGCAGAGAGCCCGATGTGGGGCTCGATCCCAGGACCTTGGGATCATGACCCGAGCCGAAGGCAGAGGCTTTAACCCACTGAGCCACCCAGGTGCCCCTAATGAGTGGAATTTAATGATTCATCACTTACATACAACACCCAGTGCTGAACAAGTGCCCTCCTTAATACCCATCACCCATTTAGCCCATCCCCTGTCCACCTCTCTCCATCAACCCTGAGTTTGTTCTCCATCATTAAGAGACTCTTGGGTTCTGCTTCCCTCTCTTTTTCCCCTTCCCACACGTTCATCTGTTTTGTTTCTTCAATTCCACATATGAGTGAAATCATGGTATTTGTCTTTCTCTGAGTTACTTCACTTGCACATCCTCTATAGCTCCATCTACATCCTTGCAAATGGCAAGATTTCATTTTTTATGGTTGGGTAATATTCCATTACACACGCACACGTGCGCGCATCTTCTTTATCTACTCATCTGTTGATGGACCTTTGGGTTCTTTTTATAATTTAGCTATTCTTGATAATGCTGCTATAAACATTGGGATACATGTGCTCCTTTGAATCAGTATTTTGTATCCTTTGGGTAGATACCTAGTAGTGCAATTGCTGGGTCATACGGTAGTTCTCTTTTTAACTTTTTGAGGAACCTCCATACTGTTTTCCGGAGTGGCTGCGCCAGTTTGCATTCCCACCAACAGTGTAAGATGGTTTCCCTTTCTCTACATCCTCACCAACACCTGTTGTTTCTTATGTTGTCAACTTTTTAGGCATTCAGGCCGGTGTGAGGTGGTATTTCATCATGGTTTTGATTGGTATTTCCCTGATGATGAGTTGATGTTGAGAATCTTTTAATCTTTTCATGTGTCCATTAACCTTCTGGATGTCTTCTTTGAAAACATGTATTTCTTCGTGTCTTCTGCCTATTTAACTGGATCATTTGTTTTTGGATGTTGAGTTTGATTAGTTCTTTATAGATTTTAGATATCAAGTATGTCATTTGCAAATATTTTCTCCCATTCCATAGGCTGCCTTTTAGTTTTATTGATTGTTTCCTTTGCTGTGCAGAAGTCTTTTATCTTGATGAAGTCCTGGTAGTTTATTTTGCTTTTGTTTCCTTTGTCTCCAGAGACATGTCTAGTAAGAAGATGCTGTGGTCAAAGTCAAAGAGGTTGCTGCCTGTGTTCTCCTCTAGGATGTTGATGGTTTCCTGTCTCACATTTAGGTCTTTCATCCATTTTGAATTTATTTTTGTGTATGGTGTAAGAAAGTGCTCCAATTTTATTCTTTTGTATATTGATGTTCAGTTTTCACATTTGTTGATGAGACTGTTTTCCATTGGGTATTCTTTCCTGCTTTGTTGAAGATTAGTTGATCAAATAGTTGTGGCTTCATTTCTGGGTTTTCTGTTCTGCTCCATTGATCTAAGTGTCTGTTTTTGTGCCACTGCCATACTATCCTGATCACTACAGCTTTGTAATGTAGCTTGATGTCCGGAATCATGATGCCTTCAGCTTTGTTTTTCTTTTATTGATTGCTTTGGCTATTTGTGGTCTTTGGTGGTTCTGTACAAATTTTAGGATTGTTTTAGGTAGCATAGACATTTTCACAATATTTATTCTTCCAATCCAGGAGCATGGAACATTTTCCCATTTCTTTGTGTCTTCCTCAATTTCTTTCATGAGTACTTTATAGTTTTCTGAGTATAGATTCTTAGCCTCTTTGGTTAGGTTTATTCCTAGGTATCTTATGGTTTGGGGTGCAATTGTAAATGGGATTGACTCCTTAATTTCTCTTTCTTCTGTCTTGTTGTTGGTGTAGAGAAATGCAACTGATTTCTGTGCATTGATCTTATATCCTGACACTTTACTGAATTCCTGTATAAGTTCTAGCAGTTTTGGAGTGGAGTCTTTTGGGTTTTCCACATAGAGTATCATATCATCTGCGAAGAGTGATAATTTGACTTCTTCTTTGCCGATTTGGATGCCTTTAATTTCCTTTTGTTGTCTGATTGCTGAGGCTAGGACTTCTAGTACTATGTTGAATAGCAGTGGTGATAATGGACATCTACACATTTAATGCAATTCCTATCAAAGTACCATCCATCTTTTTCAAAGAAATGGAACAAATAATCCTAAAATTTATATGGAACCAGACAAGACCTCGAATAACCAAAGGGATATTGAAAAACAAAGCCAAAGTTGGTGGCATCACAATTCCGGACTTCAAGCTTTATTACAAAGCTGTCATCATCAAGACAGCATGGTACTGGCACAAAAACAGACACATAGACCAATGGAACAGAATAGAGAGCCCAGAAATAGACCCTCAACTCTATGGTCAACTAATCTTTGACAAAGCAGGAAAGAATGTCCAATGGAAAAAAGACAGCCTCTTCAATAAATGGTGTTGGGAAAATTGGACAGCCACGTGCAGAAAAATGAAATTGGACCATTTCCTTACACCACACACAAAAATAGATTCAAAATGGATTAAGGACCTCAATGTGAGAAAGGAATCCATCAAAATCCTTGAGGAGAACACAGGCAGCAACCTCTTCGACCTCAGCTGCAGCAACATCTTCCTAGGAACATCGCCAAAGGCAAGGGAAGCAAGGGCAAAAATGAACTTTTGGGATTTCATCAAAATCAAAAGCTTTTGCACAGCAAAGGAAACAGTTAACAAAACCAAAAGACAACTGACAGAATGGGAGAAGATATTTGCAAACGACATATCAGATAAAGGACTAGTGTCCAAAATCTAGAAAGAACTTAACAAACTCAACACCCAAAGAACAAATAATCCAATCAAGAAATGGGCAGAGGACATGAACAGACGTTTCTGCAAAGAAGACATCCAGATAGCCAACAGACACATGAAAAAGTGCTCCATATCACTCGGCATCAGGGAAATACAAATCAAAACCACAATGAGATATCACCTCACACCAGTCAGAACGGCTAAAATCAACAAGTCAGGAAATGACAGATGCTGGCAAGGATGCGGAGAAAGGGGAACCCTCCTACACTGTTGGTGGGAATGCAAGCTGGTGCAACCACTCTGGAAAACAGCATGGAGGTTCCTCAAAATGTTGAAAATAGAACTGCCCTATGACCCAGCAATTGCACTACTGGGTATTTACCCTAAAGATACAAACGTAGTGATCCAAAGGGGCACGTGCACCCAAATGTTTATAGCAGCAATGTCCACAATAGCCAAACTATGGAAAGAACCTAGATGTCCATCAACAGATGAATGGATCAAGAATATGTGGTATATATACACAATGGAATACTATGCAGCCATCAAAAGAAACGAAATCTTGCCATTTGCGACAACATGGATGGAACTAGAGCATATCATGCTTAGCGAAATAAGTCAAGCGGAGAAAGACTACTATCATATGATCTCCCTGATATGAGGGAGTGGTGATGCAGCATGGGGGCTTAAGTGGGTAGGAGAAGAATCCATGAAACAAGATGGGATAGGGAGGGAGACAAACCATAAGTGACTCTTAATCTCACGAAACAAACTGTGGGTTGCTGGGGGGAGGGGGGTTGGGAGAAGAGGGGTAGGGTTATGGACATTGGGGAGGGTATGTGCTTTTGGGTAAATTGGAAGGGAAGATGAACCATGAGAGACTATGGACTCTGAAAAACAATCTGAGGGGTTTGAAGTGGCGGGGGGGTGGGAGGTTGGGGTACCAGGTGGTGGGTATTATAGAGGGCACAGCTTGCATGGAGCACTGGGTGTGGTGAAAAAATAATGAATACTGTTTTTCTGAAAATAAATAAATTGGAAAAAAAATTTTAGGATTGTTTGTTCTAGCTCTGGGAAGAATGCTGTTGGTATTTTGATAGGGATTGCATTAAATGCGTAGATTGCTTTGGGTAGTGTAGACATTTGAACAATATTTTTCCAGTCCGTGAGCGTGGAATGTCTTTCCATTTCTTTGTGTCGTCTTCAGTGTCTTTCATCAGGGTTTTATAGTTTTCAGAGTGCAGATCTTTTACCTCATTGTCTAGGTTTATTCCTTTGTATCTTATGTATTTTAGCGCAATTGTAAATGGGATCAATTCCTTGATTTCTCTTTCTGCATCTTCATTATTGGTGTATAGGAATGCAACATATTTCTGTATGTTGATTTTAAATCCTGCAACTTTGCTGAATTTGTATATCAGTTCTAGCAATTTTTTGGTAGACTCTTTCAGGTTTTCTACATAGAGAATCATATCATCTGTGAATAGTGAGAGTTTGACCTCTTCCTTGCTGATTTGAATGCCTTTTATTTCTTTTTACGGTCTGATTGCTGAGGCTAGGACTTCGAGTACTATGTTGAACAACAGTGGTGAGAGTGGACATCTCTGTCTTATTCCTGACTGTAGATGAAAATCTCTCAGCTTTTCTTCATTGAGGATGATATATATGTGTGTTTTTTTTCCCTGGGTGGTCTGTTCTCTTCCTTTGATCTATGTGTGCATTTTCATGCCAGTACTATACTGTTTTGATTATTGTACCTTTGTAGTATAGTGTGAAATCCAAGAGCATGATACCTCCAGCTTCATTCTTCTTTCTCAGGATTGCTTTGGCTATTCAGGGTCATTTGTGGTTCTATATAAATTTTAGGCTTCTTGTTCTATCTACTTCTGTGAAAAATTCCATTGGTATTTTCTTTTTCTTTTTTCTTTTCTTTCTTTCTTTCTTTCTTTTTTTTTTTTGATGTGAGGGTAAATCTGGCTTCTTTAAATAAGTTTCAAAGTGTTCCCTTCTCCAATTTCTTGGAAGACTTTGAGAAGGATTGGCATATATTCTTTAAGGATTTGGTAGAATTTGGGGGTAAAGCCACCTAATCCTAAACTTTTCTTTGTTGGGAGATTTTTGATTACTGCTTCAATCTCTTTGCTAGTTATAGGTCTGTCAGGTTTTCTATTTCTTAATGATCCAGGCTTTGTAGGTGGTTGTGTTTCTAGGAATTCATGCATTTCTTCTAGGTTATCCAATTTGGTATATAAGTTTTCATGGTAGTCCCTTAAAATTCTTTTCATTTCTTTTTTTTTTTAAAGATTTTATTTATTTGACACAGAGAGAGAGACAGCCAAAGAGGTAACACAAGCAGGGGGAGTGGCAGAGGGAGAAGCAGGCTCCCCACTGAGCAGGGAGCCCAATGTGGGGCTTGAGCTCAGGACTCTAGGATCATGACCTGAGCCAAAGGCAGATGCCCAATGACTGAACCACCCAGGTGCCCCTAAAATTACTTTCGTTTCTGAGGCATCAGTTGTAATGTCTTTTCTTTTATTCATGATTTTATTCAAGTCTTCCTTTTTTCTTAATCTAGCTAAAGATTTGTCACTTTTGTTTATCTTTTCAGAAAACCAACTCTTAGTTTAATTGTTTTTTTTAAAAGATTTTATTTATTTATTTGACAGAGATCACAGGCAGGCAGAGAAGCAGGCAGAGAGAGAGGAGGAAGCAGGCTCCCTGCTGGGCAGAGAGCCCAATGTGGGGCTCCATACCAGGGCCCGGGGACCATGACCTGAGCCGAAGGCATAGGCTTTAACCCACTGAGCCACCCAGGTGCCCCAGTTTGTTTTATTCCTGTTGTTTTTCTAGTCTCTATTTCTTTTATTTCTGCTCTAATCTTATTATTTCCTTCCTTCTGGTAGTTTTGTGGTTAGTTTGTTCTTCTTTTTCCTAGTCCCCTAGTTGTAGAATTAGGTTATTGATTTGAGGTCTTTCTTGTTATTGAATGTGAGCATTTATAGATACAAATTTCTCCCTTAGCATGGTTTTTTCTGTGTCCTGTAAGCCTAGGTAGGTTGTATTTTCTTTTTCATTCAGTCTTAAGTTTTTTCTAATTTCCCTTGTGATTTCTTCTTCATTTCATTGATTAAGCATATTGTTTAATTTCTACAAATTCTAAATATTTTCAGTTTTTCTTCCATTACTGATTTGTAACTTTATCCATTTGTCATCAGAAAAGATACTCTGCATGATGTCTGTCTTTTAAAATCTATTGAGGGGTTCCTGGTGGCTCAGTCAGTTGGGTTTCTGACTCCTGATTTCAGCTCAGATCATGATCTCAGAGTCACGAGATTGAGCCCTACATTGTGCTCTGCACTGGGCATGCAGCCTACTTAAGATTCTCTCTTTCCCTCCCCCCCTGCCCTGCTCTTGTTCTCTCTGTGAATGAATGACTGAATAAATAAATAAATAAATAAATAAAACCTGTTCACTTTAAATTTGTGGCCTAACATTTGGTCTGTCCTGGAAAATGTTCCATGTGTATTTGAGAAGAATGTGTATTCTGTTATTGGGTGGACTATGCTGTATATGTCTCTTGGTTTATTGTGTTGTTAAAGTCCTGTATTTCTTACTTTTGTCCAGTTGTTCTATCCATTTTTGAAAGGAGGTCTTGAAGTCTCCAACTGTTATCATAGAGCGCTGATTTACCTTCAGTTCTCTTAAACTGATGGTCTGTTGTTATTGTTCTATCTTCTTGCTGTATTGCATTTTTAATTGATGTATAATGTCTTTCTTTGTCTTTTGTAACTTTTTAAATTTAAAGTCAGTTTTGTTACAAATACCCCTGCTCACTTTTGGTTACTGTTTGCATGGAATATCTTCTGTCATTTCATTTTCTACCTATTTGTGTCTTTGAATCTCAAGTAAGTTTCTTCTGGACAGTATGTTGTTGGATTCTATTTATCTATTCTTCCAATCTCTTCCTTGTGATTGGAGTTTCATCCATTTACATTTGAAGAAATTACGTATAAGGAGGGACTTCTGTTATTATTATTGCTTGTTTTATATATACCTCATAGTTGTTCTTTTTTGTCTCTCATTTCCTGAATACTGCCTTTAAGACTGACAAACTTTGCCCCCAGTTCTACATTCTAAAGAAATTTATCTCATAGCAAAGGGTTTGCAGATCAGTGGACCATGAGCTGAATATGGTCAGAAATGTGTTGCATAGGGATGAATTAATTGCCAACATTTAACAATTTTAAATAAAAATGTGAATTTCTGACTTCTCATGAAAAAAATTGAAAAATCTGGAAGCACTTGGTCAGTATTCCCATTAAGCAGCAATCATTTGGCGTTAAGTGGCCATTGCCATCTTTAGACATTGAGGCATTTCCATTTAAACATAGTCCACACACTTCCTTATTTTCTACCTTATCCTGTGTGTCAGGTTGTCACTTGTCTTTTTTGGTGGTGTTATTCATAGAGCGGATATAAGAGGAAATTAAATGTTTATGGCACCCACATCTCTTTTAAAAGTGAGAGAATGTAAGCTAGACTGAGAGGGCATTTCAAGAAAATAAGAGAAAACAAATTTATTTGTGATGGAAATAAAGGATTCTGGTGTGTTACATGTACGTAGTGTGTCTTTGTCAACTGAACATAAATTACAAACTCATTGTAAAGCAAAATAAGGTAGAAATTATGGCTAGGATACAGAAAAGTGATGTCATAAATCTTAACTGAATAAAATAAGCAATCCTGTTATGAAATGCAATTTCATAGTTATATATTAAGGAAAAAGATTGCCCAGGAATCAAATACTTTCACAGATGACAGTTTATAAAAGAGTATCTATTGAGAGAGGCACAAGATGTGTTCTTAAGTTTCAAATGCAAATCTAATCCAAAATGCTGTTGTTTGGCATGTTGAAGATATAGTTGATAATTAATTGGACAGGTTGTTTTAAAAGAGGTTATTCGTTCTTTGTTGTTGTTGTTCCATAGACAGATGTAATACTGCCCAGTAAAGCATATTTATTGATGGTGTCAGTGAGAATTTTGATATGACAGAACTTTTGAGCAAAGTTGCCGTGTTTTACAAGTTTAATGTTGATTGGTCAACATAATTTGTGTGACTACAGAAGATATTTCTGCAACAGTTATTAAAATCTTGATTTGAAATTTAAATACAAGGTTTAAGTATTTTTAAGAGTGTAAGTATTTTAAGAGTGTAATTGTATAATTTACCAGGAAGCACTTTGTGCTGTAAAGCTAAACCTCAAACATGTGGATGTGTTAATAATACACGGATGGATATTCTTCTGTGGCTTTCACAGAGACTTGCTTTGTTGGGTAAACTGATGCATAATGCAGAAGCTGCCTCTGTTTCTTGACGGTCAGGGGCGTACTGGATGAGGTGCTGTCAAAGGCTGGGCTGCCCAGGAGGCAGGCTTCTCAGATGGTGCTTAGTGAGCAGATAGTTTACTACGGGGCACTTTCAGGGCCAGTGCCTATGAGGGGGAGAGAAGGAGGCTGGACTAGGTAAAGGGAGAACTTTGGCTACTGTTAAGTTGCAAGGCCTCAGCTTACCTACACTCCCCCTGGGAACTCTGAAACTGGGATGGTCCTTCAGACTTGTTTTTGGTTAGAATAAGATGGCCATGTCTTGTAGCAGAGTGTTGGCCAGTCTTGGATGCCAGCTGCCCTGGAAAGGGGGCATAATCTTGGGTGAGATGGCTCTCTTCAGGGTAATGCCTAAAGAACAACCTGGAAAGAAATACTTCAGTCCTGAAGGGGAGATCTGTATGATGCTGCACAGCATTCATGACAGGGTGCTAAAGAGAGATTTTTTGAACTGTTGAAAGAATTCAACTTGTTCCTGTCATTCACGGGAAATTTTCTTCCTCACCTCAAAGACTTGACCTCTTTGGTGACTATGACAACCCATATAAACACTCTGAATCTCTCTCTGCAAATGCATTTATAAGTAATTACACAAATGTAAATTGTAATTCATATGTTCTCAGTGAAGTAATTTCTTTGGGAAACTCATTTGGCAAAGAGTAATCTGACTCCCTTCTCTATGCTGAAATTGGCTTCCAGAGATAGAAGTGATTACCTAAACTATGTATTCAAAGATTGAATTCTTAAAATGTTTTCTCATTTCCAGCATTATGATAATGAGAAACTGTTTATTTTGCCTTTCTCAATTAATACTACTAATATGAAAGAAGAACTACAAATTGAACTGTAATGTAATGTGGTATTGAATTCTAATTAGACAACTTGGGAGTATCAGATGTAGTCGACATTAATTGTCTTGGTTAGATGCCATTTATTCATTCCACTTTACAACTGACATCTCTTGATAACAGTACCCAAATTTTCATGGAGGCATCTATCTACTTTTTCCCTGTCAGCCCATGTGGATATTGACATACTGGTATAGAAGAGTTTCAGGTTTCTATCTCCCAATGAACAGAGAAATCAGTTTTGAAAGGAAAATTTGATAAATACTTTTATTTTTAAATTTCAAATTTAAAGTATAGCTTCTGTTTTCTTACCTGTTTGTACTCTGTTAACATTGCTTATACCATTGTTCAATTAATAATAAAGTTTCATTATATATCTGGCAGTTGCTTTTTCTTATAGTCTATTTCACTCATTTATGTTACATCCTTGGCATCTGTAGACAGTATAGGAAGTTGCATTATATGATGGACGATGATAATTTTTAGAGCACAAGCATAAATATATTTTATATGGAGAAGTTTATTTTAACAATACAAGCTAAGAGTGCAGAACATTAAGTGTTAGTAAGTGAATGCAGTTCTGCTATGTACCATAAGCTAATGTAGTACAGACCTAGGCTTCTGATGATGCACCTTGATGCAGGGATAAAATTTTGAGTACATTGACAAATGGTTGGAAATACTGTATCTCTCAAGTGATCTTTTTTTTTTTTTTAAATTTCATCTTTTACAGTCAAGCTTCATTAGAAGTCAGTATACAGACCTTTCTAGGTTACACATTTACGAGATCCTGGTAATATGTGGTGCTAAAGAAGGGAAGACCATATGCTTTAAATTGTTGAAAAGTAGTTAGGTGGTTTAATATTTTGTTGTTATAAGTCATTTTTCCTGAAATTGTTAGATTATGTCAGTTTACTCTCTGACTTTTATCATTTAAGTAAACTTCTCAAAAGATAAAATTTGGTATGCCTTTTTCTGAACAAATCCTTGCTGTTCTATGTTAGTGCTTCTCAGACTCATGCTTAATGTGTATATGATTAGCTCAAGATCTTGTTAAGATATTCTAATTAAGTGGGTCTTGGGTAAAGCTTGAGATCTGCATTTCTAATAAGCTTTCCATGTGATGCTGATGCTGTTTGTCTGTGGACCACATATTGAGTAGCAACGTTTGGGCGTCTGTTGCACTCTTTATTAAAAAAAAAAAAAAGGGAGGGGGGCGCCTGGGTGGCTCAGTGGTTTAAGCCTCTGCCTTCGGCTCAGGTCATGATCTCAGGGTCCTGGGATCGAGCCCCACGTTGGGCTCTCTGCTCAGCGGGGAGCCTGCTTCCCCCTCTCTCTCTGCCTGCCTCTCTGCCTGCTTGTGATCTCTCTCTGTCTATCAAGTAAATAAATAAAAATCTAGAAAGAAAGAAAAAAAGGGAGGGTGCCTGGGTGGTTCAGTCGTTAACTGTCTGCTTTAGGCTCAGGTCATGATCCCAGGGTCCTGGGATTGAGCCCTACTTCAGTTTCCCTGCTTAGTGGGAAGCCTGCTTCTTCATCTCCCACTCCCCCTGCTTGTGTTCCCTCTTTTGCTGTGTCTCTCTCTCTGTTAAATAATAAAATCTTTTAAAAAAAATCAAAGTTTTCCTTCTTCAGTCTTCATCACGCCTTCAGTTTTCTGTACGTAACTAAAGACTTTTATAACTTAAAAGTTCAGGGGTCCTGAACTCTTTAATAACAACTGTCTTCTTTTTTTTAAGATTTTATTTATTTATTTGACAGACAGAGACCACAAGCAGGCAGAGAGGCAGGTGGAGAGAGAGGGGAGGAAGCAATCTCTCCACCAAGCAGAGAACCCAATGTGGGGCTTGATCCCAGGACTCTGGGATCACGACCCAAGCCGAAGGCAGAGGCTTTAACACACTCAGTCACCCAGGCACCCGTATTACTGTCTTCTTAACTCTTCTCACCTTGAGCTTTAATTCTTTCTTTTCAAAATTTGTATCTTTTATTTTTTCCCTCTATAAACATACCATGACTGTAGTAAAAATTTTAAAAGAAAAAAGATCATGTCTAATCTTACAATTAAGATATCTTGTTACTGGTAAAATGGTTCAGACCCTTCCTTTTGTACTGCTGAGGTAGGATTAATCAGTTACTGTTCATACCAGTGACAAGAATACAAAACCAAATATTCAAACTAAGAGATTTTGAATTAGAACAAGACTACCAAGATAGAGTCAGAAACCTTGAGATAAAGTGATCTAGGAAAGCCAACACAGTAGATAAAAATATGAACATGATTATAGGAGATCAGATTGACATTGCCAACCTAAAATCAAGAGTATAAAAAAAGCAAAATCAGGTTTCTGAAGTCAAGATCAGAATTTCTGGAAGTCCGAATTAGATACAAGGGAAGCACTTTGTTTAGGCTAATTTAAAAAAGAAAAAAAAAAGAACAGAAAGCCTTGCAGGTTAACCACTTTGTTCCCAACCTTCCTGTTCTATAAGACCTGATGTTATTTTATTAATGTTTTTGAACTTACTGTTGAATATTACAATAAAATGTTTTAGAGCTCTCTCAATTCTATGCATTAAATGCATTCCAGAAAAGTTCTGTTAGAGAAAATATGATATAGTAAATAGTATTTTTCAATAGACTTAACATTAAAAAATAAAAATGACTTAACCTAAAAAGTTTTTGGCTCTGAGATACAGTATAGTTATATTTAGGAATGCAGCATATTTTTTATTTATTTTGATGGGGGGACACATAAGCAGAGGAAGGGGCAGAAGGAGAGAGAGAGAGGGGAAGCAGACTCCCCACTGAGCAGGGAGCCTGACTCAGGGCTTGATCCAAGGATGCTGGGATCATGACCTGTGCTGAAGGCAGACATTTAACACACTTAGCCACCCAGACCCCCCAAGAATGCAGCATATTTTTAAAGTAACATGTTTAAATGAAATTTACTCTTGATAATATAATAACAAGTACTTGAGTGGGTTGCAGAAATGGCATGCTGAGACGAGTGAGAAAAGATCCTGAAAATTCAGGGAAAGAGACAGATATAATATTGAAGACCTAATACTCTGAACACTAATTCCTTCCTGGGATAGATCTAAAAGGTTATCACTAGACCTAAGAAGTAAAAGCAAACATTCACTGGTTCCTGGGATTTAATTTAATCATGCTTACATGGATATTCTCATCTAACAGCCACTGTCAAAGCTGACTGTTCATAAGAATTATCACCATAGTTCTTTCATCTCCTTTCCCATTTCGGATCAGATATCCATACAAAATACTTTTAGGGCATCCATTAGAATTTTTTGTTTTAATAAGAATTGTTAATGGGTTGATTAGAAAAAATAGTTCCTGTCTGTAGGAAAGGAAGTTGGTACAGAATATATACTCAGTTCTTGTATCTTATATCTATGTTCTGTATTTGGTTTGGATAGATGTTTATGTGTTTTTCCCCCCTGAGGGGGGTTGGTTTTAGGGTGTTTGAGATGGGAAGAGGAGTTAAAGGGATTTTTTTAAGGTTGACTGCTTCTTGGAGACAAGAGTTCAGTTTTGCTTAGCACATTGGATACATTTAAGTTCATTTTGTCAGCAAAAATTGTGTATGGTGCAACATGTTGTTTAGGGTCTGGTTTGGAGATTTAAAAAAAAGTATAAGAAACAGATATTCCTCTAATGAATTTACAGTCTGTTACAGCAAGTTAAGCATATCTATATGATCAGCCAACTGACAATAAAATGGAGGATATGAGAAATGCATGACTTGTTGATAAATCCTATATGAATTTAGAGGAGGGAGCAAACGATCACCGTGGGCTCTATTGATCAGAGAATGCTAAATGGAGGAGATAGGGACTTGGAAAATGTAGATCAGCATAGGTGAATGAATAGGAATTCTTGGCAGGAGGATTAGAGTGAGCAAAAATGTGAGCCTAAGGCAGGTTTAGCAACAGTAATTTAGTCCAATTTAGTTATCTTACATGTAAAGAGCAGCATATGGAAGGCATAGGAACTTCTTTAAGGGAACTTACAAGTCTTTTTGGAAAGAGTATATGTATAAAGATAACAATGTAAGATAGCACATAGAAAATAAGGATAACTGATAAATTAGTATAGGAATTCAGAAGAAGCCTAGGTTATTAATGGACTGGGAACATCAGAAAGTGTTCTTTGAAGGGGAGAGTTGACCTGGGCTTTGAAGACGGGAGAGAATTTAGTAAAGTGGAAAGAAGAAGTTAGGAGATTTGTATCAAGTAGATAGGGAGATAAAATAATTTGTTCAGAATATGATGATTAATGGATCAGAGAGGGTATAGCATACATTTTATTTAAAAGCTGTAATGAGATATAAAGTTAGGTAAATTGGAGCCATTTGTGAAAATCCCTGAAAATCAAGTTAAAGGACTTAATGTTATAGGCAAATAAGGACCCACTGAAGGTTTTCAAAGAGGGTAGTGACATGCCAATGGAAGCTTATGCAAGAAATTGAGAGGGATGAGATCAGAAGTAGGAAAAACAAATTCATCACAGGTAGCTTGCATATGAAGTGATAAGAACCTGAGTTAGGTTGATAGTAGTGGGAATGGGTTCTTTCCCACCTGAGTTCTTCCAGTGTATCAGTTATTTTGTCGCACTAAAGATACAGGAATTAAATAATATATAGTCCTTGGTCTCAAGAAGATCACTGTCTAATGAGGAAGGTAGCTCATAATTATGAAATAAATAAAATCAGAATATTTTGGTATTTCCAAAGAAGGCCTAGTAAGTAGATGATTGATGGATTGTGATGGAATTACTGTGATAGAATTAAAAACTATGATAGAATTACTCTTTTTTTTAAAAAAAGATTTTATTTATTTGACAGACAGCGAGAGAGGGAATATAAGCAGGGGAAATGGGAGAGGGAGCCTGATGTGGGGCTCCATCCCAGGACCCTGGGAACATGACCAGAGCGAAGGCAGATGCTTAATGACTGAGCCGCCCAGGTGCCCCAGTTAGATGATTAATAAAGATAAAATTCTTCTTGCTTACATATTTGGCATTAAAATTATATTGTCTTGAGTTATTGTACTGCCTTTTGCTGTTCTTGCTTTTTTTCAACCATGTTAGTATCTAATTTGCCAGCCCCACACTATCTTCAGAACCTTTCTTTTTTCTTTTTTTTTTTTTTTAAGATTTCATTTATTTATTTGACAGAGAGAAATCACAAGTAGATGGAGAGGCAGGCAGAGAGAGAGAGGGAGGGAAGCAGGCTCCCTGCTGAGCAGAGAGCCCGATGCGGGACTCGATCCCAGGACCCTGAGATCATGACCTGAGCCGAAGGCAGCGGCTTAACCCACTGAGCCACCCAGGTGCCCCAGAACCTATCTTTTTTTAAACATTTCCACAGTAAAGCCATGAACTACCCAAATAAGTTCTTGCCATAAACTATATGAATAAGGAATCTTACCCTCAGAGATTCCAGTATAGGAAACGGAGGGAAGTGATGAAAATGAAAGAACATGAAAAATAATAGTTGGAGACTTCAGTCACTTTCAGCAAACCAGACAGAAAATCTACAAGGAAACTTTGGGCTTGAACCATATGTTAGACCAAATGGCCCCAATAGACATTTATAGAAGAACATTCCATCCAACAGCAGCGGAATACACATTATTCTCAAGTGCACGTGTAATAGTCTCCAGAATAGATAATATCACAAAATAAGTTTCAGCAAATTTGAGAAGACTGAAATCATACCAAGTATCTTTTTCATCCACAATGGTATGAAATGAAGTCAGCAAGGAAAGGCAATCAGAAAAAGCTATAAAATTTTTAAAAAGATTTTATTTATTTATTTGATAGAGATCACTAGTAGGCAGAGAGGCAGACAGAGAGAGGAGGAAGCAGGCTCCCTGCTGAGCAGAGAGCCTGATGCGGGGCTCGATCCCAGGACCCTGGGATCATGACCTGAGCTAAAGGCAGAGGCTTTAACCCACTAAGCCACCCAGGAGCCCCAGCTATAAATTTTTAACACGATGTTTAATCAACAACACTCTCCAAAACAACCAATGGGTCAAAGCAGGAATCAAAAGGGGAATAAAAAATATCTCAAAACAAATGAAAATGGAAACACCTCCAAACCTGTGGGATGCTGCAAACGCAGTTCTGAGAGGGAAGTTTATAGCAACAAATGCACAGATTAAGAAAATAGATGGGAGATTGGGGTACCAGGTGGTGGGTATTATAGAGGGCATGGATTGCATGGAGCACTGGGTGTGGTGAAAAAATAATGAATACTGTTTTTCTAAAAATAAATAAATTGGAAAAAAAAGAAAATAGATCTCAAATAAACAACCTAACTTAATACTTGAAGGAACTAGAAAAAGAAAAGGAAAAGAACTAGAAAAACTAAGCTCAGAGTTGGCAGAAGAAAGGAGGTAATGAAGATCAGAGAGGAAATAAATGAAATAGACACCAGAAAAACAATAGAAAAAATAAATGAAATGAAGAGGTAGTTTTTTCAAAAAGGTAAAATTGATACAACTTTAACTAGACTAAGAAAAGAGGAGAGAAGACTCAAAATCAGAAATGAAAGAGGAGATATTACATCTGACACCATACAGATATAAACGAATATAAAAGAATATTATGAGTAATTATATGCCAACACATTGGATGAACTAGAAGAAATGGATAAAGTCTTAGAAGCATACAACCTACCAGGACTGAATTAGAAATAAAAAATCTGAACAGAACAGTAATGAGTAGGGAGGTTGGATCAGTAATCAAAAACCTCCCAACACAGAAATGCCAGGGATCAGATGGCTTGATTGGTGAGTTTTACCAAATGTTCAGAGAATTAATGCCAGTCCTTCTCAGACTCTTCCAAAAAACTGAAGAGGAGGGAATATTTCCAAACTCATTTTATGAGGCCAGTGTTACCCTGATAACAAAGCCAGATGAGGGCACTGTACTATAGACCAGTACTCCCCCTACCAATTTTTATTTAAATTCTAGTTAGTTAACATGTTTCAGCAGTAGAATTTAGTGATTCATCACTTACATATAACACTCAATGCTCATCATTAACAAGTGCCCTCCTTAATATCCATGACTCATCTAGACCATTCCCCACCCACCTCCCTCCATCCGCCCTTAGTTTGTTCTCTCTCGTTAAAAGTCTCTTATGGTTTGCTTCTCTCTTTCTCTCTCTTTTTCCCTTCCCATATGTTCATCTGTTTTGTTTCCTAGATTCCACATTTGAGTGAAACATACGACATTTGTATAGACCAGTACTCTTGACGAATATAGATGCAAACATTTGCAACAAAAATTAGTAAACCAAAGTCAACAACACATTAAAATGGCTAAACCGGGGTGCCTGGGTGGCTCAGTGGGTTAAGCCACTGCCTTCGGCTCAGGTCATGATCTCAGGGTCTGGGATTGAGTCCCGCATTGGGCTCTCTCCGCTCAGCGGGGAACCTGCTTCCCTCTCTCTCTCTGCCTGCCTCTCTGTCTACTTGTGATCTCTGTCAAATGAATGAATAGAATCTTAAAAAAAAAATGGCTAGGGGCGCCTGGGTGGCTCAGTGGGTTAAGCCGCTGCCTTCGGCCCAGGTCATGATCTCAGGGTCCTGGGATCGAGTCCCCGCATCGGGCTCTCTGCTCACAGGGAGCCTGCTTCCCTCTCTCTCTCTGCCTGCCTCTCCATCTACTTGTGATTTCTCTCTGTCAAATAAATAAATATAATCTTAAAAAAAAATGGCTAAACCGCATGACCAAATGGAATTTATCCCAGGGATGCAAGGATGGTTCAATATATGCAAAGTCGTAGATGTGATTGATATAGTACACTAATAGAATGAAAGATAAAAATCATGATTTTATGTGAAGGATGGGCAAAATAGGTGAAGGTGATTAAAGAATACAGACTTCTAGTTATAAAATAAGTGAGACACAGGGATACAATGTGTAACACAGGGAATATAGTTAATAATATGTAGTATGTGCATGGTATAGTGAAAGATGATAGCTTGGTTTTACATGGTGATCACTTTATAATGTGTATAACTGTTGAATCATTATATTATACATCTGAAACTAATATGGTGTATCTAAAATACACACAAGAAAATCATTATTCTCACAAGAGATGCAGAAAAAGTGTTTGAATTTAGATCCTTTCATGATACAATAGAAGGAACAGACCTGTGTGTCTGAGGATTAAATAAATTAATTCATGTAATACTCCTGGGACATAGTAAGCATTCAGTAGACTTTGGGCTATTATTACTTTTGAAGAAATATTGGAACTAATATTTTTATCATTTCAAGTTGAGCCATGTGTCTACAGAACAGAATTCATGTTCACCATTTTATGTAAGGTTAGTAGTACTGGCCATGACTAAGATGCTACATTTAGCTTCTTAGGCAGTTTTATAAGCATTGCTTGCTCATTTATTGTGCAGTTGTGAGCTGTGCCTAAGAGTAAATTATAGGACAATTTTACTAACTCTGAGGCATTTACAAGCATTGAAGTGATGATTACTAAAATGCTGTTTAGCATGAGCAGTGAGTTTATGTCAGCAAGAGGCAACGTGTGGTGTATTGGAATGAGTCCTTGCTACTGACTGGATGACCTCAGACAAGTCATTTAGCTTCTTAGGGCCTGTAAAAAGCAGAATAATGTCCCCTAAGATCCATCCATGTCCTAATTCCTGCGATTGTTAATATGTTACTTACATGGCAAAAGGGATTATGCAGTGTAATTAAAGCTATTAATCAGTTGAATATAAAATAAGGGTATTATCCTTGGTTATCTGGGTGTGTCCAGTATAATCACATGACTCCTTAAAAGCAGAAGAGGTATGCAGAAACTGAAGTCAGATACATTCAAGGTACAATTACTGTTCAAAGGAATTCTGGTGGCCTCTAGGCACTGAGAAGAAATCCCAGTTGAAGGCCAGTAAGGAAATGAGACCTCAGTTCCCACAACCTTACAAAACTGATTTTTGCTGATACCGAAATAAGCTTAGATGGAGATACTCCTCTAAAGCCCTCAGGTTAAGAGCCCAGGCAAGCCAATACCTTGATTTGGTCTTTTGAGACCCTAAGCACAGTTCCCAGGTGAACCTGCCTAGATTTCTGACCTACGGAATTGTGAAATAATCAATGGGTGTTTTTTTTTTTTTAAAGATTTTATTTATTTATTTTAGAGAGAGAGAGTGCACACGAGTGGGGCAGAGGGTAGAGGGAGAGAGAGAGAGAATATCAAGCAGACTCTCTGCACTGAGCATGGACCCATGACCCTGGGATCATGACCTGAGCCAAAGTCAAGAGTTGGGTGTGTAACCAACTGAGCCATCCAGGTGCCCCAATAAATGGGGTATTTTAAGCTACTAAATTTGTGAATAATGTGTTACAGCAACAATAGAAAACCAAAACCTCCAGCACTTCTGTAAATGAGGGGTAGAGGAGGTTCAAATAAATAAAGTTTAAGGTTCCTTCTAGCTCTAAATCCTATGATTGTGGGATTCTCATTACACTGCTCGTTGGTGGACTAAAGTGTAACAACCATAATCAGGATGGCCACATAATACACACACACACACACACACACACACGAAATACTTTACCAGATACATATCTTTAAATGTTAACATATGGCAATGCTACAGGTTGGGGGACTCTAATGCCAGATAACTAGATTGCTGAGTGGGGTTTTTCAACGGCAAGGCAAATAGTTGCAGCCAAAGCCTGGTTCTTCAGGTGTAGCCTAAAATTAGACTTCAGTGAAAATGTTACTTTCTATGTGTAGATTATCTATACCCTTAAATGGAGAATGATTGTTATTACTAAACCAGAAGATCGGGGATGTCTATATGCCCACTAGCATTATAACAATTTATTGTTCTTAGTCCTTTAAGTATTATCAGTTATATACCTTCTATTTCTAACACATAACACATCCTCACAATTCATTGTATTTGGCTAACTTATCCTTTTTTTTTTTTAAATGAAACTAACCCCAGGGAGCAGAGTTACTGATATTACCTGTAAATGAGTAGTTAGTACGTTCCTCAGAAATATAACAGTGTTTTTAGAGCCATCTCCAGAGTTCTCTGGGCAAGGTGATTGTGAGTTTATGATGACAGTTCTAACTGGCCTTCCCATCCACCTCTAGCAATTATGCAAAGGAATGCCCGATTTCCTTTGTTTTCTTATTTTTAAAAAGCAAGCTTTATTGAGGTATAATTGATGTATAATTCAATACATATATTTAACATAAGTGGACAATTCAGTAAGTTTTGACATATGAATGACAGGTACCATACATTCATGTATAGACACACATTTGTATATACACATAATGTGTTCATACACATATGATGGATATGTTCACAAGTGTGCATATTCCTACACATTTATATGTGTATGTTTATATACACACATACATATGTGCACAGTTATGAATTCATCATTAAAATCAGGTCAGTGAACCTAGTTAACTCCCCCAAATGATTCCTTGTAACCTTTTATAATGCCTCCCCCCGCCCAGCACCTCTTTACCAGGCAACCATTGATCATTCATTGATCACTTATGTTACTATAGATGAGTTTGTAGTTTCCAGAATTTTATATAAATGGAATCAGATAATTTATTCCTTTTAGTGTGAATTCTTTAACTCACCATAATTATCTGAGAGTCATCTATGTTGTTAGGTCTGTCAGTATTCATTTCTTTCAGGGCATCTGTGTGGCTCAGTTGGTTAAACGTCTGACTTTGGCTCAGGTCATGACCTTGACCTGAGTCATGACCTTGGGGTCCTGATATTGGACCCCTGTGTTGGGCTCTGTGTTCAGTGGAGAGTCTGCTTCTCCCTCTCCTTCTCCTTCTGCCCTTCCCTCCTCTTGTACGTGCTCTCTCTCTCAAATAAATAAAATCTTTTTTTAAAAAATAGTTCATTCCTGGGCGCCTGGGTGGCTCAGTGGATTGGGCCGCTGCCTTCGGCTCAGGTCATGATCTCAGGGTCCTGGGATCGAGTTCCGCGTCGGGCTCTCTGCTCAGCAGGGAGCCTGCTTCCCTCTCTCTCTCTCTGCCTGCCTCTCTGTCTACTTGTGATTTCTGTCAAATAAATAAATAAAATCTTTAAAAAAAAAGTTCATTCCTTTCTGTTGCTGAGTAGTAATCTGTTGTATGGATATACTGCGATTTGTTTATCCATTCATTTGTTGATGGACATTTTAGTTATTTCCTGTTTAGGTCTATTACAAATAAAGTTGCTATGAATATCCACGCACATGTTTTTGTATGGACATATACTTAAATTTGCATTCTTGTAATAACTAATAACATTGAACGTCTTTTCATATGCTTGTCATTTGTGCATCCTTTTTTGTGAAGTGTCTGTTCAGGTCTTTTGCCAATGTAAAAAATTGGGTTGTTTTCTTAATATTAAGTTAGAGAGTTCTTTACTCTGTAAACAAGATCTCTTATCAGATATGTGATTTCCAAATATTTTCTCCCCGCCTGTGCTTTGGATTTGCATTCTCTTAATACACTTTTTTGAAGAACAGAACTTCTTGGGATACCTGGGTGGCTGAGTCGGTTAAGCTTCAGCCTTCAGCTCAGGTCATGAACGCAGGGTCCTGGGACTGAGCCCTGCGTTGGGCTCACTGCTCAGCCAGAGTCTGTTTCTCCCTCTCCTTGTGCCACTTCCCTGCTTCTGCTTACTCTCTCATTCTCTCATATATATATATATATATGAGAGAACATATATATTCCTATATATATTCTATATATTCCTAATTTAGTGAAGTCTAGTTTATAAGTTTTATCTTTTATGGAGGCTTTGGTGTCATAGCAAAGAAATCTTTGCCTAACCTAGGTCACAAATACTTTCTCTTTCATTTTCTGTTAGAAGTGCTTTTGGTTCTAGGTTTTGCATAGGTTTTGCTTTTGGTTCTAGGTCTGTGATCCATTTGATTTCATTTTTGTATGTCTGTGCATTCTTGGGATAAACCCACTTGGTTATGATGTATTATACTTTTTATATATTGTTAGTTTATATATGTACTGCTGAAGCAAACACTATATATTGTTGAATTCAATTTGATAAAATTTTGTTTAGAATTTTTGCATGTATGTTCATGACAGATACTGAAGTATAAACTTCCTTTCAATTTTCTGAAAGGGTTTATGTTAAATTGGTATTATTTCTTCCTTAAAGATTTGGTAGATTTAAACAGTAACTGCTGGGCCTGGAAGTTTCTTTGGTGGCAGGGTTTTTCACTACGGACTATATACTCAATCTTTCTCAGCAGATATAGTGTTATTTATGTTACTGATTTCTTCTTGAGTGAGATTTGGTAATTTGAGAATTTGTTTTATTGATGATGTCAAATACATTGGCAGAAATTCCTTTATAATATTTCCTTTTTAAACTTTTTAACATTTGTAAAAATCTGTAGTGATATCAACTCTCGTTCTTGATATTGGTAATTTGTATCTTCTCATATTTTTTATTAGTTTGGCTAGAGATTTATCCGTTTTACTGATCTTCCAAAAGAAACAGTTATTCATTTCATTGATTGATGCTTAGAAGTTTATTGTTTCTTTATTGTACTTATTTTAGGTTATATTTACTCTTGTTCCTAGAATTCTTTGAGATAGGTTGCTTGGGTGGCTCAATGGGTTAAGGGTCTGCCTTAAGCTCAGGTGATGATCCCAGTGTTCTGGGATTGAGCCCCGTATCAGGCTCTCTGCTCCACAGGGAGCCTGCTTCCTCCTCTCTCTCTCTCTCTCTCTCTCTCTCTCTGCCTGCCTCTCTGCCTACTTGTGATCTCTGTCTGTCAAAAAAAGAAGATGGAAGATGATATGACTGGTTTGAGACCTTTCTCTTTCTCTCTCTCTCTCTCTCTTTTGGTAAGAACTTACTACTATTAATTTTCCATGAAGTATCACTTTTTAGCAGCATTCCAGAAATTTTAAATGTTGTGCTTTCATCTTCATTCAATTCTAAATACATTGAAATTTCCCTCTTGATTTTCTTATTTAGTCGATGGGCCATTTAGAAGTATGTTATTTAGTTTCCAAATATCTGATCATTTTCCTAAAGATTTTTCTGCTATTGGTTTCTTTTTAAAAATTTTTCTTAAGCCTCTGCCTTCGGCTTAGGTCATGGTCTCAGGGTCCTGGGATCGAGCCCCGCATCGGGCTCTCTGCTCATGGGGGAGCCTGCTTCCTCCTCTCTCTCTCTCTGCCTGCCTCTCTGAGTACTTCTGATCTGTCAAATAAATAAATAAAAATCTTAAAAAAATATTTTTTTCTTAATTTAATTCCAGTTAACATATTATTAGTTTCAGAGGTAGAAGTCAGTGATTCATCAGTCTTATATCCAGTGCTCATTACATCATATGCCTTCCTTGATGTCCATCAACCAGTTACTCCATCCCCCAACCACCTTCCCTTCCTTTTATTGATTTCTAATTTAATTCCATGTGGCCAGAGAAAATACTTTGTATAATTTGAGGGTTTTTTTAAATATACTGAGACTTGTACTATAGCCCAGAATATCATCTCTTTTGGTAAATGTTCAGTGTGCACTTGAGAATAAGATATATTTTGCTGTTGTTGGGTGGGTTTTTAAGTATAAGGATAATTGTAGATGCTCTTTATCAAGTTGAGGAATTGGCCCTTATTCTCATCTTTTTGAGATGATAGTTTTTTAAAACCATGAATTGGTGTTGAGTTTTGTGAGATCCTGTTTATGCATTAGTTGACGTGATGTGCTCTTATGGTGAATTGCAGTGATTATTTTTCAGATATGAAGCAGCTTTAAATTCCTGAAATAAACATCACTTGATAGTGGTGTTACTTCTTTGAATGTATTTATTTTTTCTGTTTGTTAATATTTGTTAAGGTTTTTTGCATCTGAATTTGTGAGGGAAATTGGTCTATAGTTTCTGATTTTGTACTGCCTTTGTCTGAGTTTGTTATCAGGGCAATAGTGTCTTGATAAAATGAATTGAGAAGTGTTTGCTCTTCTTTTATGGATGGAAGATATTGTATAGAATTGGTGTTAATTCTTTTTTAAGTATTTGGTAGAATTATTCAGTGAAACTATTTTGGCCTGGAACTTCTTTTTCAGGAGTTTTAATTTTTTAATTATTTTCATGAGTTTTTAAATTACAAATTTAATTTCCTTAGTAGTTGTAGGATTATTCAAATTATGTATTTTATACTGGTGAATTGTGTTAGTTTTGTGCTTTTGGGGGTATTGGTCCATTTCATCAAACTTGTTAAATTTATGTGTGTGGAATTGCTCATGGTATTCTTCTGTCCTTTTGACGTATGCAGGGTTTATAATGATATCCTGTTTCATTCCTGATACTGGTAATTTGAGTCTGGTCTCTCTATTTCTCAGTCACATGGTTGTCAATTTTTATATATATTTTCATTTTTTAATTTGAGTATAATTGACTACACACTGTTATATTAGTTTCAGGTGTACAACAAAGTGATTTGGTATCTTTATACCATTATGCTTTGGTCACCACAAATGTAGTTACCATCTGTCACTGAAAGATCCTGGAGTCGCACCCAAGAATCAAACAGCACACCTCCACTGGATGCAAATTGCAAGAGGTTTATTGGTTACACAGGCGCCTGCGGACGCATCAGCCTTTGTGGGCTGAGCGTGCCGGGCTAAGTTGGGGAGCAGATTATATAGGGCAAGGTTGGGGTGGTGGGAAGCGAGTTTACAGAAGCAGAGGCTTGGTTACAGGGATCTGATTGGTTAACCTAAATCAAGCATTGTTAGGCACTGTAACGGTTTGTTCTGGCGGGAAGCGGTGGCGGGAAGCGATCCTACAGAAGCAGATATGCATGGTTACAGGAGTCTAATTGATTAATTTGATTCGGGCATGATTGGGCGTTGGGGTCAGGGCGTTCTGGCGGTTCCTTGGGACAGCACTCTGGAAAGTCCCGGTACATTTCGTTTCTCATTTGTCTCTCCTTTTGACAGACTGGGTGACCACAGACAATGTGTTGCCTTCAGGCTATGGGGACAATAGGTTGCTAAAACAAACCTTACCAAGGAGGAAGGGGGTCCTAGAGGAAGGGGGTCTTTCAATAGGTTGCTAAAACAAACCTTACCAAGGAGGAAGGGGGTCTTTCATCACCATACAACACTATTACAATATCATTGACTATATTGATGCTATTCCTTTTACTCCTGTGACTTCATTCCATAACTGGAAGACTGTATCTCCCACTCCCCTTATCCATTTTGCTCATTTACCTACCTCTTTCCCTTCTGGCAATCATCAGTTGTCTGTATTTAGAGGTCTTACTCTGCTTTTTTTTTTTGTTTATTCCCTTTATTCTGTTTTTAGATTCCACATATATGTGGAATCATGTGGTGTTTGTCTTTCTCTGAAGTATTTCACTTGGCATAATACCTTCTAGGACCATCTCTGTTGTCACAAATGGCAAGATCTCATCCCTTTTTTATGGCTGCTTAATATTCCATTATAGATATATGTACCACAGCTTCTTCATTAATCTGTTGATGGACACTTAGGAGGCTTCCATACCTTGGCTATTGTGAAGTGTGCTGCAATAAATGCAGGGGTGCATATATCTTTTGAATTCATGCTTTTCCCCCCCCCTTTGGGTCAGTATCCACTAGTAGAATTATTGTATTGGATCATATGGTATATCTATTCTTAATTTTTTGAGAAACCTCCATAATGTTTTCCAGTGGCTGCACCAGTTTACATTCCCATCAATAGTGCACAAAGGTTTCTATTATTCTATTTCCTAACACTTTATATCTTCCAATGTGAACCATTTGACAGGTGTAGGCTGATACCTCATTGTGGTTTTGATTTGCGTTTCCCCGATAATAAGTGATGAGTATCTTTTCATGTGTTTGTTGGCCATCTATATGTCTTTTTTGTTATATATTTTTTGAAGAACCAAGTTCATTTTTTCTATTGATTTTTTTCTATTGTTTTTGAAAATTTTATTGATTTCTCCTCTTTTCAAAAGATTTTATTTAGTTGTTTATTTATTTGTCAGGGAGCATGCGTGCATATGAGAGAGTGCGTGTGCACAAGTAGGCAGAGTGTCAGGCAGAGGCAGAGAGAGAAGCAGCCTCCCTGCTGAGCAAGGACCCTGATACGGGACGTGATCCCAGGACCCTGGGATCATGACCTGAGCCGAAGGCAGCACTTAACTGACTGAGCCACCCAGGCATCCCGGTTTCTGCTCTTTTAAAAAAGATTTTATTTATTTATTTTAGAGAGCGAAAAAGAGATGCACATGAGCAGGAGGGAGGGTCAGAGGAGGGAGGGAGAGGGAGAGAATCTCAAGCAGACTCTATGCTGAGCAGGGAACCTGACGTGGGGCTTGATCCCAGGACCCTGGGATCATGACTTGAGCTGAAGACAGATGGTTAACTGACTGAGCCACACAGGCACCCCTGGTCCTAGTGCCTTTTATTTTTACTTTTATTAATTTACTTTGTAGCCTTTTATTGTAAGAAATCTTAGCCATGATTGTTACTAATAAGAAAAGAAGATAGAAACCTGTACACACACATAGACACACACACATACAGCTACAAAGTGCAAGAAGCAAGACATAATAGAACTAAAAGAAGAAATAAGGAAGTCCACAATTAGAGTAGGAGACTTCAACATTCTCTTTCAAAAATTCATAGAAATAGGAAAAAAACAGTTAAGATACATACTCATCAACTCTCAGACTCTGACATTTACAGTAGACTTCATCAAACAGCAGCAGAATACACAGTCTTTCCAGGTGTCCACAGAATATATGCTGAAATAGACCATATTCTGGGCCAAACCCCCCCCCAAACCTTAAGAAACTTAAAAGAAGTAAAAACAGAGTGTTTTCTCTGGTAATACAGATCAAATACAAATCAATATCAGAAAGATAAATCAATATCAGAAAGAGAGTTAAACTGAAAACAATTTATCAAAATTTGTGGGATGCAGATATAACAGCACTGAGAGGGAAGTTTTTTTCTTCTTCTTCTCATTAAAAGCTTACATTAGAAAAGAAGAAAAGTTGGGGCACCTGGCCTTCAGCTCAGGTCATGATTCTAGGGCCCTGGGATCAAGCCCCACATCAGGTTCCTTGCTCAATAGGGAGGCTGCTTCTCCCTCTCCCACTCCCCCTGCTTGTGCACCCTCTCTCTCTTTGTCAAATAAATCTTTTTTTCAGGACGCCTGGGTGGCTCAGTTGGTTGGGCAGCTGCCTTCGGCTCAGGTCATGATCCCAGTGTCCTGGGATCGAGTCCCACATCGGGCTTCTTGCTCGGCAGGGAGCCTGCTTCTCCCTCTGCCTCTGCCTGCCTCTCTGTCTGCCTGTGCTCGCTCTCTCTCCCTCTCTCTCTGACAAATAAATAAATAAAATCTTTAAAAAAATAAATAAAAATAAATAAATCTTTTTTTCATAAAAGGCACTAGGACCAAAGTCTGAAGGAAGAACACCAGGAATAAGCTTCCAAGAGTTCCTTCCCATTAGAGTTGCACAGGACATGCTTAATTCCTCTGGCAGTAACAACATGTGTGAACCGTTGTTTATCAGGGAGCTCATTAGAGACTAAGTCCTTAAGGATTCCAGATACTATTTTGTTTGTGCAGTCTAGACATAGTGAGCCACCCTTATTATTAGTGGAATGTTTTATATCAATGTAGAGAACTGTTTACCAGCCAAGTGACCAGATGTCAGCCAAAGGCCAGCTTTGCAAGCAGGCCTTTCTTTTTTTTTAAGCTTTTATTTAAATTCCAGTTAACATTCAGTGTAATATTTAGTTTCAGGTGTACAATTTAGTGTTTCAACACTTCCATATAACACCTGATGCTCCAAGTATACTCTTTAATCCCCATCACCTATTTTACCCATCCCACCTACCTCCCCTCTGCTAATGATTAGTTTGTTCTCTATAAAGAGTGTTTCTTGGTTTACCTCTCTCTCCCATTCCCCCATGCTCATTTTATTTCTTAAATTACACATGTGAGTGAAATCATACTGTATTTGTCTTTCTGTAACTTATTCCACTTAGTATAATACTTCATAGCTCCATCAACAACATTGTAAATGGCAAGATTTCATTCCTTTTGATGGCTGAGTAATATTCTAGGGGGGCATGTGTGTTGCCTCTTCTTTATCCATTCATCAGTTGATAGACACTTGGGAAGTTTCCATAATTTGACTATTGTAGATAATGCTGCTATAAACTTTGAGGTGCATATATCCCTTTGAATTCATATTTTTGTACTCTTTGGGAAATACCTAGTAGTGCAATTGCTGGATCATAGGGTAGTTCTGTTTTTAACTTTAGAAGAACCTCCATACTGTTTTCGAGAGTGGCTGCACCAGTTTGCATTCCCACCAACAGTGTAAGAGGATTTCCCCTCTCTTCATATCCTCACTAACACCTGTTGTTTCTCGTGCACAAGAAGGCCTTTCCAAGTATAGGCAATCTCAGCCTTGCTATGTGTACTCTTTGCTGTACCCTGAGTCATTTACTGGGTATATATTCTTACCAAAACATAAAGGTATAACTGATGTCTATATATTATAATGGTTATAATTCCTGTAAATCAGCATTTCTAAACCCTTGTTAATATGCCTGTTTCAAAATTCTATATATGTTTATCTACATTTTTATTCCATTACCTGAATTGCTATTTTCAGCCTCAAAAATCTCGTTTTGCAGTTTTTTTCTTTTATTCTAATATAACTTTAGTATTTTTATCCTTCATCGTATCTTTTTCCTCTAGCAGTTGTTTCATCTTTCAATTATATATTGATAAAATACTCTTTTTGCTTTACAGCTAATGGTTTAGTCACATAGTCTGAAAGAAACAAAGAATGTAAAAGGCCATTGGTTTTCTGGAGGGGTTGTTGAGGGGTCCTGTTCCTTTCCTTTAGACCCCTCAGGGTTGAGGGCTCTGGGGAAAAAGGTAGAGAGGACATCATGCCTAAGTAACAGATTCCTGAGAGCTCACAGTAGGAGGTGAGGCCTGTGGATAGGGGATGGGTCTGCAGAGAGAAGGGAAAGTCACTGAAAGTGTGGAACTGGTAGAGGCAACAGAGGGAGCCAGGGACAGAGCCTCCCTATACTGAGATGTGAAAGCGCTTAGTGGCCTGGTTGGGTGAGTGAAAGGGCTTAAAGAAATGTGGATGGCCTGAGCCATCCTGTCTGCATCACTCTCTGCAGATGGAAAATTTGTAGATGGTGGCATATTCCTGGCAGCAGTTCATATGACTTTATTAGATCCTAATTGTCAGTATTTATTTTGACCACATCTTTAGCATTTGTACAGAACTCTTATGGGAGGAAGAGGAATCAATTAAAATGATTTGTAGTTAACTTGAATTAATGAAAACACTTAATAGGGGAGTTAAATCATTTTCCTTTGAATCTCATCTATGACCATTGTCACCGTGATCCTGAATATTACTTTCACAGGAAGTCAATAGGATACAATGGGAAAAACTTGGGATAAACAGACTTGGATTCAAATCTTTGATGCTATTTTTTTCTCTTTTATGTGTTTTATGGCCTTTATAAGCCTCAACTGAGAAATGAGTATGACGCGACACACTTTATGCTGTTCATATAAAAACTTAATAAGATAGTGTAAGGTGCTTAGCACACTACTTAGCATAGAACCTATACCCAGTATTTGTAACCTTTCATTACTTTCCTTTTAAAAATTATTTATTTATTTATTAGAGAGAGAGAGCACAAGCAGGGGAGGGGGAGAGGGAGAAGCAGGCTCAAGCCTGATGTGGGGCTTGATGGCAGGACCCTGGGATCATGATCTGAGTCGAAGGCAGACACTTAACCAACTGAGCCACCCAGGTGCCCCCATTCATAACTCTCCTTATGTTAGTGTAAGAAGGAAATGTTCCCTCTTTTCTAAGAACAGTATCTTGTATCATGCCATTAAATATTCCACATCTGAAATGTTTGAAGAAAATTTGGGCTTTTACTGGGAACAATGATTTTTACAGTTTTAAAGGTATTTTTCTCCAGAATGGATGACAGGAATGTCCAAAGTGGAGAGCTGCAGTTTCCTTTCATATGGATTTCTGTGTAAAAAAGAAATCTGTGTTAAATGATTTATATAGTTGTCTTCTGGTATTTGGATAGGAGTTTTTTTCTTTTTCCTCTTTCTTTTTAGGTGTGAAGGAGAATACCAGGAGAAAAGGGATAGTAAAAGTTTAAAAATCAAGCAGCACTTGAGACAAAGTCTTCTGATTCAAGATGGGTTGGCAGAGTATCAAATTGGCAAAAACTAAAGTTTCATTATAGTAGGTGATGCTGGTGGAATTGAAATTTTTGTAGGCACCTATTGACATTTCCAGGTTGACTGCTTCTCCAGCACCCACTCTTTTGGAGGACAAATTGACAGGATCAACACTGAAAGTTATTCATATTTAGCAGTTTTACTCCTTGGTATTTATAGGGGGTACATCACATGTTTACAAGGATATTTGCCAGAACATCGCTTCTAATAGTGAAACATTGAAAGCATCTTGAGTATCATCAACAGAAGAATAGATAAGAAAAGTAAGGTATCTCTATACAATAAAATACTATGTGGGAATTAAAAAAGATAAAGTAAACCTTTATGTAATGAACTCTAAGACATGGTATTGAGAGAAAAAGAAGCAACGTTTGCATAACATGTCACTTACGTATTTTAAAAACTATGTTTCTGTAAGTACAGACATGTATATAAGTGTACCAGGAAAGGACTGAAAAGGATAGTTACTAATCTTAGAAGTGTATCCCTCCAAGAAAAAACTTGTTAAAAGTTTAAAATTCTGATAAAATACATATAACATAAAATTTATCATCTTAACTATTTTTAAGTGTCTAGTTCACTAGTATTAAGCACATTGACATTGTTGTGCAGCCAGTCTCCAAGGCCCTCTTTTCATTTTGCAAAACTCTTGTCACGGCTGGTATGACAGATCGACCTGGAACATGAGGGTAAGAGGATGAAGAAAAGAACTCGAGAAGCAGAGAGATGGGGGCAGGAGGAGCACTGAGGAGGATGTCCAACAGTGCTAAGTTTATTCAAAACATTAAGGCCATATATATAGTGATAATAGGAGAAGCAATACATCTGTGTCTAGTTAAACAACATCTGTGTCTAGTTAAACAACCATGAGTTCCCATAATAAGTTTCACATTTAACTATAAGCAGACCTCGTGATGCCAAATGGCTGATGCCAGTACAGGTGTTCTGTATTGATACATCAAACCTGAAAGTAATTTATGGGCTGTACTAGGGCAGCAAGGACCAGCCACAAACTTATTTATGACCCCAACCGGATTGTTCTCAGTTGTTTAGCAAGCGTGTGGGAAGTCACGGAGGCGAGCGCACAACACATAGCACAGACCCTTTCTCAGTGCTACTCAACCTTTCCCGTCCTAAACCTTTTGTTAGGTTATTCGGACTTTAAAGGAGGCACAAGTCAGGGCCTGGTTTGGTCCTCGTCTCAATCCTTATTGCGGCCTCCCACACAAAACTGAATCTCTGTGCCCACTGAACAATAACTCCTGAGTCCTCCTTCCCCCCAGTCTCTCTTGCATACACTAATCTATTTTCTGTCTCTATGAGTGAATGGTATAGGTACCCCATATTAGTGAAATTATACAGTTTTTGTCTTTTTCTGACTGGTGTATTTCGCTTAGCATTATGTTCTCAAAGTTCAGCCATTTTGTAGCATGTGTCAGAAATTCCTCCCTTTTAAAAGCTGGATAATATTCCATTGTATGTATATACTGCATTTCATTTATTCATTCATCCATTGATGGAGACTTAGGCTACTTCCACTTTTTGGCTATTGTGAATAATGCTGTGAACATGGGTGTACAAATATTTCTTTGAGGGGCACCTGGGTGGCTCAGTTGTTAAGCCTCTGTCTTTGGCTCAGGTCATGATTCCAGGGTCCTGGGATCAAGCCCTGCATTGGGCTCCCTGCTCAGCAGGAAACCTACTTCTCCCTCTCCCACTCTCCCGGCTTGTGTTACCTCTTTTGATGCGTCTCTCTTTGTCAAATAAATAAATTTTTAAAGTCTTACAAATATTTGAGACCCTGTTTCAGTTATTTTGGGTTTATACCCAGAAATAGAATTACTGGATCATATGGTAATTCTGTTTCTAACTCTTTTTTTTTTATTAAGATTTTATTTATTTATTTATTTGACAAAGATGACAGGTAGGCAGAGAGGCAGGCAGAGAGAAGGAAGCAGGCTCCCTGCTGAGCAGAGAGCCCAACGTGGGGCTCCATCCCAGGACTCTGGGACTGTGACCTGAGCTGAAGGCAGAGGCTTTAACCCACTGAGGCACCCAGGCGCCCCTGTTTCTAACTTTTAAAAAAGATTTTATTTATTTATTTGAGAGAGAGAGAGAGAGAACATGAGAGGGGAGAGGGTCAGAGGGAGGAAGCAAACTCCCCACGAAGCTGGGAGCCCAATATCGGGGATCGTGACCTGAGCTGAAAGCAGAGGCTTAACCAACTGAGTCACTCAGGTGCCCACTGTTTCTAATTTTTTAAAGAAATTGCTGTATTGTTTTCCATAATGGCTATATCATTTTACATTATCCACCAACAGTGCACAGGGTTTCCAATTTTTTCATATCCTTGCCAATACTCGTTTTGTTTGTTTGTTTTGATAGTAACTATCCTAATGGGTATAAGGTGGTATTTCATTTTGGTTTTGATTTGCATTTCCTTAATGATTTGTGAAGTTGATTATCTTTTTATGTGATTATTATTTGTGTCTTTTTTGGAGAAATATCTGTTCAAGTTATTTGCCAGTTTTTAAATCAGGTTGTTTGCTTTTTGTTGTTGAGTTTTAGGAGCTCTTTATATATTCTGGGTATTAAACCTGTATCAGATATGATTTGCAGATATTTTCTCCATATTATTCCATAGATAGCCAATTTCACTCTATTGTATCCTTTAATACACAAAAGTTTTAAAATTTAATGTAGTCCAGTTTATCTATTTTTGTTTTTGTTACCTCTGATCTTGGTATCATATCTAAGAAATTATTACCAAATCCAATGTTATAAAGATTTCCCCCTATGTTTTCTTTTTTTATGATTTTATTTATTTGTCAGAGAGAGAGAGGGAGAGAGAGCACAGGCAGGGGGAAAAGCAGGCAGAGGGAGAAACAGGCTCCCAACTGAGTAAGGAGCCTGGTGTGAGACTTGATCCCAGGACTCAGGGATCATGACCCGAGCCAAAGGCAGATGTTTAACTGACCGAGCCACTCAGGCCTCCCTCCCCTATGTTTTCTTCTAAAAATTTTATACTTTATTTCTTCTGTTTAGGTCATTTAATCCATTTTCAGTTCATTTTTGTATATGGTAAATATAAATGTCCAATTTCATTCTTTTGCATATGGATATCCATTTGTCCCAACACCGTTTGTTGAATAGACTGTGCTTTCCATACTGAATGGTCTTGACATCCTTGTTGAAAATCATTTGATTATATATGTGATTTTATTTCTGAACTCTGTTTTATTCCATTGGTATATATATCTATCTTTATGCCAATACGACACTGTTTTGATTACCTTTGTAGTAAATTTTGAAAACAGGCATTGGTAGTCTTTCAGCTTTGTTTGGAGTCCCTTGTGATTCCGTACGAACCTTAGGGCAGAGTTTTCCATTTCTGCCAAAATGTCACTGAGATTTTCATAAAGTTTACATTTAATCTCGAGATTGCTTTGGTAGTATTGGCATCATAACAATATTAAGTCTTCCAGTCCATGAACTAGTTGCATTTTTAAGTATTCAGAATATACTGGTGTACTGTTTGTGTAATCAAGCATAAATAAATTTTTTAAAAGGAGTTTTTGGCAGATGGAACTGTAAGTTTCTTTTTTCTCTTTCAGTTTTGTTGAGATATAATTGTCATTCAACACTATATAATTTTAAGGTGTCTATCATAATGGCTTAAGGTGGTCAAGAGGTACAGTCCTTCAATTTGAAGATAAATACTGGGGATGTAATATACACATGACTATAGGTAACACTACTCTACGGTATATTTGAAAGTTACTAAGAGAATAGATCTAAAAGTTCTCATCACAAGGGACTAGTAAATTTCTAATGTCAGTTCATGTGTCTTTACTGGATCTCATGTTCCAATTTTTATAAATTGGCATCAGTTCTAGAAGTGAAAGGATAAATTAGATATTAGGATAGAGATGATTATCTGACTAAAGATGTTCATGATAAGAAAATGTTTATGAATTGAATTGAAATTGAATTAAATTATTGTTAACAAATAGGCTTATTTAGACATTTGGTGATATTACCTAAGCTCAGATACAGTTTTATCTTGCATGTTTTGCTTATTCTCAAATAAACTTTAGTTCCATTGATAAAAAACCAGTTATTCTATTCATGCCATTTAAAATTGTGTCTCATTGAACAGAGAGGCTGTTGGGTTCTATTTCATGAAGATTATCTGTGAACATTTTAAGTCATCAGAAAATATTGGAAAAGCTCTCCTGCTCCACATTGACATGCTTTTACAAAGAAAGGAAGAACTGCTTGCCAAGGAGAAGATTGAAGAAATCATTTTAGGTCAGTAGGATTTCTGCAGGTTTCATTTTTTTTTTTTTTACTATTTTAAAAAAGATTTTATTTAGTTGTCAAAGAGAGGAAGAAAGAGTACACTGGCAGGGGGAGCTGCAGGCAGAGGGTGAAGGAAGCTCCCCACTGAGCAGGGAGCCCAAAGTGGGATTCCATCCCAGGACCCTCAGATCATGACCTGAGCCAAAGACAGACACTTAACTGACTGAGCCAACCAGGCATCCCTTCTGCAGGTTTTAGAAGGGTGTTAATATGCGTGTAATTCTTAGATGTCAGAACAGTGGCAAAATTCTTAGGTCAGTGGATCCCTTTTCCTTGCCTGCTTTTTTTTTTTCCTAATAACCATTAGCTATAACACCTCATTGATTCAGATTCCACAGGCTAGAATGAGAAACAGCAAAAATAGCAAAACATCAACAAAAACAGAAAACCTCTGAGCTTGAAGCTCTTGTATAGTAAAGAATTGTGAGGTTAGAGGCCTAATTTCATGATTTCAGTGTGATCTCAAGTAAGTTGTGTGCCTTCTGGCAAGTTAATAACATCTCTGGATCTTCTTTCTAACTATGAAACAGAGGTTGTGAAATAGATTCCTAGTTTTTAACTTCCTTTTTAGCCCCAGCATCTTTTTTGTCATGCAATCTTATATGAACCCTGTCCCAAATAAAATATAATTTCTCTGTTAAAGCAGAGATGTAGAACCAGATTTCAGCATTCCCTTAACCCCTACCTCTCTGTAGAACTCTATACCCTGAAGAACATAATATGATCCCTTTCTTGGAAAATTCTCACCCCAATACATCCTTCTAATTGTACACATATACAGAGATAGAACAGGAGTGATAGTTACTAAATGTTAATACTGGGATTTATTCTGAGTGATGACGAAAAGTCACTTAAAAGAAAAATCTTTCTTTTGGTTTTTTTAAGATTTTTAATATTTATTTATTTGACAGAGATCACAAGTAGGCAGAAAGGCAGGCAGAGAGAGAGAGGAAGGGAAACTGGCTCCCTGCTGAGCAGAGAGCCCGATGTGGGGCTCAGTCCCAGGACCCTGAGATCATGACCTGAGCCACCCACGTGCCCCTCTTTTATTTTTTAAAAAAGATTTTGTATATTTACTTTTCGGGAGAGAGAGAGAGAGCAAGAGAGAGGGGCAGGAGGAACAGGGAGAGAGATAAGCAGACTCCATGCTGAGTATGGCCTGATATGGGGCTTGATCTCATGACCTTGAGAACATGACCATAGGCAAAATCAAAGTCGTATGTTCAGCTGATTGAGCTACTCAGGCTCCCCTGCTGTCTTTTATTTTACCAGATTTCTTGAATTTTTCCAAATATGTATAATGGTTTTATAAAAATCAGAGAGATTTTTTTAAAAGATTTTATTTATTTATTTGACAGATCACAAGTAGGCAGAGAGGCAGGCAGGGTTGGGGGGCAGCAGGCTCCCTGCTGAGCAGAGAGCCCAATGCAGTGCTTGATTTCAGAAACGTGAGATCATGACTTGAGCTGAAGGCAGAGGCTTAACCCACTGAGCCACCCGGCTGCCCTGTGATTGATTTTTTTAAGTGGAAATCTTTTGAGTAGATAATCTCTAAGAGCCTTTGAACTCTTAAATTCTGTGAGCCATATTTTATTGATAATGTGCTCCCTACAGACCCTCGCTAGGAATCCAGTTATTTTTAGACCCAATTTTGATAAGTTTGATTATCTGGTTTTCCACCTCTTAGCATTTTAATGGTAGCATATTACAAAGAGAGAAAAGTTCTATATGGAAATACATAGATAATCTGGCCATAAGGGAGGAGAAAACTCTACAAATTTTATGAAACAGTTTCAAATATTTTTAAAGATACAATAGTTTGTACTATATAATTGTTCCCAAAGTCATCACTGAGGTATAATAGTACAGTAAAATACACGAGTTGTTAGTGTTATTACCTTGAATGGGCAAGCAAAGATTAAATTGTGCTTCAGAAAACCAAGAAAGTATGTTTGGAAAAACATAATTTAGGGGCACCTGGGTGGCTTAGTCGGTTAAGCATCTGACTGTTGATTTCGGCTCAGGTCATGATCTCAGGGTATGAGATCAAGCCCCCATGTTAGGTTGCATGCTCAATGGGGAGTCTGCTTCTCTTTCTGTCCCTCTCCCTTTGCACCTCCCCTTGCTCATGCTCTATTGCTCTCATTGACATAAATAAATCTTTAAGAAAAGAAAAACCTAATTTATAAAACATAATTTTTAGAAAAATTAAGAACTTTAATGAAATAATTTAGAGTTTTCAAAATAAAAAATGTTTTATTTTTAATGAAAGTTAATTGTCAGCTAACTAGAAAATGTGTTTATCCAGAATGACTAATTTTTCTTAGATTATAGTTAATCAGTTTCACTGTGATATTGAATTACGAACTTATACTCTCAAAGTCATGTAATATTTTAAGTAGGTACATTGAATAGCATTTGACTCTGATGTGAGTAGTTTTATCTAAGCCATGGAACAAATTATGTCTCTTGACTGTGCTGGGAGGTCAGAGACTCTTAGTGTTCTTATCAAGACTTTTGTGGAAATCAATAGTGCCAAAGGGTAGAAGAGAAGTGGATATAGAATTCTATTATAGTTTAAACTTTATCTTAATGTGTGCTAATGTATTTGAACCCTGTAAGTGTCTAGACCAGAAACAATCAGACATGAGTTACAATTTAAAGTAATAAAGTTAATGTGTAAACATGGTCTTAAAGTATTTTACAAAGGCTTTAAGGTATAATTGGCCTTTCTTGTGAACTTGGTCTGATCTTGTTAGTACATAATATAAACACTTCTTATTAACGATTTTTAGCATTGCTATCTGTTCATTCAGAATAACATTAAAGTACCAGGTGATGATCAAATTTGGAACATGGAAAATAGGTTAAAAGGAGACTAAGCTGGAAACTATCACAAATTGATAGGCGAATTACTGTGATTCTAGCAAACTCTGATTGTATTATATAATTAGTTTTGCTAGTAAACCTACAATTGATGATGAAAACCTGTCTGAATGTGATTGTGTTTATAGCCATTACTTAAAGATTATAGGTTCTGAATATAGTTAGTGTTCTTATTTAATCTAATAGATCTTGATTTTTGGTTTTAGAACTTTGGTTTTTATTTTCAGGTCACCAAACAGGAAGACAATTGACAACAGATTTAGTGGGCTGTTTACACAACATTCTGTGGAGAAAAGCTGCCAGAAGTTTTGAGGTTTGGGAAGAATCTATTTTTTCATTCTTTATATTCTTTCTCTACCCTGACAAATGTATATGTTCACTATAAAAATCATAAAGCATCAAATATTTTAATAATTTGTCTGTTTAGGTACCATCTATGTATTAAATATTCATAGGCATTGAAAAGACTTTGATATTGTGGTGATAGATACTTATCATTATACATTTGTGTGAGCCCATAGAATATACTACACCAGGAGTGAACCCTAATGTAAACTCTGGACTTTGGGCGATTAGTGCATGTCCATCTAAGTTCATCAGTTGTAGTAAATGCGCTACTTTGGTAGAGGATGTTGATAAAGTGGGACTCGTGTGAGGGCAGGACGCATATAGCCAATCTCTGTACATTCTCCGCAGTTTTGCTGTGAACCTAAAACTGCTCTTAAAAAAGTTGTGCAATTAAAAAGTGTCAAAAAGTGGTAATATTTTTTCTCTTTACAAAACAATCAAAGTTTACTGTGGGAAAAATTGAAACTTCAGGTGAGGTTTTTGTTGTTGTTGTTTTAGAAAGTAAAGAATAGGGGCATCTGGCTGGCTCAATTGGTAGAGCATGTGACTCTTGATCTTGGGATCATGAGTTCAAGCCCCATTTTGGGTGTAGAGCTTACCTAAAAAAAAAAGAAAGAAAGAAAGAAAGAAAAACAGTATAGTTAAGAGCACAGGCAATAATTTCTCAGACATCGGCTCTAGCAGCATTTTTCTAGACATGTCTCTTGAGGCAAGGGAAACAAAAGCAAAAATAAACTATTGAGAGTGCATCAAAATAAAAAGTTTCTGCGCAGCAAAGGAAATAGTCCACAAAACTAAAAGACAACCAACTGAACAGATGTTTGCAAATGGCAGATCCAATAAACGGTTAGTATCTAAAATACATGAAGAACCGATATAACTCAACACCCTCCCCCAAAATAGTCCAATTAAAAAATGGGCAGAAGACATGAACCTCAAAATCAATGAAATATCCAGCATTAAGAAAATAATTGTATATTAACTTAATTGAATGTTAAACATTCCTTAAATTGACAACTGTGAAGACTCCATAGTAATATAGATTAATATTTACAAATATATAGATTAATATTTAGATTAATATTTGACTTTAATATTAATAATAAAGTCAAATGGAAAGAATGGAACATGAAACTCATATAAGCTATGATTGCAATTATATACAAATACAAAAGGACAAAGTTAAAATGGAGTGTAGAAAAACGAAAATAGCTGTATTAGCATGGTAAATTATGGATATTCTTTAAAAAAAATTTTAATCATTTTTAAAATCATTTTTATTAACATATAATATATTTTTTGCCCCAGGGGTAGAGGTCTGTGATTCATCAGGCTTACACACTTCACAGTACTCATCATGGCACATACCCTCCCCAGTGTCCATAACCCAACCACCCTCTCCCTACCCCCCCACATCCCCCAGCAACCCTCAGTTTGTTTTGTGAGATTAAGAGTCTCTTATGGTTGGGGCGCCTGGGTGGCTCAGTGGGTTAAGCCTCTGCCTTTGGCTCAGGTCATGATCTCAGGGTCCTGGGATCGAGCCCCATGTCGGGCTCTGCTCAATGGAGAACCTATTTCCCCCCTCTCTCTCTGCCTGCTTCTCTGCCTTTTTTGTGAGCTCTCTTTCTCTATCAAATAAATAAAATCTTAAAAAAAAAAAAGAGTCTCTTATGGTTTGTCTCCCTCCTGATCCCATCTTGTTTCATTTTTTCCGTCCCTACCCCCCATAACCCCCCCACCACCTCTCAAGTTCCTCATATCAGGGAGATTATGATAATTGTCTTTCTCTGATTGACTTATTTAGCTCAGCATAATACCCTCTAGTTCCATCCACGTTGTTGGAAATGGCAAGATTTCATTTATCATTTTTTAAATTAATTTTTTAGTGTTCAGTTTGCTAGCATATAGTTACATCATAAGATTGTGTTGAAGTGTTCAATGATTCATTAGTTGCATATTCAATAACTAAAATTGTATTTTGAGTTTTCTAGGGTGGTTCACCACCCCTCAGACTTTTCATCCCACATGTGAAATATCTTTTTTTTTAAGTTTTATTTATTTATTTTGACAGAGAGAGATCACAAGTAGGCAGAGAGGCAGGCAGAGAGAGAAGGGGAAGCAGGCTCCCTGCGGAGCAGAGAGCCCGATGTGGGGCCTCATCCCAGGACCCTGAGACCATGACCTGAGCTGAAGGCAGAGGCTTTAACCCACTGAGCCACCCAGGCGCCCTGTGAAATATCTTTTTAAAAAATTTTTACTAAAAAAATAAATAAATAAAAAATTTCTACTGAGGTATAATTGACACAAGTATAAGTATACAATGTGATGATTTGATTAGGTATATGTATACATTGTGAAAGAGTTCTAATCATTAATTTAATTAACATATTCATCACCCTTTTTTTTAGTGAGAATACTTAAGTTCTATTCTCTTAGCAAAATTTAGTTATATAACCTAGTATAACTGTAGTCAGCTATAGCCACTATGTCATACTATAGATCTTCAGACCTTTTTCATTTTATAACTGAAAATTTGTACCCTTTTACCAGCCTCTCCCCATTTCCCCTACCTTAAAGCCCCTCCCAACCACTATTCTACTCTCTGTTTCTAGGGTTTAACTTTTCTTTTTCCCAGATTCTACATGTAAGTGATAACATGAAATATTTGTCTTTCTTTGTCTGGTTTATTTCACCTAGCATACTAATCCTCCAGCTTCATCCTTGTCACAAATGGCAGGATGTCTCTCTTTTTATGGCTGAATAATATTCCATTGTGTACCTATACCATATTTTCTTTGTCCATTCATCAGTAAATGGATACTTGGGTTGTTTCCTTACCTTGGCTATTGTGGATATTGCTGCAGTGAACATGGGAGTAGAGATATCTCTTTTAAATAAGGACATAGGATTGCTGGATCATATGGTAGTCTAATTTAGATTTCTTGAGAAACCTCCATACTGTTTTCTGTGGTAACCCTACTACCATTTTACATTCCCACCAACAGTGTACCGTGTTTCCTTTTTCTCCACATCTTCAATAGCATTTGTTATCCCTTGTCTTTTTGATGACACCAATTCTAATAGTTATGAGATGATATCTCGTTGTGGTTTTGATTTGCATTTTCCAGATGATTAGTAGTGTTGAGTACCTTTTCTTCTACCTATTGACCATTTGTATGTCTTTTTTAAAAGATTTATTTATTTATTTATTTGAGAGAGAGAGAGCATGAGCAGGGGGAGGGGCAGAGGGAGAGAGGATAGAGAGAATCCTCAAGGAGACTCCCAGCTGAGCATGGATCCCAGCCTGGGCCTTGATCTCACAACCCTGAGATCATGACCTTGAGCCAAAATCAAGAGTTGAATGCTTGGGGCACCTGGGTGGGTCCGTTGGTTAAGCATCTGCCTTCTGCTCAGGTCATGATCCCAGGGTCCTGGGATGGAGACCCATATTGGGGTCCCTGCTCAGTGGAGAGCCTGCTTCTCTCTCTCCTGCTCCCCCTGCTTGTGCTTGCTCTCTTTCTGTCAAATAAATAAATAAAATCTTAAAAGAAAATCAAACGCTTCACTGACTGAACCATCCAGGTGCCCCTGTATGTCTTCTTTGGAAAAATGTCTATTTGGGTTCTTTGCCCATTTTAAATGTTCCTCCTCCTCCTCATTCTTCTTCTTCTTCTTCTTCTTCTTCTGCATCTTCTTCTTTTTCTTTCTTTCTTTCTTTTTTCTTTTTTTTTACTATTGAGTTGTAGGAGTTTTTTGTAGATTTTGGATATTAACCCTCTATTGAATATGTGGTTTACAAATATTTTCTCCCATTCCGTAGGTTTCCTTTTAACTTTGTAGATGGTTTCTGTGAAATTTCTAATATGGGGAAAGAAGAGAGAATATTGGTTTCCACTTAATCTGTAACTTAATGGTGATTTAGACAGATCATAAGATGAACTTAGAACTTAACTAGAGAGGGTGTTGTATTTTGGTTGCCTAAAAAAAATGCAATTTTTTGTTTTTTTTCTAGAGGTGACTTAGAAAAATTAAGGTCAAAATCGAGATATCTCTGTAATTTTATTATTTTTTTTCAACTTTTAGGTACAAAATTATGCTGATGCGCTAAACTGGTACTATTATTCTCTGAGATTTTATACAGCTGATCAAACAGATCTGGACTTGGCTAAGCTGCGGAGGAACATGGCTTCCTGTTACCTGCATTTGAAACAACTTGATAAGGTCCTTTCATTTATCTTTTTTCAAAGGCAGTAAGCGTTATGTGTAGTGGTGGAGAGATAGATAGTTTGGTGTGTCTTCTTGGCTACGAGGTTAAGATGTCTGAGAGTTACTTCATATAAGATAAGCTCAAATTGGTATTTTCCTGATTTGTACATGGTAAACATGACCGATTGGGACTTCCCGGAAAGAGAGAATTGGAAAAACCATTAATTCCATTACTTACTGGCTTTTTTGTGTACCCTCTTCTGAAAAGTAATAGATCATTGGAACTTCTGAACAAAGTTGTCTGCTACTAACCATCTGCAATATTGTCCTTTGAAGCAGACTAAATTATAAGACACACTTTGATTGGTCAAACATTCAGTGTGGAAAAAACTCAGATAAGATGGTCATTCTTTTATGTACTGAGTTACCTGTTGCCTGTCCAACTGCTTTAGAAAATGTTTAGCAACATTTCAAAAACATTTCTGATTTTGATTCAAAAAACATTTTTTTAAAAGATTTTATTTATTTATTTGATGACAGAGATCACAAGTAGGCAGAGAGGCAGGCTGAGAAAGGAGGAAGCAGGCTCCCTGCTGAGCAGAGAGCCGGATGCGGGGCTCGATCCCAGGACCCTGAGACCATGACCTGAGCCGAAGGCAGAGGCTTAACCCACTGAGCCACCCAGGCGCCCCTCAAAAAACATTTCTTTTCTTTTTTTTTTTTTAAAGATTTTATTTATTTATTTGACAGAGAGAGATTACAAGTAGGCAGAGAGGCAGGCAGAGAGAGAGGAGGAAGCAGGCTCCCTGCTGAGCAGAGAGCCCGATGCGGGACTCGATCCCAGGACCCTGAGATCATGACCTGAGCCGAAGGCAGCGGCTTAACCCACTGAGCCACCCAGGCGCCCCTCAAAAAACATTTCTGATTCAAAAAACATTTCTGATTGTTTTTCAGAACAAAATTCTAGGAGGTGAATGAGGTAAAAACTCACTTAAGGATGAAGCCATTCATACATTCCAGAGCAATTGGGGCATTTCTTGTTTTGGGTATCATGTAGTATGCACTTAAGTGGGGAATGGTATTGGCTTGTGGAAGGACAAGTGAGAAGGACAAGTATGGACCCAGATAAAATGTGAAGGCTTTTATTGGTTTTCAGGTTTTAATGACAAGTTTAGGGTAAAATATATAATTACTGGTTATCATTCCAGACATTTTATTTTGAGTTTTTGTTTACCTTGAAGGATTGTCTATTTGACTAAATACTTCAAATTTTCTTTCAATGGAAAATTTACCATTTAGTTTGTATAATAAAAATTTATAGTTCTAGAAGAGAAGCTAAAATGTTACTTAGATCATGATATTTCAGCACAGCCTAGCATTTAAGTGTTTCAGAAAGATAGGTGACACTACTGTTTAAAGACCTGAAAAAAAAGATTATTGCACAGATTTCATTACTTAATTCATTATATTTCTGCATAGGATGCCATTAACTATTTCAGAAAGATAGTTGCTTACTGCTTACTTAAAGACATAAAGATGGTGATCAGAAAGTTACTGTAACTTTGATAATTTATGTTGGCTTGGTAGTTTGGGAAGGACCTGGACTTGGAGACAGACATGCCATTTGGATGAATGCATTTTCAGGCCAAGGAAGGGTATCTGTTCTGCTGTCTGTTCAACTAATGGAGATAGAGTACAGCCCACGACACTGTGATAGTCTCTGAGTTTACAGACATGAGCAAGACATAGTTGCCTTTGACTCAACCAAGAAGCTAGCCTCAGGGTATCCTAACAGGCAGATCTTTAAAGATTTTATTTATTCATTTGAGAGAGAGAGAGACAGTGCACACATGAGTGGGGAGTGGGTGAGGGACAAAGGGAGAGGGAGAAGCAGACTCCCCATTGAGCAGGAAGCCTAACTTAGAGGCTTGATCCTAGGACCCTGAGATCATGACCTGAACCAAAGGTGGATGCTTAACCTGCTTAGCTACCCAGGCATCCCTAGAATATGAGGCTGTATTTAAGAGTGGTGGTCAGGGATAGGGGTTCAGGTTGGGGTGCAGTTACTAGAACTGAAGTGAGTAGATACAGTCTTTCAAGACTTGAAGCAGTGCTGTGTCTTTTTAAGTAGTCTCTATACCCAGTGTGGGGTTTGAACTCATGATGCTGAGATCAAGAGTCACATGCTCCACTGACTGGGTAAGCCAGGCACCCTGAAACACAGTGCTTCTTCTTCTTTTTTTATTAATTATTATTAACATATAATGTGTTATTTGCCCCAGGGGTACAGGTCTGTGAATCATCAGGCTTATACTTTTCATAGCACTCACCATATCACATACCCTCCCCAATGTCCATAACCCAAACACCCTCTCCCTACCCTCCCACCCCCCAGCAACCCTCAGTTTGTTTTATGAGACTGAGAGCCTCTTATGGTTTGTCTCCCTCCTGATCCCATCTTGTTTCATTTTTTCCTTCTCTACCCCTGAAATCCCCACCCTGCCTCTCAGATTCCTCGTATCAGAGAGATCATATGATAATTGTCTTTCTCCGATTGACTTATTTCACTCAGCATAATACCCTCTAGTATTATGGCGTATATGTATTTGCATCCACGTCATTTCATATGGCAGGATTTCATTTGTTTTGATGGCTGCATAGTATTCCATTGTGTGTGTGTGTGTGTACATACATACATACCACATTTTCTTTATCCATTCATCCATTTATCCATTCATCTGTTGATGGACATCTCGGTTTTTTCCATAGTTTGGTTATTGCGGACATTGCTGCTATAAATATTTGGTTGCACGTGCCCCCTCGGATCACTACATTTGTATCTTTAGGGTAAATACCCAGTAGTGTGATGGCTGGGTCTTAGGGTACCTCTATTTTCAACTTTTTGAGGAAACTCCATGCTGTTTTCCAGAGTGGCTGCACCAGTTGCATTGCCACCAACAATGTAGGAGGGTTCCCCTTTTTCCGCATCCTCTCCAACATCTGTTGTTTCCTGACTTGTTAATTTTAGCCATTCTGAAACAGTGCTTCTTAAGTCTCCTCTAACTAATGTCAGGTTTGATCTTAGAGCCTAATATAATTTGGAGTTCAAAGCCTATAATTTGGAGTTCAAATGGTATTAGTAATGAGAAGGGGAAGAGGAGAGCGGGAAACCAGGCATGTCCTAAGAGTGTATATACAGTGTATGATTCTATCATTTAAGGCCAGATTGGTGGTGAAGCCCAAAGTTATTCTCAGTAAGCTTGAGGTAACCTTTTTGATCACTGTTAGTGTATTTTTCTCTTTCATCCTTCCTGTCTTGAACTTAGCAGACAATTACTTGGTACCCTCCATATGTAAGGAATACTTTCCTATGCACTAAGGAAAGAAATTATACAGTCCATTATATTTTACTGTTTTACTGTTCCCACCTTCCCTTGTTAATTTTCATTGTCTGTTTTTTTTCACTCCTTCCCTTGAGCTATTTGAATACTGTTCAGAATAAATTATGAAACCACATTTACTGAATCTGCTAAATTTGCATGGTTTTTCAGCTAGGTAGTCAATAAAACTGACTCATATTAACTTTCTGTCATACTCTTCACAATGGTGATTCCAAAGTTTGTTGTCCTTAAGCCATCATGCCTTCCCCTTCCTGTTAGCAAAAAACTTAATCTTATAGTTTTCTGAATATGTAGCCACTTACATAAACTGCACCAACTTCTCCTTTCTTTACCCTTCCTTTCTTCTTTTAATCTCTTAGAAGGAACTTTCTCTGGGGACCTTCTTTATAAATCTCAACTCTAACTCTTTAATATTTCTCTCTCAACTTTTTCTTTCCCCATCACTATAATTATTTTGACATCTGCTTAATTCAAAAACTCTCCTTCAGTCTTGTCATCCTACTCAAATTACAGTTCTCTCTTTGTCCTTCCTTTCACCAAACTTTTTAAGCTAAAATTACAGCTGATATTTTTTCAGTGTCCACTTATTAAAAAATATGTATTGACTATCTACTATACGTTAAGTACTGTCCTAGGCCTGGAATATAGTAATGAACAAAATAGACAAAAACACCTAAACCCATGGGGTTTATCATTCTTCTAGGAGAGACAGAAAATCAGAAGATGAATATTATGGTATATTACATAGGTCAGCGAAATTTCTGTGAAGAATCACATAGTAAATATTTCAGGTTTTCTACACCATACAGTCTCTGTTTTAAGTATTCAAGTCTGCCATTGAACCATGAAAACAGCCATAGTCTAATAAAACTTTATTCTAGTTTATATACCTGACTTAGCCCTCTATCAGATTGCGACCTTGAGACAGAAACCATATCTTTATTTTCCCTGACAGCTGGCATAGAGCTTAATGTTTAGTCATAGAGACTCAATAAACACCTGTCAGTTTCTTGTGATTAAAGGAATTGCATTTGTTCATGCTGTTTCTTTCCTTGCTACTGTGGATAATTGGAAACTAAAAGTGATGAAGATCTATGTTTGATTAACAGAACTGAAGGAGATTACACTATTTTAGAAATCACCGCATTATTCTCTTCTGTAACTCAGTTCCTTTCCTTTGGTAAGAAGAAAATAAATTTTGTTTTATTCTGCTTTGAAATAAAATATTAAATCACAAGTCAGAAGTTAATTTGGGTGGGTTAAAGGAGTTGGAGAATGAATTCCTCTGAACTCTTGGTAGATTATGTTACAGATTCATTGGTTCATACATTTAGCAACATCCCTTTGAGATAACAATGCTAGATATAGGTAATTTCTTTGGTTTATTTTCAAAGTCATATAAATGTAAATTTTTCATTGCCATTATCCACTGAGAGTATCTCCAGTACTTTATATGAGACAGTATTAAACTATGTAGTTTCATAGATATCATCTCTGCCTTTGGGGAGTTTATAGTACCTTAAGTCTGGTATCTTAATTTTATTACATTATTTTTGAGAATTTTTAAGTGTTTGGTTTGTGTAAGTCAGGCTTGTATAGACAGACTTGGTATAGGGGAAATGAGCTTGGGTTCTATGTATAGGAACAATTGATCACAACTTCATATAGTCAGATTTTGCTGTAAATAATAATAAAACCTTAATTTTCATTAAGAGATAATGGATTGTTTTGGTGATAGTCTGTGATAAAGTTAATGGTAATGCACAGCTGTGCACTCTAACTCAGAGATCTCGTCCTCAGCTTACAAATGCAATTTAGCTACATGAAGTGTTGTTAGTACTACTATAGATTGATGAAATAAAGCACGATTTCGAAGCTCGCTGTGGTGATAAGACTTACAATGGTTACAAGATAAGACTATTTATAGAATAGTTATATGACCTAAAGTGAAAACCACCGTGTCTCATGTGTTGGTTTTGTATTGGTTCTACTCACCATATGGAGTTCTAAAAATCATGTCTTTTCTTTGTAGGACTGAAAATGACCTTGTGATCAGAAGTAAACTAATAATGTTCACTAGGTGGCACTGTGGCCTTTGTTTCTATTATAACAGCTTGTCATTGATTTTGTGATGCTTTGGCAGGTGTAGCCATTACCACAATATTTTAGTCAACTAAAAACACCAAATTTTTCACATATTCTGCTGCTAAGCCACATTTCATCTATTCTGCTCTTGTGCACTTGTTTTGGGGGATCCAAGTATGGGACATTTTATTATTCCCTCTTTGTCTTCATCTTATTCGAATGGGCTCATCATTTCAGCCTATTGAGGTCTCTTCAGATCTGACTCTGCCTTCTAACATATTAGTTACTCTTTTAGCTTCAGGTCATATGTATACTCAATCAGTATTCACAAAGGTCCTCATCTACAGATTCCGATTCTAAATTCATATGATATATGCCACACAATTTGATACTCAATGATATACTTTAAATTTGCAGTTATGTTGTACATGTAAATCTTCTTTCCACAAAAATATTTTAAGCTTAACTGCAGAAATGATCATGTATTCTACTTATTCTATAATACCAGGTATAGATTAGGCATTCAGTAAATACTTGTTGACTTAAAACCTCAGTTACGGTATTTTTATGGTATAGCTATATGAAGAATGAGCCACAACTGACTTCATCTCATGTTTACTTAAGTGCTTTCATTTACATCCATATGGAATATTTCTAAAGTGTGTGTAGTCACCCTGTATTCTGCCCTGGTTACAGTATACTTACAGTGTTGTGTAGGACTAGGGGGCAACACTTTTGAAGGAGGATATTAACAAACTCTTAATATGCCAAGGGGAAGGCACTCAGGATGGTGAGAGCCCTCAAACCATCTTATTTGAAGAATAAAGGAAATATGGATGTTAAACTTGGAAAGTGGAAGATTTAGGAGGAACGTGATAGCTTCCTCCTAATATTTGAATGACTATCAGGAGTAAAAGAATTAAATTTATTCCGTGCATATTTCCATGGGAGAGACTTACAAGGAGTGAGATTTCAGGTCATCATAAGGCAACTCTAATGATTAGACCTTTCCAAAACTGAAATGGATTTTCTTTCCTTTTTAAAAATTTATTTATTTATTTATTTGACCGAGATCGCAAGTAGGCAGAGGCAGCAGAGAGAGAGGAGGAAGCAGGCTCCCTGTGGAGCAGAGAGCCTGGTGCAGGGCTTGATCCCAGGACCCTGGGATCATGACCTGAGCCGTAGGCAGAGGCTTTAACCCACTGAGCCACCCAGGTGCCCCTGAAATGGATTTTCTTAAAATATAGTAAATTCCCTCTCCCTGAAGTTATTTAAGCAGAGTCTGACTACTTGGTGTGAATGTTATGAAGAACGTTCAAGCATCAGAAACATTTTTTTTGACTAAGAGAATTTTAAGATATCTTCTAACCATATTGTTCTAAGATATTATAATCTGGTAAAATCTATAATAATCATTTTTTGGCATTCATAAATTTATAAGTTATTGATTTATAGAACTAAAGGGACACTTATAAATCATAATTAATTTACTTTAAAAATCAAATTTATTAAAATATAATTTACACTAAAAAATCCTCATTTTAAATGTACAGTTAAGCAATTTTGGCAAATATATACCCCAGAATACCCACTACCTCAATCTAGATATAGAATATTTTAATTATCTTAGAAGATTCCCTTGTGTTTCCCCATGTACATTCTCAGCCCCAGGTAGTAACTAATGCAGTTTCTATCACTATCGATTACATTTATCTTTCCTAGGATTTCATATACATGTACTTTTGGGTTTATTTTGTTTTATTTTGGTTTTTGTTCTTTTTTTTTCTTTGGTCTGACTTCTTTTAGTCATCATCATGTTTTAGAAAATCACTTGTGTTCTTGCATATATCAATAGATTGTTCCTATTTATTCCTGAATAGTATTCCATTGTATGGATGGATAGCAATTTGTTTATTCATTCATCTGTTGATGGACATTTTTATTTTTCCAGTTTGAGATTATGAATAATGCTACTCTTGAGCATTCAAGGTAGAAGTCTTTGTATGGATATTTGTTTCGATTTCTCTGGGGAAATGTGCAAAGGTGGAATTGCTGGGTTATGTGGTAACGATATTTCTAAGTTTATAAGAAGTCACCAAACTGTTTCCCAAAGGAGTTGTACCATTTTATATTCCTGCCATCAATCAATGGTGACTGTGTCAGTTCATCCACATCCTTGCCAATACACAGTATATTCAATCCTTTTAATTTCAACAGTCTAGTAGGTGTGTTGTAGATTTATTTTAATAAAGTCAAATTTATTCTATTTTTCTTTTATGGCTTGTTTATGTGTCCTTAGAAATCTTTGCTTGCCCCAATATGGAAGAATTTATCTTCTACGCTTTTTTTCACTTTTGATATGTTGTACCGATAGCATTCCCAATGAGCTTGGTTGTACATTTCTGTGCTTTTTTCTAGACATTTTATAGTTTTAGCTGTTTTTATTTATTTTATTTATTATTAAAGATTTTTAGTTATTTGAGAGAGAGAAAGTGGGCCAGAAAGAGAGAGCATGAGTGGAGGGAGGGGCAGAGGGAGAAGCAGACTCCCCGCTGAGCAGGGAAGTTGATTTGGGCCTCTGTCCTAGGACCCCGGGATAGTGACCTGAGCTGAAGGCAGCCGTTTAACTGACTGAGCTACCCAGACACTCCAAGTTTTAGCTATTTTTAGACTTATGATCCATTTTGAGAGAATACGTGTGTGTCTGTGTATGTGCGTGTACATATGCATATGAGAGAGAGAGAGAAAGGTGAAGGTTCATTTTTCCCCCATATAGATACCATGTTATTCTAGTACCAGTATTGAAAGACTGTCCTTACCCAGTTGAGTTGTCTTGGCACCTTTGTCAAATATCTAGGGATCATAAATACTGGGATTTGCTTCTATACTCCATTCTGTTCTGTTGATTCTTTTTTTTTTTTAAAGATTTTATTTATTTGACAGACAGAGATCACAAGCAGGTAGAGAGGCAGGCAGAGAGAGAGAGAGGAGGAAGCAGGCTCCCTGCTGAGCAGAGAGCCCAATGCGGGACATGATCCCAGGACCCTGAGATCATGACCTGAGCCAAAGGCAGAGGCTTAACCCTCTGAGCCACCCAGGCGCCCTGTTCTGTTGATTCTTTATATCTATCCTCATGCCTCACTGTCTTGATTGTTGTAGTATTATAGTAAGTCTTAAAATCAAGCTAGTTAGTCCTCAGCTTTGTTCTTTTTTTTAGACTCTTTTGGCTGCTTTAAGTCCTTTGTATTTTCACATAAATTGTAAAATCAGCTTGTCAATTACTACAAAAATGGTGGGATTTTTATTGGGATTGTATTGAATCTTTAGGTCAATCTAAGAAACAGTTAAAATCTTAACAGAATTATATTCAAATTCATTAACACAGTGTAGCATTCTATTTATGTCTTAATTTCCCTCAGTTTCCAGCATAAAAATCTGTATATATTTTAACTTTATCCCAGAGAATTCATGTTTTTGATGATAGTATAAATAGTCTTACTTGATTAATTTCAATTTCCAGTAGGTCATTGTTAGCATATAGAAATAAAATTGATTTTTAAAAATTATGGTAAAATATACTATCTTGACCATTTAGTTTTAAAGATTTTATTTATTTATTTGAGAGAGAGGGAGTAAGAAAGAGAACACGAGCAGGGGCAGAGGCAGAGGGAGAGGAAGAGGGAGAATCAGACTGCCCTGCTGAGCAGGGAGCCTGAGTCAGGGCTGGATCCAAGGATCCTAGGATCATGACCTGAGCTGAAGCAGTTGCTTAACCGACTGAGCCAACCAGGTGCCCCTTAGGCATTTCGATGTATGTTCTGTGACATTAATACATACACAATATTCTGTATCCATCTCCAGAATTCTTTTCATCATGTAAAACTGACACTCTGTCCCTATTAAACAATAACTCCTTTCTCCCCTCAATGCCTACCCCCTGGCAACCATAATTCTATGTTCTGTTCCTATGGCTTTGACTGCTTTAGATACCTCATATAAGTGAACTCATACAACACTTGTTCATTTCTGGCTCGCTTATACCACATAACGTAATGTCCTCAAGGTTCATCCATGTTGTAGCATATATCAGAATTCCCTAACTTTTTAAGACTAAGTAATATTCCACTGTATGCATGTTACCACTTTTTGTTTATCCACTCATCTGTGGACAGACCATTGGGTTGCTTCCACCTTTTAGCTTTTGTGAATAAACTTGCTATCAATTGGGTATACAAGTATCTGAGTACCTGAGTTCAGTTCCTTTGTGTATATACCTAGGAGCAGAATTGTGGGATTATATGGTAATTCTGTATTTAACATTTTGAGGAACAGCCACTGTTTTACATGATGGCTGTGTCATTTTACATTCCTACCAGAAAGCACAAGTGCCCCAGTTTCTCCACATCCCATGCAATAGTTTTTATTTTTCTAGTTTTTTGATAATACCCATACTAATGGGTATGAAATGATTTCTTGTATTTTTTATTTGCATTTCCCTAATGAGCACTGATTTGAGCATCTTTTCATGCGCTTATTGGTCATTTGTATATCTTTGGAGACGTTCCAAGTCTTTCTGCCCATTTTTTAGATTGGGTTATTTTTTAGTTGTTGAGTTGTAGGAGCCCTTTTATATTCTGGATATGGGGACGCCTGGGTGGCTCAGTCCGTTAAGCATCTGCCTTTGGCTCAGGTCATGATCCCAGGGTCCTGGGATCAAGTCCTGCATCAGGTTCCTTGCTCAGCTGGGAGCCTGCTTCTCCCTATGCCTGCTCTGCCTGCTGCTCCCCCAACTTGTGCTCTCTCTGACAAATAAACAAAATCTTTAAAAGAAAATATTCTGGATATGAACTTACTATCAGTATATGATTTGCAAATATTTTCTCCCATTTTGTGGATTGTCTTTTCCCTTTCTTGATAGTGTCCTTTGAAACACTAACATTTTGGGGGTGCCTGGGTGGCCCAGTGGGTTGGGGCCTCTGCCTTCGGCTCAGGTCATGATCTCAGGGTCCTGGGATTGAGCCCCTCATCCAACTCTCTGCTCAGCAGGGAGCCTGTTTCCATCTCACTCTCTGCTGGCCTCTCTGACTACTTTTGATCTCTCTGTCAAATAAATAAATAAAATCTTTAAAAAAAGAAGAAACACTAACATTTTGTAATTTCTATGAAGTCCAAATATCTATTTTTTATTTTGGTGTCTGTGCTTTTGGTGTCATATCCAAGAAATCACCACCAAATTCACTGTCATGATTACCCTTAAGTTTTCTAAAACTTAAAATTGTACCTTTTCTGTGTAGATCTTTGATCTCAGTTTGAGTTACTTTTTATATAAGGGGTAAGGTAAGGATCTGACTTCATTATTTTACATGTGGATATCCTGTTTTCCCAACATCATTTGTTGAAAAGACTGTCTCCTTCCATTGAATGGTCTTGGCACCCTAGTCAAAAATCATTTGAACATATTTGTGAGGGGTTATTTCTGGGCTTTGTATTCTATGTATGTCTGTCCTTATGCAAGTATCACACTGTTTTGATTACTGTAGCTTTGTACTAAGTTTTTTTTTTTTTTAAAGATTTTATTTATTTATTTGACAGAGAGAGATCACAAGTAGGCAGAGAGGCAGGCAGAGAGAGAGAGGAGGAAGCAGGCTCCCTGCTGAGCAGAGAGCCCGATGCGGGACTCGATCCCAGGACCCTGAGATCATGACCCGAGCCGAAGACAGCAGCTTAACCCACTGAGCCACCCAGGCGCCCAGCTTTGTACTAAGTTTTGAAATTAGGAAGTGTGAGTCTTCCAAGTTTGTTCTTTCTTCCACGGTATTTTTTGGCTACTCAGGGTCCCTTGAAATTACATATGAATTTTAGGCTTTTTCTCTTAATTTCAGTATAAAACAAAACAAATGGCATTGAGATTTTCATAGGGATTGCATTGATCTCTTTGGTTGTCTTCTTTTTTAAAGAATATTTTTCGGGGCGCCTGGGTGGCTCAGTGGGTTAAGCCGCTGCCTTCGGCTCAGGTCATGATCCCAGGGTCCTGGGATCGAGCCCCGCATCGGGCTCTCTGCTCCGCAGCAAGCCTGCTTCCTCCTCTCTCTCTCTCTGCCTGCCTCTCTGCCTGCTTGTGATCTTTGTCTGTCAAATAAATAAAATCTTTAAAAAAAAAAAAAAAGAATATTTTTCATTCTGGAAAATATATATGATTTTCCATTCTTCTTAACTTTAAAATTTTCCCTCCTTTTAACTTTTAAAAATGTTTCCTATGTTCTTTTCACATTATTGGCTGTAATTATTTACTTTCATATTTCTTTTTGTTAGTCTTAATTTCTGAAATGATTATTTTCTCATTTTTTCTGAGATCTAATACCTCATTTCTGGTTTTTTCTAATTTTGATTTATGCCATTCTTTTATATTTTGTATCATTTTCTTGATGTCTTTTATCTCATTTTGAAATGGTTGGTTATAGTTTTGACCTTTTTAAGTTGAAGTATAATTAAGATACAATGTTACATTATCTTCAGGTGTATAGCATATTGATTCAACATTTCTATAATTATTCAGTACTCACCATGGTAAGTGTAGACACCATCTGTTGCCATACAACTTTATTACATACTATTGACCATATTTCCTATGCTGTACTTTTCATCACCATGACTTATTTATTTTATAACTGGAAGTTTGTACCTCTTAATTGAATTTATCTATTTTGTGTATTCCCCCACCTACCTCCTTTGATAACCACCAGTTTCTTAGTATTTCAGAGTCATTTTGTTCTATAGATTTCACATATAAGTGAAATCATATAGTATTTGCCTTTCTCTGACTGACTGACTTCACTTAGCACAATACCATCTATGTCCATTCATGTTGTTACAAATGGCAAGATCACATTCTTTTTATGGCTGAGTAGTATTCCACTGTGTGTGTGTGTGTGTGTGTGTGTGTATATATATATATATATATATATATACCACTTTATCCATTTATCTCTCACTGGGCATTTTGGTTGCTTCCATATCTT